>NC_035440.2:59654190-60854190 GCF_002127325.2 Helianthus annuus
GGGGATACGTTAAGGTATGATTTATACTTACCGACCGGTGTTCATCCACATCACGACACATTCCCGTATCAAGGTATGCACGAGGGTTCATCTTACCGGTGAGTATACCGATTATCATCTGTTTGACCGTATAAATTGTGAGATACTCACTTATTTTGAATTGAAAACAAGCCCTATGTGATATAATCACTTATTGAAGAGGAACTTGATTTTCGTATGCATGAGGGCACAGGTGCAAGTCCGTGAACAGGTCAGTACTTCCGTACAGCAGAGAGACGAACTTGACACCCCGGATAAATGTGATATTTTATCACTTATTTGATTTGGACATGTGATTGTTTATCACTTATTGAGGTCGAATGCAGTATGTAATATGTACACGTATGTATAGTATCATGGAAGATCTAGACTTGCGTCCCGTTATTTTTTCGGTAAAAGATACAACCATGATACCCCAGATGATAAGCAGCATAAAGACCGAATATCTCAGAACCTCGGCAATCTATCAAACGAAATTTCGGTACTAAGACCATATGCCAATGAATGGTTCCCACCTGGTCTTCAGTCGGTTTAAGATTTATATCACCCTGCACACTTTAAAATGATTGTGAGCCTACCGATACATCTTATATAGAGCTGCTTATCGTTTTTCATTTAGGGTTTAAAGAGGTTTGGATAGACCACTGATGTACTATCATTTTCTCTTTGCTCGCCAGGAAACTCATTTTTGTTTTTCTATTGTTTTTGTGTTTTTGAAATTTTCGATGTTTTTGGATTTTCTGATTTTTGGATTTACTCCCCCTAAAATCAATAAACTAAGGTAAATTTAAAACACAAAGGTATTTACAAAAATGATTTTCCGATGTTGGTTTTACTCTTGCTTGACCTTAATGCCGTTTACCAATAATAAGAAGTCAAATCTTGATTTGTCAAATGCTTTGGTAAATAAGTCGGCACGTTGGTCATCGGTGTGGACCTTAACAACATCGATTAGCCTTTTCTCAAAGCAATCACGTATGAAGTGATATTTGATTTCGATGTGTTTGGTCTTTGAATGCTGCACAGGATTTCTAGTGATATCTAAAGTAGCAGAATTATCAACGTAAATAGGAGTAGTTAGGAATTCAAAACCGTAGTCCCGCATTTGTTGTTGGATCCAAAGAACTTGGGAGCAACAACTTGAGGCAGCAATGTATTCAGCTTCGCATGTTGATGTAGCTACACACGTCTGCTTCTTGCACTGCCATGTGACTAGGCGATTTCCTAAGAACTGACATCCAGCCGTTGTGGATTTGCCGTCGATTTTGCATCCGCCAAAATCAGAATCACTGAAAGCTACCAATTCAAAGTTATTATCCCTAGGGTACCACAGACCGGTGTCAGGGTACGCCTTCAAATAACGAAAAATCCTTTTAACAGCAGCAAGATGTGAGGCCTTCGGGTTAACTTGATATCTAGCAAGCAGGCACGTTGGGTACATTATGTCTGGCCTTGATGCTGTGAGGTACATGAGAGATCCGATCATGGCGCGATAGATAGAAGGGCTAACAGCTTCTCCCTTCAAGTCTGGAGTAATTCCGTGATTAGTTGGCAATGGGGTACCAATGGGCGTTGCATCAGACATCTGGAACCGGCTTAAGATGTCACCAACATATTTAGTCTGATGGATGAATATCCCAGACTCCGTTTGTTGTACTTGTAGGCCCAAGAAGAAGGTCATTTCCCCCATAGCACTCATCTCGAATTTATCCTGCATAATGCGCTCGAATTCCCTACACAAGACATCATTAGTAGAACCAAAAATAATGTCATCAACGTATACCTGTACCAGAAGAAGATCTCCATCTTGTTCCTTGATGAAAAGAGTACAGTCGATAAGACCTCTACGAAAACCGTTCTCCAGCAGATAGTGTGATAAGGTTGCATACCAAGCTCGTGGTGCTTGATGAAGACCATAAAGAGCTTTGTTGAGCAACCAAACCCGATCGGGATGGATAGGATCTTCAAAACCTGGAGGCTGTTCGACGTACACCTCTTCTTCAACCACACCGTGTAAGAATGCACTTTTCACGTCCATCTGATAAACCTTGAATCCTTTGAAGGATGCATAGGCTAGAAAGATTCGAATTGCTTCGAGACGTGCAACAGGTGCATAGACTTCGTTGTAGTCGATCCCTTCAATCTGACGAAAACCCTGAACGACTAAACGTGCTTTGTTTCGGATAAGAACTCCGCGGTCATCCTTTTTGCATTTGAAAACCCAACGGGTACCAATCTTCTTGTAGCCAGCAGGTTTCTCTACGAGTTTCCAGACACCTAGCTTCTGGAATTGTTGCAGTTCTTCCTGCATTGCTTCAACCCAAGCGTTATCTTTCAAGGCTTCTTTCCACGTTCTTGGTTCTTCTTGTGAGACATAACACGCGAAGGACCAATCGTTTTGTTGCCCGGATTCTCGAATAGCTGCATACAAGCCTGCATTGTTGTTGTTTCGCAACATGTTTCTTGTTTGTACGCCACTTTGCACATTTCCAATGATGTTTTGTTGAGGATGGGTATTATGAATCCTTGTTTCTGGATTATCTGGAATTGGAACATTTATACCCAGGTTGTTAAGATTAAGATCAACAACCAATTCAAGACCCGGAATTGACGAAGAGGATGATGCAGTAGCCTCAGCTGTTCTATGGGCATCTACTGGAGGAGTACCCTCTGAAGTACCATGAACTGCTGTTGTTGGGGCTTCTTGATCTGCATCTAGAAATTCATCATCCTCTGAAGATTCGTTCAATTCGTTTGCATCATGAAAATCCTCATTGTTGAGAGTATTATTGTTCACCGAAGAAGATGGTTCTTGATTAACAAGAATTGGACGAACCACCGGTGAAACTGTTGCATTGTCACTCTCGAAAAACATCCTAGCCGCAGCATTTTCTTCAACGGCTTCAACATTGATCGAATTGAAGAAGTCATCATACTCAAACATCCAAGGTTGACCCGGATTTTTGACTGGCAAGGTGTGCCTTTGTACTCTGACCTCAGACCATTCCTCGACCCTTTTAGTCTCTAGATTCCAGACTCGTAAGTTAGGGGTGGCATACCCAAGAAAGTATCCATCAATTGCTCTTGCCCCAAACTTTCCATTAGGATCGATGATTGTGCATGGAGCTCCAAACGGTTCTAGATAAGACAAATCTGGTTTCCGTTTTTGAAGAAGCTCAAAGCAGGTCTTATTGTGTCTTTTGACTGTAAGGACTCTGTTCAATCTGTAACATGCAGAGGCCACAGCTTCAGTCCAGAATGGAATGGGTAACTGTGACTCCACTAACATTGTCCTAGCAGTCTCGATCAATGTGCGGTTCTTACGTTCAGCGACACCATTCTGTTGAGGAGTATAGGCTGCACTAAACTCATGAAGAATACCCTTTGAAGTGCAGAACTCCGCCATGGAATGATTTTTTAAATTCAGTACCATTGTCGCTACGTATCCGCCTAACCTTCAACTTATACAAATTCTCAATCTGAATGATCAAGTTTTTGATGATGCCAAAGGTTTCACTCTTGTGTGCCATGAACGCAACCCAAGAAAATCTTGAATAATCATCAGTAACCACGAGGCAGTATTGATCACCTCGAATACTCTTGTGCTTGACAGGACCGAACAAATCCATGTGCAAGCGTTCAAGAGGAACTGCCACCGTGTTGATCTTCTTTGTAGGGTGCTTCTTCTTTGTTTGCTTTCCTTTCTGGCACGAAACACAGACGTCTTGAAGATGGAAATTTTTGAGGGGAACACCATTCACCAATTCATTTGAAACCAAATGATTCATTTTGCGTAAGTGAATGTGACCCATTCGTCTGTGCCAAGAGATAGTGTCTTTTTCCGTGGCTTTTGAAACGAAACAAGTTGCTTGTGCAGACGTAGTAATAGCTTGGCTCATGTCAAGGACGTACAAATCATTTATCCTTGGAGCCGACAAGAGAATCCATTCTTTTGGAATTTTGAAGCCGGGTTTCAGCACATAACATCCATTAGCATCAAAGTGTACTGAAAATTTCTTGTCACAAATTTGAGAAACACTAAGAAGATTGTGATCAAGTTGTTGCACAAAATTGATCTTGTCAAAGCTGACAATCCCGTTAGATATCATTCCTTCACCTGTAATGTATCCACCTTTATCTCCAGCAAAAGCAACATAACCTCCTCTAATAGATTTAACGTCGTAGAGAAGCTTCATGTCGCCTGTCATGTGCCTGGATGCCCCACTATCAACAATCCAATGACTACTGATAGTTCCTCCTGAAGCACCCTGCACATGAACTCAAATGAATCAGTTGGAGATGGGGACCCAAGCCATTGTGGTCTTGGGTCTTCCATTTTCATCAATGACAATAACTTCTTGTCTTTGATGGTTGGTGAATTGTGATGGTCCCCCTGATTCAGTAACCGATTTAGGTTTCCATGTCTGTTTGGTTTCACCAGTGTTTTTCTTTAAAATTTTAACTTCTTGATGATTTGAAGTTTTAGAATTTTCTGGTTTTACATCAACAGATTGTTTTTGAACCACATCAGTTTTAATTGCTTTTTCAATCTTCTTGACCTGTTGACGTTTCTGTTTCTTTTCCCTTTCTTTTACAAGTCGGGGATCTTGTTTTGTGGAAACAGTTGGCTTACGGTCAGTCTTGCCACGGGGATCATCAACCTTTCCTTTTTGTTTATGAAGATATGGACAATTACGAATAATATGTCCAATGGTCCCACATTCAAAACATGATCTTCGTTCTACAAACCCCGAAGTATCATGTGATCGCTTAGCCGATGATGTTGAACTTTGTGAACCCGAGGTACTAGGCTTTGAACTGCTTGGTTCATTTCTTTTCTCGACAATAGTTTTCTTGACAAAATCTAAGTTAGATTGATTTTCAAACTTTTCAATTTTGTCTGTTCCCGTCGATTTCACAAAGTTAACATTTTTCTTCTTCTTTTGGTTCGGCTTCTTGTCAGCTTGAGCCGGTGTTTTACCTTTGGGTTTGGTGTGATTTTGCTGTGTTGGCACTGTTGGTAATTTCTTGTTACCAAATTGTTTTCGAATTTCAGCCTTTGGAATAGGAGGACACTGTGTAACTGTAACTTTAGGTCCTGCCTTTCCCAAGAACTTACTCGTCGAATTCTCAAAGACTTTGCAGATTAAGGATTGATTAACATTCTTAATGGGAAAATCTTTGTCTGAGTAAATTTTATCATCACCAACTAGAGTGTACAGCAAATTCACACTCTCCGGCTCTTTTGCAGAAGAGGACTCAGTTGCAACAGTCTTAGCGGGTTGCACAGGGGGATCACATAGAATGTGATTCTCAAGAGGTATGTCCTCATTTTTGACTACCGCATCAGACTTTGCTGGGACAGTATCATCAGATTCATCATCAGACGAATCAGCATCCTCAATCACAACTGGAGGATCTTGATTCTGTTCAGCACTCACAAATGTATCTGCTGACACATCTGAATCTGAGGATACTTCCTTTTGGTATCCGAGTCCTGCAGCAAACTCCTTAACATCTAGAGGCACAGAAGGTTCAAAGAAAACCCTGTCCTCTTCATCAGGCATGGCATCATAATTATGTCTCACTGGGGGTGGACACTTCTTGTACCCTATGCATGTGACATCTCTCTTTTCCTTCTGAACGTCAATGATGTGATCTAACACATAGCTAGAACTCAAATAACTGTCTAGCTTGAGTTGGATCGCATCACTTTCGGTTTTCACACAAGCCATCTCTTTTTGCATACTCTCAAGGCGAGATATATACAAATTAATATCAGTTTGTTTTCTTGAAACCATTTTAGTCAGTTCAGTTTTATCCTTCTTTAATGTTTCAATTACTGACTTAAATTCCTTTTCATGGTTTTCATAAAACATGTTGACTTCTGTGCATTTAGAGAGGTCCACAGTCAACTTCTGATTGTGGATGAATGTCACATCATATTTCTCTTGCAAGGCCTCATGCTTGCTTTGCAAGTCACACCAATCAGCACTCAAGGAACTATGTTTGTCTTGCAAGTCAAACAAACTAGCTTGTAAAGCATCATGTTTGGCTTGCAACTCAGACATGTTTCCTTCCAAATCAGCACACCTAGCATGCAATCTATCACATTCATCACAGTTAATAGCAGTGGGTTCATCGACACATACCTGACTTGATGAACCGTCGACATTAGCCATAAAGGCTGAATGGAGAGAAGACGAAGAGTAAGCAGCCTGATCCACCAGAGTAGATCTTCTTTGAGTTTCTGCTACAGCTTCCCCCAAGAGTTCATCAATGTCAATATCATCCGAAACATTAGATGTCTCACCCACATGATCATCACCAGAGTTGGATGATTCTTCATCAACACTCCTGCTGTATCCAGAGGAGTCTTCATCTTCAGACGATTCATCACCACTGGCAGAAGATTCTCCACCACTGGTGTGAACTAGCTCCTTCACAATCTGAGCAAAACATGCTGTTCCATCAGGAGCATCACCACCCAACTGGATTGACCAGTCACAACCTTCATCCACCTGAACTGCAAGTGCTCGGTTGGTTTGGTTGTTGACAGGCACCAATGTACGATCATTGTTTCTGTTCTGCTGGTTGCCTTGGTTTCTGAAGGGGTTTTGATTCCCGTGCTGGGCTGGCTTTGTGCACTCCCTTTTGAAGTGGCCCCGTTCACCACAGTTGAAGCACTTAACAGCCTGCTTATCGAACCCATACTTGGTGTCTCGCTTACTTTCCAAGCTGGTTCTGCCAGTACTTTCCATCCAATCCTTTGCTCTTCTCACAGCACTCGCAAAGGCCCACTTGATGTCCATCAAGTCCATCTCTTCCTTATCAATCTGCCTGTAATCTTCTTGTGTCAGATTAATGTTTCCAATCTGACCTTCTATCAACCCACAGTACGCGCTCACTACAGTGTTAAGCAGCTCCATGTGTTCCTTAGCTACTTCTACACTGATTTTAGAGAAGCTTGACGTGTCAAGCTGTACTGTACTTGACTTTGATTGTTGACCTGCAGCAGATGATGTTCCTCCATAACACGCATATTGTGGTTGTTGAGCAGGAGGAGGAGGAGGTGGTTGTATTGGATTTCCATACAGATCTGTGGTTGGAGGCGGCTTTACAGGAACTTGCACTGGATTGCCATACATATCCGTGCTTGTGACAAACGCCGTTTGAAGTGGAGCATGTGAACCGGCTTTTGCAGATGAAGAAGTGGAGGTGCCATAATACATCTCTGGATTCTGTGGCACTGCAACTCTCTTTGCCTTCAACGTTTCTTCCTGATCCTTGTTCTCCAGAAGCTGCACGAAATCGTTGATATTTGTAGTTTTCAACGTTCCGTTGTACTTCAAGATTTCCAGGAAGTTATTCCATTGAGGAGGCAATGCATCGGCAAACTTCTTTACCACCTCTGTTGGAGTCGTTGTGACTTCAAAGTTGGTCAGCTCAGTAAGTAGGTGATAGAAACGGCTTGTCATATCTCCCAAGGACTCCTTATCCATACATGTGAAGCCATCGAATTCTTTCTTCGGCAGATCTCGTCGTAGTTGACGTGTGGCTTCATTACCTACTCCTCTTGTCTTCAATGCATCCCACAGCTTCTTCGTAGTCTTGAAACTGACGAACTGATGATAAATATCCTTGCTCAGTGCTTGAGTGAGAATAGCGTATGCTTTCTTTTCTAAGTCATACGTCTTCTTTTGATCATCAGGAAGATCGGCAAATGTAGCTGTCGAAGAAGCAGCAACCTCGATAGTTTGATCGAATTCCGTAGTGAACCGCAACCACAACTCTGTATTTTGACCAAGAATGTACGTATGGAAACGGTCAACCCATCCCGGATATTCATTGAGATGCATCAACTTTGGAGGCCTGTTCAAACTACCGGTTTCACTTTCGCTTAGTAGAAGACTTTGAATACTCGGAGTTTGATTTGAAACAAACGCCCATTGACCAGCTGGAGTGGCATTTGTTTGTGAGGATGTAGATACCGGAGATTCGGCCCATGATGGAGATTGACTGGTATTCATGTATTTTCCACTGTCTGGAGCCGGATTTCCCCACCAACTCGGATTCATGATAGATAAGCAAAATAAATGCTAAGTAAGAATGATCCGAAGGATACACAGCCGAAGGATCCTGGTCGAAGGATCTGAAATCACAGAAACTTGTTAACAACAAACTGACCACAATCGAAAGATCAACTATTGTTCGAAGGATCAACAGTACTCGAAAGATTACTGTTGAGTCTCGAACAATGATTTCGAAAGATTCAAGAGCTCGAAGGATTCTCCTTTGAAAGATCCTTATCTTTCGAGCTAAATCCTTATCTTTCGGACACTGTCTTTCGAATAGATTCCTTTCTCGAAGGATATGATTCAGACTTCGAAGGATGGGTCGAAGGATAGTAATCTTTCGAGCCTTCCTTAGTCGAAAGATGGTCTTTCGATGTCGAAAGATATCTTTCGAGACCTCTGACACAAACTGATCTGATGTGAAAGGTTGGTGAAAAGGTGACAGGTTGGTAAGTCAACTTTCGGCAAGATGGTATGTGCAGGCTGTCCTTTCACCACCAACTTTGAAAATTTTGCCAAAAATGAACAACCTTATCCACACAGTCCGGTGACCGGAATAGTTACCGGAGTATGCCGGAAATCACCAAAACACTCAAAAACAAGTTTTTAAGTTACCCAACCCCACTTTAAACACTCCCGGTTAGTTTAGACACGTTTTTACTCAAAGAAAATGCAAGAAACTAAGTAAAAACAGGTGCAAAAACCAAGTGTTTCAACACACCAAAACTTGTAAAAACCCGGTTTTAAACAAGGTAAAGAGCCAAGCTCTGATACCACTTGTAGGTCCCTATCCGGTGGATGACGAACCTCAAACCTTGTTATACAAACCTACTAGCGAGTGCGGAATCCAAGCTAGCAAGCAAACCGAGTTAGTAGCAAGTAGAGAAACAAACACACTAGTTCACCGATTAACACAACTTGTATTAATGCAATGAGGGTTCGGTTACAAGCTCAATGTTTACAGAAATGTTCTATAAACTCTCAAAGTGTGTGAGTGTTTCGGACAGAATGCTCTCCTCTCAAAGTTTCTGTCTATCTTCTGTCTGTGTGTCTGTCTTCTGAACTCAACACATTGCATGGGTATATATACCCAAACACAGCAGGTCTGCTCGAAGGATCCGATAGATGGTCCGAAGGATCATCTATCGATGACAACATGTTCGAAAGAGGAGCATGGACCTCGAAGGATGATCCTTCGAGATCTAATATTCGAACCATATCTTTCGATGAGGTCGAAGGATCCACATTATCCTTCGACCTCTTATCCTTCGACACAGAACATCTTTCAACTGTTGACTAAGTCAAACCAGGAGGACGGTTGACTTTGTCAACTTACAGGACTGACCAGGACATCGTTTACATACAGACCGAATACAGACAAAGTACAGACACAAGTGCACCAACAAAAGTTGTTAAACAAAGAAGTTGTTACTAAACAATTATTTAAGGTCTTTAAATTTTGAATAAAGTTATAAATACATGTTTTATAAAAAGATTTCTAAATAAAAAAAAATGAATGACAAGTATATATTTTTTTTGATAAAATATGTACTTACAACAATATTCATCAAGTATCATAAATTATATATTTTGATGTGTACATCATGTGTAATTCTAGTAGGAACAAATACAAACTTTCTATACATCATGAAAATTACAAAAATATATATATATGAACTTGATAAAATGTCCATCCTTGGACATGAACACAAAAACGGACAAATTTGGACAATATGGACTTTTGGGACAAACAAGAATGTTACGGACAATACGAACAATCGGACCTAAATTATGGTCAAAACGGACGACGGATGAACTTATGGACATATTACCAATCCGAGGACTTAATACGACATCTAGATGATCTTTCGACATGGACACAAAATTTGCGTTACCGTTAACAAACTTCGAACATTTTGAAAACTTATAAAAGGTATTATGTTTTTATTATCTAAAAAGTATAACTAGAAAATTTTATAAAATTGTTTTTTTATAAAAATGAAAGACTTATCTTTTGGGTAAATATTTATATAAAAAAGGGTTTATATTTTTTTTAGGCTTAAACTAAATACTTGGGCTAAGCCCAATAGTAAATAACTCATGGGCCAAGCCCAATACCAAACTTATGGGCCCAAAAGCCCAACACTATTTAAAGCTTAACACTATTTTTACCCAACACTATTTAGGCCCAATGACATAACTTGTAATGAAATACAAGTATACGCTTAATTACTACTAAACACGAATTCAAGGGAACTAGATCCGACTATATGACATACCAGATACACGATTACTTACATATATGTATTTGGAAAAATATATATATAACGGTTAAACAATAAAGACATACAAGTCTTACACATAATTAAGACATATGACTTGTACTCAAGTTATTTACAAAGACCGAAGTGTCTAACAAAATATAACAACAATTGTAGGTCGCAATACCGTTCAGGACTACCGTACGTGAAATCATATTTACTTCTACTCAGTGAAGCGATACTGTGAGTTCATGTCCCCTATTCATTTTAAATGCTTTACAACTTTACAACTATCAGGGAAAATACATGTACAATAAGAATGATAAGTCAAGTAATGAAACACCTTAGATCATGTGAGAAATTAGGGCCATAACTAAAGCACCATTAATCCTAGTTTGGACCAAGGAACAAAGGGTTAGATCTAATGGGTTTTGGCGAGCCCCACTCATGGCCATTCTTTTGCCTAGGAGTGCATTTGTTGCCCTACGACATGGTGTCGATACAATTAAAATCGTCTAGGGTTGGTTTGCTTCCTATTTCGTCACACATATTAATGTCCTTGCAAAACATTAATGATCACGATTTCATTGACGCTTTTCATACTATATTTGATTCAAATTCAAATACAAATACATTTCACGTTTTTCGGGTGTATCATACACAACTAAACTGCATGAACTCGCTCAACCTTTGTTGATTTTTCTACTTAAACATGTATTTCAGGGAATTAGTGGACCTTGTCAGGGATTCTAATTCAGGAAACAAGTATCAAGACTCCGTGCCATCTTTTGAAGGGTTTATCTATTATATTGCCGCTTTGCGATGATATAGTGGACAAAGCCTTAGTGTTTAAAACTTTCGTTTTGAATGTATGAAATAATAACACCTTAGTTCTTTGAATGGTTTGTAAATTATAAACTTAATGTATGTTGCGCATCTTTTGAACAATTATGGTAATGGCAATGGAGTATGTTTTATTCATTTAGTATGTTTACTTATATCGTTATGCAATGAGAACCAACAGATCACACCTCGCGCTTCCGCTACGAGCAGGGTGTGACAGATTGGTATCAGAGCTTCGATTGTAGTGAACCAGGATTCTTTCTCGAGTCTAGTCTACAATCACTAGGGAACCTCTCACGAAAACAATTTATAAAAAAAAACAACAAGAGTTTTCATTGCATAAACAAATTCATATCATACAAATCAAGCAAGGACATTAGGTGCATTAGTCTCTAAATGGTAGACATGAAACATTAAGTTAATCCGCATAACACAAATAGAATAACTTAAAATGAAATTATGTGAATTCAACATTTTGTGTATATATATATTTGAAAAATTATTTTATTAATACATACGTTAAACCAATTATGTTACAGGATATCATGTCTTCATCCGAAGGAAGTAACATTTATGATGACGTGGATCCTATGACACCTTCTTCAGATGATGATTACATACCCGAGGTTCAGGTCATTACATCGGATAGTGAGATGGGATCTGATAGTGATATGGACGATTTTCAACCATTTGCATATCTAGGGGATATTGTTGACGATGATGTATTAGCTGTACCTCCACCACTCAATGACATAGTTATTATAGGTCACCCGGAGGGTGAACATATTGTCGACATTATACCTTTGGATGTACTTCCTTTTGTTATGATGCCTTTCGTCGACCTTGACGAGGATGATGACGACATTGTCCCGGTGATTCCCGTAGAGCATATAGATGATGACTTGGGAGACGGAGATGTTTATGATGTGGTTATCTTAGATATTGCATCACCGGTGGTCTCGGTGATCGATATTTCTTCGGATGCAGATACAGACTCATATGATTCTTCTTATGCATCTGTTACCTCATCTGCACTGCAGGCCCTTGGCCTACAGCGCAACGCAGACCTTGAGTTGGATGATGTCCTAACAGATGAGCCAGTTGTCCCTACACCTGACCATATTGCCTCTATCCTACCACAGACCGACCATACTGACGAGGCAGGACCCTCTGGACATGCCCACATACCACCCAGTGAGCCTCTTATTGCGCCACACTCTCCACCTCACGTCATGCCCGTGACAGATCCATACCACCCATTGCATTACCCATCTGTTACTACCGATTTACATGCTCGTGTGCCGACTCTCGAGCATCAGATAGACTTTATTATCCGCCGAGTTCATGAACTCGAGGAGGAGCTTCTTCACCTTGAGGCTTTGGTATTTTTGACTCCATCACCACCAGCTCATTCACCACCTCATGCTCCACCACCACCACCAGAGTTACCACCATTACCCCCACTACCACCTCAGATACCACCAGTTGACTTACCTGCTCGTGTTTTGACGCTCGAGCAACAGATGATTTTCCTTCACCGTTTGGTTCATGATATGGAGGATAGGGTTTCTCATGTTTACAGGGCATTGTTTCCGGTTCCACCACCAGTTTTTCCTCCACCATAGACTTTGTGTTTGCAGGTACTTCTTTTGTGATAGGTAGCTATATCAGCGTTTTGTGTACATAGACTCACACCAAGTTTCAAGACAACTGAAAGACTAAAGACCGCATGGAATGAAGGAAAAATTTTGCCACTTTGTATATGTACTAGTCTAGTAAGACCGGGGGATGTAGCCCGAGTCTATTTTGATTTCCTTTTCAAAAACAATCATGTAATCGGTTGTCAGTTATATAAATAAGAAAACTTGGTGTTATCCTATATGTGCATTTAAATGTTATATGATACATGTTTTGTTGGTTGTATTGTTTGGTCTATTCACATGATATATTACTGGATTATATTTTTATTAATGTTATAAATGTGTTTTATATACTTAGTAAAAAAAAAATTATTAACAAACCAACGCCTAAACTTAATCGTATATTCTTTTGGAAGAATAATGGCGCCAAGAAGACAACCTCCACGTACCCGAACATCTAATCCACCCCCACCTCCACCAATGCCTACAAATGAGGCGGAATTGAATGCATTAATCGGAGAAAGGGTTTCCCAAGCTATAGCCCTTTATGAGGCCTCACGTGCCGAACACAGCGGTGGCACTGGCGGATCAGGAGGCCCAGGACACGGCGGTACCTATGGCGGAACCAATACCAATGGTAACACTTAGTGTTTTGTCACAACTTACCCAATTCCTTTTATAATCTATTCGTGTGTTTCATTGTTTGCTCATTCTTAATCCGTTAATTGTCTATTTCAGGATGCACATTCAAGCAGTTTCTAGACTGCAAGCCACTCAATTATGATGGCACAGGCGGTGCTGTGGCTTATGTGCGTTGGACGGAGAAAACGGATTCCACCATAAGAATGAGTAGATGCTCTCTTGATCAGCAAGTCACCTACGTCACTGGCTTGTTCATCAATGAGGCCCTTACATGGTGGAATTTACAAGTGCAAACTTTGGGTGATAGTGTAGCATACGGATTGACGTGGGAAGAATTAAAAGAAAGGATGAGAGAAAAATATTGTTCCCGTGCTGAACTCCAGAAGTTGGAGAATGAATTTTGGAACCTTACTATGGTCGGATCTGATATTACTGGGTATACACAAAGGTTTCACGACCTGTCTCGTGTGATTCCTTATTTGGTTACACCAGAATACAAGCGTATTGAACGCTATATTTGGGGACTTGCTCCTGAGATCCGAAGCCATGTTACTGCAGCAGAACCCACGACTATCACGCAGGCGGTAACTTTAGCTGTGAGCCTTAATGAAGACGCGATCAGGATGAAGAAATATAATGTGAAAGGAGATGAGAAGAAAGATTCACATGTCGAGTCTTCCACGGGTGGAAAAAGGAGTTACTCAAATTTCAAGAAGGGGACTTGTAACACCTCGAAAAATTTCGTCCAATAATGTCTTGACACGTGTCATAAGGTTCCGTTATGTGAAAACATACTTTAGAGGGACTAAAAGTGACGAACAGTGAAAACTATGGAACGTAAGGGTCCAAAGTGTCAACAATGGATAAATAGACTCTATGATAACCCCACATAATGTTTATAACCTTGAACGGATGGTTCATGGATCATACGACGCGGAAATTGCCCAAAAGTGAAGTATTGTAAACTATAGGGGCCAAAAGTGTCAACATGTTTAATTTATACCTCTGAGTGAACTTTTGGCAGACCCGAAGCTTTGTATAGCTAAAATATACTCACTAGAATATGTGGTAAAAATTTCATGAAGTTTCGTCAACGTATGAGAAAGTTATGGCCAAAACCGTACTTAAGGGACTAAAAGCGTCAACGTCGAATTCAGGGCTTTTCGGTTGAGCGCAAAGTTATCCGAGGGCATTACCATGTTGGTAAAAGTCCTAAGGTTCTTAAAAACCAAGTTTGGGGGTTTACGGGTCGAGAAAAATAGCCGAAACATCGCGTACAAGTTCAGGGGTCAAAGCTGCCAATGTATGAAAGTTGTTTGGCTGAAACCAGGGTCAGGCGACCCGCCTGGGAAGGCCCAAGCGGGCCGCGTGGGTTGCCCAGCGACAGAAATCGTGTTTGGGTCAGATTTGGGTCCGATTTTGAGTTGCTAACAGCTGGTCTTGCCTCCAATTGCACCAATTAAGAGCCATGCATGCCTACCATCAACAGTAAACCTCAGAATCTCAGCTTTAAATCCGAATTTAGCTCATTTCTTGACATTTACAATAGTGAACAAGAACACCAAGACTTGCAAGAGCTCTCAAAGCTTCTCTGGAGATAATCTGAGCATCAAGGCCGACTTCTAGTGTCCACTAAACATCTTTAGGACCATTGTAAGCTTTCAATTCGTTCTCTAATCCGTTCTTGTTGTGTTTATTGATAAAAGTCAAACTGGGTGTTCATAACCTTTGACTTTCTGATTAAACGGATTTCTTTCAGAAATTTCTCGAATTGAAACTTGTTATAGATTGGTATTTATGTGGGAAACAAACCCTCTAAAGGGTACTAACTGATTCCCACTACATGCATGCTTAATGTCGAGTCAAACCTATTTCTAAAAAGTCAACAGAAGCGATTTTCGTGAAAAATGATATGATCAATGATATAGATGACATGCAACCTGATTGATCATTGAAAATAACTTGTAGTACATATAAGAATGAGTTTTAATCATCATCAACTCGACGATCTATAGTATAGCCACGAATCGGAACCGAAAGTCTTGTAAAACGATTATTTCGTAGACTATCGATTCGGATTCGTACATGCATGTTCGAGATCTGTATTGGAAAGTATTTTTGACTATTTTTATTTTAGTTAAACTTTCTGGAATTTTCTTTGATTGAGTCTATGCTTAGCCTATTCGAATGCTTGTTTCCGGTTTATGCATAAAGTTGACTATTTTGCCCTTTTTGATTTAAAACGGGATTTTTGGAAAAGTGAAAGGATAGAAACCTTTATTTTTATTATATAAACTTGCACCGAAAGTTTCGGATCAGTTGGTGGTCCAGATTGTGAGTTATGGCCATTAGCGTAAACTATGTTAAAAATTTACATAAACGGCCCTTTTTGCGTAGAACCCGTTTCTGGCCACGTTTTGGTACAAAACTTTTTACCAACTGATTATATATAATATTCTGGGAATTTTGATGATTTTTAAGTAATTTTTGGCTGAACGGATCCTAGATCACCTAGTCATTTCGGCTTATGTCGGTTTTGACCGTTTTAGCCATAAAAGGAGTTTTACACATCCGTTTGACCCGAAACCTTTTTCTACTGATTTTGTATGATGAATAAATTATTTTAAGTATTCTGGAAATATAAAAATCTCAGATTTACTGTGAAAACCCGAAAACGCCCTTAAATCGTATTTTTAGCGTTTTAACGCATAGTAAAGCGTTGCACTTGTTTTAAACCTACAAGACTTATACCTACTGATGTAAATTACATATTTTCATATAATAACAGTAAGTATAATATTTTGAACTCAGGTTTCCAGTTTTGGCATTTTTAGCCCTTGTGAAATTACTAAATTGCCCCTACGGTGCATAGTTTGGTTTTAAATGATATATTTGATATACGGGTCATACCCTACTGATATAATATGTTATATTAAGTATATTTACTGTATGAACCAGACCCGAAACTCAGATTTCTAATTTTATCCTTTTTATTATCTTTTAAATGACCAAAATGCCCTTCTAAGGCATAAATTGAGTTTAAAATTATCCCGGGCAATATAGAACATAACTTACTGATATAATATCATATTCTAAGCATATTAATTCAGGGAACTTGCATTTGAATCTTTTGGCTACCCGTATCGCCCTTTTCGCGTTCGGTTCGGTTTACGTAACTAGTTTGCGTAAATTGACCGAATCGGGTCAAACGTCATCATTTTTATCTCAAAATCCAGAATGTATTTAGTATACCCATATTATACAAGTATTCAAACTTGTCGGGCCTAAATCACATTCTATCCGGTCTTTCGCTTAATCGTGCGTAAACCGTATCATTCCTAAAACTAACCGGTCAAAGCTTAAGCTTAAATAAAAGGCCGTTAGGAATCTAATAGGTTAATTATAAACCTTTGTTCCAGATTAGGAAGCCCGGTAAAAGCTACCACCACTTATCGTTTGTGACTTATACTTGCTCAGGTAAATACATTTTGACTTATTTTCCCTATACGGGCTTGGGGTACGGTATTTAAAATACCGCTTGATCGGGCGCACAAGTCCTGCGCCCTATGGGTGTACAGTCTTGAATAGCTTGTGTGATTTCGTTTAAACAGTCTTGTCTTACTTAAAGGCTTTGGGGGGTTATTGACCATGTCCCGGATATCCTTGGCATTATCTTACGAGATGGCCACGACCAGAGCACGGGGTGTAGGCGTACACTCGTCGTGTATAACTCTTTAATGTGGTGTGTCAATTAAATCTCTAGCCCGGACAGTAGATCCCGGGCCACCAGAGATATAAGTGCATGTAAATCGTTCACAAGTTTATATTTTATAATTATCCCAAGTTAATAAAATATTTATGCCTTGTGCATTTAAATCAATTTTAAATCATTTTCAAAATGAGTCAGTCGATTTGTATTTACCAGTGTAAACTGACGTATTTTTCCCCAAAAGATTAAGTGCAGGTACTATACGGAAATAGGCTGGCTGTTTTCCTAGAGAGCGTCCACAATAGTCTCGCAAACTCGGACGACATTTATCTGTTGAACTATTTAATTCTATTTTTATTTGATCCGCCTGTGGATCCATTTCAACTACTGTGATATTTATTATTACACTTTACTTAAAAGTTGAAATGTTTCTATTCTGCTTCCGCTGTGCATTATTATATTGTGTTGATTGTCTATGACGATGCCAACTACGTCACTGTACCCCACACCGGGCCCACCGGTGACACGTGGAATTTGGGGGTGTGACAGGTTGGTATCAGAGCCAACGCTGAGTGAATTAAACACTATCCTAATGTGTTTAATCTCAGTTACACAATTGCACATTCCTCGATTTTCGAGTCTAGACAAAGAACTTAGGAAATGTTCGACATTTCGTTTAATTTATTTTTATTTATTAATGCATTGTCTTATATATTTTGTTGCGCAACTTGTTTGACTTTTGACAGGATCAGGATGCCGCCAAGGATGAGAGGTCGTGGAGGATTTCCTACATCGCACGATCATGAGGCTGGTCCCTCGCATAGGCGGGCCCCATCTGCTACACACCACACAGCCGCCAACGACCTTTGGAGGTCTATTGCCGAGCCTGCTAGGCATTCGGTTTCCGCGAGCACTTCTCCGTCATTACCCCACTCGTTTGGGCCCCAATCGGAGAACGGGCCCCATGGTTCGCTTGGATCCTACATACCATTGCACCAGTCACCGCAGCAGTACCCAGCGCCAGCCTACCAGGGTTTGTATAACCCTAATGCTTATGTGGAGGAGCCAGTGGGCCATAACCCACTTGGACAGGAGGACCACCTTCCTGGTGGTCACGAGATGGACGTAGACGAGGAGACGGACCCTTCGCTCCCACCATCAGGTACACCAAACCACCCGATTGAGATATCGGATGGGTCGCCATACACAGGATCACCATTTAATGGTGTGGACAGCTTCCAGGAGAGGTTCAAGCAGCATGATTGGTACTTCACCCCTAGCCACAACTCTCCTATGCTTCAATCACTCCATGGTACTCCGATGCTTCAATCGCTCCATGGTTCGCCGGTGCACTCGCAGCACCACTCGCAGCAGCAGCAGCTCCAGCAGCAGCCGCCTCTACCGCAGGACCTATCTGAGGCCCTGTGGCGTGACGTGATCACTCCGTCACCACCGCCGCCGCCAGTCTTACCTCCTCCGCCCCAGAGGCCTAGGAGGAATGCGCGCATGTCTACGCGCGGAGGGATTCGCATAGGCACCCCTCCACGTGTTAGTAGCAGCCGCTACACGTCTTTACCCGGGGAGTCCGAGACAGGGGAGTCTCAGCATCCCGTATCGGAGGTTACTTCTGTTCCGATCCCGCCTCTGCCGCCGCAGAATTTTGGAGAGCCGATTCCGGCTTATGCTAGTGCCGCTCAGTTCAACCCGTTCGAGCAGGTATTCCCTCAGGGTTATGATTACACGGGAGACCCTTATTGGCAAGCTGTGAACTACAGCTCACTCCCACATAGTGGTCCACTTGGAGACCCTTGGGCTGCTGGCCCATCTACTTTTGGTTACCCTCCGGGTTACCAGCAGCCACCACAGCCGCAGTCTTACCAGCCGCCGCAGCCGCAGCACTACCAGCCACCACCACCGGCGCCTATGATGTCGCCGCCGCAGGTTCAGGAGATCCTGCAGGGGATTGATAGCATGCGACGCGAGTTTCAGCACAATATGCGAGAGGATCGCCGACGCACCAGTGGCATGTTTAAGAAGGTATTCGATTTGCTCAAGGGTAAGAGCAAGAAGGATCGTTGAATCCTTCGATTATTATTTCATGTACTCATGTCCCTGCGTGGACATTTATTCCAGTACTCTACCCCTGCGTGGGTATATCTATCTTTCTCTACCCCTGTGTGGGTATGTTATCCTGTTAACCCCTACGTGGGTTTGTTTTATTTTATTTTGTTATTGTTGTACTTGTTTAGCCCCTGCGCGGGCATGTTATTCATGCTAGTTATGTTATTTCAAAGTCCCGTTTAGGGCAATTATGTACTGGTATTTTATTGGAAATTTAAATGGTTAGTTTGAAATTATCATTTTATTTATGTGCATGAATAATATTAAAATAATGGAAAATATCAATTTTTATTTGATTTGCCATTTTATAAGAATCTTAGTAAGGTATAACCTAGCCTGAATGCCTTATTAACAGGCCTGGCCCTGATGGTAAAACCTGGTTGAAAGGATTCAACTCCCTGTTAACATCTGAGAACATGTTAACATTCTGGGCTAAGCGTGATCTGTAGAATCACACGACCCACCTTTTTTAATAAATTATCTACAGATTCTATCTGTATACAAGTCTATTAATGGCTTGATACCTACGGGTTATGACTAGGTAATATAGTGGCAGTTGTGGTCTATGACTCCCTGCCTAGTAAAAGAAATATCTACAGATTATATCTGTACACAAGTCTATTAATGGCTTGATACCTACGGGTTATAATTATGTTATATAATGACAGTTGTGGTTTATGACTCTCTGTCTAGTAAAGGATTATTTGTTTAATTATACAATTTATAATCCTATAAAAATCTAAATTTATAATTTAGTGATTGTCCTTGTGACTAGGCCTATGGTGCCAATATATATATTTTCATTCCTTGATTGCTATTAAGAGCCTGAATGAAATTTATTAAATTAACTGCTAAGGTTCTTGATACCATGGTTAATAAATCGTCTAGGACGATAATACTGTTAGGTTCTAAATAAGACCTTGTCCTTTATTGTAGCTTAAAGCTACGATGGCCAAATCGGAAGAAACCAACAGTCATTCTGGGGAACGCTCAGATAATGCAAAGATTCACGTTACCGGTGCAGAATTGCAAGCACTGATTGATAATGCTGTCGCCAAGGCTATGGATAGGCAGTTCAAAGAATCTAGTGGTACTCAGAGTAGAACCCGCTCAGTGACGCATGTCAAGGCTAAGACTCATTCTGGGGCTCATAGTAAGCCGCCGTCTAAAAAGAGTGAGCCAAAGAAAGTTGAGGATGATAATCATTCCTCCAACCACAGCAGCGTCCCAAAGCAGGAGATTGAGCTGAAGCATGACACGTACAGCAGGTCCTGTACGTACAAGTATTTTGTATCCTGCAAGCCCAGAGATTTCACTGGGGAAAAAGGAGCCGTCGACTGCATGACGTGGATTGACGAGATGGACACTGTAGTTGATATCAGCGGATGTGCTGATAGGGACGTCGTGAAGTACGTGTCCCAGTCATTCAAAGGAGATGCGTTAGCATGGTGGAAGTCACTCCTACAAGCTGCCGGTAAGGCCACACTGTACGGTTTGTCATGGGAACAGTTTGTGGCCCTGATTAAAGAGAACTTCTGTCCGCAGCACGAGGTCGAGCGAATTGAATCGGATTTTGTATCCTTAGTCATGAAGAACCTCGACTGTCAAGCGTATCTTACTACGTTCAACACGCTGTCTCGTTTAGTGCCTTACTTGGTGACCCCGGAGCCGCGTAGGATTGCTCGATTCATTGGGGGTCTGGCACCGGAGATTAAAGCCAGCGTCAAAGCTTCAAGACCTACAACATTTCGATCCGTAGCGGATCTATCCCTCTCCCTCACTCAAGACATGGTTAGATTGAGAGCCATGAAGAGCTCTGAGGAGAACAAACGGAAACGTGAGGATGACACCTCACGAAGATCTGAAAAGCGACATAGAGGGAACAACGACCACAGGAAAGGGTCGGGGTCTAGGAAAAGTGATCATCAGTCGGGTGAGAAACCCAGATGCAAGATTTGTAGGAGACACCACTTTGGGAGGTGTCGGTTAGAAACAAAATCCCAGTCTTCGGAGAAACGTTGTGGAATCTGCAAGTCCACAGATCATAAAGCTGTGGATTGCAAGAAGATGAAGGATGCAACGTGTTTTGGTTGCAACGAAAAAGGTCACATTCGGCCCAACTGCCCAAAGTTTGCAAAGAAGGCCGAGGAAGGGAAGAAGACTAATGCGAGAGTCTTCAAAATGGACGCAAAGGAAGCAGTCCTTGACGATAACGTCACTACCGGTACGTTTCTTGTAAACGATATATTTGCTAGAGTTTTGTTTGATTCGGGGGCTGATAAGTCATTTGTAGATAATAAGTTTTGTAAACTGTTGAACCTTCCTGTTAAAACGTTAAGCGTGAAATATGAGGTGGAGTTAGCCGATGGAACCATAGAAACCGCCTCGACTGTTCTAGATGGATGTGTTATATCCATTAGGAATCATTCTTTCCCGTTATCCTTGCTTCCCTTTAAGCTAGCTGGATTCGACATAGTGATAGGCATGGATTGGTTGTCTAGTAACCAAGCCCAGATTCTATGCAACAGAAAGCAAGTAATAGTTAAGACTCCGTCTGGTGAGTCACTTACTATTCAAGGAGATACCCAGCATGGATTGCCGGAGCAAGTGTCCATGCTCAAGGCATCCAGATGCATGCAGAAGGGATGTGTCATTTATATGGCACAAGTTACCATTGATGAGCCGAAGCCGAAGATTGAAGATATTCCTGTTATTTCGGAATATCCTGAAGTATTCCCTGAAGAACTACCCGGTTTGCCACCGGATAGACAAGTAGAGTTTCGGATAGACATCATACCAGGTGCAGCACCTGTAGCAAGAGCACCATACAGATTGGCACCAACGGAGATGAAGGAGTTGAGGACGCAGTTGGATGAGCTTTTAGCCAAAGGTTTCATTAGACCTAGCTCATCTCCTTGGGGAGCGCCTATCTTGTTCGTTAAGAAGAAGGATGGATCGATGCGTCTATGCATCGATTACCGTGAGCTTAATAAGGTCACTATCAAGAATCGGTATCCGTTACCCAGGATCGACGATCTGTTCGATCAGTTACAAGGAGCAGGTTATTTCTCCAAGATTGACCTAAGGTCAGGTTATCATCAGTTGAAGGTCAAGGAAGAAGACGTACACAAGACCGCGTTTAGGACTCGTTATGGACATTACGAGTTCCTAGTGATGCCGTTTGGGCTCACCAACGCACCAGCCGCATTCATGGATCTCATGAATCGCGTCTGCAAGCCTTATTTAGATAAGTTCGTCATTGTCTTTATTGACGACATCCTTATCTACTCGAAGAGCCAAGCTGAACATGAGAAACACCTTCGTTGTATTCTCAAACTTCTGTATCAAGAAAAGCTTTATGCCAAATTCTCGAAGTGTGAATTTTGGCTTCGAGAAGTCCAGTTTCTTGGACATGTTGTAAGCGAGCGTGGTATCCAAGTAGATCCCGCTAAAGTAGAAGCAGTCATGAATTGGCAGGAGCCGAAGACTCCTACGGAAATTCGCAGTTTCCTCGGATTGGCAGGATATTATAGAAGATTCATCGAGAACTTCTCAAGGATTGCTGCGCCCCTAACTTCGTTGACCCGTAAGAAGATTAAGTTTGATTGGGGCCCTAAGCAGCAAGAATCCTTTGACATTCTGAAGCAGAAGCTGAGCAATGCGCCAGTGTTGACATTGCCCGATGGTATAGATGAATTTGTGGTGTATTGTGATGCATCGCATACTGGCATGGGCTGTGTACTCATGCAGAAAGGCAAAGTCATTGCCTACGCTTCTCGCCAGCTAAAGGTGCACGAGAAGAACTACACCACCCACGATTTGGAATTGGGTGCGGTTGTATTTGCTTTGAAGTTATGGAGACACTACTTGTATGGAACCAAGTGTATCATTTATTCGGATCACAAGAGTCTTCAGCACTTGTTCAATCAGAAGGAATTGAACATGCGTCAAAGGCGATGGATGGAAACTCTCAATGATTATGACTGTGAGATACGATACCATCCAGGCAAGGCAAATGTGGTTGCCGACGCCTTAAGCAGAAAAGAAAGGGTTAAACCAATCAGAATCAATGCCAAGCGCATTGAAATAAGAAATAATTTGAATGAAAGGGTGTTAGCTGCACAGAAGGAAGCTGTGCTGGAAGCTAACTATCCTGCAGAAAAGTTGGGAGTAACTGAGGAGCAGTTATCCCACGACAAAGATGGAATGCTACGTCTAAACGGACGAATATGGGTTCCGGTATATGGAGGACTTCGGGATGTTATCCTCCAGGAAGCCCACAGCTCTAAATACTCAGTTCATCCTGGAGCTGATAAGATGTACCAGGATTTGAAATCAAACTACTGGTGGATTGGTTTGAAAAAGTCCGTGGCCGAGTATGTGGCCAAATGTTTGACTTGTGCGCAAGTCAAGGCTGAGCATCAGAAGCCGTCAGGTTTGCTTCAGCAACCTGAAATTCCCAAGTGGAAATGGGAAATGGTGACAATGGATTTTATCACCAAGTTGCCGAAAACGAAAAAGGGAAATGATACTATATGGGTCATTGTAGACAGACTGACTAAGTCAGCTCATTTTCTACCCATCAAAGAGACGTATAGCTCAGATATGTTAGCTCAATTATACGTCGATAAGATAGTAGCGCTACATGGTATACCTATATCTATTATCTCTGATAGAGATACTAGATATACGTCACATTTTTGGAAAAGTTTCCAACAGTCGTTGGGCACTCGTTTGAATTTTAGTACAGCTTACCATCCTCAGACTGATGGTCAGAGTGAGCGTACTATTCAAACTCTGGAAGACATGCTTCGCGCATGTGCGATCGACTTAGGTGGTAGTTGGGATAAGAACCTACCACTGATTGAATTCTCCTACAACAATAGCTACCATTCCAGCATAAAGGCTGCGCCTTTTGAGGCCCTATACGGTAGAAAGTGCAGATCGCCCATTTGTTGGGCAGAAGTTGGAGATGTCCAGCTGTCTGGACCAGATATCGTCTTTGAGACGACAGACAAGATCGTTCAGATCCGTGATCGTTTGAAAGCTGCCAGGGATAGGCAGAAAAGTTATGCGGATCCTAAGCGCAAAGATTTTCACTTTGATGTGGGTGAAAAAGTGTTGCTTAAGGTATCACCTTGGAAAGGTGTAATGCGATTTGGAAAGAAAGGCAAGCTAAGCCCGAGATATATAGGACCTTTCGAGATAATCGAACGTGTCGGGGCAGTCGCTTACAAGTTAAACTTGCCTGAAGAGCTTAGTGCTATTCATAATGTGTTCCATATCTGTAACTTGAAGAAGTGTTTCGCTGACGATTCACTGGTTATACCGCATACGGATATACACATAGACGAGAGTCTAAAGTTTGTTGAAAAACCTTTGTCGATTGAGGATCGACAGGTAAAGAAGCTTCGAAGGAAGCACGTGCCTATTGTTAAGGTCAAGTGGGATGCCCGTAGAGGTCCCGAATACACGTGGGAAGTGGAATCCACGATGAAAGAAAAATATCCCCATTTGTTTGAATAAATCTCGGGGTCGAGATTTCTTTTAAGGGGGTGAGGATGTAACACCTCGAAAAATTTCGTCCAATAATGTCTTGACACGTGTCATAAGGTTCCGTTATGTGAAAACATACTTTAGAGGGACTAAAAGTGACGAACAGTGAAAACTATGGAACGTAAGGGTCCAAAGTGTCAACAATGGATAAATAGACTCTATGATAACCCCACATAATGTTTATAACCTTGAACGGATGGTTCATGGATCATACGACGCGGAAATTGCCCAAAAGTGAAGTATTGTAAACTATAGGGGCCAAAAGTGTCAACATGTTTAATTTATACCTCTGAGTGAACTTTTGGCAGACCCGAAGCTTTGTATAGCTAAAATATACTCACTAGAATATGTGGTAAAAATTTCATGAAGTTTCGTCAACGTATGAGAAAGTTATGGCCAAAACCGTACTTAAGGGACTAAAAGCGTCAACGTCGAATTCAGGGCTTTTCGGTTGAGCGCAAAGTTATCCGAGGGCATTACCATGTTGGTAAAAGTCCTAAGGTTCTTAAAAACCAAGTTTGGGGGTTTACGGGTCGAGAAAAATAGCCGAAACATCGCGTACAAGTTCAGGGGTCAAAGCTGCCAATGTATGAAAGTTGTTTGGCTGAAACCAGGGTCAGGCGACCCGCCTGGGAAGGCCCAAGCGGGCCGCGTGGGTTGCCCAGCGACAGAAATCGTGTTTGGGTCAGATTTGGGTCCGATTTTGAGTTGCTAACAGCTGGTCTTGCCTCCAATTGCACCAATTAAGAGCCATGCATGCCTACCATCAACAGTAAACCTCAGAATCTCAGCTTTAAATCCGAATTTAGCTCATTTCTTGACATTTACAATAGTGAACAAGAACACCAAGACTTGCAAGAGCTCTCAAAGCTTCTCTGGAGATAATCTGAGCATCAAGGCCGACTTCTAGTGTCCACTAAACATCTTTAGGACCATTGTAAGCTTTCAATTCGTTCTCTAATCCGTTCTTGTTGTGTTTATTGATAAAAGTCAAACTGGGTGTTCATAACCTTTGACTTTCTGATTAAACGGATTTCTTTCAGAAATTTCTCGAATTGAAACTTGTTATAGATTGGTATTTATGTGGGAAACAAACCCTCTAAAGGGTACTAACTGATTCCCACTACATGCATGCTTAATGTCGAGTCAAACCTATTTCTAAAAAGTCAACAGAAGCGATTTTCGTGAAAAATGATATGATCAATGATATAGATGACATGCAACCTGATTGATCATTGAAAATAACTTGTAGTACATATAAGAATGAGTTTTAATCATCATCAACTCGACGATCTATAGTATAGCCACGAATCGGAACCGAAAGTCTTGTAAAACGATTATTTCGTAGACTATCGATTCGGATTCGTACATGCATGTTCGAGATCTGTATTGGAAAGTATTTTTGACTATTTTTATTTTAGTTAAACTTTCTGGAATTTTCTTTGATTGAGTCTATGCTTAGCCTATTCGAATGCTTGTTTCCGGTTTATGCATAAAGTTGACTATTTTGCCCTTTTTGATTTAAAACGGGATTTTTGGAAAAGTGAAAGGATAGAAACCTTTATTTTTATTATATAAACTTGCACCGAAAGTTTCGGATCAGTTGGTGGTCCAGATTGTGAGTTATGGCCATTAGCGTAAACTATGTTAAAAATTTACATAAACGGCCCTTTTTGCGTAGAACCCGTTTCTGGCCACGTTTTGGTACAAAACTTTTTACCAACTGATTATATATAATATTCTGGGAATTTTGATGATTTTTAAGTAATTTTTGGCTGAACGGATCCTAGATCACCTAGTCATTTCGGCTTATGTCGGTTTTGACCGTTTTAGCCATAAAAGGAGTTTTACACATCCGTTTGACCCGAAACCTTTTTCTACTGATTTTGTATGATGAATAAATTATTTTAAGTATTCTGGAAATATAAAAATCTCAGATTTACTGTGAAAACCCGAAAACGCCCTTAAATCGTATTTTTAGCGTTTTAACGCATAGTAAAGCGTTGCACTTGTTTTAAACCTACAAGACTTATACCTACTGATGTAAATTACATATTTTCATATAATAACAGTAAGTATAATATTTTGAACTCAGGTTTCCAGTTTTGGCATTTTTAGCCCTTGTGAAATTACTAAATTGCCCCTACGGTGCATAGTTTGGTTTTAAATGATATATTTGATATATGGGTCATACCCTACTGATATAATATGTTATATTAAGTATATTTACTGTATGAACCAGACCCGAAACTCAGATTTCTAATTTTATCCTTTTTATTATCTTTTAAATGACCAAAATGCCCTTCTAAGGCATAAATTGAGTTTAAAATTATCCCGGGCAATATAGAACATAACTTACTGATATAATATCATATTCTAAGCATATTAATTCAGGGAACTTGCATTTGAATCTTTTGGCTACCCGTATCGCCCTTTTCGCGTTCGGTTCGGTTTACGTAACTAGTTTGCGTAAATTGACCGAATCGGGTCAAACGTCATCATTTTTATCTCAAAATCCAGAATGTATTTAGTATACCCATATTATACAAGTATTCAAACTTGTCGGGCCTAAATCACATTCTATCCGGTCTTTCGCTTAATCGTGCGTAAACCGTATCATTCCTAAAACTAACCGGTCAAAGCTTAAGCTTAAATAAAAGGCCGTTAGGAATCTAATAGGTTAATTATAAACCTTTGTTCCAGATTAGGAAGCCCGGTAAAAGCTACCACCACTTATCGTTTGTGACTTATACTTGCTCAGGTAAATACATTTTGACTTATTTTCCCTATACGGGCTTGGGGTACGGTATTTAAAATACCGCTTGATCGGGCGCACAAGTCCTGCGCCCTATGGGTGTACCGTCTTGAATAGCTTGTGTGATTTCGTTTAAACAGTCTTGTCTTACTTAAAGGCTTTGGGGGGTTATTCACCATGTCCCGGATATCCTTGGCATTATCTTACGAGATGGCCACGACCAGAGCACGGGGTGTAGGCGTACACTCGTCGTGTATAACTCTTTAATGTGGTGTGTCAATTAAATCTCTAGCCCGGACAGTAGATCCCGGGCCACCAGAGATATAAGTGCATGTAAATCGTTCACAAGTTTATATTTTATAATTATCCCAAGTTAATAAAATATTTATGCCTTGTGCATTTAAATCAATTTTAAATCATTTTCAAAATGAGTCAGTCGATTTGTATTTAACAGTGTAAACTGACGTATTTTTCCCCAAAAGATTAAGTGCAGGTACTATACGGAAATAGGCTGGCTGTTTTCCTAGAGAGCGTCCACAATAGTCTCGCAAACTCGGACGACATTTATCTGTTGAACTATTTAATTCTATTTTTATTTGATCCGCCTGTGGATCCATTTCAACTACTGTGATATTTATTATTACACTTTACTTAAAAGTTGAAATGTTTCTATTCTGCTTCCGCTGTGCATTATTATATTGTGTTGATTGTCTATGACGATGCCAACTACGTCACTGTACCCCACACCGGGCCCACCGGTGACACGTGGAATTTGGGGGTGTGACAGGACTCGTAGGAACAACAACTACAACAATAACACCAACCCCAACAACAATACCAACAACAATACCAACAACAACAACTACAACCGCAATAACCACAACAACAATAACAACAACCGCAATCACAACAACCCCAACCATTATAACATAAAACAAGAGAATACTCAGGCAAGGGATGCAAAGGCGTTTGTAGCCACCAATGATACTGGCCCGAAGAAGTACTCAGGTACTATGCCGAAGTGTGAGAGATGCACGTATCATCACGTGGGTAATTGTAGGAAATGTGACAAGTGTGGCAAACTTGGCCACCGTACCGAGTCATGCTGGGGATCAGGAAATAGATCAGGAACGGAGAATAGAAACAACAATAGGAATGGAAATGGGCGTGAGCAAGGATGTTTTGGATGCGGAAGCAAAGATCACTTCAAAAGGGATTGCCCTAAAGAAAACCAAGCCCGTGGTCGATCATTTGTGATTGGAGCTAAGGATGCGCGCCAAGACCCTAATGTGGTCACTGGTACGTTCCTCCTTAACAATCATTTTGCATCCATATTATTTGATACTGGTGCCGATTTTAGCTTTATCTCTGTAGAATTTAAAAATACTCTGGGACTAAAATCTAGTAAACTAGATGTCCCATATTCTATAGAATTGGCTAACGGCAAACTAGTTGAATCTGGGGAAGTTGTTACGGAATGTTCCTTACAACTTGGAGAACAAAAATTCACTATCAATCTTTTACCTGTTGAGTTGGGAAGTTTCGATGTAGTGGTTGGCATGGATTGGCTATCCAATAATCGAGCCGAAGTTGTTTGCCATGAAAAGATCATTCGCATACCACTATTGAACGAAGAGACACTGGTGATACATGGAGAGAAGCGAGACACCCCATTACGGATCATTAATAGCATGAAAGCCCAGAAGTGCTTACGGAAAGGGTGTATTGCTTTTCTAGCACATGTTGTTGACAAGAAGACTGATGGGCCAAAGTTGACAGATATTCCTGTAGTGAAAGAATTTCCGGAAGTCTTTCCTGAAGACTTACCAGGACTACCACCTTATCGACAAGTCGAATTTCATATCGATTTGGTACCAGGAGCCGGACCCGTAGCTAAATCTCCATATCGATTAGCGCCTTCTGAAATGCAAGAGTTATCCACACAACTTCAAGAGTTGTTGGATAAAGGATTCATTAGACCGAGCTACTCGCCTTGGGGAGCTCCAGTCTTGTTTGTAAAGAAGAAGGACGGAACTTTCAGGATGTGCATAGATTATCGCGAGTTGAATAAACTTACCATCAAGAATCGGTATCCATTACCGAGGATTGATGATCTATTCGATCAGCTACAAGGGTCGAGTTTATACTCAAAGATAGACTTACGATCGGGGTATCATCAATTACGGATTCAAGAGGAAAGCATACCGAAAACGGCTTTTCGTACTCGTTACGGTCATTACGAGTTTCTCGTTATGCCATTCGGCTTAACGAATGCACCAGCGGTCTTCATGGATCTAATGAATCGCGTGTGCAAGCCATATCTTGACAAATTCGTTATAGTGTTTATTGACGATATCTTGATATACTCTCGATCGATTGAGGAACATGAACAACATTTGAGAACAATTTTGGAGTTGCTAAAGACAGAGAAACTATACGCGAAATTTTCCAAATGCGAATTTTGGATTCGCGAAGTACAATTTCTCGGGCATGTAGTGAACGAGAAAGGCATTCAAGTAGATCCGTCGAAGATAGAAGCAATTAAGAATTGGGAAGCGCCCAAGACTCCTACCGAAGTGAGACAGTTTTTGGGCTTAGCGGGATATTATCGGAGATTTATTGAGAATTTTTCAAAGATTTCTCAACCGCTAACTTCTCTTACACAGAAAGACAACAAATTCGATTGGGGAGAGAAACAAGAAGCAGCATTTCAACTTCTTAAAGACAAGTTGTGCATTGCACCAATCTTATCATTACCCGATGGTACCGATGATTTTGTTGTATACTGTGATGCTTCGCATCAAGGTTTGGGTTGCGTACTCATGCAACGTGAAAAAGTTATCGCGTACGCGTCTCGCCAACTAAAAGTTCACGAAAAGAACTATACCACTCACGACCTTGAATTAGGCGCAGTGGTATTTGCTTTGAAAATATGGCGACATTATCTATATGGTACTCAATGTACTATTTTCACAGATCATAAAAGTCTACAACACATATTCAACCAAAAAGAATTAAATATGCGTCAACGACGTTGGGTTGAATTGTTAAACGATTATGATTGTGAAATTAAGTATCATCCGGGCAAGGCGAATGTGGTAGCTGACGCCTTGAGCCGCAAGGAGCGAGCTAAAACGCTAAGAGTCCGAGCATTTGAAATGACAATTCACACAGATCTTATCACTCGGATTCATAATGCACAACAAGAAGCGCTCAAGGAAGAGCATATTCAAGCTGAAACACTTCGAGGCATGGAAAAGCAATTAGTGCCAAAAGAAGATGGAACTTTATACCTTATGGGTCGAATTTGGGTTCCACTCTTTGGAGGACTTCGAGATGTTATTTTTGAGGAAGCACATAGGTCTAAATACTCGATTCATCCTGGATCGGATAAAATGTACCAAGATTTGAAAGAGTACTATTGGTGGCCTAAACTCAAAGGTGATATCGCGACTTATGTTGGAAAATGCTTAACCTGCGCGAAGATCAAGGCTGAATATCAGAAACCCTCGGGCTTGTTACAACAACCTGAGATTCCCGTTTGGAAATGGGAACAAATATCGATGGACTTCATTACGAAGTTACCCAGGACCTCAAAAGGTCATGACATGATATGGGTAATCATTGATAGATTAACAAAGTCTGCGCACTTCTTGCCAATTCAGGAGAAGGATAGTACTGAGAAACTAGCGGAAATCTATGTCAGAGAAATAGTGGCTCGTCATGGGGTACCTATTTCAATCATTTCGGACCGAGATGGTCGTTTTGTTTCTAGAATTTGGAATTCATTTCAACAGGCCTTTGGATCACAATTAAATCTAAGTACGGCCTTTCATCCTCAAACTGACGGCCAGAGCGAACGGACAATCCAAACACTCGAAGATATGCTTCGTGCTTGTGTTATGGATTTAGGCGGCAATTGGGATACTCATCTACCGTTAGTTGAGTTTTCCTACAATAACAGCTACCATACTAGTATACAAGCTGCACCGTTTGAAGCTCTTTATGGTCGAAAGTGTCGCTCTCCGCTATGTTGGGCGGAAACAGGCGATAGTCAGTTAATTGGTCCGGAACTAGTCCAAGAGACTACGGATAAAATTTTCCAGATCCGAGACCGTATCAAGGCGGCTCGCGATCGACAAAAGAGCTACGCAAACAAAAAGCGAAAACAATTATCTTTCGAGGTCGGAGACAAAGTATTGTTGAAAGTCTCTCCTTGGAAAGGCGTAGCAAGGTTCGGTAATCGTGGAAAGCTAAACCCACGTTACATTGGACCATTTGAAATCTTAGAAAAGATTGGCACTGTTGCTTACAAGTTGAAGTTACCAGAAGAACTTAGCAGTGTGCACCACACATTTCATGTGTCAAATCTTAGAAGGAGTCCAACACAAGATACCGTTATCATCCCTGTGGATGAAATTCACATTGACGATAATCTCCAATTCACTGAAGAACCTGTTGAGGTCATGGACTGGAAGGTTCAGAAAACACGGAGAAGCCGTATCAAGTTAGTAAAAGTTCGTTGGAACTCTCGTCATGGACCTGAGTATACTTGGGAACGTGAAGACCAAATGAAAGCAAAATATCCTCACCTGTTTCCGAAGACTCCTACAAATAATCACAAAGCTCGAATTTCGAGACGAAATTCTAAATAACAGGGGGAGAATGTGACAAACGGCAAAATTCCGGTAATTCCGTACAACTTGAACAACTATTTTAACTATTATTTTTTTCGCATATTTGACTTAATTTTAATTAATTAAAGTCTTGAGAGTCTAGGAATTACAAAAATCATAGGGAATTATGATAATGAATCCGAAGCGATTAGAAACTATATCCTAGACTAACAATAGGAACGAGAATAAACGATACTTGTCAGCACTAGTCGCGGTACAGTCTGACACAATGAAAACATGACATACAGTTATGTCTACACAAAAAAAAAAAAATACAGAAATCGTGCGGAAATATACAGCGTTCTGCAGAACGAAACCATAACTGTCTGAAAAACCCAAAAATAAATATTATTTGACATAAATAATATAATGGGTAGTAAAAACGACACAAAATCCGCAATTGAATCTTTTTGCGTTAAGCTGCACAACTAGTTCAGTAAACTGGCAGTCAGCAAACCCGGTACTGAAAATGTGTCAAAAATAATAAAATTTTAGTCCAAAAAGTTGGATTAAATATTTGGATAATAAAACAAGTACAAAAATAATTTTTATTATGTTTTTATCTAAATAAAACAGGGTGTCAGTATTTTACCCGGTACAGGACCCGAACCGACTTTTTCACCCGAATTACAACCTAAAAATTTTGGTGAATTAGTTTTACCTAGTGTCACACTACTTTAAAATATGAAGGCTTAAAACCTTGTAGATATTTTTATATAAAATGTCAAAGTTTTTAAAATGCTTAAAGCTTCTAGTTTAAAACAAATGTTTATAAAAAAAAATTCAGCATTTTTCTTTTAATTTGGCTGAATTTTCGTTTAGGGTGGGGTCCCCATTGGAGCTTACTCATACTTTTTGTTGTGTTGGAGGTCTTAAATGTATAATTAGTGGCAATTTCCAAGATAAGGACATCCCTTACACTCTATCTCTTCCATTATTCCCAAGACCATCAAACACTACAATTCCTTTTCTCTCTCTCTCCAAAATCGTTTAAGCCAAACATTACCTACATCACCTTCATTTCAATACTCAAACTCAAGAACACTTGCACATATGGAAGCTCATGGATAAAACAATCTTCAAAGGGGTTTAGAAAAGCTAGTTGGAGCCTTTTGGTGGAACTTAAAGCTTTGGATAATCAAGATTTTCTTATCTTCATCTTTGTTTCTTTACAAAAATTGTAAGAATAACATACTAGTTTCACTTTTATTTTTGATTCTTTTACAAGTTCATCATAAACCCACTTGAGAAATAATAAGAAACAACTAAGAATCATTATTTTTAAACATGATTTTTCTATAATTAAGAGATGAACTTGGAGAATCAAGCCTAACAAATTTGAATCTTGGTTATTTCTACTCAAAAATATGATCTACATACATGCATGTAGGATCAACCAAGATTCATCAACAAAGGAATGAACATGAATTTTTATGAACAAGCATGCTAGTAAAATATGAGAAACCATTTAAAAACTAATAAAATAAATTTCGAAATATTTCTTGGATAAAGTTTCTATTTCTGGAAAGGAAAAAAATCAAGAAATGTGTTGATAGTAAAGGTTTTGAATACACACTTATGCTTTAAATAACTTGGTAAGACATCTAAAACTAGAGTTTTTCATAAAATCTCGATCTATAAATTTTTGGCAAAAATAAGGAATAAAGTTTCCTTTTTAGGAAAGTTAAGAACAATATCATGTTCATGCTACTTTTGTTGACAAATTTTGTTAAATATTGATACTTGGTGATGTTTTGTATTGAAATAATTTGAAAATAAGTTTTGTATAAATTTGGGGAAAAATCCATATTTCAAACAAAACTATGGAAATTTTTTTTTTTATATATTTTGCTATGTATTAAAAGTTGTTAAACAAAGAAGTTTTTACTAAACAATTATTTGAGGTCTTTAAATTTTGAATAAAGTTATAAATACATGTTTTATAAAAAGATTTCTAAATAAAAAAAAAATGAATGACAAGTATATATTTTTTTTGATAAAATATGTACTTACAACAATATTCATCAAGTATCATAAATTATATATTTTGATGTGTACATCATGTGTAATTCTAGTAGGAACAAATACAAACTTTCTATACATCATGAAAATTACAAAAATATATATATATGAACTTGATAAAATGTCCATCCTTGGACATGAACACAAAAACGGACAAATTTGGACAATATGGACTTTTGGGACAAACAAGAATGTTACGGACAATACGAACAATCGGACCTAAATTATGGTCAAAACGGACGACGGATGAACTTATGGACATATTACCAATCCGAGGACTTAATACGACATCTAGATGATCTTTCGACATGGACACAAAATTTGCGTTACCGTTAACAAACTTCGAACATTTTGAAAACTTATAAAAGGTATTATGTTTTTATTATCTAAAAAGTATAACTAGAAAATTTTATAAAATTATTTTTTTATAAAAATGAAAGACTTATCTTTTGGGTAAATATTTATATAAAAAGGGGTTTATATTTTTTTTTAGGCTTAAACTAAATACTTGGGCTAAGCCCAATAGTAAATAACTCATGGGCCAAGCCCAATACCAAACTTATGGGCCCAAAAGCCCAACACTATTTAAAGCTCAACACTATTTTTACCCAACACTATTTAGGCCCAATGACATAACTTGTAATGAAATACAAGTATACGCTTAATTACTACTAAACACGAATTCAAGGGAACTAGATCCGACTATATGACATACCAGATACACGATTACTTACATATATGTATTTGGAAAAATATATATATAACGGTTAAACAATAAAGACATACAAGTCTTACACATAATTAAGACATAAGACTTGTACTCAAGTTATTTACAAAGACCGAAGTGTCTAACAAAATATAACAACAATTGTAGGTCGCAATACCGTTCAGGACTACCGTACGTGAAATCATATTTACTTCTACTCAGTGAAGCGATACTGTGAGTTCATGTCCCCTATTCATTTTAAATGCTTTACAACTTTACAACTATCGGGGAAAATACATGTACAATAAGTATGATAAGTCAAGTAATGAAACACCTTAGATCATGTGAGAAATTAGGGCCATAACTAAAGCACCATTAATCCTAGTTTGGACCAAGGAACAAAGGGTTAGATCTAATGGGTTTTGGCGAGCCCCACTCATGGCCATTCTTTTGCCTAGGAGTGCATTTGTTGCCCTACGACATGGTGTCGATACAATTAAAATCGTCTAGGGTTGGTTTGCTTCCTATTTCGTCACACATATTAATGTCCTTGCAAAACATTAATGATCACGATTTCATTGACGCTTTTCATACTACATTTGATTCAAATACAAATACATTTCACGTTTTTCGGGTGTATCATACACAACTAAACTGCATGAACTCGCTCAACCTTTGTTGATTTTTCTACTTAAACATGTATTTCAGGGAATTAGTGGACCTTGTCAGGGATTCTAATTCAGGAAACAAGTATCAAGACTCCGTGCCATCTTTTGAAGGGTTTATCTATTATATTGCCGCTTTGCGATGATATAGTGGACAAAGCCTTAGTGTTTAAAACTTTCGTTTTGAATGTATGAAATAATAACACCTTAGTTCTTTGAATGGTTTGTAAATTATAAACTTAATGTATGTTGCGCATCTTTTGAACAATTATGGTAATGGCAATGGAGTATGTTTTATTCATTTAGTATGTTTACTTATATCGTTATGCAATGAGAACCAACAGATCACACCTCGCGCTTCCGCTACGAGCAGGGTGTGACACAAACCCCATGATCCTTCTGCCTAGAGCGATCACACTTCTGATTCATGGGTTGCTTTCCCTGTGACCCCGTTTGCCATAGGTTACATGTATCCCTTTCCAGCCTTCACCCAATCCTTCTTCTCCTTGACCGGCATATCTTACATTCAGGCCATGCCGATCATCTGGAGGGTTTTGTATACCCTTGAGAGGATCATCGAGCAAGAGGGGATAGACTTAGGCATGGCCGAGTTAGGTGAGCTGTATGATCTGACCACCTTTGGTTCCCATCGTTATCTGTTCAAACGTAGACCTGGGGAGGAGCATCCGATCTTCAAGGCTACCAAGAATGATACTAACTGGAAGTGGCGGTTCTTTTTTGTGAGGAGAGATACCATCCCTGATGGGAAGGATTTACCCAAGAAGTGGGCTACCCACGGTAGGATAGAGGATCCTGGGAAGGATCACCGTAGAACTTATCCTTTAGTATAAGGATCACTGACATTCTTTTGTTTTCTTGTTGTGCAGCTATCTCCGTTTCACATCTTAGGTTGACTCCTGCTGCAAAAGAGAGACTCTTGGCCTTCAAGAAGCTTGATCCTGAAATAAGAACTTTCAAGATTACCACCCAGGATTCTCGGGAAGTATCCTCTGCTTCTGTCACAATGTCAAGTAAGTATCCTTATTTAAAGAGTAATTATATACTGGAATTCAAATTAAGTTAAAATACTTATCTTGTTTTGGTTGTGTAGGTGCTGGAAAATCCACCAAGTCTGCCTCGAAGTTCAGCATCACCGATCTCACCAATGTCAGATCCTCTAAGAAGAAGACTCCTGCTGCTAGCCCAACTGCTTCAGTCCCTAAAGCACCACTCAGAGGAAAGGGAGGCAAGAAGAGAAAGACCTCCGAGGCTGAGGATCTGCAAGGCCTTCCCTTGATCCGCCAACAGTTCCTGGAGTACTTCAATGAGGTAAGGATCACTGTCCCAGCTTATATATCCTACTCATTTTGAGGATCACTTGGTTCTGATGTTATCTCTTGTCTTCCTTGCAGAAATTTGCTGAGATAGAGACCTATGTTGGCCACGTTGAGGATCAGGATAGCAAGATCGCTGATCTTCAACAAGTTGCTGTGCTGAAAGACCTCAAGATAGCCGATCTTCAGAAGGAGCTCCAGGCCACCAAGAATGATGCTGCCAAGATGCTGATCAACTTTGACTGTGAGAAGCACGAGATCACTCAGGATGCTAAGGTTTCCGCCGCCATAGCAATGTACAAGATCCAGCTGCAAATGGCCATGGAAGCTCAGGATCCTGCTTTTGACAAGAGCACCTGGGATGTGGAGGGCTGGAAAGCAAGGCTGGCTGAACTGGAGGACGATGAAGAGGCTGAGGAGATCTTGACGCTTGAGGCTGGAGGCAGTGGCAAGGATCAGGGTGGTGAGGCAAGTGGAGCTGGTGGTGATGATGCAGCGAAGGATTAAGCTGCAGGATTGGGCGATGAAGGAAATTTCTAGACATAGCCGGAGCCCAATTTTTTGTTTGTTTGTTTGGTGGTTGTTTGAACAATTTATGGTTTGTACTTATGAACAATAGTTTTAGGGTTAAGGATCAAGGATCCTTCAGACAATAGGTAGGATTGCATATGGTGGAGGGATCCTCTGTTTGGGGGATGAAACCATTGTGATCCTACCGCCTTTATTTTCCTGCACAACTTGAAAACTATTATCATGGACACCCTTTACCTACCCCAGCGGACGTGCCACGTATTGCTGGTAGATGCTCGGGGTAGGTAATTTTGACAACCTATGAAGGGTTAGTCTTTATGCTTAATAAATAAAATCTTAACTTTTGTCGCTTATCCTGTGTTGTTATCCTTTAAGTTCTTTTAATTTTTAATTGTCTTGATGTATACTTATTTAATAGGTTACTTTGAATAACTCGGATTGAAAGCATTTAGGATATGATCCATGATCAAATATCCTATAGTTGAAAAATCCAAAAAATAGTGTATGTTTTAAGGATCATAAGTTCAGTCGTCAAAGTATAAGGGTTATTCAAATAAACAATGAATAAGATAAAAATAGTTAAGGATCATACCTGAGGATCCAAGTTAGGATCCTAACCATAATCAGGATTACTATAAGATAAACCTTAGAGAGAAATAAGGATCAGGGATCCTTAGTTGTTTAACTTCAAGGACCTGAAATAGAGCATAACTTGGGACTAAGCCAATATAAGATAAGAGTTAGTAACTGGGGACAAGCCCAAGGATAACTGGGGACAAGCCCAAGGATAACTGGGGATAAGCCCAAGGATAACTAGGGACAAGCCCAAGGATAACTGGGGACAAGCCCAAGGATAACTGGGGACAAGCCCAAGGATCGTATGTAAACTGGAGTATGGCCCTTACTGGCGACTATCCAAACTTAGTGACATGATAATGCCAAAACCTTAGCTAACGTGAAAACGTTAGAAACCTTAGGAACGGATGTATGGTACGTCTACCATTATACGTAGGATCCTAGGTATAGCCAGTACAATGGAATTATCAGCCCCTAAAGCGAGTACTGGTCCCAAAGACTTGAACTATATCAGGATCATCGTGCGCTACAGGCGAAACTGGGGACAAGCCCAAGGATAACTGGGGACAAGCCCAAACAACTGGGGTTAAACCCAAGGATCTGAATTGCTTCTGAAGATTATCAACAATATGCTAAGGATACCTGGACTATCAAAACTCAAAATCTTGTGAGAGAAGGATAAAGGATACATGATCCTTATCCTTAAATAAGAAAATAAGAAAATGAAATAGTTCAAGATTAGGATATTACCAGAGTAAGGATCATTTGTGCCAGGAGGATCCTGCTCACATGAAATATTTCTTCAAGTGGACAGCATTCCAGGCTCTTGGTAGCAAATCACCTTCCATGGTTAGCAATCTATATGCCCCCTTTCCTGCTTCAGCTTCAAGCAAATAAGGGCCTTCCCATTTTGGTGCCAATTTTCCATCAGCAGGATTGGTGGTATTCTGGAATGCTTTTCTCAATACCATATCCCCAACTTGGAATTTCCTTATCCTGACATTTTTGTTGTAAGCACCAGCCATTCTTTGTTGGTAGCTAGCCATCCTTATCCTAGCCAAATCCCTGATTTCCTCAATAGTATCCGAGTCTTGAACCATGTTCTCATCATTTTCCTCAGGATCACGGGTACTTGTTCTAGCAGTTAGAACCACCATTTCTGTTGGGATCACTGATTCTGCCCCAAATACCAAAGAGAATGGTGTTTGACCAGTAGCATTCTTGGGGGTTGTCCTATCAGCCCAAAGCACATAAGGTAATTCTTCTGCCCATTTCCCCTTCTTGGATCCAAGTTTCTTCTTCAAATTGTTGATGATGATCTTGTTGGATGATTCTGCTTGACCATTAGCTTGTGGGTGGACTAGTGTTGATGTTATCATCTTAATCTCCCAGCTGTCACAAAAGTTAGTAGTTCTGCCCCCAATAAATTGGGAACCATTATCACATATAATTTCAGAAGGAATGCCAAATCTAGTTATAATATTTCTCTTAATAAAGGATATAACTTCCTTCTCTCTGACTTGGGCAAAAGCTTCAGCCTCTATCCACTTGGAGAAGTAATCAGTCATAGCAAGCATGAACACTTTTCCACCAGGTGCCTTAGGGAGCTTGCCAACTATATCCATCCCCCATCTCATAAATGGCCAAGAGGAGGATATAGGACGTAGAAATTCAGCCGGCTGATGAAGGATATTGCTGTGTCTTTGACAAGGATCACACTTCTTAGCATACTCCACAGCATCCCTTTTCATAGTTGGCCAGTAGTATCCTGTCCTTAAGATCCTTGAGAACAATGCCCTGCCCCCAGTGTGGTTTCCACAATCTCCTTCATGGAAGTCTTTTAAAACTTCTTGAACTTCAGGATCCTCGATACATCTTAAATATGGTCCTGCAAGAGATCGTTTATACAACATATTATTTAAGATTGTGAATTGAGATACCTTAATTCTGAAAGCCCTAGGGTTTTCTCCCATAGGAATCTCTCCGTGTTGTAAGTATCTCATGATTGGTGAGATCCATGATCCTGAACAAGATTGAGTATCCTCACTAGGGATCATTGCAGAATCCTCTTCTATTTCCATGGTCACTTGATTTTCAATAGTAGGAGCCAGGATATGGATAATGGGGATACTTATATCCTCCGGGATCTTCAAAGATGATCCTAGATTAGCCAATGCATCAGCTTCTGTATTTTCTTCCCTTGGTACCTGTGTCAAACTAAAGAAAATGTTAGACCCTTAATCACGTTTTGACCAAAACGACGCAGCGGAAAATGAACTATAAAATTTCTTCCTTTATAGTTGTTCTTATGTGCCTTAAATCATTTAAATCAATCTTTCTTTAACTTAAATACATCCTTCGTTATAGACCAAAAACTACATTAACATATAATTACATCTATATCGCCACTTCCCCGTACAATCCATGGTCTTCAACTCGATCGTTGTCCACTTATCTCCCGTGGTAATAATAATGGTCCGACTAACCTGCGTTCACCATATATAACCAACATGTTAGTGAAATGGTAACACTATACATTTTAAACAATTTCATAGTAACTATTGATCACATAGCCTTCTATCAATGAATGGAACCCCAATAGCACGTTCTTCGAATTCATTCCGTACACCAGGACTCCAACCTTCGTGAATACATCACTTACATACCTGCATTTCTAAGACCATTCTTGAAAGCAAAACAGTTAGCAACGCTTATTCCCCAATGTATTGAAAACTTACATCTTCACATAAACATTGGTAACTAACTCTTACATTCTACAATCATATGCCTCCATACGAGCATTCGAGTCATACTCACCCAACCACCTTCAATTATTGTACTTTAATCACGCGCAATAATTTATCTATAAGCATCCTTATGAACGAGTTTTATCTTCTCACCCGTATAACACGCTCTAACACATTCGACCACATAATTTAATTGTTTATAGATCCACACCCTCACATGAACTCGAGTTCTTAGTTACCTATTTAACAAGGTTGGTGCTTTCTTAAGTCTGACAAAGTTTACGAAGCCCTTTGGAAACTTTACGAAGCAACGGGTCGAAAACAAGATCACCCGGGAGCGCGAAACGGCGGAAACAGAAATCAGGAACAGAGGCACCGTCGTCGACGCCTCATCGGACCGTCGGCGACGCCTTCTAGTTTTGTCCGTCGGATGAGGGTCCGTAGACAGCAAATTAGAGCGTCGGAGAAAACTGGTTTTGCATGAGGCATCGGCGACGGCCCTAGGGGACGTCGGCGACGGCCTCTCAAATGCTGGTTTTCATGCTGTGTTGTTTTTATCGTTCGAACACACTAAAACTCGCATAACTTTTAACCCGATTGTCCGTTTAACCTCCCGTTTCTTCCTACATGCTTGTAAATTCACAATCTATCATATAAACTTGAAAACCCCTACCCGGATTAAGAGAGTTCTTATCTTACGCACTATCGACTTACTACCTTTTTACAAGTTTTGACCCGTTCTTGCATTTATTAGAAATAATCTGACTATTTAACCTCGACTCCTCATAAGCCTTTTAATATCAACATTATTTATCGTAAAGGATTGAATTCTTGGATGTCTTGCCTACTCTTAGCGCATTATCGCTCAAAAGCTTATTTTGACCCGTTATGGGTATTTACGCATTAAGTGGTTTATGACATACAAAACCATACTCCACATTTTCACACTTGACCATATCCATTACACTAATCGAATAGCTTCCTTATAGTCTACTTTTAAGATTGTTCGCCCAACATACCCATCAAGGGCGTTTTAATCAACTTTATTCCCATTATGCACAACGAAAGACTTCAACACATAATTGACATCAAACATCATGTCTAATTAAATAAAGCATTGTATTACTTAAACAAACTAAGAAGCGACTACGGAAATCACTTACCTTGAGCACTCCAATAAGTGTATTTGTCACCTTGCCTTATCTTGACCCGTTATCCTCCTATGCTTGAGCTCTCCTTGACACGTTCCTATTATCTCATTCCATTACATCCATTCAATAGTTAGTATACATAATCATACGCATCACAAATCACACTTCTATTCACGTGTCAATCGCTTAACGAGTTCAACATGTATCATAATACTACAATGCTAATCAATCTAACAATTTATCATTCCATCATCACAAAAGTCATACATGAGCTTCTAGCATGCATAATTATGTATTTACATCATGTTCATTATTCTTTCAAAATTCCATACTTAGAATGATAACATTTTCTAAGTTAGGAAACTTGTTTCATACGTTAAACATTTCATACCATTTCTTAACACCTTGGTTTTTTTTTACACATCCATTCTACTATTTTCTATCAACAACCCGTTTCGACCCGTTGGTGCAATTATATGCATAAACTAGTTGGTAAGTGTTTTAGACACTTAAAACAATCAAATAACTTACTAATAATTTATTAAAATCAGTAGTTCATGATTCATACAAGTGTGCATAACAATACAACTATTTTTACTTAATATTTATACTAAAAATGTGCAGCAACTTTCTGCGCAGCAGCTGTTCACGACACATTTTAACCCATTTATCTTCTGATTCAGTTCTTCATGTTCAAATGTGAAGTGATCTACACTCAGAGACCTTTCTAAGCATATAAAGATCGAAACAATCGGACGTTCCTATGATTTTATATGATTTTTACAAAATCAGCACAGAAGCTGAAATGCTTCCAAACAGCTTGCTGTCAAATCAGTATTGCCGACTTTGGGCACTGTTTTGGCCTATTTAACATCCGAATTCAACAAACATGTTCAAACACAAAACGTAGTATGTTTAAATAGCTTTTTGAGCATATAAGGCTCGACCCCACAGGTCCTTCCTATGATTTTATATGATTTTTGCAAAATTTTTGCGCAACAAATTTTAATTCTAATCAGCTTTGTTACTCGATACAAGTAGCATGTCATTTTGTACACAACATCATAACTAAGCACTTTTCATACTTATAGTACATGATCACCTTCATTACTATTTAATTAACATTCCATACAAGTGATAATACATACTAACCTATACTAGGCATTTCATCAAACACTTGGCACGCGTACAACATTTTAAGCTCTATGTACATGTGTTTTATGCATAACCTACTAGTAAACTTCACTAAACTCAACCATTCAACAATTTCACATGATTCATTCATCCTATAACATGATTGGCTATTAATACATTAGTGATTATGCTTTCATTCAACAAAATTACACAATTGGAAGATTATCATTCATTAACATACTACTAGAACAAGTGGGTTTCTCCTCAATTCTTCATTATAACCAAATTCAAGCATAAGTCATATTCAATATGATGATTCTAACTCATATGCATCTTCAATTCATTCAATTTTCATAATTTGATTGAAACCCATTTCATCAACTACCATCAAAACACAAAATTTAACATACCTCATGTTGAGAACTCATAGATAACTGAAAATCCAGTCACATGCATTCGAAATTCGTCCTCAATCTCACTCAATTTATCAATTTTTTGGATCAATTGGAGAAGAATGGTTTTCCTTCTCCTGCTCCTGCTCCTGCCTTGCGTCGCACATACACACATCCCACACACTACACTTTCAATTTTATTCTTATTAATTTGTTACATGTTCACTTCCAACCCCTAAGGTTTCACTTGGTTATTAATAAGGCCAAGCTTTTATTCTTTCTACCCTTTTTTATACAATCTAACTTAGTTAATTAAATAAAACCTTTAAACACAAGGTAAATTCATAATCCGGATTTTTGGGGCGTTACAGAAAACAAAGGAGAGTGCCAATTCTTTGACTATCTCTAAATATTTAGTTAGTTTTTCACCTTTAACAACATAGGATCCATTAAAGTGATTAGTGATTAACAACGAATCCACGTATACCTCAAGATACCTGATCCCCATATGCTTAGCAATTTGCAAACCAGCAATCAAGGCTTCATATTCAGCCTCATTGTTAGTGGCTTGGAACTCACAAGCTATGGAGTGGGGTATTATGTCCCCCTGTGGCGATTTTAGTAGTATACCAAGCCCCGTGCCTTTGACATTTGAGGATCCATCAGTATGTAGTATCCAAGGATCCTTGGTCTCCTCCAGCTGCTGGACTTCCAATTCGGCTTCCTTTTGTAAATCACTACTGAAATCAGCCACAAAGTCTGCTAATGCTTGGGATTTGATGGCTGTTCTAGGCTCATATCTTATATCATAGGCACTAAGCTTTACTGCCCACTTAGCAATCCTTCCGGACATCTCTGGTTTCCTGAGGACATTCTTAATTGGAAAATTAGTTTTAACAACAATAACATGTGTTTCAAAATAATGTCTTAACTTAGTAGATGCCATAATTAATGCAAGAAAAAGTTTTTCAAGGTGTGAATACCTGGATTCAGCTTCAAGTAAACTCTTACTTACATAATAGACAGGATATTGTGTACCTTCATGATCCTTAACAAGGACTGCACTTACTGCTTTTGAGGATACCGCAAGATACAAGGATAACACATCTCCCTTTTCTGGTTTCATCAATGCTGGAGCTGAGGATAGGTATTCTTTGAGGGCTCGTAAAGCACTCTCATGCTTCTCAGTCCACTCGAATTTCTTGTTCTTCCTTAGGATATCATAGAAATCTTTACACTTCTCTGAGGATTTGGATATAAATCTGTTTAAAGCTGCTATCCTGCCTGTTAGCCTCTGCACATCCTTAGCGTTGGCAGGAGATTTGCTATCCTGCCTGTTAGCCTTTGCACATCCTGATCCTTGAACATCATATTCACCAGCCTTTGATATGTTGCACCTGCATTCCTTAATCCAGACGGCACAGCAATATAACAATATAAACCGGTTGGGGTCATAAAAGCCGTATCCTCTTGGTCAGATGGTTCCATCTGAATTTGTTGGAATCCAGATGAAGCATCCATAAAAGTTAACAGTTCATGACCCGCCGTTGCATCCACCATGGAGTCAATGTGGGGTAATGGGAAAGGATCCTTGGGACATGCTTTATTTAAATCAGTGAAATCGACACATACCCTCCACTTTCCATTTTTCTTTTGAACAATAACCACATTGGCCAGCCATCTTGGATACTTTACTTCTCTAATCATACCTGCTCGTAGCAATCTCTCTACCTCTTCCTGGATAATGGCATTTCTTTCTGGTGCAAACTTCCTCCTTTTTTGATGGATTGGTTTGAATGATCTGTCAATGCCAAGTTTATGAGTGATAATATCCTTAGATATACCTGTCATATCCTCATGTTTCCATGCAAAGGTAGACTTTCTTCTTTTGAGGAAGGATACAAGGTCTTCTTTCATCTTGCCAAGGATCCCTGATCCGATATAGATTTTGGATTCAGGATCATCAGGATCCATGAGGATTTCGACCACATCCTGCTCTCTTTCCTCCAAGACATCCCTTGGAGGATACTTTAATTGCTATTGCTCCCTTGATTACGAGGCTGGTTTCATTGATGAGGTGTAACAATCCTTAGCCTCCTGCTGATCACTATCGATCTTGACTATTCCCCAAGGGCTAGGGAGCTTCACACATTGATGGTAGGTGGATGGGACTGCCTTCATATCGTGTATCCAGGGCCTGCCAAGGATAACATTACAACAAGATAAACAGTCAATAACACAAAATTTTTGATAATTATGTAATCCTTCCACATAAATTGGGAGTTTGATGTCCCCCAGGGTTCTCTTAGTTTCGCCACTAAATCCCACAAGCACGGAGGATCTTGGTGTGATATCTGATTCAGGGATACCCATTTTTTCAGAACATCTAGCTGGATAATGTTTACTGAGCTTCCTTCGTTAATAAGGATCCTGCGGACAAAATGGTTAGAAATGAAAAGAGTAATAACTAAACTATCATGATGAGGATCCTGGATGTCAACGCGATCATCCTCATCAAAGGTTATGACTTTTCCTTCCGAGACACTCGATGTTCGAATAGGTCTTTCTCCATTATCCATTTTAGCTTCCTTTGCATGCCTTTTAGCTGCTGAGAAGGATGTACCACATATGTCTGATCCTCCAGAAATAAAGTTTATCGCTTGTGCATCTGCCAGAGGGGCTGGAGCTTTTTCTGGGATCCTTTCAGGATCCTGAGTCCTTGGCTTTTTTCTTCCTAGCAACTCTTTTAAATGCCCCTTGCTTAACAAATATCCAATTTCCTTTCTCAATGCGATGCATTCCTCTGTTAAATGCCCAAAATCCTCATGGTATGCACACCACTTTGATTTGTCTTTAATTGCGGCCGGTTTGTCATTTTTTCTGGGCCATCTGGCTTTTTCTCCTAGATTCTGCATCGCAAGGATTAGTTCATGGTTATCAACGGAAAAACAATATTCAGAAATTGGAGGATAATCCTCATCATCATCTTCTTGGTCAACAGCATGCACGTTCTGGTTGTCAGTTCTGTTATAGGATTTGAATTTGTTGTTCTTGAACGAGGATCCTTGCTTTTCTGGTTTTGAGGATCCTGCTAGTCTCTCCTGGATCCTCTTGTCATCCTCTAGCCGGATGAACCTGACTGCCCGAGTCCTTACTTCATCTAGGTTCCTGCATGGTGTCATAACAAGATCATCATAGAACAATGAATCCCTAAGTAATCCCATTTTGAAGGCCTCAACAGCCATGGCTATATCCAAATTGGGAATGTCCAAGGATTCTTTAGTAAATTTGGTTATGTAATCCCTTAATGATTCATTATGACCCTGAGTTATCCTATATAAATCACTAGTTAATCGTTCAAATTTTCTACTACAAGAAAATTGATTATTGAATAAGTTAACTAGATTAGCAAATGAAGTAATAGAGTAAGGGGGAAGACTTAGCAGCCATTTGAGAGCTGATCCAGTAAGAGTGGATCCAAATCCCTTGCATAGGCACACTTCCTTTAACCTTTCTGGAATCGGATTGATCTCCATCCTCTCCCTGTATTGTGCTATGTGTTCCTCAGGATCCGTTGAACCATCATACAGCTTCATAGTTGGAATATGGAATCTTTTGGGTATCTCAGCATCACAAATTGGTGGTGCAAAACGAGATATCTTATGGCTTCCATCTGCAATCTTCGGGATAGGTTTGACCACCCCTGGAACACTTGATATCATATCCTTCAGTTTTTACAGCTCTTTGGCCATAGCATGGTTGATACCTGCATCCTGCATGAATCCATGGTTAGTGGTAAGAGAATTATTAAAAGTGTTACCTCCCATTGGGTTCAAGTTATGAACACTGGATGTGAATCCATATTGCGGGGACTCTGGGATGATAGAGGGACCAGTGGAAGCAATGGTCTGCATTGGAATAAAATCTCCTTGATGGACATCTGAACTTCCTGTTTGCAAACTCTTCAAGGATCCTGGCATCTGCAAGGATCCCTGAAACTGGGATGATCCTGAAACAAAGGAGGATCCTTGAACCTGGGATGATCCTGGAACAAAGGAGGATCCTTGAACCTGGGATGATCCTGGAACAAAGGAGGATCCTTGAACCTGCTGCCCTCCTGAGTAGGCTCCTGTATTCATGAAGGATCCCATATGCTGAGGATAGGATCCCGCTGGCTGGAAATATGAACCTGATGCCTGAGTCACTATTCCTGAATCGTAGTGCACTCCTCTTGGTCCACCCACATGTCGAATATCTGGAACCTCTGATGGCTGAGAAGTAATCACCGGAGTATCAAAATTCAAAGATTTGGGCACCAGTGGAGAATGATCCTCTGCCGCTTTCTTTTGTTTCTTGAGATCTCTGATTTCTTTGAGGATCCTGTCATTGGTCTTGTCCTATTGCTGTATATGACTCTCATCTGCAAAATCAAAGTAAATATGTCACTAGTAGTGGGAGTATAGGAAGCGGAAGAAGTTGGAGGTTTAGAGAAAATAGGAGTTGGTTTCTTCTCAGCATTTTTCTGAGATCCAGCTGGTGGTGGAGGCAAAGGTGGAATGCCCTGAGATGAATTGACCGCAGACATCGCAGTAGAGGTATTCTTCACCGATGAAGCCATGTATTCGTATGCAACGATCCGGAATGATCACCAACAGAAAACTTTCTTATGAATGAAGCACCAATTGCCCCACGGTAGGCGCCAAACTGTTTTGGTCAAAAATCACACAAGGATAATGCAACCAAACTCTCTGTAACGGGGAATGATGCTTGAAATGATGAATAAAGATAAGGATCACTTAAATGTAAATTGCACAAGTGACACAAGGATTTATACGAGGAAAAAGCCCTTGATCAATGAATGATCTCCGGCATAAAAAACCTCGGGTGATGGAAACTACCGATCACCAAGTTCAAATATAATAAATAATCTTTACAACTTCGGATAGTAACGAGCTAGGTACAAGGATCACTATGGTGTAGTATGCTAGAGCGTGTAAGAAATGTGTCGTCGTCTGCCAAATGCTCGAGAGTGCAGTTTATATAAGTGTGTGTGGTTGAATTTAGGCAAGTCACCTAACTACTAGCTCGTTACCCCTTTTAGAAATAGAAGTAAATTTAGCCTAACAAACTATCCGTAATTTGTGCTAGGTTTCCATATTCTCCACAACGTCTATTTCCGGTTATACATGTGCGAAATTAGCATGGAAGATTCCTTAATAACGTTGCCAGGACCAGGTCCAGCTCGTAATTCCTGCAAAACAACATGAAATTCAAAGAGAACAATCGTTAGTATGAGGATCCTTGGGATGATCCATGATCCTGACCCTGGAGCTCTTCTGAGGATCACTACCTGCCACAGAAACAAGGATCACTGTTAGGATATCATGTAAGGATCACAGGTCATTAAAAATCCTGCCCTAACACTTACCTTTTACTAAGGTTTGTCTTTTGGTTATCCTGATTGTTAATGATAAAGGTTTATGATCCTAACTTGGATTCTCGGGTATGATCCTTGATAACTTTGATTTTATCCTTTATTTATCTAGGTGACCCTTATCCTTTGACAACAGGATTTATGATCCTTAAACTATACTACTTTTTTGAATTTATCGATTGTAGGATATTTGATCCTTGATCATATCCTAAAACATTTTGACATTATTTATTAAACCTTTATTCTTTACTTATGAATTCAAAGAAAGTATATGACAACAGTCGAAAAATGAAGAATTAACAAGAATAACAACACAAGAAATAGCCAAAAGATTAGAGTTTTATTTATTCACAAAATCTTAAACCCTTAAAGGTTGTCAAAATTGCCTACCCAAGCTTCTACCAGCAATACGTGGCCCGTCCACTTGGGTTGGCAAAGGGTGTCCATTGTTAACAGGTCTTGAGAGTGCAGAAAATAAAAGATGGCAGGATAACAAGTGGTTTCATCCCCCAAACAGAGGATTCCTCCACCACCTATTATCCTACCTATTGTTCAAAGGATCCATGATCCTCAACCCTAATAGCTATTGTTTAGTTATTACATACCATCATTGTCTAAAACATCATAACCAAAAAACCACTACCAAATTCTAAAAAATGGGCTCCGGCCGCGTCTAGAAATATCCTTCATCGCCCATTCTTGCAGCTCACACCTTGGCTGCATCACCACCAGCACCTCCAGCCTGATCCTTCCCGCTACCACTTGCCTAAATTGCCAAGACCTCCGTAGCCTCCTCCTCATCTTCCAGCTCGGCCAGCTTCGCCTTCCAGCCCTCCTGGTCCCAAGTGGTCCTGTCAAAGTCAGGATCCTCAGCCTCCTTGGCCATTTGCAGTTTGATCTTATACATGGTGGTGGTGGCAGAGATTTTAGCATCCTCCAGCAGCTCATGCTTCTCATGATCAGCATCAATCTGGCCTATGACCACCTGCTTCTTCACCAGATTAAGATCTTTTTCAAGGGAGGAGATGGTTTGACCCTTGGCCAGGAAGAACGTTTGGAACTCTAGATGCTTCTACTCAGCCTCTTCAATGTATGCATCGAACAGCGTCTGGATCTCGACGAATTTCTGCAAAAAAGACAAGGTAAAGTTCAGGATTCATGATCCTCAAGTGGGCAGGATAATCAATCAGGATCAGTGATCCTTACCTCGGAGAAGTATTCCTCAAACTGGTCGCAGATTAGAGGCAATCCTTCCAGGTTGTCAGCTTCGGTGGCCTTCCTCTTCTTTCCGCCCCTTAGAGGTGACAGGTTTGGGGATTATAGCGCTGGGGCTAGCAGCAGCTTTCTTCTTTGCAGACCGAGGACCCACATTGCTGAGATCGCTGACACTGAAGCGGGAGGCTGACTTTGAGGATTTTCCAGCACCTATCAATCCAAAACAACAGATAAGTATTCTTGTTTTATTTTCATTTAAACATTTAATTATATACAGACATGGATACTTACTTGACATTGTGACTGAGCCTTAGGATACTTCTTGAGAATCCTTGGTGTTTTCTTGGAATGATCTTGCTGCAGGATCAAGGTTCCAGAAAGCGGTGATCCTCTCTTTGGTTGCAGGTGATGGAATAATATGAGAAATAGAGATAGCTGCACAAAAGATACAAAAAAGGAGTTAGTGATCCTCAACAGAGACAGGGTTATCCTATGATCCTTCTATAAGGATCCTCTATCCTACCATGAGTGGTCCACTTTAAGGGGAGATCCTTCCTATCCGGGATAGAATCCCTCCTAACGAAGAAAAAACGCTTCTTCCAGTTGGTGTCGTTTTTGGTGGTCTTGAGGATTGGGTGTTCTTCACCGGGTTTGTGTTTGAATAAAAAGCGGTGTGAACCGTGGCTCACAAGGTTGTATAGTTCAGACAATTCCGACATTCCCAACTCTATATCCTCCTACTCAATGATTCTCTCAAGGGTATATAAAACCCTCCACATCATTGGCATAGCCTGGATATAGGATATGCCGGTAAGGGAGAAGAAAGACTAGGTAAAAGCAGGGAAAGGATAGGAATATCCAATCAGAAATGGGGTGGCTGGAAAAGCAACCCAAGTTCCAGAAACGAAGTCACTCAGGGTGGTAGGGTTGAAAGGTTTAAAGACAGAGTCTGCCAGAAAGCAATGACGAATCCGGTCTATCTCTGGATCAGTAAAGCAGCAACGTTCCTTCGGAGAATCTTTGATGATTCCTTGGCTCTTAAGGGGACTATCCTTTTGGTGATCCTTAGCCGGTGAAGATCTTAACATCATCTTGGTCATGGTGATGGTAAAGAAAGATGGAACAGAGTAAGAAGAGAGAAAGGAGAGAGAAGTACCTGCTTGATCTTCGAATGAGGATTTAAAGGGTGTAACACACGAATTTAAATGCTTCTTCACCCTTATCTCTAACTTGAATTTATAATGATGATTCTGCAGGGATGTCGCTTCAATGACGCATGATCGGTAACGGCTAGTTCGATCCTAACGGCTATATATCCGTTAGTCAGTTGCAGATAAGATCGAAAATATAACTCGCTAATTTACACTTTACTCCTTATATCATGGATCGTCAAGTACTGTCGGGGTCAGGAATCCTCAATTCTGTTTGAATTAGTGATCCTCAAAGAGTGTTGCAGGATCAGGATCCAGGATCCTCATTGTTATCCTTACACTAACGATTGTCTACTTTAAATATGAAGTTGTTTTGCAGGAGTATATGCTTGGACTTGGTCTTGGCGATATTGGTGGAGCATATTGCCTCAATATTCCGCACGTGCTTGGCTCTTGTGAACGTTATGGAGATCGTGGGAAGCTAGCATGATTAGCGGACAGTTAGTTATTTAGTTATTTTCTAAATTTAAAAGGGGATAACAAGCTTGAGTTAGAACACTTGGCTAATTTTGGCAATCACACACTCTCGAACAACTCTCAGTAGTTTACTTGGCGATTTCATACACTTTTACACTTTTGCACACTAGTGATCCTTGTAACAAGCTTGTTATCATCCCGACTTGTAACAACCTTTTGTTTAATCTTAGTTGGTGATTGGTAGTTTCCATCACCCGAGGTTTTTTATGCCGGAGATCAACTCTTGATTAAGGGCTTTTTCCTCGTATAAATTCTTGTGTCACCTCTTTATTTGATTTGCAAGTTGTTCATACAATTGTTCATATATTCAAGCATCATACCTCATAACAAAAGATTTGGTTGCATTATCCTTGCTTGATTTTTAACCAAAACAACGTTGTTGAAGTTGTATTGAGCGATTGGGTCTGAAGATAAGGGTGTTTTGAAAAGGCATAAGCCATTTGATCTGAAAAAGTTGGGTTCGGGATGGACATATACGAAGTCAGAAAGGTACCACAAGTTGAAAAGCGAAGGTCGACGATGGACAGCGTTGAAAGTGGATGCACGGGAGTTGAATCCAGGCGGGGAAGATGAGCCCGAGAGTGCCGGTGATCCCCAAAGTGGGGATGACGACTACGTTGGTGAACCTGATGTTGAGGCAATGGATTGGGATCAAGGGGGTTCAAGTAGGGGCGGAAGGAGATGTGGTGGGCCTAGTATGTTCGATATTACTCAAAGACAAAATGGATCCGAACTGGGCTCACTACGGTATAATGCAAGAGGTGATAGGAAATGCACGACCTCTGACATATACGGATTGGGAAGAGTCGACCCAAACCGTTTTCGATCATCAGACATTCATGGGTGCAGGCATGGAAAGGTTAATGAAACAGAACTATGACCGCCAGGAACAATGGAACAGAACCCATGTTTATGCCTTTGAGCATGAGATGAACAACCTGTACCTCGATGATCGTAACGGCGGATGCATGATGATTGGCATGCGGGCCGACTAGTTCTAGCAAACCCCCCTATTGTGGACTATTCCACGTTACCGCCATATGACGGTAGTGTGTCTTATCCCACCCCACCATTGCACCATTCTATGTGGGTGGATCCACATCAAAGCAAGGGGAGGCAAGTGCCAAGCCAGCGAAGGAGGAGGTGAAGGTAGCAGTGGTAGCGGCACATTTGGATTCGGAGAGTTTTCAGAGATGATGACATCTCTCTTTAGACCTCCTACTATTGATTAGGTTGTGCTTTGTCCTATCTTGTACATTTTTGTATATATATTTGTGGTTTATGTTTTTGGTTGGGCGGTTAGGGTGGTGTTTTGATGTTGATGTTGTCGGGTTGTGGAAGTTTGGAGGTGTTTAGTATTTTGACTATAAAAAAAATAAAAATTTGTGGTTTGAATGGTGAAGCAAAAATTGATGTTGGTATGATTTATAGCGATCGTTCCCTTTCAAAATCATACATTGGGGTCAATGTATCCCAAGTGTGGGGATGGGGGGGGGGGATTTTTGACACGTTTGAAGAATTTTTAAATCAAGTGACCAATGGTCTAAATTTGAACACTTAGTACTAAAACCGCGCGACCCACCGGCAACCCCGTACACCCTTTCTTGGTGAGAGTTTGAGCCACTTATTTGATTTGTTAGAGATATTTTCTTTGATGAGAGTGGCAACGGGTGGGGGTGCATTTGAACTTGTGCTTGAATTGGGTTTGAGGCTTTAGCTTGGCATGAATGTGAAAAGGATAAGGGCATTTAGGTAGCCTCGTCAAGGTGTGTGCGAGTGTGGGATTTGGGGGGTTGGAGCTCATAAGTTATATATATGAGCATGGTAGCGAGAGGGGCGGGGGTTTGGACTTTTAGTAGCCCGTTTTGAGCTTATAGCCGATCATTTGTTAACCCGGGCCTATCTTTCTAAAAATTCACCCGTATTCGACCTGGTCTAGTAGTGTTAGCATTTCGAATTAGTACGTGTGTTATGTTATGTTTTTAATATTTATTTAGTTAAAAAAGGGGGAAAAGCAATGAAAAAAAAAATTAAAAAATGAATGGGATGTATTGTATATAGATGTTTATGTTTGTTTAGATAGTAATAAAAGACCGGGCCGAATCATTCTCTACTACACATATATATTTCCATTTCCCACCCATATGCCTAGTCGTGTTACAACCTTTAAGTCCCTTTCATTCACACGCATGTTGTAACACCCCGTGTTTTCAAATGTCAAAGTCAAAGTCAAAGTCCAAGTCAACTTTGACTTTCTTTGACTGTAGATAGTCGATTTTATGTTTTAGTTGTATTATGTGGAGTAAGTGTTGGAATCAGCAAGAATCGAAGTAATCGAATGTGTTTAACGCGAACCGACCTACGACTGTGAATGATAGGAAGTAACAATACGATAAAGTTAATTAATCAGTAATCAAACCGATCTAACAATCAATCGAACTCGAGACTCGAATTATGCGAATTGTTGTATTGTTATACGTGTGTGTGTGCCTTATGTGTTACTTGTGCGTGTTTACGTTATGTTTGGTGTGGTATTCAAGCAAATCAATCGAAAATCAAATCGAAACTCGAAAAGCAATCGAACTCAATCGAAACCGACATCGAAACGTGACTTATAGAAGATTGTATGTTAGATATAGCGGTTGGGATTAAAAGTAATTTGACTAGGAACCCTATCGTATTCGTATCATCGTCCATAGAAATCGAAACGTCGAAAATCGTCACAAAATACTCAAAGTGTGTCGCGGATCGAACAGGAGGCAACCTGATCGAACAGGCCAGCCGATCGGCTCGCATCTTGCCAGCCGATCGAGCAGCCCACTCGATCGGAGCCCCTGGCCGATCGGCTGCCACTTTCCTCTTTTGGAGCCTATAAATAGGGCTGTCATTGTCATACTTTCCATTTTTGGAAAGCTCTGACCGAACCAGCCATCTTCTTCACCTTTTCTCAGATTTCTCTCAATCCCGGAAAGTTTTCACTCTAATTCTTGTACGTTTTTTATCATTACTTGATTCTACACCTTTCTATCTTTCAAAACTTGGATTCTAACCGTGAAATCACCAAGATCTAAGTGTTCTTGGGTGATGTCATCATGGTGTTCTTGAAGAACATCATGTTTTGACCTCATTCCACTATGATTAGCTTAGATCTAACCGATTTCCACATAAACAAGTTAAGATCTATCAAAGATCTAAACATCCACAAGTTGTGAAGGATTGAAAGAAGGAATTCCAACTTTCTTTCAACTCTTTTACACTCAATGCCTTCAAATCAATAGAAACGAAGCTTGAACCGGCTAACTAATCATTCAAATAGTTAAAGGTTCAAGATTCGGGTTCTATGAACAAGGTTTACCGATTTCGGGTTAAATTCTAAACCGACATTCCGAACCGTTCACCGGCCAAGTAGGAACGGAGGTTATCATAGTTCAACACGTTGTCAAGATACCTTGAAAGAATGACAAATAAACAAATAGCCAAGTGTTAGACGAAAGGCCGACCAAGTCAGAAATGCTGGCCGAACGGCTAGGCTGTTCGAACAGCCCAGCCGATCGGACATGCCAGCCGATCGACCGGGCCAGCCGATCGGCTAGCACATGGTCCCACACTTTCAAAATTTCATGAGGTATAGTATTGAAAAAGTAGTGTTCGATCGAACGTGGCACTCGATTGGTGAACATTACTGTTCGGATAATGAGATACTATGCTTCAACACTTAATCGTTTTCACAACTCGTTCGTAGTAGGGAATGCCAGCCGATCGAACAGACTGTTCGATCGAGTGACATTCAGTTGGGGACTAACCTTGAAGCTCCTAGCCGATCGAGTGAGCTAGCCGATCAAGTGAGCTAGCCGATCGAACCAACCGTTCGATCGATCGACTTGAAAGGTAGGAACACTTCAGAGTCCTCAAATACTGCAACAAAAACTTCAAAAGTTCAAATCCTCAAACACAAACACACCAGAAGAAGAAACAATCCACTCGAATGGTCCAGCCGATTGAGCCTACCGGCCGATCGAACGGGACTGTCCAATCGGATATACCAGCCGATCGAACGGGCCGTTCGATCGAACGTGCCGTTCGATCGACCAGCCCATTCGATCCATCCATACTTGTTTACTTTTCTGCGTTACTTATCGTTATGCTATCGAACTATTCAGGCTAATCTTACTCTCAGCGCTCCCTTCAATCCACAATCAATCACTGTGAGTATACTCGATCCCTTTTTGCTTTTAGCACTTTTGGGTGTTACAAACGTTACCTATCAAATCACAATCAAACACAAACTATTTGAACGCTAACCGAATGCATGTGCTATTTGACTAAATGAATGCTGTTTATTATGTTTACACGTGGAGTGCTATCTACCTGCCTTAGCAACATAGTACTATAGTTTGGACTCAGCACCCGTTTACACGGGGGTTGTTAAGGACAATTACTTGCATGGATTACGGTGGTAATCATGTATTGCGAACCGTCTCGGACGGTCAACCGGCAGTCGTTGGTATCGATGGTCCCATGTCGATAATTAACATGCATCGTTTTCCTCTGTGTACGTGCCTGGTTATGCGTAAAGTATTCGAACTCTATATGCTACTATTAAACTTGTGTGCTCACCTTTACATTATATGTATTGACTTTATTTTAACGTATGTGACAGGTGCTTAAGTTGCTAGGATGCTTAGGCGCATGGTGATGAAATCGAGGCTAGGGAGTCTAGAAATAATAAACACTTGTCTGTAATAATTAAATCTGAGTTGTCGAAATGGAATTATTTGCCTAGTTGCTTCTATGATAACTTGTTATTTATTTGGGACACGGTATGGGACGTGTCATGTAAACTGAATTTATATTATAGTTGTTGTGGAAACTTCTGGACAATCTGTTTCGCTCAGTGCCACGCCCCGATGATTCCGCCATCGGTTGGGGTGTGACAGATTGGTATCAGAGCCATAACTATAGGGAATTAGGCAGACACGACCTAGTCCGGGTCGCTGTCTTAGAGACCTAGACTATAGTTAGGAACCATCAGACCAAGTTTATGTGCTTATTCTGCAATCCTCCACTATCACTACACTAGAATTTTCAAATAAAGTCGGTAGATTTAGTTAGGAATAGGTGTGAAAGCCGCAAAATCCTGACCAAATTGCCTGACTTATGCTGATTTCATTCGTTTATTCATGCTTATCTCATTATTTTCACCAACAAAGAAAGGAGGTTATGCCAAATCAGGAGTGAAATCCATACTTTGACGAACAATCTCCTTTATTTTATTAAAAACCAGGAAGAAATTGCTAAGCCAAGGGGTGAAACCCTAACCTTGGCAGTTTGTTCTGGACTTTATTTATCTCACCAAGGCCTCGATGGACTCCAACGACCTGAACTCACAAGTATGACCTAGGGAACGAGTGTGGAAAGCCCAAGAGTCGAGGCAGAAACACGACCTCTAGAGTCGAAGGTGATGACAGGTCCACTGTGAATAGTCGAGTTGCCTTGGGTAGTCGATGTCTAGTAGCCGCAGACAATCTATCTCTCGATTTTATGTGTTTCAAGTGGAAAGCCCAAGAGTCGAGGCAGAAACACGACCTCTAGAGTCGAAGGTGATGACAGGTCCACTGTGAATAGTCGAGTTGCCTTGGGTAGTCGATGTCTAGTAGCCGCAGACAATCTATCTCTCGATTTTATGTGTTTCAATTCTGAGAACCGCAACCGCGTACTCTGATGACTTGTTGATTTTATGTGTTTTGTGTGTTTTGTGTTATATTTGCTTTCTCTGTTTTATTTTGAGGTAATATTCGATTTTACTACCACTACGATCAACACACACGACTCGCAATTGCCGGTTCTATCTCAATTCGACACCCAGTTATCACAACTCTAAGACGATATCATACTATGCTATGCTATAAGACTAAGTTATACTATACTATACGATGCTACTCGATATGTTATACGAACGACACGCACGCTTTGAATGATAGAATCTTGAGGTAGTCAGAAAACTATATGTGCTTATAGGGGAATTAAGTGATATTACCTACCTTAGTGATTAAGTGCCTAGGTATTTGCGTGTTTCTGTGTTTTGTGCTCTAAGTACTTATGTGCTTCTGTGACCTACGTGTTCTATGTGCTTCTGTGCTTATGTGTATCTGTGGTTATGTGATTATGTGACTATGTGATATGTGATTCGACGTGATTCTAAGCTTTAGTAGTCTAGACGTGTGAGGTGAGATTCGATTTCGTTGTGTTGAGTCTCATGACGATGCCTAATGCAGACCATGTCGTCGTCTGGATCCCGACCCCGAGCCCCACTTACTCACCAAGAAAAGAGGGACAGACGTCTCGCTGCCATCATCTCCAAAACCATGGCGAAAGCTGTGAGTGAGGTGTATGAAAACGCTAGCAAGTCGTCTGAAGAATCCCGAGCCGAAATCCCTAAGGATTCAAGCAAGGTTGCTTTCAGCTTCAAGCAGTTCAAAGCATGCGGACCAAAAGAGTTCACTGACGAAGATGGTCCAACAGCCATGTTTCACTGGTTCGACTCAGTCGAAGTCACTCTGCGCTAGAGCGGATGTCCCAAGCATCTCCGCACTCTCAATGCTACAGGCGTCTTCCAGTCCCGTGCCCTAGACTGGTGGACGGCCGAACCAAACAAGCGCGGAAATGATGCAGCTTACGGGCTATCATGGAAGGAATTGAAAGCGATTATGATCGAAGAATTCTGCCCTCCTCATGAACGCCAAAAGCTGGAGGACGAGTTTTGGGGAATCAAGCAGAAGGATGGAGACAACGCTGCTCTCACTGCTCGCTTCAAGCAGCTTAGCATTATCTATCCTGATCAAGTCAAGACCTCAGATCAAGCCATCAAGAAGTATATCCGAGCCCTACCCGACTGTGTAGCCGACTTTGTTCACGCCGCCAAGCCAGCAACGATCGAGGAAACCTACCTACTCGCCGCTGAGATCAACGATAAGCGAGTCAAGTCTGGTTTCTTGGATAAACGCCCACCGACTCATCTGCTCAATCCTCCAAGTCTTCAAGAAGGAAGAAGAAGAACAACAACAACAGCTCCAGCAACAAGAGCTGTGCTGCCGCAACCACTGCTACTCCACTACAAGTTGTACCAGCTCAACAGCAGCAGCAGCAGCGCTCAGCTCCAGTGATCAATGCACCGCCAGCGAAGCGTGCATACACAGGCCCTCACCCACTCTACCCGACATGTTCGTATCATCATCCAGTGGGTCTAGCTTGTCGTTTTTGTGCCCACTGCAACCTTTACGGTCATTTCACTGCGAACTGTCGCTATGGTCCTCGTCAAGCCCCAGCTCAAGCTACTGTCAACCAAGCTCTACTCCCTGCCCCTCAAGGCCAACCAGCAGCTCCAGCACCAGCAGTCAATGCTCGAGTTTGCTTTGCATGTGGTGACCCTAACCACTTTGCAAACAGGTGCCCAAACAGGGTGGTTAAGCAAGAGCCCCAACAGCAACAGCAACACCAGCAGCCTCAGCAACAGCAGCAAGCAGCCCATGCCCGAACCTTCAACATCAATGCCCGTTAGGCTCAGGCGGATAACAACGTGGTTAATGGTACGTTCCTTGTGAATGGTATTTATGCATCATGTTTGTTTGATACTGGAGCCGATAACTGCTTTGTGTCATTTGAATTCGAGAAGCTTCTTAGTCGTAAGCGCTCTTATCTGTCCTCGTCATTCGAAGTCGAAGTTGCTACAGGAAGAACTATTGCCGTGAATTCAGTACTCCGTGATTGTACTCTCGAACTCAACAATCACATCTTCCCAATCGACCTTATTCCGATGCAACTCGGAAGCTTTGACGTCATAATAGGAATGGACTTTCTTCGTGAAAACCATGCCGAAGTTGTGTGCTTCAAAAAGATGATTCGATTCTCGCTCGCGAATGGTGATCTATTGTGCGTGTACGGTGAAACAGCGTCGAAAGGTCTCAAGCTCATGTCGTGTATTCAAGCCAGCAAATATCTCTGCAAGGAATACCGAGCTTTCTTGGCCAACATTGTAGTAGCGGAGAAGGGAAAGAAAAAGAAAGTTGAAGTCAAAGATGTTCCAGTGGTTCGTGAATTTCCTCAGGTGTTCCCTGACGATCTTCCCGGACTACCACCAAGTCATGATATCGACTTTCGTATCGACCTCATTCCTGGAGCTAACCCCGTTGCAAAGCCCCTTATCGACTCGCTCCATCCGAAATGAGGGAACTCTCGAACCAACTCCAGGAATTACTCGAAAAAGGCTTTATTCGCCCAAGCACCTCTCCTTGGGGCGCGCCAGTCCTTTTTGTCAACAAGAAGGATGGATCGTTCCGGATGTGCATCGACTATCGGGAGTTGAATAAGCTAACCATTAAGAACCGATACCCCTTACCCCAAATTGACGATTTGTTTGATCAGCTACAAGGTGCAGCATGCTTCTCTAAGATCGATCTACGTTCAGGGTATCACCAGCTACGGATTCAAGAGGAAGACATTTCTAAAACCGCTTTTCGAACCCGTTATGGCCATTACGAATTTGTTGTTATGCCCTTTGGTCTAACCAATGCACCCGCGGTTTTTATGGACCTGATGAATCGCGTGTGTAAGCCTTATCTTGACCGTTTTGTCATCGTGTTCATCGACGATGTCTTGATCTATTCCAAATCGAAAGCCGAACACGCGCAACATCTACGTTTGGTTCTCGAGTTACTTCAGGGAAACCAACTCTATTCCAAGTTCTCCAAGTGCGAATTCTGGTTGATGGAGGTTCAATTTCTGGGTCACATAGTGAATAGTCGAGGTATCCACGTCGATCCTGCGAAGATTGAAGCTATCAAAAGCTGGATTACGCCTAAGAACCCGTCAGAAGTTCGTTCTTTTCTCGGACTAGCGGGCTATTATCGACGATTCATCGAAGGATTCTCCAAGATCGCTGTGCCGCTTACTGCTCTTACGCATAAGGACAAGCCTTTTGTGTGGGGAAACGCACAAGAGACTGCCTTTCAAACCCTCAAGCATATGCTGTGCAACGCACCGATTCTTACGCTGCCCGACGGAAGCGACGACTTCATTGTCTACAATGATGCTTCTAACCTTGGTCTCGGCTGTGTTCTCATGCAGCGAGACAAGGTTATAGCCTACGCATCTCGTCAGCTCAAAATCCACGAGAAGAACTATACAACCCATGACCTCGAGCTAGGCGCGGTTGTCTTTGCATTGAAGATTTGGCGACACTACCTGTATGGCACTAAGTGTACGATCTACACCGATCACAGGAGTTTACAACACATCTTTAATCAGAGAGAGCTTAATATGCGTCAACGCCGATGGGTAGAACTTCTCAATGATTACGACTGTGAGATTCGTTATCACCCAGGCAAGGCGAATGTGGTTGCTGACGCGCTCAGCAGAAAGAGTTACGTGCTCAGTGCTCGAAACATCCAAGCCCAGCACAATCTCGAAACCCTTATTCGCGAAGCTCAACATGCTTGCTTTAACGAGCGTACATTGAAGAAAGAGAGAATCTATCACGATGGAGCTCAGTTAGTAAGTAAACCAGATGGGATATTCTATTATCTGGACCGAATTTGGATCCCTAAGCGGACCGATTTGCGAAAGATTATCATGAACGAAGCCCACAAGTCCCGGTATTCTATTCATCCCGGTGCAGACAAGATGTACCAGGATCTGCGTTATAAGTATTGGTGGCCGGGTATGAAACGGGATATCGCTCTATACGTTGGAAGCTGTTTAACTTGTACAAGAGTCAAGGCTGAACATCAAAGACCTTCTGGCTTACTCGAACAACCGCCGATACCTATATGGAAGTGGGAGAGTATAGCTATGGATTTCATAACGAAGCTCCCGCCCACGCCATCAGATCACGACAGTATTTGGGTCATAGTTGATCGTCTCACGAAGTCAGCCCACTTTTTGCCGATACGAGAAGACTACAAGGTGGAACGACTAGCCCAAATCTACACCGACGAGATCATTCGTAATCATGGTACGCCTCGTGATATCATTTCAGATCGTGACGCTCGGTTCACTTCGCGATTGTGGGAAACGTTTCAGGCGGCCCTTGGTACATCTCTTAATCTGAGTACTGCATTCCATCCCCAGACCGACGGACAAACTGAAAGAACGATCCGTACTCTTGAAGACATGCTCCGAGCGTGTGTCATAGATTTTGGCGGTAGTTGGAACAAACACCTGCCATTGGTGGAATTCTCGTACAATAACAGCTATCATGCCAGCATCCAGATGGCACCTTTCGAGGCTTTGTATGGTAGAAGATGTCGATCGCCTATTGTGTGGCACGAGATCGGTCACTCGCAACTAACCAGTCCCGATATTCTACAAGAAACGACTGACAAAATCCACCAGATAAGAGACAACTTGGTAAAAGCTCGGAACAGACAGAAAAGTTACACCGATAAAAGACGCAAGCCCCTGGAATTCGCAGTTGGTGACTACGTACTCCTAAAGGTATCACCTTGGAAGGGTGTAGTTCGATTCGGCAAGAAAGGGAAACTAGCGCCTCGATATGTTGGACCTTTTAGGATTCTGGAAAGAATCGGAAAAGTCGCCTACAGACTCGAACTACCGGAGGAACTTAGTAACGTCTACCCGACTTTCCACGTCTCTAACCTCCGAAAATGCCTTGCTGATCATGACTTAATCGTACCGCTCGACGATCTTCAGGTCAACGAAACGTTACACTTCGTAGAAAAGCCTGTCGAAATCATGGATCGCCAAACCAAGCAACTCAGGCGCTCTCGCATCCCGATCGTGAAGGTCCGATGGGAAGGCAAACGAGGCGCGGAGTTCACTTGGGAACTCGAAAGCAACATGAAGGCCAAGTACCCGCAGTTGTTTAAATAAATAGATCTGAAGCATCAAATTGGTAAATCACGGCGTTGTGTAGCCTCCGAGCCTAATTTCGGGACGAAATTCCCTAAACAGGGGGAGGCTGTAACACCCCGTGTTTTCAAATGTCAAATTCAAAGTCAAAGTCCAAGTCAACTTTGACTTTCTTTGACTGTAGATAGTCGATTTTGTTTTAGTTGTATTATGTGGAGTAAGTGTTGTAATCAGCAAGAATCGAAGTAATCGAATGTGTTTAACGCGAACCGACCTACGACTGTGAATGATAGGAAGTAACAATGCGATAAAGTTAACCTAATCAGTAATCAAACCGATCTAACAATCAATCGAACTCGAGACTCGAATTATGCGAATTGTGGTGTTGTTATACCTGTGTGTGTGCCTTATGTGTTACTTGTGCGTGTTTACATTATGTTTGGTGTGGTATTCAAGCAAATCAATCGAAAATCAAATCAAAACTCGAAAAGCAATCGAACTCAATCGAAACCGACATCGAAACGTGACTTATAGAAGATTGTATGTTAGATATAGCGGTTGGGATTAAAAGTAATTTGACTAGGAACCCTATCGTATTCGTATCATCGTCCATCGAAATCGAAACGTCGAAAATCGTCACAAAATACTCAAAGTGTGTCGTGGATTGAACAGGAGGCAACCTGTTCGAACAGGCCAGCCGATTCCACATAAACAAGTTAAGATCTATCAAAGATCTAAACATCCATAAGTTGTGAAGGATTGAAAGAAGGAATTCCAACTTTCTTTCAACTCTTTTACACTCAATGCCTTCAAATCAATAGAAACGAAGCTTGAACTGGCTAACTAATCATTCAAATAGTTAAAGGTTCAAGATTCGGGTTCTATGAACAAGGTTCACCGATTTCGGGTTAAACTCTAAACCGACATTCCGAACCGTTCACCGGCCGGACTTGGGTGATTCGTGTTCGAGCCAAGGAAACAAGTAGGAACGGAGGTTATCATAGTTCAACACGTTGTCAAGATACCTTGAAAGAATGACAAATAAACAAACAGCCAAGTGTTAGACGAAAGTCCGACCAGGTCAGAAATGCTGGCCGAACGGCTAGGCTGTTCGAACAGCCCAGCCGATCGGATATGCCAGCCGATCGACCGGGCCAGCCGATCGGCTAGCACATGGTCCCACACTTTCAAAATTTCATGAGGTATAGTATTGACGAAGTAGTGTTCGATCGAACATGGCACTCGATTGGTGAACATTACCGTTCGGATAATGAGATACTATGCTTCAACACTTAATCGTTTTCACAACTCGTTCGTAGTAGGGAATGCCAGCCGATCGAACAGACTGTTCGATCGAGTGACATTCAGTTGGGGACTAACCTTGAAGCTCCTAGCCGATCGAGTGAGCTAGCCGATCGAACGAACCGTTCGATCGATCGACTTGAAAGGTAGGAACTCTTCAGAGTCCTCAAATACTGCAACAAAAACTTTAAAAGTTCAAATCCTCAAACACAAACACACCAGAAGAAGAAACAATCCACTCGAATGGTCCAGCCGATCGAGCCTACCGGCCGATCGAACGGGCCGTTCGATCGAACGTGCCGTTCGATCGACCAGCCCATTCGATCCATCCATACTTGTTTACTTTTCTGCGTTACTTATCGTTATGCTATCGAACTATTCAGGCTAATCTTACTCTCAGCGCTCCCTTCAATCCACAATCAATCACTGTGAGTATACTCGATCCCTTTTTGCTTTTAGCACTTTTGGGTGTTACAAACGTTACCTATCAAATCACAATCAAACACAAACTATTTGAACGCTAACCGAATGCATGTGCTATTTGACTAAATGAATGCTGTTTATAATGTTTACACGTGGAGTGCTATCTACCTGCCTTAGCAACATAGTACTATAGTTTGGACTCAGCACCCATTTACACGGGGGTTGTTAAGGACAATTACTTGCATGGATTACGGTGGTAATCATGTATTGCGAACCGTCTCGGACGGTCAACCCGCAGTCGTTGGTATCGATGGTCCCATGTCGATAATTAACATGCATCGTTTTCCTCTGTGTACGTGCCTGGTTATGCGTAAACTATTCGAACTCTATATGCTACTATTAAACTTGTGTGCTCACCATTACATTATATGTATTGACTTTATTTTAACGTATGTGACAGGTGCTTAAGTTGCTAGGATGCTTAGGCGCATGGTGATGAAATCGAGGCTAGGGAGTCTAGAAATAATAAACACTTGTCTGTAATAATTAAATCTGAGTTGTTGAAACGGAATTATTTGCCTAGTTGCTTCTATGATAACTTGTTATTTATTTGGGACACGGTATGGGACGTGTCATGTAAACTGAATTTATATTATAGTTGTTGTGGAAACTTCTGGACAATCTGTTTCGCTCAGTGCCGCGCCCCGATGATTCCGCCATTGGTTGGGGTGTGACACATGTTTTAGCAATTCTTTAGGCGAATGACCGATTTAGGTACAAGCATATTATTGTGCAACCACCCATTTGCCTTGAGTGTGTTCTAGCTCATCCTTGCTAGTTATTATTTGTCACCGAGGGGAGCGTCATTGTGAGGGGTGTGTTGTGTAGGTTTTTTGGAAAAAGTTAGTAAAAAGATGACATTTGTTTGCTTGATTATTGTTGTGATCGCTTATGGAGTTACGAGTTGTTTTGTATGAGTTGCTTGGGGCAAGCAACGGTTAAGTGTGGGGATGTGACGGGTAGTCCGTAGGACGACCCTTAAATGTTATAAAAGATAACTTAATACCGCATTTAATCATGTATTTATCTTGAATCAGATAACTACGATTGCTCATGTTTCAAGTATTTTCGGGGCTTAAGAAGAGTGGAAACGCAGCTTCGAATGGAAGTCGGTTGATTTGGAGAATCATAGCTGTTGAATGAAGAACAAAGGAAATTGGCCCAGACTCTACCATAGCTTATGGTGGCTACCGTAACCTATGGTAGCCCCAGGACACAACTCCCCCACCGTAAGGCAGTAGGAAGTGGGTGTAAAGGTTTAAAAGCTACCGTAAGCTACGGTAGCGGCTGAGACAAATTGTAACTCCCATCTTTAATGAATATTATTGGGGACTTTTTGGCATTTCGATCATTGTTACGTTTTGGAGAGCTGGGAGAGGCGAAAATTGGCTGGTTCTTGGTGTTTTGAAGATTCCAAACATTCGGTTTATGCTTTTGATTTTGAAGAACATTAATCTTGATGTTATGATGATTCACCGTACTATGAGAGGCTAATTTTGTTGGTGATCATCCTAGGTGTAAGGTTTGTTTGAGACACTATGTTTATGTTTGAATTTCTAGAATAATGAACTTTGCAATGCTTGTTTAGTTTGTTGTGGTGTTTGGATATTTGTTTGTAAAGTGTTAATTTGTGTTTGATCGTAGTCTAAACCATACGTTCTTGGTGCCATTGGCAATCGAGATATCATGGGAGAGATTAGGGTTGGATATTGGTTAACTGGTCATCGGGTAACAACCTCGCGTTCTAGTAATCTGAGTACTTAGTTCCCTTTTATCACAAACATGAGCCATGTCTATGTGGTTCTTTCTAGTGAGCATGGACATTAGTGTCAATTAAAACCCGAAACCTAGGATAGTTGCTATTTCTTAATCTGTTTACAAAACTCAATCTTTGATTTGCAATCTAGTTTAGTTCATTTTTAGATAATCAAACCAATCAATCCAAATTCTGAATTTTACTTTTTCGCAACTTAGTTTTAATTTAGTCACTTAGAAAAGCTACTTAGAGAACACATTCTCCACAAACTCCATGTGTTCGATACCCACTTACCACTAGCTATTTAGTTGTAATTGGATTAAATTTGAGTGAGACTTCGACATCACGTCAGTGTACTCACAATTTTGAAAAGCTTCAAACTTTATAATCCCGTGAAGAGTTATATGTTTGAGGATGGAATCACCAAGTCACCCTACATGGGGGAAACAAAGGTGTGTAAGTTATTGGATTTAGAATTAAAGATTCGGACTTGGAATTTAAAGTAGCAAAAGTATGTATATGAAAATAATATATAACTCTAAGAGCTGATTTATGACACTATGTTTTGTGGTTTCATGGGTCCCAAATTGTCCATTAGAATCATCAACGAATATCTTAGATTATAGATATATTAGCGTAAGTTTATGATGGTTAATCATGGGTTGATTAGCATCACAAATTCAGCCTTGTTTTATATAGTTTATATGTTTTTATATGGTAATAATAATAACCTAAACTAAGTCCGATTATAGATAAGCATGTATGTCAAGCATGGAGGTTAAAACCTCATTATATGATTCACCACTACACAAACCATCACAAGAATGGTTCGGAGGGTTATGAATAACAAGAAATAAACCTATCTAACATAAGCTCAAGTGACCAAGTACTCTACAACCCGGGTGTGCCAACACATCATGAAAATGATTAACTAAGTGAGGAGGGCTACACAGGGCTAAGGTACTTTGATTCTAGTAAGTCACTTTGAGTGTTCATACACAAGGTTCAAAATAAAGGAGTGTAACTTAGTTTGGAAAGTCAAAGCTTTCATTTTTTCACACTTCACAAGTCACAAGTTCATCATATGGAAAATGATGATTTGTGCTTGCTTTCATAATTCAATTACCATGTATAAACAGAAATAAAATGGGTGTTTGAACTCATAACTTTGATGGTAATCACCTCAACACAAACCCACAACCATAGACTTGATTGTGAGCTTGGTGGGTACAAGATTCCACCAAATTATTAACAAAAATATGAACATACAAGAAGATAAAAACAAGCAGAAAATAAAGTGCACTTTGGACCTCAAATATGGTGAGGTTTCACCTTAATCTGCCCAAGAAAACTTGTGAAAATCTTCCTAGAGGTTATCCAAGTGTTTTCGAAGAATAAACAAGAAAGAAATAGATGAACAAGTGAGTTGGAACTCACTTAGAATCTCAGAAACTTTCTGCTCAAACTGCTGAAAATCTTAGAGGATTTAGAGGGTGTTTTGGAGTGTTTAGAGAGCTTGGAAAGTGAAAAATGAATGGGGAAGTGGTGTATTTATAGTTGGAGACATTAAGGTTAAAGGTTAGAGGTATATTAAATGGAATGGGTGGGAGTTGAACAATAAAATGGAGCAAAAAAAATAATCAGCCAATGGCTGATCAGCCTTCTCAGCTGTGATGAAGGTTGGCTCCATTCTTTGGCCATTTTCAGCTGATCTCTTTTCTTTTATTAGCCCATTAAAGTTCCTAAAGTTTCATATAAAACATATTATAAGTCTACACTTTGTGGAATAAATAAAATGGGCAAAAGCTCAAATGGTGTGGCTGATTATGGGCTGGGTGCGGACTGCCTTGGTGTTTAGTCAACTAAGTTGATATCACAAGTAATTCATGTTACATTATTATTTGATTAAATAATATATTATGACTATATATTTACTAATACTAATTTAATGTTTAATTAACAATATTTCAAGGTATATTATGTACTATAACATATAATTTAGGTAACAATTACATGACATATTTTAAGTATTAATCAAACATAAGAAGTGAGTAAATGTTTGAACCAACTATGTATGTATGGATTGTGAAATGTATAACAATGTAACTACAAGTATAGCATTGTTAAAGTCATGCATTCATGATGATTATTTGTCGATTAGACACGACTTTACGAGAAGCACGAATATGTATCGAATGATTGTATGTATCAAAAGTATAAACGAATCTAAATGTACAAGCATAAATAGATAAACAAAGTATAATTGATATGAAATAGTTAATTTCATTACGATCGAAGTCTCGGATTACAATGATATGAAACGAAATACGATTACACGAGATTACAAGTTTCCGAAAATAGAAATATACAACATCCTTTCTAAATATGGAAAGTTGCGAAAAGCGAGGTGTTACATTTCAGGTAGTGCTATATCTTTTGAGTTCTTTGGAGGTTGCCTCACTTTCAGGGAAGGACAAGAAACAAGGCCATAGTGAAGCATTACATCACAAATCACCATTAAGTTAGCAATTGTAGTCAAAGTTCAAATCCTTTTGAGTATTTTTCAATTCTAATTGTTTAATCAGCAGTTCGATATATTACTTGAAAGAGTGTTTTTGATAATATTAGCTGAGGTTTTAGAAATGGATACAAATAATTTGGAGCAAACATTGCAAGAAGGTAAGCTTTATCGATACGTAAACAATCTAATTGTTGTTCATCTCAGAGACCACAATCTCACTCAGGTATTTCCCCCTTCATTTTCTTCTTCATTTCACTTTTAATTCGTCGATTACATTTCTATTATGATGTTCAACTGCTTAATCCGGTAGCCTGTTCTAAAATTTGTTTGCATTATTCATTTTCTAAGACGGATTTGTTTGGAATTTTTTAGATTAATGTCTGTTGTGATGGGGTAAATTGCTTGATTGGGTTAATAGTTGAGTTAGGGTTTAAGGGTAACTATTTGCTTTTTCGAATTTGATTGTTTTGACACCAAGTAGTCACATTTAGGACCGTAAACGAATTGAACGTTTGTGAACTAGTAGCTGGTTACCAAGGTTTGTTTGTGTTTTATTATGTTGATTAATACATAATTAGGTTAGCATTACCGGCAACATATGGGTCTATACCAGCTCCCCTTGCTGTTTTTGCCGATTTTAGTTGATCTGTTCTTGATTATCAAAATTTGATAATCTTAGTTTGATTATTTTGTATCATGTAATCACTTTCAAGATGCAATGCCAATATGTTTATGCGAACGTTAGAAAGTCGAAACTGATTATTGCGACTTGAATTTGCAATAATCAGATAATCAGTTCCAATCCATGTGTTTATAACTCATCAAACATGTACCTATGGGTTTGTTTTCAAGTTAAATTTGCCAAACTTGCTAAACAAGTGTCTCATTTTTTACACCTACACATGATATGAAAGGCTCCTCAAAAAGTTTCCCAAAGCATGAAACCAAACATGTTTCAGAACACAAGGTATGCATCCATTTGAACTTTAAAATGTTTGACATTGGCTTACGTTTTTCCCTATTTGTATTAAGAGCTTTCTTTTATTCTTTCTTTTTTTTATTAATTTCATACAAAATTAAACTACTCTCATTTGTTCAACCATGTGTACACGCGTATTTTAACGTAATATATATATATATATATATATATATATATATATATAAGATATCTAACGAAGAAGTTATATAATATAAATAATAACAATAACAATAATACACATAATATTATGATTTTAATTTTAACCTATAATATAACACATCCACACTAATCTTATAAATAAAAAAACGATTGAATTTATCACACGAAAAATTTAAATAATATTATAATCTAACAAATAGTTGATATACCCATCAACAATACACATATTAAACGTGTGGTAGAATTATAATATCATTACATTTAGAGTCTACGTTTATTAACGTTATTACACATTTTTATATGAATATAGCTTATATTTCCTTGTCCCGTGTGATAAAATTCATGAATTATGAATGTATAAGATTATAATATTATTTCATTTTTAACCGTATGGTAAGTATTATATATAAGTTTTTAATTTACATTTTTTTATATTGAACTGATGTAATACACAAGTTTACATATCTATAAATTATAATAACAGTCAGTCTACATTTTTACGTATTCAACCCGTTTAATACATGAGTTTATAAGCTAGTTATAATCAAGCGAATGCTTTGAGTTGATTACCCAATTTGGTTAAATTTTGTAAAGCCTAAAGTGTTTAAGCATGTGTTTAAACTTAAAGTCACGACACAAGTAAAAAAGCTGACGATAGTGTTTTTCTTTAATTATTAACTATATATTAAATTAAATTAAATTAAATTAAATTAATTAAATTAAAATTAAATTAAATTAAAATTAAAATTAAATTAAATTAAAATTAAATTAAAATTAAATTAAAATCCAAACGAAATGAACAGTAACTTTTATATATTATATTATCTATATATTATCTATATATTAAAATCCAAACGAAATGAACAGTAACTTTTATATATTATATTGTAATTAAATATTATAAAATTATTATTCTCTTTACTTTTTAAGTTTGATAAGTTTGGTGTCAGCCGGTACTGGTTCAACGCTAAAAGTTGGTACCGGATTGAGTTTGATAGTCTTTTAGTTCGAGAAATTTGGTACTACTCCCCAGTACCATTTGCTCATCCCTGATCATGGGTACCGTACGAACAACAACGGCATCGTACACCTTTTTTTTAGTTTCAGGAATAGGAATGAGCTTGGTGCCAACTGATACCCTGGTTACGGTATCGGTATATGAATATAAAAACTGGTACCAGAACGCAAAACGTCAGTACCGAACTGGTACTTAGGATCTTTCGGTTCAGGAAATTCGATACCGGTACCCATTACTATTTGCTCATCTCTGACTACGAGTTTCTACCGAACAACATCATTACCATACAACTTTTTAGTTGATTTTCTTTCGGTTATTTTTTAGTGTTTTTTTCTACATTTTCTTTTTATTCTTGTCAGCGGTTCCGTGTGCAATGCTTGTATTGATTTCAAACACATATAAACACGGACTAAATAACAAAATAAGTTCGCCGCAACGTGGCGATAGTTTTTATAACTAGTTAAAATTTAAAAGTAAAACTACGATTTTAGTTTTGTTGTTTTATCATCATAAAAATGGGGTCAAGTTATTCTACGAATGTTCCTAAGTGTAAAGAGGATTTATAGAGTGACAAGTGTCTAATAACCTAAAATTAAACCCACTACATCACAACCCAAAAACTAAAAACCCATCTCCACCCCACCACCACCCAAAAACCTAAATCCCCCCCCCCCCCCCCGCAAAAAAAAAAACTATACCTTACCAAAAAAACCTCAACCCCCCCCCCCCCAACAAAAAAAAAATCTAAAAAAAATCTAAAAAAAAAACTAAATACCCACCCCCACCCCACCCCACCCAAAAACCTAAACCCCCACCCCCTCGGCAAATTTTTTTTTTTTTTTTTTTTTTTTGGGGGGGGGGGGTGGGTGATGGGGGAGGGGGGTGGGTGAGGGTTTAGGTTTTTGGGTGGTGGTGGATGTTTAAGTTTTTCTTTCTTTTTTTTTTTTTTTTTTTTTTGTGTAATGGGTTTTTTAGGAGTGTTTGTACCCTTCTTACAATTAGGATCCTTTGTATTTGATCTTAATCCCATAAAAATGATATCTAGTGTTTTTCTTTAAATTTGGGTATACTCCAAATGATTAAAATACCTTAACATGTCAATATATAGGTTTCTTGTTTGATTATTGTTTATTTAGAAAAAAAAATTGACAAACACAATAATATTAAACAGAAATTTGAATTTCAAGGATCAATATATGGCATTATCATATAGTCAGAGTCCAAAATCAAATTCATTTTCATTTTCATTTTGAAATACAAATATATCAAAACTTAAAAAATAAGAATTCACTTTCAATGTACTGGGATGAATGCTTTTTCTTTTTCAGAATTTTAATTTTGATGATTATTGAATCTGAAATATACGGTCATTTAACTTTGGGCAAGGTTGCGGTAAGATTTGGAGGTTTTGAATATGATGTTGACTTACTTAGGTTTTAACGACAACAAGAAATATGACTTTGATATAAATATTAATTTGAATGAAATCAACCTTTAAAAATGATATAAACTAGGTTTTACCCCCGCCGCGTTGTGACCGGGGCTTACAATTTAAGGCACAATGTATACAATGTTAGATTGAAGGGCCACGCTTTACATGTGAAGGTTAAATAACATCAAAAATTAACCATGTAAAGCCTATCACAACACAAAACTTTAAAAACATCAGTAAACTTGAATTGTACAAACGAAAAAACGACCTGCTAAGCTGTCACAGCCCAATCTGCTGGTAATTTGATCCGGAAAAAAACATGCTCTTCGCCTGTGCATTAATAGCCAAAAATCAAAGCACCGTACAAAATTTCCAGAATCACCAACGTAAGAACCAAAATTGGAAAACGAAAATCATCATAATAAAACTATGACGTAGATAGAAGTGAACAACAACCTTCAATCGGTTGCCCGGAAACGCAAGAACGTTGGAGAACACTAACTGCTGTTACTTTCTTGTTCTAGAGAGAGAGCGTACGCTTGTTGTAAGATGTGGAATGAGAGAACAAAACAACATCACCATAACAAACCAATCACATATACAAAACAAACATTATGCACATGATATAACTTGTAATGCAACATTATATTGCAAATTTATATTATAACACCACCATAACAAGCCAATCACATATATAAAACCAACATTATGCACATGATACAACTTGTAATGCAATTATGTTGCAAATTTATATTATATAAATATTAATGAAGTTTGAGTTAGTGTTCCTGAAATTTTAAACTTCTTTTAAATTAAACAATAACTAAAGAAGAATTTTATAAGTTAGAGAAATGTGATATTTTGACCATTCACTTTGAACAGCGACACAAACAAAGTTACAACGTTTGACATCCGGATTAGGGGTGAGTATTTGATATCGGGCAGTGGTGGATCCAGAAATTTTTACCAAGGGGTTCACATTTTTAAGTGTTCCAAAATCATATGTCCGAACAAAAAAAATACCGGTCGGTTCGATGGTTCGGGTCGGGTAAGGTTCATCACATAATAAAAATACGATACAATAATGAAAAAAAACATCATCATGATAAATTTAAAAAAACACGTAACATAAATAAGATGGTCTTTACGGATTAAAAAAAAAACATACCTACAATTGTTCCCTTCAAGGTTTCATCTTATGAAAAAGTTGCATTACATTGATCGAAACTTGTTGTAAGAACTCTCTTTCAATATATAGCAAATGCATCAAATTAAATCATAACCTCAAGTTAACAAGGGCACAAACTTACCAGTGGACCAGCTAAATCATTTGTGCATAAGGTTCCCCTACAAAATATTAAGGGGTTCCTTCAGAATTTTGTTTGTTACTTAACACTATAAATTACGAATCGAACGGGTTCCTGGGAACCCCCTAACTGAGAGTAGATCCGCCCCTGATACCGGGTATCAGTATCGTACTGCTACTGAACCGTATCAGATATATTCGGTACCGATATCCACTTTTTCCTTTTTTCGATACCGGTCCGGTAACGATACTGTATCGGTACTGAACCGGTATATTCGGTACCGATACCGGTACCCACTTTTCCCGTTTTTCGATACCGGTAGTTTCAATACCGGTACCGGTTCAATACCGAACGGGCACCATGCATATCCCTATCATAGCCATTTTGAAATACATTAAAACAAAATAAGTAGAGTTATTCTCTATGTTAAGTGCCATTTATTTAGCATTAAGGCAATATAGTATGGAGGAACTTAATTAAAACTTAAAGTGCATATATAATTCTTATTTACTTTTTGTTTTCAACAGCATAATTCTTATTTACTAATTGTTTTAGTACTGAGCAATGTGAACATTTAAAAATATGTCGTAGATATCAAGATGTCATATATGTTAAAAGATATGTCAAAGAAGTGAATATGACACTTATACACATGTGATATGAGACGAAGGTACAAAGATATGTCAAAATAGTATCAACATAGTTCATACAGATATTCGATATTTGAGCAACAATGATTATCTTGATACAATGATGGGTACAAACTTGTCTTTTTTAATTAAATGAGCTTGGTAACTAGCAAGTAATCTTAAGACAAAACATTTCAAGTAATGAATCTATCAATTATCATATAAGTTAATATCCTATACACAAAGAGGCATATATGCATGTAACTATCACTTGATATATACTGCATTTTATTCATTCAGTTTAAGCAAACAAATTAACTTGCTATTCAACATATGTAGTTTGTCGTTCAAGTCTAGTGATATTAAGTTTCAAAAAAAAAAAAAAGTCTAGTGATATTAAAAATGAGGGCCGTCCCCAAGATCTCAAGGGTCCTATGCACATAGAAAAAATAGGTTCATATATTTTTAAGTAATGACGTATTAATCTTAATAACAAATAATAAGAATTAACATAACAAACCATTAAACTATTTAGTATAAACAAAAAAGTTAACTTAAATAAACATTTTGTAATATATAAATCAATTAAAAGTAATAAAAATAAATCAAATAAAAAAGAAACTTACAAATGGATATAAATATCTATATGTATGAGCTACAAACTCAATATTTTTAAAACCTTTTTTTTTTGAAATTTTGGTTAACCACAAGATCAATCCGTATACTTTACTCAAACGTTAAACATGATTTGTTGAAAGGTTAGTAGACTATACCCCCCCCCCAACAGGCTAACTAATATGGATATTTGTAAATATGTATTGGCTTACAAACTTAATATTTTTAAAACATTTTTCTTTATCTTTATGTTTGAGCTTTAGATTGAACAAATGAAAACAAAAAAAATATATGAGAAATTAGAATGTTGCCATGTCTTGAATCAAAGAGTACTATATTGACAAGTATAGAACTATTAGAGCTACAACAATGTTAATGTTTCGTTTGACCTATAAATATTTATATATAAATATAACAAAGAAAAAAATTGGGTACTTAAAAGTTTTGGGCCGTGTTCGGTCGGTGGCACACCCTCTAATACGTCCATGTTAAAAATATTTCTATAGATGTATAGAGTCGATATATGTATGACTATATATACCATTGCTAAAACTCAAGTCATGTTTGGTATTGGTAATATAGAGTGAAGTTCACGTACAAAGTGTCTTATTGTACAAAACGTATGAAAGGCATGAAAATGCCAAAAAAAAAAATGTTGTGTCATTTTCGTAATTATTTACTCGTAGAGTAATTATCAAAATTACTCTACAAATAATCCTGTAGAGTAATTTTGATCTTGTAGAGTAATTTTGTAAAATATTCTTGTAAGGTAATTTTGATCTTGTAGAGTATCATAATTACTCTACAAATGATCTTGTATGGTAAGTTTGATCTTGTAAGGTAATTTTGTAGAGTATTATAATTACTCTACAAATGGTTTTGTAGAGTAATTTTTAATGGTATGTTGTTTGATAAACTTGCAGAGTAATTTTGATACACTTGTAGAGTAATTTTGATACAGAATAATTTTGATACACTTATAGACTAATTTTGATAATTAACATACAAGATCAAAATTACTCTACAAGATACACTTGTAGAGTAATTCTGATAATTACCCTACAAGATCAAAATTACTCTACAAGAACATTTTACAAAATTACTCTACAAGATCAAAATTACTCTACAGGATCTACATAGAGTAATTTTGATAACTACTAATAATTACGAAAATTTCACCGTGTTTTTCAGCAAAACCTTCAGTTCGTACGTTTTGTACGTTAAAGTTATTTATATTTGATCTTTTGTCTGGTAATATATGCTTTAGAGCATTTACAATGGATTTTCTATATATTTGTGAGTAAGTTAGTTATATTTTAATAAATGATTGTGATTGGTTTTGAGCGGAGGTGAGACACAATATTACTGTTCATCTGTAAATATACGGGAAACATTGTTCACCCTAATAAAATCTTTAATATTTTTTTAAAGTGGTTGTGAGTAAAGAAGAAAGAAAAGATAATAATAAAAGTATAAAAAATATTATTTGATTGAAAAGAAATGAGCAAAAATAATATTTTTTAATGTAATTATAGAAATAAGGATAATGGACTGAATGTGAATGCTCTTATATTGTTCTTAGAGCATTTATAATTGATTCTTCATCTATATCTCTATAATTATATTAAAAACAACTATATTTTCTCTATCCTTTTTAATTAAATAATATGTTTTATACTTTTATCATTATCTTTTCTCTCTTACTCACAACTACTTTCAGAAGTATTAAAAAAATAATAAAGGCTCAACAATGTTTTCTTCAAATTTAAATTTACTGATTAATAGTAATATTTTCTCTCTCTTCCACTCACAACTACTTTATATAATAAAAAAAACTCACTCACGTAAATACGAAGGATACAATATGAATGCTCCTATTTATATAGTCTTTTTTTTCCTCTCTCTCTCTCTCTATATATATATATATATATATATATATATATATATATATATGGCAAGGATAAATCGAAAACCTGGTTGAGTTGACTAAACCCTGAAAACCATTAACCACCATTGATTAAGCTTGATGGATGGCTGAGATTCATTTTGGGCCATTAGTGAATTTTGAATCCCTTTGTGACTATTTTTTAATATAAATCATGTACGTAGAGAGCAATATGGGAAAAGTTTAATATAGTCTCTTAGAAGAGACAAAACTCTGCATGGGTGTAAGAAGCTTTACATCAATCAGTTGCATCATTACCCCTAATCCTAAAAACCCTACATCAGTCTACAATTTCAAAAACCACAAAAAATTACCAGAGACTCACAGACCCTCATAGTCTTCAAAATTTCCTAAAACTCTCTCGTAGTCTTCAACAACCCCTCTCAAATTAACCCCAAAATCACCGGAGAGTCACTCTCTCTCATCATCTTCATCAAACGGATAACTTCAACAACCACCGAAACACTGACTCTCTCTCGTAATCTTCATCGGCTGATCCTGATTCAACAATCACCGAACTCTCACTCTCTCATAATCTTCATCAAACGCCCTCAATATGCAGACAAAAAGCATAAATCGAGTGAAAAAGTTGTTAAGATATTGAACAATCGACGCAGATATTCAACAATCACCGGAGAATTTCAACGGTCACCGGCGGAAAAAAATCAGGCTAAAAACGAGAGGGTTTCAGGTGCGTCGCTTCTTTGTTGACTAAAATCATCAACTTTGTTTTAGCTATTCGGAATTAGGGAGTTTTATAATAGAGATTATAGGGTTTTTTAAGACTTTTGAAAATGCTGGATTGCTTTATACCCATTTGGGTTTTCTTAATGACAGGTACCGTTAGGGTTTTTTGTTTGTTTTAAATAATCTCACTTGTTAAAAAGAAAGTTGAAAATTTTTAGGTAGTTATGAATTTTCTTTTAGAGATACAGATTTGGGATGTGTGAAAATAAAGAATATAAACTTTTAAACAGTTTTCAAATTGCTCGGTTTCTTCATACATCTGGCTTTTTGTTAATGACAGGGTAGCATTAGGGGTTTTGGGGATGAACACATGATCAATTGGGGGTGGGGGTGGGGGTATGATTTGTGGGTTAATTTTGATTGAGAAAAAAAATTACACTGATAGTGTGTACTTGTTCATTCTGAGAAAAAAAAAACTCTGCTTGCTATAAATTGATCTGGGCCATAGTGATCTACTGGTGATTTGGGTCCTATATTTGTTATCTACTGGTGATTTTTGTCTGTTAGAAAAGTCATGTGGACCATATATTGACTGCCTCTTTATCTCATACTTTGCAGTAATCTGTTGTAACAGCTAAGGATAGCAAAAACAAATCCAACCAAAAAAAATGACCACAGGTGCTTATAAATTACAAAACCTGTGATCAACTATGCTTACAGATTAAAATCCATTTTGTCTTTATTGATGTTGATTACAAATAAAAAATGCAGCTAAAAAGGTTCGTGATACCCCGGTGCTTGAGAAGCGCAAAAACAGGCAACAAATATGTACGTAACTACTTTGAATTCATTACATGTTTGTTGTCATTTTATTGTCTAATTTCCATAAGCTTTCTAAAAAAAGTGACACCGGATACTAATACATGCGGACCAGCAATGCGGACAAGGGGAGCTAAAAAGGTTTAAATTTAGTCTTTTTTTTTTGTTAAGAAATATTTTGTAAAGGTTGTTAGTAGTTCGTGATCTATATAAAACTTGTACAAATGTAGTTAAGGAAGCACATTGCGAAGAGAAGGTACACAGAAGAAAGCTAATAAGTACGTAAAAAGCATTTTTTTTCTTTCGATTGTCTTATAGTTATGTTTTATATAAATAATAAAACAAATATGGTGCCTCAGTTTTACCAGATAGTGACTTGGACACCCCCATGGAAAACATTAAGAAAAGAAAAAAAGGTACATTTTTTAATGTATGGAAGGTTTGGTTACATATTTCTTGAATCTAATATTTGTGTACATGACTTTGTAAAACATTTGTAAGGTGACGGCGATCAGGACGGGCCGGCAACACGTACGAGAGGAGGTACAAAACTGTACTAGACATGATCTTTGTGAATCTAAATAAATATATGTTTCGATACTTGGCTTCGGTACTTTAATGCTAATTGTTTACAAAAATGTATATTTACAGCTCAGCGATGGCGTGAGGATAGCAAACCAAAGAAAAATGTCAAAAGGAAACTAATAAGTACGTACACACACCCCACTACTACTTTCCTTCTTTATAAAATATGAAAATCGTAACCAAAAGTTGTTATCTTAGTTTCAGCAGATGGTGACTCACAGATGACTGCAGATACAGCTCTGCCAAAACAGGATGCAATTGGTGTAAAAAAAAACAAAAAAAGTAAAACATGATCGGGTGGAAACCCGAAGTGGCAAACACGCAAAAACGACGCATAAGTGGGCTAAATTAAAAACACGTTCGTCACCTATGCAGTTGTTCAAATGCATCAAGTCTCTAACGAGGAACCAACAAGAAGACGTTAATAGGATGGGTTTTGGAAAAATGTTGTCATTCAACATCAGTGGGATACCTCTAAAACTTGCACACTATGTTGTGGACCACTTTAACCCAGAAGAAATGGCTATTGAAATGCCATGTGGGTCAATAGATGTTGATGTTGAGTCTGTCCATGACCTTCTAGGGATTGCTAAGAAGGGCATAGACATGCAAATTGTACGAGCATATTCAAAGCTTGATGTTGCTGTTGAAGCATGGAGAAAACGATATCGTAAACGATTTGTGGCACCGATGAACCTGGCACAATCTATACTCACAAGTGATGAAGCCAACAGTTTTCATTTCCGACTGGACTTCCTGATGTTATTCTTAACCATCATGGTTGAGTGTAACAAAAATGGGCGAATGAAAAAGTGGATTTTGAAAACTTTTACTGGAGACACAGATTTCAGTAAAATCAATTGGTGTGCCTATCTGATCCAACAAATTAAATCATGTAAAGATGGATGGAAGAGTTGTGATCCTGAATCTCCATTTTCCGGACCACTCACACTTTTGGCTGTAAGTGTTTTGTGTAACAAAACTTACTAACAATATAGGCATACAACATTTGTTTTGTTATCTTACCACTTGTTGTTGTTGTTTTTTTTTTGTTTTTTTTTATTATTTTTTTTTTTTTGCCGTTACACAGCTGCTATATGTCGACAGAGTTAAATGCACAGGATTTCCAGCTGACCGGACAATATACCCAATCGTATTCTGGAACAAATACGAACTGAAAAAAAGAGAACGGTTGGAGATAAAAAGAGGTGGCTTTGGTGGAGAGGATTTGCATGAAGTTGGTGTGGTTCGACGGGATCCAAGAAAAACTGAGTTACATGCTAATGATGAAGTTCTGAGTGTAAGATTAATAATTATAACCAGTTACAAAATAATTATGTTCTTTCGAAAATTAGTTAAAAAACGTATTTTATAACTTTGTTTGTAGAATGAGATTGCATCGATAGAAAAACATTTGGATGTGGTGGAAGCGAAAAGAGTTACGGTGGAAACAAAATTGGATGTGGTGTTCAATGCTCATCCACACAACGAGCAAGTTAAAAAATTGATACAACGATTTGAGAAAATTGTACACTAAAAAAAACAAGGATATGGCTGTCGCCTGATTCCCCAAGGAAAAAAATTGCTGGGGTCCTCATGTCTCTTAACAAAACAGTCCAAAACCCAGATAATGATTACACAGAAGGTACAACGGATAACGGATATAAATCACTACATTGAATATGTATTAAGTTTTTCTACAAGCTGTAACTAATTTGCATTTTTTTTTGTAAATGCAGACCTTGAAGATGATGTGGCAAACGCGGCTGAAGTGGCAAAGATCAATGGTATGACCTTTTTTACAAAACATATTTAGCTTTTTTTGTTTGCAATAATCTTTTACACGAAAAAAGTATTCATATGTATTTGTAGCTCAAAAATATAGAGTGCGAGATAACTTTTTTGGTAAGACTTACTGGAACAAGAATGTACTTAGCGTACTTCGTTCAGATTCGTTGAGCCATAAACTGTTTTTTACGTTCTTCGTATTCAATCAATTTACTCCTACACGTTAAAATTTTATTTAAAAGATGGATTAACAAGCTCCATTTTGATTACATTTCCCCGAAAAAATAACGGTACAATTAAAAACGCCTATGTATAGTAGTTCAAAACCTTAGTGTACATTTAATGGATCATGATCATGTACTGACTCTTTAAAACCAATCATTTCTAACACAAAATAATGATAATTGACATATTCGAATAAACACAATCATGGGAAAGTGCGAAATAAAAAACGCAGTGCGGCGACTGATAATTTACTGAAAAAAGGTAAGGTGCAAAAAAATATCATACACGCGCGTGTGATAATAAACTGATACTATTTTTTTAAACGTATATAGCATCTGGCAATGATCGGGGGAATGGCGATGGCAAGCGAAGGAAGAATGATGTGTCAGCAAAAGGTAACTTTAGTGATGACAATCCTAACAAAAACGTTATGTGAGGAAAAGCTAACTTTAATTTCTTTATTTGAAATAGAAACTCCACTATTGAAACATACACGACAACATACACGTGCAGTAATTGTAGATACAAAAATAATAAAAAAAAATAATGATATCAATCTTACATTTCTCTACATATAAAAAAATGTAAAATGTTTAACTAACAATAAAGTAAACCACCAAATGTATCTCCTAAATTGCAAACTAAGCGTAACATGTGTGTATGTGACCACATTTAACTAAATAGATGGGGGTAAGGCTGACAAAACACAAGAGATGATACATGGAGAAAGGTGCGGAGATGCCACTACAGAAAAAAGTGCTACATGTGGAGTCATAGGCAATGAAGAAAATGAGGCAGAACATCAAGAGACGATAACTACAACAACAAGTAAGTTTTACATCTTACATATAACCCGTCACATGTGTAGAAAAATCAAGAAAACCCGATCATACACAAACAAACTAACAGGTATGTGTCTGTGTACATGTGAATGAATATAAATAGACAAGAACAACGAAACACAAAACATGCAAGGATTGTTTGATGCGCCTACTTTCACCTGCTCACACAAGACACCGAATTAGGTAACTCATGATTCCCAAAAAAAAATGAACATGTGTTATTTCTGTACACAACAGATAATCCGACTTATCAAAACCAAAAAAAAATGCAGGTGATGATGTTGATGATACGCATAATACGGAAACTTCCGTACCAACTATGATACAAAAAAGTGATGACAAAAATCAAGAAGGTGAGTTCTACATGTTTTTTTACTTCTTTCGAAAATTATAATACACTTGGCATTTTTTTATTAAATACTAACGAACAAAAACTAAAATTGAGCAGGGAAGGGAACGGCTGAAAATGATATCACACGTAATGCTTGGATAAAGGAACTTGAATCAAGGCGAAGAAAACCAGTTGGTAGGTTCAACCGCTCATATGATGACCATGAACACGAAATGGAAATCGACATTACAACGGAAGAACAACGTATTTGGGAGTTTCTATTCGATGTGAAGTACTCAATGTAAGCTTCAGTTTAAAAATATTAAAAATACTAGTTGTTACATTATGCAAAACTTTGGTCCTCTTATAGATTATGGAATGTTTTGCTCCAAATAGTATGTTTTTTTTTTTAAATAGTCTATTATGTTTTAAATGTATAACAGCATATGATTTTTCACAAACCAGGACACGGGAAATGGTCATCTCCTTGTCTAGCGGGGTAATAAAAAATTTGGTCAATCTGCTGGGTAAGTTCAGCTATAAAAGATATACGTAAAACATAATAGTCCTAGTTTCTTGATATCCAGAATCTAATTTACATATCTAATATTGTCTTACGCAGAGATGTTATCTTCGAGAGTATATACGGCTTGGAACTCACAAAAACGCTGATGCGCACATTGAGGGAGGAAGTGAAGGTCTGCTCTGATGTAGTTGATGCTTGGGTAGATGTGATGAATTATGAAGAACTTGATAGAACCGACGGCTGCCCGACGCGGGTTTATTTTAGCACAACTGTGATAGTAAGTGTTCATACTATATTACTTGATCTTTGTCTGTGATTTTGGATTTATTAAGTCTTTTGGAACGTTGTAAGTATGTCTATCTAAATGCATCTTTTGAATTATTGTAATTCGGGGCTTGCACCACCTTATTGACACATCTTATTTGAAAAAAAAACACAGGACAACTAGTTATTGATGGATTCTACTTGTGATGATGATGAACGTATGAAAACGTTCGGCGAAAGGATGGTCGTAGGCGGCGCATATGATTTCATTGGGATGAAAATGGGCTTCTTTCCAATCCTGGAGAATGATGAATATTACATGATTGTTTTCGATCTGGAAAACAGTGAAATAACCGTCATAGACCACAAGCCTGATCGCACACCCTTAGCTGGCATTAGGGATCTCAAGACTACTACAAAAAAGATACACCATACAAAGTGGTTAGTCATTTTCTTTTCTCATAAAACATTACGATGAAAAACAGCAACTCATACAAAAACTGATTAGTTTATCGTTTTTTTACAGAAGCATATGCTGGAGGCTTATTTGGAGCATTCCGAACATCCGTCAAAGGATAAAACTGCGCCAGCCAAGATTAAGAGGTGTGATATCCATTGGGCAACAACTGCACATCCAATGGATACTGCAGTATTCCTTATGCACCACATGCAGAATTTTAACGGCATTAGTAAACACTTTGAATGTGTTTTTAGTAGCAACTGGAAGCAAAAGAAAAAACAGATTCTTACCCTCTGAAAAAAATTCGCTACACGCATACTACTCTATGATGTGAATGTAATGAAGGGAAAGGTTCGCGATGTTGCATTATCAGTGTAAGTTGCTGCTCCGTATGGTAATGTTATGTTTTTTCGTGGATGGGCCTATTGTGGACAACTTAAACAATTTAAACTCGTACTTTGTCAGTTGCCTATATGTATCTAACTATTAATGTCTGTCGTTGATCTGGACAACTTAAACAATTTATGTGTATGTTAAGTGTTACATTTTGGTGAACCATAAGTAAACTACTGGAAAGTTTGACTAAGATAAATATTTTCTTTTGACAAGCATACAATAAGATGATGTAAAAAAAGGTGTTACAAAGCAATATTTCCGTTTGATAACTTTTTTAATCAATATGTGTGTTCTTTGCTATAATAATTAGCGTTAGTCAAGTGGCCATAACTATCATTACAAATTACTTTGTTACAAAAAAAAAATACCTTTCTTTGTACAAAAAACAGTACCAAAAAAATGTAACAACATATATTAAATTGAGGGGCGAGTTACCTGCTATGCAAAGCTAACTACGCGTTATAATATATTTTCATAAAGAAAAACAACTACAGTCTTACAAAAAAAAATGCTGCCAGCTTTGAATTGTCAAATCTGCAAAAAAAGTACACACATGTACCCACACCATATCCAAGAAATATATCATAGTACCCATTATTATAATAATATATATAAAGTACAATCTCATATAAATGCCACATTATGGGGAATCTAAGATGGACAAAATGAAAGGATAGTTCTCAATTGTACTTATATCTTATCTCAATTGTAATACTCTTATAGTATTTTTATAAAGAAAAAGTGAAGTCTTACAAATTAGTTGTGCCAACTTGGAAGTGTCTAATCTGCATAAGAAGTACATACATATCGAACACTATATCCAAGAAATATATAAAAGTACAGTCTCATAAAATGCCCCATTATGGGGAATCTAAATTGGACAAATAGAAAGCTTATCACTCATTAATGTTTACACCAAGGAAAAGGCATAAATAATAAAAAGGAAAATATGTGTACTTCTATCTCTATCTTATGTCCATTTAAAAAAAGAAAAAATGATTACTTCTATCTCTAACGATATGCATTGTTAATGTATCTCTGTCATGATTTGATAACTATAGTACACGCATTTAATAAATCCCAATTGACTCTTTGCGGTGTAATAATAAAAATATAAAATATATATACACCTATCACATTTGGGTAAACAAAAACGAGGGAAAAATCAAAAGTTCAAAACTTGTAACTCGTTAAATCAAATGTAAATCTACTAATTGCTTTCAAACAAAAAGAAAAAAGTAAAAAAAAAAAATAATTAACTTCTATGTTGGTCAGTGTAGTACATTTAATGTTGATGTAAACTGATGTAAACAATCTAATTAATTTATCCACCTAACATCATTTGATTGTCTATAAATAAAGGTGAAATGTAAAACATTAGTTTCATCACTTGTTCACCATAAAGAACTAAAAAAAAACAACCTTATTATGTCTAGTCCATCATCACCAGCTAACTCAAAACGGGTTACCAAACGATTGCGGAGAACTCTTTCATTCGAACTCCAAACTCCAAAATCGGATTGCAACCCAGAGTGTTCTCAAATCACAAACACCCGTTCTATTCCGTCAACGCCGCAAACTGTTGAAGAAAATCTGGATATGGATGCTAAGCTTATAAGTGATCTCCTTACTAACACTAAACTTGAAGTAACAACATATGATGAGATGTCGCTAGAGGAGGCACTTTTTGATGTTGACTGGGGATCATTTTACTTCACCACACAAGTTACCCCTGTCAAAAACTCTTCATCTGTGGTGCTCGCAGACCAAGCAAAACCAGTCAACGCCACCCAGGAGATCTCCCCGGCAGTTGATCCAAAGACTATCGATGATCCTGAAGATGATCCTATAGATGATGATTACTCTTGTTACTCTCCAAACACCCTTATCTCGTGGGCCAACCACAACCCGTGGGAGAGTGAGCTTAGCCCAGAACCACTTGGCGCTAAAATTGAGTATGGCACTCCAAGATCGTTTCTTGACTAAATAGTGGTGTTTATGTGAACTTACTAGTATGTGTGTGAAAAAGAAAGTACCCCCATGTTCCCTCTAATATACAGGGGCTACTTTCCTTATCCTATGTTATCCAATGTACTTTACCATATTTAGTGTTTAAGTTATTATGTACTCAACTAGGGCTACTGAACTATTCTGTTAAATCTATGTTTTCAATCTATTTTATTAAAAAAATCGTGTCATTATTATATGATTTCAACAAATATTGACTTCTAAACATAAAAAAAAAAAAAAACTTACATAAGTTACACCCTTTAGGAAAAAAATAATAAATGAAAAAGAGTAACATGATCAAATCTAAAAAAGTGATTCAAGCAACCGTCAACAAAAGCACATAATCAAAAACACACATACAACAAAAATGTACAAAAACCTTAGAGAAAAAAAAATGTAACACGGTACGTAAGCACGTGCACACATACAACAAAAAATGTACAAAAATCTCAGAGAAAAAAAAAATGTAACACGGTACGTAAGCACATGATCACACACGTACAGCAAAAATGTACAAAAAAACTCAGAGAAAAACAAAAAGTAACATGGTCAAAACAACCAAATTATTTCTTTCAACAAAGGAAAAATCTACAAAAATCTAAGAGAAAAAAGAAAATGTAACATGGTAAACCCAAAACGAACAAATCCATCACGTAGAAGATTCTCGTGTTCAACCAAACATCAATAAGTACATACTACCCAGGATAATCCAACTAAGTACCACATATTTCTTAGTCTCAACAAACAATGGCAAAACCCTCAACAAACAATGCTAACAAGTAAGCTGCCAATCACTAACGCTAATATTAGTAACCATATAACCCTCTTCTTCTTCCGGATTTCTTGCTCACGGGCAAAGAGTTCAGCTTGTAGGTTATTGATGTTCCTCAAAAGACCTGGTATGATCCTAGTTGACCTTAGGCACATCGGTGGGTCGACCCAACCAATGAAAGGGCAGTTGCTAGGCTACATTAAAAATAATGGGCATAAACCCCGATTAGAACATACATTTACTTATTAAAACAGGGTTCGAATTTTTTACCTTAAACGGACATGAATAGAACCTTCTTCCTGGGTTGTCATCTGTCCATGATGTCCGGATGGTAGCAATCCTCCCACATGAACACCTTTTCATGTTTTTTTGAGGGGTAGATGAGGCTCAGATAGATGAATTGTAAAGAAAATAGAGAGATAAGAAAATGATATATTTGAATATAGTTAGAGTAGTTGTATATGGAGATAGTTGGAAACCTATAGTTGGAATGATGATCTATGACATCCATCTAGAACAAAAGATATGTACTAAGGATTTGTGGGCCCCACTATAAACATATTCTTTTGTCATTACCCACATCCGTACACTTCTTTCGTTTTCTACTTTTTATTACTTTTTTCTTTTGTTAGCATGTGGCCTACCCATAGAAAGAGTTTACGACCACATTTGTACTTGTATAACCAACAGAAAAAAATTCATCCCAATAAAGAAGTAACAACACACAAACTAGAGAGTTTTTTTTTTCATTATATATTACACCACAAAAAAATTACAAAATCATTAGACACATAAATTACTCCTTAGTTAATATTCATCCTGATACTTCACCTAATTTCTAATTAACCTAAAAACACACATCTTCAAAAACAAACATAATTAGAAAAACACAAGAACACCACCTTATTTCTACTTGAGCTCCTTCATGTGAACCACTTTTTGCACTTGCATGGGTTTGGTGGCACGGAGGAAACTGATATGTTTATTGGGAAATATGAATCCCACTCAATTTCACTCATCCATGAGACATCATCAACCCAATCGCTGTTTTTGGAATCATCAACATGTCTCTTTGTTGGGTATATTGTAGGCTCATCATTAGGCATCACATCAACGGTAGTGTGTGTATCAAAGCCAAAGGGTTCACCCTTGGGCACTACATTCGGCTCCAACTTAACTATAAGCTTAACACTACGCATGTTTTTCGGTATTGCTCGAGCCATAGGCTTCACATCGGGCTCCACCTTTGGGGTCGAACAAAAGCTACTCCTCTTTCCGCGGGGGTGCCCATCAATGGTAAAAATCTCCCTAAGCGTGTTTGTGGACATAGGCGCTAAAGGGGTTGCATGCATATCGCCAACACTAACTGGAGTCGATGCATACTTTCGAAGTCTCTTCCCGACATTAATGAACTCATTTTTTCCAAGATTGAGATCGATCACCTCAGCATCCGGGACTTTGTATCCCGCGGATGGCCTCTTGTGCATTGTTATGCTTTGGGTGTGATTAGTAGTTAACAATGGTTTGTGGATGTACATATTATGTATGCTGAAACTATTTATAATGAAAAAGTAAACATTTGGGGGTGGATGGTGGTGATTAGATACGAAAATAAATGACAAATTAAATGCATCACCAGATAAAAAGGAGAAAGTAACAAAAAGATACATCTTGTTGGGGCAGCCCATCTTGTTGTATGTATTTTATATAAAATTTGTATCTACAACTTGACCATATAAAAAAATTTTACTTTATGTATAATATATAAAATTTGTTACAATAACAAGTAATATTCATCCAGCCTTCATCCAGATATATTATCTCTTTAAGAAAAAAAACGGCTTGTGTTTTATAAAATAAAAAACACAAAAACAAAAAAAAAACTACAAAATACTATATGTGTTTAAATTTTTTTATTTGATTACTATTTTTTGTAACGAAATGGGTCATTTTCTGACTAATTATATATATAACTTGGAATAAAAACAAAACCAGAAAATCCATAAAATAGAAAATTCTCAGATTCAACACAGCAAAAATCTCAGGGAAAAAATGTAACATGGTGAAAACAAAACAAAAAAAACCATAACATAGAAAATTCTCAGCTTCAACCAAAAATGTCGAAAAAAATGGCAAAAAACTGAACAAACAACGTTTAGTTTTCACGCAAACATTGTGCATATCATTTCATAATGCAAACTGATCAATTAAACCATAGTCATTAAACTGAAAACCGTCCTACATACCAAACCCACATACATCCTAACATGAAAACATATGCATGTGCATCCATTTTCAGATAATCTACACATGCAAACATGTGCATCTACAAAAAGGCAGCCCAAAAAATACAAAAGGATGATCAAAGTTTAGTTCCGCTCCACAAAAATGGAGACCAAAAAGCTGGCGTCATACAAGTTTTCAAAACACGCACAGCACACACATCAAAATAAATACCAAATCAAGTGGACTCCTAACTCGCAGAGCTTGAGTCCACATCCTCGTTACCCGATTTATTCTTCTTCTTTTTCTTGCAATTTCTTGAATCATGCCCAGTCACGTACTTCATACATGTTCGGCAAAGCCTTGGTGTTTTGGGAGGTTTAACAGCAGAGTTGCTCGTTCCATCCTGCGATGCTCTAGACAATCGTCGACGTTTGCCGCATCCTCCTGATCCCATCTGGATTGTTGAGAGTTACGTCCCCATCTAAAGAAACACCAAGCAATTCTTCAACAGCAACATAGTTATCATTCTTGGCTTCGTCATCAACTGGTCCTTCATTTAGTAACTTGGATTTCAGTTCCTTTATCTGCTCAGCGAAAGTAGAAAGTCCTCCAACATCACTTCTTAATGCGTCTACGCATTCGGTTACAATCTCAAGAATCTGACTTCTCGCAGCAGCTTGTGGACGGGTGTCAACGCCGTATCGACGCTCAATAGAAAATATACTTTTGGGAAGCACATCCCTAGTCCAACGCTTAACAACAAACTGGGCAGGGATTTTTTCAATATTGTTTACCCGGTAAACACAAAAGATGTGCCTACACAGATATCCAATACGGATGAAGTTGTTGCATGAACAAGAGACCGACTGATTTCTCAACTCAAGTTTAACCTACAAAAACACCAAAACACATTATTAAGCTTCTGTGAAAAAAAGCAAAATGAAAGCTTAAACAAAAGATGTCATTATAAAGATACAGCACAGTTACCGTGAATGTGTTGGTTGCACTGCTTCGCTTGTCCAACTGATTCACATAGTAAACACGAACATCATCACAATCCTCCGTGTTTAGAATGTAACAAAACAACTTCCCCTTGTATATCTCTTTTCTTACCTTTGTGAAAATTGCATGTGTGTACAGCTCAAAAGCGTGCTTCTCGATAGCTAAATTAGTACTGTCCATGAATACACTAGATGAGGTTTTAAACTCTGCAACACGTTGCCTGTAACGCTGATTGTCTATCCTAGTTTTATAACATAGCATGAACTGAACTAGTGTGTTAGCACTAGTAGAGTTGACCTTGAAGCTTGAGTTAGAGCTTTCACATCTTGATGTGGTCTTCATCAGACAACACATTGGGATATCACGGAAGTAGGCAGGTACCCATTGGTCCCTAATTGAGTACATATCACTCAACCAGTCGTGATCTTGTAACCCATATTCCTCCATCAAAAGTTGCCAACGCGTCTCAAATGTAGATGGTTTCATGTGAATACTCCACACCAAACGATGCATCAATGCCCTTAACTCAGAGTTTTGTAATAGGTCTCCATGAATCTATAAATAACAGGACCCCAAGCTGTTAAAAGAAGTAACAAAATAAAAACTTCTCAAACAAGATTGATAAATTAATAAAACCTTGGTTGGAAGTTTTTTCATAATATGCCACATGCAAAGGCGGTGCCGAGCGTCTGTGAAAACCTCTGAAATGGCAGCTTTCATTGAAGGGTCCTGGTCCGTCAGAACTAACTTTGGTTGCTTCTTGTGTGCCTTCAGAAATGATTCAAGTAACCACTTGTAAGACTCGGTGGTTTCATTGAATAGCAAGCCAGCACCAAATGTCACACATTGTTTATGATTATCAACACCAGTGAAAGGAACAAAAATCATGTTGTACCTGCATGACAAAGAAAAAAAACGAAAGGTAATAATATGTTAAAGGGGAAAAAAAGTGCCAGGTTGCAAAACTTTACTTGTTAGTGTGATAAATCGCATCAAAAACTAACACATCACCAAACACCTCATAGTTTATCTTGGAAATTTCATCTGCCCAAAAAATCGACCTCAATTGCCCTTTCTCAACCACAAACTCATAGTAAAAGTCTGGTAAGCTCTCCGATCTTTCTTTCAAACGATCTATAACAAGTTGCACATCACGGTCACCAATATAAAGCCTAACCGACTGGCTCCAGTTCTTAAAATCAGTTGGCGTCCCACGTACGTTGTGATGTCCACCCATCAGGGACACTAAAACTCTGTGAGAAACAATTGGACCAATTCTGTTCAAACTCATGTTATGGATAAACTGTTTGGATGTAAAGGGTAGTTTCCTTGAAATCCTACTTAGGTCACGATTAAAACGCTCAACAAAGGGATGATTATGGTGCTCATGGAACCCTACCACTGTGCACATAGAGCTACCCTCAGAAAACTTAACCTGTATACTAGCCTTGCAATCTGTCACTGTGAAATTACTTTGCCTAATAGTCAAGTTTGACTGCTCCAAGGTATCAGTTTTACGCCTAATTTGTGGTTTTGAATATTTAGTACACCTTATGTACTGGTGAGTGACAAAACCCTTCCATCTCTTGGTTTGCCCTTACGAATAGAAAACCCAGAATACACAGCATAGTCCTTGTACATACTGAACACGTCGTTCCACGTTTCATATACAGAACCAACAACAGGCTTTAAAACAATAGGAACATTAGGACACCACATTCTAGTGCCATTGGGTGTGTGGTGAACATAAAACTCATCGTTCGCATGAATACCTACAAAAAAGGTCACGAGTCTTAGAAAACATTGTATTGTTTAATAAATTTTAACACGTATAGGTTGAAAACTTTTTTTACATGTAACATTGTATTCTCAAAAACAAGTTTAACACGTTTCGCTAAAAATACAAAAAAAAACATGGTAGTACATTTTTTTATGTCACCAAAAAGTGTAGATGCTGGTGGAATTTTTTATGTAGCCCAAAAATGTAAACTCGAATGTTTTCCCCAGCCTGTTTTCCCCTTCCAATAAAAATATAAAAACTTCATACAAGTCCAACCACACATGTTTTTACCTCCTACAAAATATATAAGCTTGTTTCATAAAAACTTAATACAAGTGTAGCCACACATTTTTTACCTTCTACAAAATATAAAAGCTTGTTTCATAAAAAACAAAATACAAGTCCAACCACACATGTTTTTACCTCCTACAAAATATATAAGCTTGTTTCATAAAAACTTAATACAAGTGTAACCACACATGTTTTTACCTTCTACAAAATATAAAAGCTTGTTTCATAAAAACTTAATACAAGTGTAGCCACACATTTTTCACCTTCTACAAAATATAAAAGCTTGTTTCATATAAAATAAAAATACAAGTCTAACCATACATTTCCTCCTCTACCAACAAAAGAAATAAAATAAATAATAATAACAAACTACGAAGCATAAAACTAAGGGTATGTTACAATAACCCTATAGAAAAAAAATCATGGTTTCACATAAACAAAAATGACCTGTAGATAGCAACTGTGTAAAAGTACAATTCTGAACACCATCTTCATCATCATTTGTGGCATTTTGATTCATAACTACACATACAAAATAAAAAACAAAGAAAATGAATCAAGAACAATCCAATGAAAAACTAAACAAGAAATCCTTAATTTACAAAAGTACTCGTATGCATTTAAAGCTGTACATTTAATAAAACAGAAAAAAAACTCACCTGGAAACTCTGAAGAAATAGGTTCAGGGTCTTCAACAACCCTATTCTTAAACAATGCATCTTCATCTTCATTAAATGCAAAAACAGGTGAAAGATTATGAGGAACAACATTTAAGGGTGAACCAGGATGATCAATGAGTGTCTCCGTACCACCGGCAATGGTCCGATGGTGTTGGCTGTTCGAATCGGCCATGTTAAATGCAAATAGCCTTCAATGGTGAGTATGGTTTCTTTCTCTCACTGCACTCTCTCTCTGGTTCGAAATAAATGAGATGTGAGACTATTATATCCATGAATATGTAAGAACAAAAAGAGAAGATATTAGAAACGTTTTTTAATATACAAAAGTACAAAATGTAATTAATGAAACCCATGACAAGAACAAGCAATGTTTGAAAGGGCTTGAAAGGTCTGCGTGTGCAGACTTACACATCAAAAGGGGTCACACAAATCTCAAAAGGTAAAGAGGGAAAAAGACGGTTATGCCCTTGCCTACTCTTAATCTAAGTTCATACGTGGATCAATCCTAGCCACATGTGTGAGTTTTTAGGGTTTAGTCAACTGGAGTGAGTTTTCTTCTTATAATTAGCCTATATATATATATATATATAGCAATATACATATATAAATGTTTGATAAGTAAATTAATATTTTAACCCAGGGGAATGATCCACTAAAAAGTAGATTTTGTCTAAGTAGACTAAAAATGATTGTGATAATACCATGTGGCACTCCATATAAGTAGGAAGAAAATACATTTTGGTCCTTCTAAATAAGAGTGTAAAAATGACATGTGACACCCCTTTTGTTTTCAAAAAAATACAACAAAAAAATCTAGTACAAAAAATCTAGCACAAAAATCCAGTACAAAAAAATATAGCACAAAAAATGCAATACAAAAAAATATAACACAAAAAAATCTAATACAACAAAATATAGCACGAAAAAATTCAACACAAAAAAAAAAATATAGTACAAAAAATCCAGCACAAAAAAATGAGAAAAAAATTTTAAGAAAAAAAAATTAGCACAAACATATAGTATAAAAATCCAGCACAAAAAAATGTTATACAAAATAGAAATACAACACATTTTTATGGTTTTTTTAGTCGTCATATTTTATATAAAAATATGGTACTCAAATTAAAGATAAAAAAACGCTCGATTTTGTGATGAAATTTTATGAAAAAATAATGTCGTATAAAAAAGTTATGAACGTTTAAAAAACGAGGGTGGAATATGCATGTGCCTTGCATGTGGAGAGAAAATCAATAAATAGGATTTTCCCAAAATACCCTTAGGTACTGTTTGTTTTTTCATAGGTAAAACGTTTGCAGTTTGCGGACCAAATCTGCAGACATCTGCAGATGAAGAGGTGGACCAAACCTCTGCAGTCTGCAAGAAAAGACTGTTTGTTTTCTAACTTCTGCAACCTGCTGAAATAAACTGAAATATAAATAAACTGATTTTATTTAACTTAAAAGAGTTTTTTAATATTCAAACATAAATAATAGTTATACAAGACTGAAATAAAATTCATAAAAAGACAATAACATTTTTTTAAATCATGGAATCAATGCTTTGCATTAACTACACAACGCTTATTCATATGCAAACTAGAAACTACGGAATATTTTAAACTTCATGCTTTACAATCTTAACTACGAAACATTTTAAACTAACCATTTAGCAAGCAACTGTATCAGAAACAATATGGCATCCAAATTAAGTTAATCATTAACAATCGGTGAAAAGAATATATACAATTACACAAAGTTGTTGTGCTACCTCCGTTCATTAAAAACAAAGACATAAATATCACACAGAAAATAAACACCTGCTTTGCAATCTCCATTCATTAAAAACAAACACAAATCATGTAACATACAGGTTTTAAATCAGCCAAAATAACACTAAAAAGACAAACATAATTCAACATTTCTCAAACTGTGTTGCCCAATCAATTTGCAGCTCAAAACAGATCACAAACGCATATTGAAAATTAAAAAAAATAGGAAATTTTACCTTTTTCTGCTTTCCGCAATGGTATTTGGCCGGCTTTGATGATGGTGTGGGCGCTTTCTCCTTCTTCGGCGCCTAAACATACAACAAAGCATACTTTTTTCAGAAATTTGTAACCATAATAATAATCAGAGACAAGAGGGGATCTGTAACAACCCGCACGTTCATGCGTTGTTACTACTCGTTACACTCGTTACGCCTAGCACCAGAGATTCGGATCATAATGTAACTATATCACTTACAACGCTATTTCACAATCTTTTCGCATATTACAAATACTTTATCGTTATAACACATCACAGCGCATACACTGACGCTCACGATGACGTCGAGTGAGGACTTAAACTACTCTCCCTGATAGCCGTGATGCGACGTAACGCAACGCAAGACACGAACGCGCACCCGCGATCACGCACAAATCGATTATCGCAATGCAACCTTGAAAATGTGGATACTTATATTCGACCTATTTATGGCTAATTAATATAAATATATATATGTATGGATATGTGTAAACAAACTATCGCAACGCTTAACGAACGGAACGAAAAGTCGGAAAACTAACCCAAGCAAGCCATCCGATCGAATGACCATTCGATCGAATGGTCATCCGACCGGATGTCCATCCCGAAAGGCCCTCCGACCGGATCACTATGCACCGCCTTCCCCCTGCCTATAAATACCCCACTGTCACATTATTTCTCACTGATGTGACAGCCTCCTCCGATCCAGACGCTCTCCCGCACTTTCACGCACTTTTCTCTCGATTCAAGGCCCAAATCTTAAGTATTTCACTCCAAATCTTGTACTTGTATCACCTACACACACTTTCACATCATTTCCACCATCAAATCTTGCATTTTCACCATGAAATCATCTGATTTCGGCTGTTCTAAGGTGACGTCATCACGGGTTCCGATGAACACGGTTGAATGACCTCATCTCATCAAGAACAGTTCAGATCTAACAGATTTCTACATGTTTTTACACTAATCTCGACTAAATCTAGACGAGAGACGATCGATTCACGGGTTGAACATGGAACGCTGTCAAGAACAGTTGGGTCTGATAGAACGGGGTGATTCCCAGCCGATCAAACGAGCTGGACTTGATGTATTTTCCGTCGTTTGACATGTTGTCACACCATCTCGGTTAAACCGCAAAACTTTTCAACTTAACTGGTTACACAAGGTTCAAACAAACAGTTGCTCGATCGAATAGCCATCTGATCGGACGACCATCCGATCGAACGACTATTCGACCAGGTGACTTGGACTTTCAAACACTTAATCAAATTTTGCCAACTTCAAGGAACATCACTCCCAATCGAATGGTCATCCGATCCGATCGGATGACCATCCGACCAGGAGACTTGTTCTTCGAAAACTTCCCACACTTAGAATGAATTGCCATCCGATCGAATGGCCATCCGTCCAGATGACTATCCGATCGAATGACTAAACCTATACTACAACGAAAACTTCAAAAGTGCAAACATCTTACAAACACACCTTCCTCAGTCGAATGACCACCCGACCGAAGGGTCATCCATCCAGATGGCCATCCGATCGGACCACCCTCTGATCGTTCATCTCACCTGATGCAATGTACACGCTATTCAACGCTTACGCTATCATTCTGTGATCAGGCTAATCTTATACGCGCTCCCTTCAATCCAAGATTGGGTTTACTTGTTAAACACGAACTGTGAGTATACTCGACCCCTTTTTATCGCACTTTTGGGTGTAACATATGTTTATATCAAAATCACACTTATCAAAACAAATCAACCGTTTAGACTATTTATCACTTGCGAATGAGTGACTTACGTATTGACATGTGATGCTAGTTACATATGTGCTAGGACTTTTACTCACGACGTCCCGCCTTAACTAGTATAGTACTATATCACCCGACGGGGTCTAGTTAGGATGAATAGCAATCGCATATCGCAGCTCGAGTGACTTAGCTGGTAGTATCTGACTTGTATATATGTTGTGTATCTCGTTTATGTATGTGGTAATTCGCAGCACTTTTTATCTACTATGCTACTCTATCAAAACTTGTATACTCGCCAATACTTTTGTATTGACGTTATTTTAACGTATGTTGCAGGTTTAGTCGCAGTCTACATCAAATCAAGCTAGGAAGTCTAGAAACACACCTAAAATCTAGGTTGTCGGATTTGTATTGTCTGAGAGAACATGAAATTCGTGACAGCTTATGTGATTGTATTTGTTTATTAGTATGGGATAATGAACACATTAAATATTGTCGCAATTTAGTTGTTATGGATTCTCTTGAGCAATCTGATTCGCCTAGTGCATCGCCCCGATGATTCCGCCATCAGTTGGGGTGTGACAGATTGGTATCAGAGCCATAAGTATAGGGAATTAGGTGAAATCTTATGACTCGACCTAGTCCGGGATACGAGTCAGGTTGACCTAGTCTATAGTCTAAGTACCAACAGACCAGGCTTCGTGCGAACCCAGTAGGGGTTAGTACAAGCCTACTTTTGTTACTCTCGTTCAAACTGCTAAAACTACAACTTTGTGTGAACACCGCGTACTACAGCTTCGCCCAAAGAAGCCTTTCCTAAGGCTGTAACACTACTAGCCTTTCCTAAGGCTGACACAATACACACGTTTTCAAAAATACTCGCATAACACAACCGAGTGGTCAAGTCGAGATTTGGTGTGAAAACCAAGAACTCTCGATAAGATCGCTTACTCAACGCATTATTCTAGCACGAGAACCTTTCGTTGAGCTAGGAGTGACATCCATATCTCAACGGAAATCTCCATTTCGAAATCTAGTGGAACTCCCAAATTTATTCGACGAGCACAACCACGGCTAGGAGCGAAGTTGTTGAGTCAAGGGTGAAACCCGTATCTTAATAACCTGTTCCACTCCCTAAAATGGTTTTCAAAAGCTCTCACCAAAGACTCGACTATATCAATGACTTGAGTGGCATGATGACTAGGAGGACGAATGCCATGAGCTGCATCCCAGTGGAAGCATAGTCTACTAGACAAAACGCGTGCGCGAATTTGTTGAGGATAGCTAAGTTACTTTGGGTTGTCGATGCCTAAACACCCAAGGCACTCTGTCTACTTTTTCGAGCCTATGATTCGCCGGTTTTACACTTTATGGAACTTATTTACGCTTATGTGCTAACGATTTAAATTTTACGCTTTAACGATTTCTCGATTTATCGATTTTCGCCCCCCGCTTTATAAACGCACAACTCGCACAACCATCGCAATCTAAAACAAAAACCGAATGTTCGCAACAAAACTAAAGTCTAATTTCTCGCCCTCGCTCTCTCTCTTCAACGCACCCTCGCGTATTCTACACCGACATGTATGTGTATAGGTATAAACTACACCTATTTATATATATATATATATATATATATATATATATACAAACAAATCACTTGTGTGAGAACTTAGGAATCTCGTGTCTCCTATGTGGCTCCTATGTGAATACATATTACTATACTACCTGCAACAAGTTTTGAACGCGCTCAATCGCATCGTAAAACTCGAAAATCATTATGCTCGAATCTTACTCCAAATCTCTCTCTGTCTAGATGTCTTCAAACGATTCTACCTCGAGACGAACAACTAGGAGAAGAGCTAGACAAAACGCCGATAAGAGGATTGCCTCTCTTGTGGCTAAGGAAGTGGCCAAGGTCATTCCTCAAATTGTCGCTCAGGTTCACTCTCTCAGCAACTCTCGAACCTCGGAAGACTCTAAGACGGAAGCGCCGCAATCTGCCTTCCTCTACAAACACTTCAAAGCCTGTGACCCGATGGTCTTCACAGGTGAAGGAGGTGTATCTCAGCTACTCCAGTGGTTCGATTCTATCGAGGTTACCCTTCGTCAGAGTGGGGCCCCGATCCTTTTCGTACTACATGCGCTACCGGAGTATTTCAATCGCGAGCACTCGACTGGTGGACAGCCGAACGTAACAAACGTGTGATCCACGCAGCTTACGCCCTCTCCTGGAATGAGTTGAAGGAGCTCATGAAGAAAGAATATTGCCCTCCCCACGAAGTCTAGAAGTTAGAAGACGAGTTTTGGAAAATCACACAAGTCGAAGGTGACAATGCCGGCTACACAGCAAGGTTCAAACAGCTTAGCAGTATTTGCCCATGCCAAGTCGACACTTCAAGAAAAGCCATCAAGAAGTACATTCGCGGCTTGCCTGAGTGTGTAGGTGATTTTGTCGAGGCTGCGAGACCTCCTACCATCGAAGAAACCTATCACTTGGCTGCAGAAATCAACGACAAACGAGTCGTAGAAGGATTTTTCTCCAAGAATCCCACCAAGAAGGTTAGCCATGTTACCACTGTATCATCTGATGGCACTACCGAGTCGTCTGATGAATCCACGGATACTATCGACTATTCTACTAACTCATCTGACGACGACATGCCACCGCAAGACGCCGACGAGCCCAGCTGCAAGCGAAAGAACCCGAGCTTTGAATATGCAGCAACAAACTCACATCAAGAAACTCTGAATCCTGAACCTCTCCGAGCAGTCCCAGTTCACTCGAAGCGCGCCTACACTGGAACTCATCCCCTGTGTCACTTGTGTACATATCATCACCCGAAAGAAGCTAACTGTCACTATTGCGCAAATTGCAACTGTCTGGGTCATCTTACCCAGCACTGTCGCACAGGGCCATGAACTTGAGGAACAGCAGCAACAATCGCAGTCTCCGCAGAAGTCTTCTACCGCAACATCAACTATGCTCTTAACAATGTTGTAATATGATTTTCGATGCTAAATATTCATGTGTGGAACTTATGCTACTACGCGATGCAACGTTGACTCTGTTTCTCTCTTCCCCTCGTACTCGCGCACAAACTATATACTAGCACTATATACTATATGATGTGTTTTACCCCCACTATGCGTTCTTGAAATAAGGTACGATAGACGTGCAAGGATCAAAATAATCACGGGTGCACACGGGATTAATGTGGTCAGTGCACGGAGATCGTAGTAAGTTTCAATGATGCCATATCGTTAAAAGCATGGTTAAGAGTGGTGGATACGCCGCTGGTACTTCCTATATATAAGCATCTTAACCATGTTAACACAGTGTGACACCTATTCACGGGACAGAGGCGTATGGTTGAAGCATGGTGGATACGCCGCTGGTACTTTTGATATATAAGTGCTTCGCCATGCCAACCAATTTCTTGTGAAGAAAGTGCCATGCGACGTTAAACGTTATTAGACCAAGTATACTATTGAAACTATTTTCGACACACTAAACTACATCGCAAGGCGTAGCAATCTCATCGCAACTCAAGCGTGTCATCGCTAGACTTTTCGTAAGTCAACATGCTCGAAATCGCACCATCGCTGGAATCTATCTCGCACTCGCTATCGCTTTACGCTTAATGCTTCAATGCTTTTGACGCTTACCACTCTATCGCTTATCGCTTATCGCGTATCGCTTGACGTTTGTCGCTTATCGCTCGTCGCTTTTTGCTTTAACGCTCATCGCCGCCGTCTTCGCTTATTGTTTTCATTTTCGTTTATCGCTCATCGCTTACCACTTACCGATTATCGCACTCACTCGTATCACTGAACTGAGTTTGTAAACGGCTTCATCACTCAGATTATCCCACCTTTCTTCTAAACTTGGTCCAACCATTCCTCGTTTGGACCAAGGAAACGAAAATCTATCAGAACCATGTTGACACACGTGACACTGCTTCATGGAACGGAGTCCATATGGCTAAAGCATGGTGGATACGCCGCTGGTACTTCCTATATATAAGTGTTTTAGCCATATTGTCAAACTTTCGTGGAAAGGTGCCATGTGGGGCCCAACTTTAAACTGAAATTTGTGGTATTATTAAAACCGTTTGAGTAAACAAAACTTTTTCTTACAAAACTTTTACGAAACAAAGGGAGAAATTCCTAAATTTTAATCAAAACCTTTGACAAAACAAGATTTTCTCGTGATGATGGTGTAACAATCGACTCATGTTAACGCCGCGTGATGAGAAAATTTCGTAAAACGAGTTTTATTACCTTGAAATCTTTTAACAACTTAACAAAACTTCTCTTATAAGCGCTGGTGTGAACATCGATACAGTTCAACACCGCACTATGAGGAAATTTTCATAAAACTAGTGTTTTTCAAACCTTTTCGCATCAAATTAATCAAACTTTTCGAGAAATGAAAACGCTTTTGGATCGCCTATTCGTGAGTTACCATCCTTATACGAATCGCCTTACTCGCCGCTCTCGTCTAGTCTCCGCAATGCTTTCACTCGTCAATTTTCGATCGATCGCTCGCTTATCTTGACGCTTCTTATCGCTTTCTCACCTGCATCAATCCTCGCGACCCTCCTTGTGGATTAATTTTGGGACGAAATTTCCAAAAGCAGGGGAGACTGTAACAACCCGAACGTTCGTGCGTTGTTACTACTCGTTACACTCGTTACGCCTGGCACCAGAGATCGAATCATAATGTAACTATATCGCTTACAACGCTATTTCGCAATCTTTTTGCATATTGCGCATACTTTATCATTATAACACATCACAGCGCATACACTAACACTCACGATGACGTTGAGTGAGGACTTAAACTACTCTCCTTGATAGTCGTGATGCGACGTAACGCAATGCAAGACTCGAACGCGCACCCGCGATCACGCGCAAATCGATTATCGCAATGCAACCTTGAAAATGTGGATACTTATATACGACCTATTTATGGCTAATTATAATAAATATATATATGTATGGATATGTGTAAACAAACTATCGCAACGCTTAACGAACGGAACGAAAAGTCGGAAAACTAACCCAAGCAAGCCATCCGATCGAATGACCATTCGATCGAATGGTCATCCGACCGGATCACTATGCACCACCTCCCCCCCCCCCCTCTTGCCTATAAGTACCCCACTGTCACATCATTTCTCACTGAAGTGACAGCCTCCTCCGATCCAGACGCTCTTCTGCACTTTCACGCACTTTTCTCTCGATTCAAGGCCCAAATCGTAAGTATTTCACTCCAAATCTTGTACTTCTATCACCTACACACACTTTCACATCATTTCCACCATCAAATCTTGCATTTTCACCATGAAATCATCTGATTTCAGCTGTTCTAGGGTGACGTCATCACGGTGTAAGACCCTTAGTCCATTTTATACAATTATCAAATAAATTTCGATTATAATAGTGTATTTAAGATTAAACATATACTTAAAAATTTCGAGTTTGTTAAAACATTTTACTAAATAAAACATTTCAACATTTTGTAATTTCATTCGCCGTTTAAAATGGGACGACGAAACTTTTCGCGGAAGCTTGAATCTTGATCGTGTTCGGTTCTTCGTTGAGCTTGATCGTCATCCGATACTCTAATTATAACCTACATATCATAAATCATGATATACGTTACTTATATGAAATCTATAACTAATCTAGCTAAGCCCGAAAGCTCAATACGATGACCAAGTAACTCATATGGGTTATGGCAACTGATAACCTAGATGAGTAGATAACTTGTCTGGGTTATGGCAACTGATAACCTAGATGACCAAATAACTTGTCTGGGTTATGGCAACTGATAACCCAGATTACCAAACAACTTGTCTGGGTTATGGCAACTGATAACCCAGATTACCAAGTAACTTGTCTGGGTTATCACAACTGATAACCCAGATATATATTTCACACGAAAACGAACATAACTTTCTCCTTTTTGATCCGTTTCGGGTCACGTTTCTTCCTACGTGACCGTAATTTAATTCTCCATCATATGGAGTTAACATCCGACATCGTAATTAACAAAATTTTAGACTTTTAAGCCTTCGGCTTAAAATGTAATTATAAACTTTTGACCCGTTCGTCTATTAATCAAACAAACATGTTTGTTTGACCTCAATTGCTCATAAACTTTTTAAAGTCAATGTTATCTATCGTACTAGATTCAAATCCCGGGTTTATATATATTCTTAAACCCGTTCATACTTAAATGCTTATTTCGACCCGTTAAGGGATTTTAAGCATATTTTTTACATGAATCGCTTTCATTCGTTTCTAGCATTTTATTACCACATTTCTTATCAATTAATCTTCCTCCACAACTATATTTGTGGCGGATTTAATGTCGTGCTTTATGTATTCCAAGTTTTACCCCTCGGATTATCATTTTACGGCAAGGACTCATATAGAGTCATTTGACCATAGATTTACACCTTTCTCTTTTTATACTTATTCTAAGTATTTAGTTAATCATAAAACTCATTTCCAAACAACCTTTAAGGATCGTTTGCTCGATTTAGCTTACAAGTGCGTTTTGGTCAATTTTAGTCCTTCTTTACGACAAAAGACTTTTACTGCCAAAATTGACCAAATTCCCACCTTTTAAACTAGGATCTTGTTTAAATAATCATTATGTTTTCAAAACACAATGATTATAATTTAAATCATTCGGTTTACCTAAAAGATAACCAAATGTCCATTTTTATCTTGTTTAGCCTTCATTGAACCTCAAGTTCTAAATGATGAATTGACCTATTATACATACCTGGCTCGAATCAATATATTGACCCGTCAAGACACCATTCCTTAATAGCCGCTAAGTAATAGCGGTGTAAATATCCATTCGAAATTTATTCCTATAATCATACAACTTGACAAACCATTAGTCGTTATTGTCAAAGGGTGATATTTCACCTTTTGACCCGTTTAGTCTAAGTGACCGAATTTATTAGCGAGATAAAGTTTATTACTATCTCATCTACATGACTCGCTCCGGCTTACACCATACAGTCATTTTCCTTATAAATCATTTATTGACTCTTTTGACCCCTTATAACTTATGCTATAAAGTGTCTTTCACAAACTAACGGTAATTGTCAACGAGTGATCGAATTACCATTTTACCTTTATTATTTGTATTAGTTTACCTTATAAGGAAATTATTCAAAACTCGTTATTTATTAGTCCTTTCACGACTAAATAACCGTATTAGCTCTTTTTAACCATTAAACATGGTTCATCTTTGTTGTCTTTTGTTCCGAACCGTACATGTCGTGTCGGAACATCAAAATTCAAATAAGGCTTTATATTATTCAGAACCTATAAAATCAATAGGTATTAAATAAATGGAATGTAAGTTTACTTACCTAGCATCCAGATTATGCTTTTCCATCATTCTTGCTTCGTTTGACCCGCTTTCTTCCCAAGCTTTCACCTAGCTTGTCAAGCATCAAACTATCATTGTAAATTGTAAGATGGTTAGATTAGTCGTAATCATTCACGACTATTCCATGCTATGATTCTTATGTCGAATTTATTATTCGATCATATCGTTGGTCAGTTTGACTTTTAAAAGTCAACTGCCTATTGACCTAATTAATTATACGAAGTAGCTTAACTACTCGTTTAATTACTTAACCAATTATCCGGTAAGCATCATTCATATGTTACCGTTTTAATCACTTATTTAACAAGTTCTTGTAACCATAAGTTACCAAATTAATATTTGATGATATTAAACATCATTAATCATGAACATATCATCAAATTTTGACATATCACACTAAACCCATATCATAGTAAGTATGATTATATACTCAAACACACAATTTGTTCAAGTATTTCCTGATTACTATCATGTATGATGATTCTAATCATAATTATATCATCAAATTCATCATGTGATTAATACCCACTTATCCTAGTGTGGTAAATCATCAAATCATTCAATATATAGCATCATATGTATAATTTTCACTTAGGGTTTTATTCCTAAGCTAAAATACATCACTAATTCAGTCATAGCTTCAATAATTCATTCATAATTCACGGTTATGATGATTATTCAATTTTCACTTCACAAATCATCAAAATTTGACATACCTTATGATCCCCTAGCTTAGGTGATCATTAATTCACATTCAATTGTGAATTTGAGCTTCGTTTAAGCCTTCAATTTGATGATTTTTTATGAGATTAGGGTTTTGGCTCCTGGGGAACCTCCTGGGTTCGAACAGAACATTCTCAAACACACTCTATGTGTGTTTTAGTTTTGTTTAGCCAATTTTATATTACAAATTTCAAGTTATCCAAATGTGGCCCCTCATGTTTGGTTAGTTTATTAAGTAGGCTACAACCCACTTAATTCCAATATCATTCCCACTAATTAAGTAGGTTAAATATTCCTAGTTAACTTAGTGGGTTCGGCGAAATTTTTGACTTAGTTTATTTTATGTCCCGTTAGCTCGGGCCTTCTATAAACTTAACTTCTTAAAAGCCTTTATACAACTTTTATTTAATACTAGGTTTATATGTTTAAAATCCCAATATTCACCGGGTTACTTTTACCACTAATAGTACTTTACCCGTCTTTTAATATTAACGTGGTTTGATTACCAAACCCGTTTTTGGGGTGTTACAAGTCTACCTCCCTTAATGAGGTTTCGTCCTCGAAACCTTTATTGCATAGTTCATTGAGTTTAAACTCAATGCACTTGATTTCGATATCAATTGAGCATTGCTCATATTTTAACCAATTGTTATCATGACCATAAAAATATGGTAATATCTTTTTGGTTACTAAGCATATATGCATTTCATACGAAATAATACAACTCAAAATAACATAATCTAGTTATTTCCACTTGTTTAGCTAATTTAGCGAAGTCCATCGCTTTTATACTTTCGGACTCTTCATGAATTCGTTATTTTAACCTGTTTAAAGGTCTTTAATGAAATCTTTCACTTTTAACAAACAAACTCTTTTGTTTGAATTGACTTCCCGACACTTCGCTTGGGTTGTATCATGATCCCTCAAAATAGGTGATCAGTATTTTCTGTTATTAATAAGGTCTCATGGGCCTTTGTCGTTCACTTGATCGAGTCGCTAATTTGGCCATTTGATCATAGAAATTTATTGATTTTTTTATTCCACGCTATTTTCATAATAAATAGCATATTATCAAAATTCTCAATTTAAATTTCGATCTTAACCGGTCTCACTAACTAGACTTATTAGTCCAGTTACCTTATACCCATCGCTTGGGCTATAATGTGATTATACTTCACATTACTTTTCTTGACCGTGATCACGTCACGTCATGTTTAAGTTTATTTCAACCTTTCATTATCGAAAATATTTCTTTTCAAATGTATCGTCTTGCGCTTATCGGTGTCAAGACCTGTATCTTTTAATATTTACTATTTCATTTCCTCTCAGAATATTCATATTTGTGAAAACGTTATTTCTTACTAAAACTGAATTTTAGTCTAACATTTTCTTTTTAACTTATGTAATTCTTAAAATACATATTTGGTGTCAAGGCACCCTGTTTATGTTTGAAAATCATTTGGGTTCAAGTTTAAGATCCGTTAACCTTGACTGTAGTTCGTGACTACAATCGTTTTCTTTCAGATAATGCTTTCGACTCTATGACTTCTCACGTCATTTATGTGTCGGTTTACCTTATGTTCACCGTTATCCGGTTTACATATATTAGTATTTAATTATGTCCCATTCCCAGGCTCATTATTCTTTTGCGTTTAACGCTACCGTTATCCGGCTTGCGCTTACTTATGGCATCTGACATTATATTGTATTCAACCCGTTTGACTTGTTAATGTGAAATCCATCATTTATAAACAATCAAACTTTATTCTTTATTCAACCCATTCAACCTCAAAATAGTTGAACATTATTATCACAAATTCCTATTTGCGAAATTTTATAGTCTTTTAGTCATAACTCATAATCCGAGTGCTTTGACTTTCAATCCGCGTTCCCGTTTCTCGGTTTACGCATGTGTTTAATTTCCTACCCATCAACCGGGTGATTTACCGAAGTCATTGTTAATGCAACCATTTAGGTATGCATTAAGACTTCGTTTTGACTTGTTTGGTTGTCTTAGCGAAATCCATCGCTTTCTTTAACCAAAACTTTATTCTTTATCTGACCATCCTTGACGGTCTTAAAATTTCTGAATGATGATCATATTCATCATCCTTTCTTTACTATGACCAAAGTCAATGACTTCGATCGTCTTTTTTCTGTATAGGTAATACCTTCGTTTCTATGACCCCAACGTTCTTTTAACTTTTTATTCGTTTCGACCTTACCACATCGGACATAACTGTGCTCATTATAATAAGCTCATGGTATCATGTGTTCACTACTTACTTGGCCAGAGTAAGCGATCAACACATGGTACACATGCCCTTATTATAATTACCACATCACGTCCCATATAAGTAATCTCTCGATTTATTTCCATATTTATGATTTCATTTGGTAAAACTTTATTTAATTGTCAATTAACAATTATTAGTTTTACCCGTTTTATCCTTAAACATATACAATGTCCCTTTTTAGAACCATTTATACAATCACATTCGTTGATGTGATCTTTACTATTCTCAATTGGATCTTTATTGAGAATACTTCCTTGGATGATTATTTTCGTCCAAGTTTATATTTAATTAAATTCAGTTATTGTCTTATTACTCACGACTGTGAATAATACGTATCTCTACGGAATTTCTCTTGGAACGTCATCCTAAATAGGAATCCTATCCAGGTTTTCCATGTTTTATCTTGTATATGCAACTGTCATTCACTATGTGTTTGTTGCATATTTTTAGTTGTAATATAAGTTTAAGACATGTACCTTGTAGATACTCGCCCTGATAACTTTCCTTGTTGTTCGATCTCTCATTCGAGGTCGTTTCTTGATTCATATCTTTGGCGTGTATGACTTACTTGTCATACTTCAGACTATTTCTTTACCACATCGATAATTCTTTAAACTCTCGTCATCTTCCAATGTGAGGTTCCTTCAACTTAAAACATTTACAAATATTAGTAACTTTGATCTTTATAAGCGCCCGTAGGCTTTCTACGACGCGTGTTAACATACGCAATTCGTTTAACTATATCGGTCTTTTATCGCTTTCTTTGGGGTAATGTGTTTTACACGATAACCCTATATGTTGTTTTCAACACTTTACATGCTAGACCGTTAATGTATTGAATAACTTACCGGATTTTGCGATCAAGCTTCGAACCGAACACCAATCTTTATCAAGAGCATAAGGTTTAAGTCCAAGATAGTTTTTTCCCCACCATACTTGAATCTCTTAAACCAGAGCTCTGATACCAACTTGTAAGACCCTCAGTCCATTTTATACAATTATCAAATAAATTTCGATTATAATAGTGTATTTAAGATTAAACATACACTTAAAAATTTCGAGTTTGTTAAAACATTTTACTAAATAAAACATTTCAACATTTTGTAATTTCATTCGCCGTTTAAAATGGGACGACGAAACTTTTCGTGGAAGCTTGAATCTTGATCGTGTTCGGTTCTTCGTTGAGCTTGATCGTCATCTGATACTCCAGTTATAACCTACATATAATAAATCATGATATACGTTAGTTATACGAAATCTATAACTAATCTAGCTAAGCCCGAAAGCTCAATACGATGACCAGATAACTCGTATGGGTTATGGCAACTGATAACCCAGACGAGTAGATAACTTGTCTGGGTTATGGCAACTGATAACCCAGATGACCAAATAACTTGTCTGGGTTATGGCAACTGATAACCCAGATTACCAAATAACGTGTCTGGGTTATCGCAACTGATAACCCAGATATATATTTAACACGAAAACGGACATAACTTTCTCGTTTTTGATCCGTTTCGCGTCACGTTTCTTCCTACGTGACCTTAATTTAATTCTCCATCATATGGAGTTAACATCCGACATCCTAATTAAAAAAATTTAGACTTTTAAGCCTTCGGCTTAAAATGTAATTATGAACTTTTGACCCGTTCGTGTATTAATCAAACAAACATGTTTGTTTGATCTCAATTTCTCATAAACTTCATAAAGTCAATGTTATCTATCGTACTAGATTCAAATCCCGGGTTTATATACATTCTTAAACCCGTTCTTACTTAAATGCTTATTTTGACCCGTTAAGGGATTTTAAGCTTATTTTATACATGAATCGCTTTCATTCGTTTCTAGCATTTTATTACCACATTTCTTATCAATTAATCTTCCTCCACAACTATATTTGTGGCGAATTTAATGTGGTGCTTTATGTATTCCGAGTTTTACCCCTCGGTTTATCATTTTACGGCAAGGATTCATATAGAGTCATTTGACCATAGATTTACACCTTTCGCTTTTTATACTTATTCTAAGTATTTAGTTAATCATAAAACTCATTTCCAAACAACCTTTAAGGATCGTTTGCTCGATTTAGCTTACAAGGACGTTTTGGTCAATTTTAGTCCTTCTTTACGACAAAAGACTTTTAATGCCAAAATTGACCAAACTCTCACCTTTTAAACTAGGATCTTGTTTAAATAATCATTATGTTTTCAAAACACAATGACTATAATTTAAATCATTCGGTTTACCTAAAAGATAACCAAATGTCCATTTTTATCTTGTTTAGCCTTCATTGAACCTCAAGTTCTAAATGATGAATTGACCTATTATACATACCTGGCTCGAATCAATATATTGACCCGTTAAGACACCATGCCTTAATTACCGCTAAGTAACAGCGGTGTAAATATCCATTCGATATTTATTCCTATAATCATATGTAACACCCCGAAAATGTAAAACTTTATATTACAATTATAAAGTATAAAATAAACAAGAATTAACTAACTAGAAATTTATAACCTAGTTAACTACAAGTCTTGAAGTAACTTATAATAGGGTTAAAACAACCAAACTATAAGTTAAACAAAAATGGAGGGACCTATATTGTAGAACTTAAAACTTAATTTAATTAAAACAAAACAAATTATACCAAACACACAAGAAGTGTGTCTGGTCGATCAGGGAACGCAAGGGGGTGACAAGAGCTCCTCACCAAACCCTAGCTTCCACAAAATTGATCAATTAAAGGTCTTAGTCAAGTCCAAATCGATTTCCAAGAACAACTTAGTGATCACCTAGTTGAAGGGATCATAAGGTATGTAAAATCTTGATGTTTTGATTCGTCTTAACTTCTAGGTTAATTGTGAAAACTGAAATTGAACTTGATTATGTCTTGCATGAATGAAATTAGAAGTATTATGGTGTCTAGGGATAAACCCTAGATGATTTCTTGTCAAAATCTTAGATGAGGCTTGTAGGGTTTATAATCACCAATGAAGGTGACCCATAAGTTTGTAGAAATTTGATAAACACCAGGATTGTGATTCCTGTCCTAGTGTAAACCTGAGTTTTAGGAGGTAAATTTTGAAGTATAGAAGTTAAAAACATGTGTAAATGTGTCTAATTGAAGTTGGTGTAGATAAAGATTTCAAGTCATGAACTTGGTTTTGGTCATGTACAAATCTGACCAGCTAGGTGTTTGATAAAACGCCTAATTGAGGGTTAAAATGTTAAAAGTTGGGTGAAAACGCAGATTTGATTATTTTAGAAAATAATGCGTTAAAACTTATGAAAGAGTTCTAAACTTATTATGAATTGAACTCTTTAGGCAAAGAATCCGGACCGTCAAGCGGACACGCCAGAGGGGATACGCGTGGAAAAGGTGTGCTCTAAAGGTACGCGACTTATAGTTTCGCTGCATTATGTTTAATTGTTGGTTTTACGTTTTTATATCGAAAATTGGTAAACAAGAAAAACCACTAAGTCACGGAAGTGACAAAGTGCATTAGACATGTAAAACGGGTCAAAACATGAGTTAGAAATAGAGTTTGGATGTGTCTACAATGGGGATACCCATTCGGCATCCAAACGGGTCAAAACAAGTTGTGTTACAAACATAGTAACTAATAGCCATCACTTTTTATTAGTTATGTATCAAGCGTAGGTCGTGTAACGGACACGTAAATCCGTTGCAAAAGCATGAACCCTTGTAGAGGGATTATAGTTCGGAACATTCACTTGTCGAATGATTCCGAAAGGCATGGTTAAATTCTTGAAAATAAGCATGATGGTTATTGCACAAGCAACCCTCGGGAGGGGAGCAAAAGCTCATACTGAATAAACATAGAAACGGGTGCATTGGCCTAAAGTTTATATGATAATAATACATGTTATGGAACTTGTAAACAAATGGGTCAAATAAATACGAGAGAAATTATAGAACAACTGTTTTGAAATAATATTTTTATGCAAACGTGTTGATAAACGCGTCCGTAATTAAATTACGGTCGCGTAGGAAAAAGAATCGGTTAAATCGGACTTACGGATCCAATGTTATAACCATTTGAAGTTAACATAGTGAAAATCCGGAGCTGGCAGAAAATGCAGGTCCAGAAACTGGACCTGCTGGAAAACATGTTCCCCCGCGCCACGCGACGGGGGTAAGCAAATCTGGCGTGACATGCGGGGCCACCCGCGCCACGCGAGGACCCTTCACGACACGCGACAGGGTGAAAAATTGAATTTTATTTTATTTTTGATGGTTCGATACTAGAACTCGTTTACAAGCATTGTGTCTATGTCATGACTAACTTTTTATGTGGTTTCGACTCTAGGTACTAATAGGGTCTTTCCGGATGGTGATCAAGCATAATAGAAAGAATCGAACACTAATTTTGGATGCTTCCGCGTTAACTTAATTTGGTCTAAACAATGTTTTGATGTAAATGATTTGCTACTCATGTTATTAATGTTTAAACTAGTCGATAGTTGACTAGTAGGTGCTACTTTACAACTTTGCTTTTGTACTTACCACAATCATGTATGGTTTTTAAAACATGAAACTTTTTGTAAACTCAAATTTTAGGACGAAATTCATGTAGCATATTATAAAATCAACAAGGGTCTTACAAGTTGGTAATCAGAGCTTAAGGTTGTCAAGAAAGTGTTCGGTTCAAGCTTGATCAAGCATCCGGTAAGAGTTAATCGTTTTAAGTAGATTTAGAGAATATAGAAATAAATCATGAACAAATATGCATGAAAAGGGTGTGTAAGCTCACTCAAACACAGGAAATGCATGAAAGAAGAACGGTTGAATCAAGTTATGAACTTGATTAAATCAAAACAAGTAAATCATAAGTTATAAATGAAATGTTTAACATTTAATGTAAACATTTCAGTATTAGAGATGGCGGATGGAGGTAATGATAATGCGGTGCCAAGAGTCACCGAACAAATAAGAGAAGTGATTGCCGAAGAGGTTGGAAGGGCGATTGAAAATAGTTTGTCGGGCTTTATTGATAAAATTCAAAACACGGTTCTATCAATAGTAGACGAGAGAATCAAGAAATTGGAAGATAGTTCTAATCTAGCAAAGGAAAAGCCTGGAGGACGAAAGCCTTGTTCATACAAGGAATTCATGGTGTGTAAACCACCAATATATAATGGGGAGGTTGACCCAATAGTATGCCAACGATGGCTAAGTAGTATTGAAGGGGTATTCGAGAGGACCCATTGTGATGAAGATGACTACGTAGCCTATGGTACGGGTCAATTAAGGGGTCAAGCGAAAGATTGGTGGGATAACAAAAAGAAAGAGATTGGAAGCGAAGCGGCTAACGCCATGACATGGGAGGAGTTTAAGACGCCGTTTCTTAAACATCATATTCCCAAGGCAGTCATTAATAGAATCAAGGAAGAGTTCATGCAACTTAGGCCCAAGGGCGAGACCATAGACAAGATTACGGCAACGTTTATGGATAAGATGAAGTTTTGCAATGAATTGGTGACGAATGAAGAACAGAAGATATACTACTACTATAACATGTTGAGCGCCGAGTATAGGGAGTTTATGACTCCTTCGAAATACGAGACCCTTACCGAGATCATAAATGTTGCTCGGGAACGGGATATTAAACTGAAAAAGTAGGTTGAACGGGGCGAACGAAGGGCACATGATGTTAATCCAAGCCCTAGCAAGAAAGCGCGAACAAACGAAATAGTGAAGAAATCGGATGCAAAAGGCGGGTCGCCAAGTTGCAAAATTTGCAGAAAGGGTCATAAGGGCGAATGACGCTTCAAGGATAAACCTTGTCCCATATGTCGGAATACGGGACATATGGCTACATCATGCCCGGAGAAAGTGACGGTTTGCTACAATTGTTATCGAGAGGGTCACAAAACGTCGGAATGCCAAGAGCTGGTTGGAAAGAAAGATGGGCAAGACACGAAAGGTGAAGCCCCAAAAGCAAAGGCAATATCTTTCCAATTGACTGCCGCAGAAGCAAAAGTTGAACCTAAAGTGGTCTCAGGTATATTTGTTGTAAACTCGATTCCTGCATGTGTATTATTTGATACGGGTGCGAATAAATCCTTTATTTCATATGAATTTATTCGACACCCTTCATTTGTTCTAACAAAATTACCTATGCCCTTAGAAGTAGAGATAGGTAATAACAAGAGTTTTATTGTTTGTGATGTATGTGAAAACTGTAAATTGAGCATTGATGACGAAGAATACACAATAGACTTGATCCCGATGTCGATAGGAGAATTCCAAGTGATCGTGGGGATGGATTGGTTGTCCCGATACCACGCGAAGGTGGTTTGTTTCCGAAAGGAAATAAAACTGACGTCTCCTAAGGGAGAGCACGTTACGATATACGGTGAAAAAGGGGGTAACCCGGTGGTATGCTCAATGCTAGAAGCCCAAACTTATGAAACATGGGTGCAAGGCATATATTGTGTACGCAACTGAGACAGAGGGTGAATCCCTAAAAATCGAAGATGTGCCGGTAGTACGTGATTATGAGGATGTGTTCCCGGAAGATTTACCGGGAATACCACCAGAACGAAAGGTAGAGTTCGGGATCGAATTGATTCCGGGCGCAAAACCTGTGGCCAAGGCACCGTATCGGCTCGCGCCGTCGGAATTACAAGAATTGATGTCTCAGATCCAAGAATTGCTCGACAAGGGGTTTATCCGACTGAGTGTATCCCCGTGGGGTGCACCAGTTCTATTCGTGAAAAAGAAGGACGGCAGTATGCGCATGTGTATCGATTACCGAGAGTTAAACAAACTCACGGTGAAGAATCGATACCCACTTCCAAGAATTGATGACTTGTTTGACCAGCTACATGGAGTAAGTTGGTTCTCAAAGATTGATCTCAGATCGGGTTATCACCAATTGAAAGTCAAGGAGGAGGACGTACCGAAGACGGCCTTTCGTACGCGGTACAGGCATTATGAGTTCCTTGTAATGCCCTTTGGGTTGACTAATGCACCCGCGGTGTTCATGGACCTCATGAACCGGGTTTGCAAACCTATGTTGGATAAGTCGGTAATAATATTTATCGAAGACATTTTAGTGTATTCGAAGAATGAGGCTGAGCATGTTTACCATTTGCAAGAAGTGTTAGAGACACTCAGACGAGAAAAGCTGTATGCAAAATTCTCAAAGTGCGCCTTCTGGTTACGAGAGGTGCAGTTTCTCGGGCATATCATTAGTGCCGACGGGGTACTAGTGGATCCGTCAAAAGTAGAAGCCGTGTCAAAATGGAACACTCCAAGGAATCCCTCGGAAATCCGACGCCTTTTAGGGCTCGCGGGATATTATAGGAGATTCATACAAGATTTCTCCAAAATTGCCTTACCGTTGACCAAACTGACTCGCAAGGAGGAAAAATTTGTATGGGGTGTTGAACAAGAGAAAGCTTTCCAAACACTTAAAGAAAAGTTAACTCACGCTCTGGTGTTAACATTATCGGAAGGGGTTGACGACATGGTGGTTTATTCAGATGCGTCGCCTATGCCTATGCCTCGAGGCAACTGAAGATTCATGAAAAGAAATACCTGACTCATGACTTGGAACTGGCAGCAGTGGTATTTGCCTTAAAAATATGGAGACATTACTTGTATGGGATAAAATGTACCATCTTTACCGACCATAAAAGTTTAAAATATTTCTTCGATCAGATGGAATTAAACATGAGGCAGAGGCGATGGTTGGAAACGGTCAAGGATTACGATTGTGAAATACACTATCACCCCGAGAAAGCCAATGTAGTCGCCAATGCGTTGAGCCGAAAGGCAGATTATACACCAATACGAGTACAATCAATGCAGTTGGTTGTGACCTCGGGCTTACTAGAACAAATCCGAGAAGTGCAAGTTGAAGCAGTGAAGATGGAAAATTGGAAAAAGGAAAGAATATTGGCCAAGTTAAGGATCTCGAAGAAGGCAACCACGGTTTGAAAACACGTTTCAATAGAATTTGGGTTCCTAACACATGTGGAGTTAAAAAGCTTCTACTCGATGAAGCTCACAAATCCCGTTATTCCATTCATCCGGGAACGACCAAGATGTATAACGACTTGAAACAAAACTATTGGTGGCCCGGAATGAAAAGAGATGTTGTGAAATATGTGGAGAAGTGTTTGACCTATTTGTAAGTCAAAGCAGAACACCAAAAGCCGTATGGTAAACTGCAACCGTTGGATATCCCAATCTGGAAATGGGAACAAATCACAATGGACTTACTAACCAAATTGCCAAAAACCAGCCGTGGTTTCGATGCCATATGGGTAGTTATGGATAGATTGACGAAAAGTGCTCACTTCATTCCGATTCGTGAGACTTATACGTCAGAGAAGATGTCGGAGGTTTACACTAATGAGATAGTAGCACGCCACGGAGTACCGGTATCCATCGTGTCCGATAGGGATACCCGGTTCACTTCAAATTTTTGGCGAGATTTCCAAAAGCAAATGGGAACAAAGTTGTTCATTAGCACGGCGTACCATCCTCAGACGGATGGACAGAGCGAAAGAACAATACAAACCTTGGAAGATATGTTGCGGGCATGTATAATTGACTTTGGAGGCAGTTGGGATGTCTATCTACCATTAGTCGAGTTTTCATATAATAACAGCTACGATGCTAGTATTGGGATGGCACCGTACGAAATGCTCTATGGTAGGAAATGTCGGACCCCAGTATGTTGGGGTGAAGTGGGTCCACGTGAACTCTCTCACCAAGATATAGTTCGAGCCACTAATGAACAGATTGATGTGGTTCAGGCACACTTGAAAGCGGCTCAAGATAGACAAAAGTCGTATGCGGACAAAAGCAGGAGACCGATCGAGTTTCAGGTTGGCGACAAAGTCATGCCTAAGGTATCCCCATGGAAGGGGGTCATCCGGTTTAGAAAGAGAGGAAAATGAAGCCCAAGATTTATTGGGCCGTTTACAATTGTCGAACGTGTAGGGAAGGTAGCATACCGCCTTGAACTACCGGAATAATTAAGCAGAATTCATAGCACATTTCATGTGCCACATCTGCGGAAATGTTTAGCGGATGAAACAACCTATATCCACTACGATGACATCGAGGTAGATGATAGACTAAACTATGTGGTGAAGCCCACTGCGAATTTGGATCGTAAGGTGAAAACCTTAAGGAATAAAGAGATCAATCAAGTAAAGGTTAAATGGGAACACAGGAAGGGTGCGGATACCACATGGGAATCCGAAGAGGAGATGCAATGGCTCTACCCTACATTATTTGGTACGTAATTCGGTTTCGGGGACGAAACCCTTTTTAAGGGGGGTGGACTTGTAACACCTGTTGGTGCATACGTCTGTCGACTTCGTCTTGTATCGAGTCTTGCATTGTTCATGGCACGAAGATCGAGAAAACAAGACAAGAATGTAATTCCGCTTGAAGAGCTAATTCCGCTTGAAGATGTCAACATGTAATTCCGCACGGAATTACAATGTAATTCCGTGTGAAAGTGTTAATTTCGTTTGAGTGCTTAATTTCGTTTGTATTGTAATTCCGTTTGAGTCATGTTAAAGCGGAATTAGGATATCTATAAATAGGAGTAGGTCTGTTTCATTTGAAACGGAATTAGCTAGGTGTTTTCTGACGGCGAAGCTCTGTCAAAGTGTCTCCGTGGTGTAAATTGTTACCAGATCAATAAACAAGACAGTTTAAGTGAATATCTTGCTGAATCACACACAATATGTCTGTTTCCGCCTTTCATATTGTGTAGAACGCCTCTGATTGACTCGTTTCGGGTCCGTACACGATCCTACATGTGGTATCAGAGCTCAGGAGGAGGAGTTCTATCGATTTCAGCTTGAATTCATCTCATTTTCTAACTTCTACACCTTCTTTTATCAATTGAACAAGTTTTAATGGTCAAAATGATCTGAATTTCACATATCATAAGCGAAATTGTGTTTTAACAAATCCTTGAGAAAATTGGACCTTAATTCAAATTATTTCTGATAAAATTGATAATTTTGCTTGAACATCACTTCGAATATGCTGACATCATCTTAATTTCGTTTGGAATTGTACCTTAATTTCGCACGAAATTACCTCATTTGAGTAATCTCGTTTGAAAAAACATCTAATTCCGCACGGAATTAGTATTTCCGCTTGAAATTGTTCAAACGAAATTATACTTTCGTTTCAAAAGCGTAATTCCGTTTGAACTAGTGCCTAATTCCACACGAAATTAGATTTTGTTTGATCAGTTCAAACGAAATTAGGTAATCTCGCTTGAATCTTTAATTTCGTTTGAAGTTTGTTTGTGCAGGTTAATCTCGTTTGAAAGACTAATTTCGCTTGAAAGTATTTTAGTTCGAAATACCTGATTTCGCTTGAAAGTTGTTTGTCTTGATAACCGTGTTACCGAATCATGGAAGAAAAGTTCTACAACGCGTTTGCTACATCTCATACTAGTCCAGCTTCTATTGCTCAAAATATGAACATGGAAAACGAAACTGGAACTTTGCAAAAACCATCGAACTCATGGGGATAAAGGAGTATTATGGGTGGAAAGACCGTTTCGAAAATTGGGTGCAAGCTAATCACTTGAGATCTTGGGAATGCATCGAGAAGAAATATGTTAAACCACGTACTGATTTGCAAGTTATCAAAACGATATCTGAATTAAATGACAAAGAGAGAGATATGTACAAAGCTGAAAAGATGATGATTACTCTACTTCAGCAAGCGATTAAAGAAGACATCTTTATACTACTTCAGCATGATGGTACATCACGATCGATATGGGATGCACTTAAGGTTAAATTTGAAGGAAGCGAAAAGATGATTAGGAGCAAGAAAGCATTGCTAAAGAAAGAGTTTGATTTGTTTTCAAGTTTGTCGGGAGAATCATCAAAGAAATTGACTGAAAGATACTGTCGCTTAGTGCGATCTATGTCATTGCTAGGATTTGAGAAACCTTAAGATGAATGGGTCGACAAATTAGCTGATGCTTTACCTCAGAAAGAGTGGGGTACATTTTTGATGATTTTAAAGAACACCGGAGAATATGATGGCCTAACAATTTCTCAATTCATCGAAAAGATTGAAGGTCAAGATCTTGAACAGCAAAAGATTGCGAGGATGAATAATCCAAGTAATCAACAAGATGTGAAAATGTATTACAAAGGCAGTGTTCAAGAGGTTGAAATGAGTCCAAAAATCCAAACTGCTTTTAGTGCTGGGGACTCATCTGGAAATGTTGAACAAAGTACAAACAGTAACAATGGAGTTTCTTCATACCCGAGTGTTAATCCAAAGGGTTCAACTTCAAGCTTTCATTCTCAAAGTTCAAAAAATGGAAATGGTTGTGTGATACAGTGCAACATTGCATTGAATCTCCCAAATTGTCAAAGTTTTTCTGAAGAAGTTGCCAAAGATCACATGACATTACGTGCTACAGTTTTGGAATCTTATGAGGGATTGGTTGCAGGAAGGATCGGAAATCCTATGCTGACAAAGGAGGATTATGATCAGATAGACGCTGAAGAAATGGAGCTCATGGACATCAAATGGTGTCTAGCTAGTGTCTTGAGGAGAGCAGAAAAGTTCAAAATGATTACAGGAAGAAATGATTTCTTGGATGCACATGTTTCAACTTTGGGTTTTGATAAATCTAAAGTTACTTGTTTTCGATGCAGATAGAAAGGTCATTTCAAGAGAGAATGTAAAAACTAGGAAGCTAGTGGAGCAAAGAATCCTTTTGGAAAAGATGATTACTATCGAAAAGCTATATATCTACAGGTTGCTCATCAATCGCATCAACAAAAGGAACCACAAACTGCGCATGCAAGAATGATCGAAGATGCAAATAAGAGAGCTTATTATGGTATCATTGATCAAGATGATGAAAAAGTGGCAGAAGGTTTCAGCTGGGATAAATATATTCCACCTGATTCAAAAGTTGTGACTATGATTGCAGAAATTGTTCAAAAGCTTGATTTGTTTACAGAATGGATGAAAATGATTGGTGTCAATGATTCAAGTCAAGAAGAAGAGTCTGTTTCATCAGATGAAAGTTCAGAAAGAACAACGGTTTTTGATCAAACACCATCTGAATCTAGTTTTACAGATGAAAGTTCAGAAAAGACAATAAGTTTTGATCAAACTCCAACTGATGATAGTAGTGATGATGAGGAAGAAAGGCATACTAATGTTGCAAAAACTCAACTATCTCCTTAAAGTTTTCAATTTTATTTTGCAGAACGCTTGGAGAAGTTGAAGAAGAAACGAGCAGTAAAAGAGTTGAAAAAGGTGAAAGTTGAAGATGTTGCAGAGACAAAGAATAATGAAAAATGTGAAGATGTTCAAGATGCTGAGAAGATAGTTGAAATTGAGAAAGTTGTTAAAGTTGAGAAGGTCATCGAAGTTGAAAAAATTGTGGAAGACATCAAGCCTTGCTTAAAGTGTTTAGAATCTTGCAAACATTGTGCAGAAAAAGATAAGAAACTGAGTGAGCAAGAAAAGATGAAAGAGAAGTTATTGTTTGATCTCAACTACGTGAAACAATCTTACGATGTGTTGAACAGAACGATAACTGGTCTACAAAAGACGAATTCTGAAAGAGAAGATGCGCTGACAATGTTGAATGCTGTGTTGATGTCGAAACAGAAAGCCATTAATTTCTACATTGAAGAAAGCGCAAAGTGGAAGCAAGAGTTGGAAATTGAAAAGATAGAGAATGAGAGAATCAGACGATTATTACAGAGTTATTCTAGTTCTGATTATCTTATTGACCGAATTTATCCAACTGTTGCAGGTCTTGAAGCATTTCAAGATGAAAAGCTGAAGAAGAAGGATACTGGTAAGAAGCATAGTGTTAGTTATAACAAGTGTCCGCCTCCGATTTGGGAAGGGTATTCTCCTAGAAATCCGAATGAGGAGTAAGTCAAAAAGGCTGTCAATATAAAGTTAAAATCCGAAACAACTGATGAGTTACCAGAAAATATTGACGTTACATTCACATTGTCTGACACTGATCATGAGTCTGAGTTAATAAAAAAGGTGGTCGATCAGGTGTTGGATACAGATGAGGAGTCTGAGTCAAAGTCCGAGTTTGTCGGTCAACTGTTCAAAGACGTCGGTTAAACGGGTTTATAGTAAAGAGTTTTTATTATCAAAATCTAATTTGAATGACGAACCAATCAAAGTGGCATATACTTTGATAGATTCTGACAAATATATTCTGATGAAGAATTTCCAATAAGAAGTGTTCAAGTTGAAAAAATCAAAAAGGTTTTCAAACTAACAGAAATCAATATTTCTGAAATAAAAAATGTAAATTTTCCTGAAAAATCTAAAAAATACACTTCAAGAGTTCAACAACGTTTAAACAAGAAAAAAGGTTACAGTTCTGGTTCTGGTTTTCAAAAGAAACCAAACCATAACGGTAATTTCAAAAAGAAAGGTTTAGGTTTTATTCCACCTGAATATTATAAACATGAAAAAACTTCTAAAACAAATACATTATTTGTTCCAGGAACAAGCTGTGAAGAGGAATCAAAAAGCTCTTTCTGGAAGCAATCAAACATAGAATTTCTTGCCAAGAAGCAAGAGAAAGTGAAGAATGGAGCTAATCAGAAGAAGGAAACAAGAACCTGTTACAAATGCAATGAAGTTGGTCATATTGCATGGAACTGTTCTAAAGCTACGAACATCAAACAGGAAGTTGTTTCTAAACTTAAAGCAAAAGTTGTTGAGAAAAATGAACCACCAACTGAGAAATTCAAAATTTTTGAAAATTCAACATACGAAGTTGGTGAGTGTTCAAAAACACATTTTTATAAAAAGAGAGCTAAGAATGACAACCAAATGTGGGTTGTTAAGAAGTTTCATGAAGATGATAAGAAGTTTGATGTGAAGTGTAGCGATGAATCTAACTCCACAAAGTTAGATGAGCCAAAGGTTGAGGTTAAAGAGGAAAACTCAGTGCCTCCAATGGATGATGTTAACTTTCCACCATTGAAGGCTGAGAATTTTAAATCAAAAGTTGGGAAGGTTGAGATCTCGAATCAATTCTATTTTGAGAAGAAAGAATTTGATGTTGAGAAAGCGTTTAATGGAAATGTGAAAAAAAAATTTGAAAAAATGGTTGAGGGTAAGGTGAAAGGGGTGAAAGACTTTTATGAAACAAAAAAGGCAACTTATTACCCAAGTGAAGTTGAGGAGGAAACATCCAAGTTTGGTCAGGCTTGGATGGCAGTTTTTCACAAGTAAAATCCTGACTTGCCGGAGCTCCCAGGTTGGTAAGAGTGGAGCAGGAATCGGCATCATTCTTTGTATCAAGTTTGATTGATTTGACTTACAAGTGGTAAATCAGGGACATTAAGTTGTACTTGATTTTCTACAAGTGGTATGTTTGATTTGTGAACCTACAAGTGGTTGAAAACAAAGTGATGAAATAATCCCCGTTTCCTATAAGTGGTAAAATCAACAAAACTAATTTTCCGGAAAAACCATTTTGATTAAAACAAACTTAAGTGTTTTGAAATCATAATGGGAAAATAGTTTGTTGAGAGGGGGAGTTCTGATTGTTTATGCCGAGTGAATGGTGAATTGAAGCGATTCTCAACAGTTGTCATTTTACTTGTACAGTTTGTTTTCAAGTTTCTTTAAATGTTTTTTTTGAATTTTAGGGGGAGTAAGAAATTTCAGAAAATCCAAAAACATTAGAAAATTTGAAAAAGCCAAAAATATGATAAAAGAAAAACGAGTTTTGTTGAGAAAAGAGGAAATTATAGTACATCAGTGGACGATCACAAGACGCTAAAGAATTGGAAAGTCGAAAATGTGATAAACAATCTCATTGTGGATGTGCCAGTAGGTTTTTGCACATTCATGTAAATTGTTTTTCAAGATATAAATCTAAATTTCAAAACTTGCTTATCTCGTGGGGAACATTTCTTGGATATATGGTAACCCCCGAAATCTTGTTTGAAAGGTCCCTCTTTCTGAGATACTAGGTCTTTATACTCAGCGATATCTGGAGTATTATCCCGGGACTTCTGATTTTGCGGAAGCAATGGCCTAGTCCCCGTATAATACTTTGCATTTGCTTGAAATATAGCATCGCCCTTAGTACAAAAAATGATGAAACATTGAAAAATGCTAATCATGTGTTGTTGAAGAAAAGATTCTCTAAAGGGAACACACCTAAAGTCGAATCGTCATCTCTCTGCTGAACGGACGTTCTGACCTGAGCTCTCACGGTTTCACATTTAACCCTTTTACATATATCATCTAGGTATACTCACCTGTAAGACTGAATATTGAGATCTGGATACGGGAGTATATTCAAGTGGTAGGACACGCGAATAGGTTTAAGTCTATTAAAACAACTAATCTCGTATCTCGAACAATTGAACTTTGAGTGAAAATTTAAGTGAACCAGTATACTGACAATCTAGGTGAATTGTTTAGAACTTAAAATGTTTAAAGCTTAACGGTGCTGATGATTTGTCTCAAAAACTGATATGATCCTCTTACACAAACTCACAAAAATATTGTCTGTAAATATTTCTGCCTTTCTTTAAAGTCAAAAATCCAAAAAGATTTTTAGTATATTTTAGCATATTTTTTTGAAAAATACAAAAATATTTTCGACAACTGGTGTTGAAAAGCTGATTTTCAAAATTCCAAGTGCTAAACATAATGAACTTTTCATGAGGGGGAGTTTGTGTATAATGAGAAAAAATTTTGAGTGTTTGTCCTACAAATGGTCATCTGAAATTAATCCCTGCAAGTGATGAATAATTTTGTCAAATTTTAAATTCGAGAAATTTATTGTGTGGTAGAGTTTGTGCAGGTATAAAATCTGAGAAGAACCAGGTTCTGATTCCTGAGGTTTATGTGTTTAGAGAAAAACCAGATTTCGATCCTGTGCAGAGTGTAAACCAGGTTACGATCCAGACTGCGATCCCAGCTTATCGATAGGGGGAGTCTGTAGATGTTAAGAGCCAGGTTATGATTCTGAAGCTGAAGTTCACGCAAGTTGCTGATGAACTTAAGGAATCAAGAGATCTGATCAAGAGAATTGGAGAGAAGCTAGAGCCAAGTTCAGATCCTGGTATAAGAAAGAAAGAAGATGAAATTGTTCAAGAGGAGTGTGTTGGTGCTGAAGAGAGAGAAAAGAGAAAGAATTGAAGAAGTTTTATTATGTCAAAAATTTCAAAGAGAGCAGTCAGACTGATAAAGACTGGAGACGTTGAAGACTCGACACATAAGACTCGTCAACATCCGAGGGGAAGTCTTTGGTGCATACGTCTGTCGACTTCGTCTTGTATCGAGTCTTGCATTGTTCATGGCATGAAGATTGAGAAAACAAGACAAGAATGTAATTCCGCTTGAAGAGCTAATTCCGCTTGAAGATGTCAACATGTAATTCTGCACGGAATTACAATGTAATTCTGTGTGAAAGTGTTAATTTCGTTTGAGTGCTTAATTTCGTTTGTATTGTAATTCCTTTTGAGTCATGTTAAAGCGGAATTGGGATATCTATAAATAGGAGTAGGTCTGTTCATTTGAAATGAAATTAGCTAGGTGTTTTCCGACGGGGAAGCTCTGTCGAAGTGTCTCCGTGGTGTAAATTGTTACCAGATCAATAAACAAGACAGTTTAAGTGAATATCTTGCTGAATCACACACAATATGTCTGTTTCCGCCTTTCATATTGTGTAGAACGCCTCTGATTGACTCGTTTCGGGTCCGTACACGATCCTACAGAAAAACTGAAATTGAGCTTGATTATGTCTTGCATGAATGAAATTAGAAGTATTATGGTGTCTAGAGATAAACCCTAGATGATTTCTTGTCAAAATCTTAGATGAGGCTTGTAGGGTTTATAATCACCAATGAAGGTGACCCATAAGTTTGTAGAAACTTGATAAACACTAGGATTGTAATTCTTGTCCTAGTGTAAACCTGAGTTTTAGGAGGTAAATTCTGAAGTATAGAAGTTAAAAACATGTGTAAATGTGTCTAATTGAAGTTGGTGTAGATAAAGATTTCAAGTCATGAACTTGGTTTTGATCATGTACAAATCTGACCCGCTAGGTGTTTGATAAAACGCCTAATTGAGGGTTAAAATGTTAAAAGTTGGGTGAAAACGCAGATTTGATTATTTTAGAAAATAATGCGTTAAAACATATGAAAGAGTTCAAAAATTATTATGAATTGAACTCTTTAGGCAAAGAATCCGGACCGTCAAGCGGACACGCCGGAGGGGATACGCGTGGAAAAGGTGTGCTCTAAAGGTACGCGACTTATAGTTTCGCTGCATTATGTTTAATTGTTGGTTTTACGTTGTTATATCGAAAATTGGTAAACAAGAAAAACCACTAAGTCACGATAGTGACAAAGTGCATTAGATAAGTAAAACGGGTCAAAACATGAGTTAGAAATAGATTTTGGATATGTCTCGCAATGGGGGTACCCATTCGGCATCCAAACAAGTCAAAACAAGTTGTGTTACAAACATAGTAACTAATAGCCATCACTTTTGATTGGTTATGTATCAAGCGTAGGTCGTGTAACGGACACGTAAATCCGTTGCAAAAGCCTAAACCCTTGTAGAGGGATTATAGTTCGGAACATTCACTTGTCGAATGATTCCGAAAGGCATGGTTAAATTCTTGAAAATAAGCATGATGGTTATTGCACAAGCAACCCTCGGGAGGGGAGCAAAAGCTCATACTTGATAAACGTAGAAACGGGTGCACTGGCCTAAAGTTTATATGATAATAATACATGTTATGGAACTTGTAAACAAATGGGTCAAATAAATTAGAGACAAATTATAGAACAACTGTTTTGAAATAATATTTTTATGCAAAACGTGTTGATAAACGCGTCCGTAATTAAATTACGGTCGCGTAGGAAAAAGAATCGGTTAAATCGGACTTACGGATCCAAAGTTATGACCATTTGAAGTTAACATAGTGAAAATCCGGAGCTGGCAGAAAATGCAGGTCCAGAAACTGGACCTGCTGGAAAACGTGTTCCCCCGCGCCACGTGATGGGGGTAAGCAAATCTGGCGCGACACGCGGGGCCACCCGCACCACGCGAGGACCCTTCGCGACACACGACAGGGTGAAAAATTGAATTTTATTTTATTTTTGATGGTTCGATACTAGAACTCGTTTACAAGCATTGTGTCTATGTCATGACTAACTTTTTATGTGGTTTTGACTCTAGGTACTAATGGGGTCTTTCCGGATGGTGATCAAACATAATAGCAAGAATCGAACACTAATTTTGGATGCTTCTGCGTTAACTTAATCTTGCCTAAACAATGTTTTGATGTAAATGATCTGCTACTCATGTTATTAATGTTTAAACTAGTCGATAGTTGACTAGTAGGTGCTACTTTATAACTTTGCTTTTGTACTTACCACAATCATGTATGGTTTTTAAAACATGAAACTTTTTGTAAACTCAAATTTTAGGGTGGAGGGTATGATTCAAACACTTTAGGGTGTTTGAGTCATTCTCTACCCAATCATATCATGCCATGTCAAGTCCCCCCATCACTCCCCATTTTCTACTCAAACACTAGGAGTGATTCAAACACTCACTCAATTAAAAAAAGAAATTTTTTGATTGGTTGAAAAGGGTTGGGACCCACCATTAAACCCTCCCCTCTCTTCCTTCACTCCTCTTCCCCGCTACGGTGACTATACACCAAAAAACAAACTCCCCCCTCACCGAATTAAGGCTGGCAGTGATTCACCGTTCGGTGAAAGGAACTCACCGATTGAGTCCACGCATTCACACAGAGTCCCCTTAGGACGAAATTCATGTAGCATATTATAAACTCAACAAGGGTCTTACATCATACAACTTGACAAACCGTTAGTCGTTATTGTCAAAGGATGATATTTTCACCTTTTGACCCGTTTAGTCTAAGTGACCGAATTTATTGGCGAGATAAAGCTTATTACTATCTCGCCTACATGACTCGCTCCGGTTTACACCACACAGTCATTTTCCTTATAAATCATTTATTGACTCTTTTGACCCCTTATAACTTACGCTATAAAGTGTCTTTCACAAACTAACGGTAATTGTCAACGAGTCATCGAATTACCGTTTTACCTTTATTATTTGTATTAATTTACCTTATAAGGTAATTATTCAAAACTCGTTATTTATTAGTCCTTTCACGACTAAATAACCGTATTAGCTCTTTCTAACCATTAAACATGGTTCATCTTTGTTGTCTTTTGTTCCGAACCGTACATGTCGTGTCGGAACATCAGAATTCAAACAAGGATATATATTATTCAGAACCTATAAAATCAGTAGGTATTAAATAAATAGAATGTAAGCTTTACTTACCTTGCATCCAGATTATGCTTTTCCGTCATTCTTGCTTCGTTTAACCCGCTTTCTTCCTAAGCTTTCACCTAGCTTGTCAAGCGTCAAACTATCATTGTAAATTGTAAGATGGTTAGATTAGTCATAATCATTAACGACTATTCCATCCTACGATTCTTATGTCGAATTTATCATTCGATCATATCGTTGGTCAGTTTGACTTTTAAAAGTCAACTGCCTATTGACCTAATTAATTATACGAAGTAGCTTAACTACTCATTTAATTACTTAACCAATTATCCGGTAAGCATCATTCATATGTTACCGTTTTAATCACTTATTTAACAAGTTCTTGTAACCATGTTGGTGCACTTCATCTGTCGACTTCGTCTTGGATCGAGTCATATAGTGTATTGTAGAGATTAGGGCGAGATTTACAAGAAAACAGGAGAATGTATGTGTTTAGAAAGATAGTTTCGCTTATAGGGACATTAGAATAGGTTTCGCTTATATGGACCATAGTAGTCCGCTTATTCGTACACTTGAGGTTCCGCTTTTGTGGACGTGTACCTATAAGCGAAACTCACATACCTATATAAACCTTATAAGCGAAATCTTTTGTAACTTTGTCGAATTCCATACCGAGGTGCTACCGGTGTGACGATTGAGCTGTAATCATTGTCAAATCAATAAAACAGTAGATTAGTGAAGAACAAGCTATTTCTACCTACGTTTCTTGTTATTCCGCACCTGAAACATAGAAGAACGCCTCTGAACGACTCGTTCGGGTCAATTATCGATCCTACAAGTGGTATCAGAGCTTGGGAGGAGGTTTTCTACAGAAATTAGCTGGATTTCATCACCATTTCTTACTTCTACACCTTCTTTCTTCACCAGATCAAGATTTACCGGTCGGAATTTGTTAAAAATTTCAAGACTGTGCGCAATTGAACATTAACAAATCCTGGAAAGTTTCAGATCAATTTACGGACTAAAAATGGTTGAAATTTCCTTCGAACTTAGTTCCGCTTATTCGGACATAGTGTAGTTCCGCTTTTCTGTACATCATAGTTCCGCTTATTCGGTCAATTATCAGAGGTTTCGCTTCAAATTACTTGGTAGTTTCGCTTCAAAGGTCACATAGTTCCGCTTTTGTGTCAACTTAAGTGAGGTTCCGCTCCAAAAGTAATCAGGGTTTCGCTTGAAGAGTTCCGCTTATTGATACATCAACAGTTCCGCTTCTAAGAACATTTGTAGTTCCGCTTATTTGAACTCAGAAGTTTCGCTTCAATGGTCATCTGAAGTTTCGCTTCTATAACATTTGTAGTTTCGCTTCAGAGTACATCAAGGTTTCGCTTATTTGTACTTTGGAGTTTCGCTTATCAGGACATCAGAGGATTTCGCTTTTGTGATCATTTTGGTTTCGCTTATTTGTCACTTATCTTGGGAAGCGCGTTAAGTCATCATGGATACTGAGTTTTACAACGCATTTGCAACACCGTCTGCTCCAGCTGCGATTGCTTAGGCCATGAACTTAGAGAACGAGACGGGAACCACCCAAAAACCCCCGAAATTGATGAGTATCGAAGAATATTACGGGTGGAAAGATCGGTTCGAGAACTGGGTTCAGGCAAATCATCTCAGATCATGGGAATGTATACTGAAGAAGTATGTGTTGCCTAGAACGGAGTTACAGGTTCTCAAAGAGCTTTCAGAGTTTACAGATCAAGAGAGGGTTATGTACAAAGCAGAAAAGATGTTGATCAGTCTGCTTCAACAAGCGATCAAAGAAGACATCTTCATTCTACTACAACACGACAAGATTTCAAAATCAATCTGGGATGCTTTGCGTGTTAAGTTTGAGGGTAGCGAGAACATGATAAAAAGCAAAAAGGCATTGCTAAAGAAAGAGTTTGATTTGTTTAGCAGTCTACCGGGTGAAGACACAAAGAAGCTAATCGAACGTTACTGTCACTTAGTGCGATCCATGTCTATGTTGAGCATTACTAATGATCGTGAAGAGTGGGTGGATAAGTTGGTTGATGCACTACCGCAGAAAGAGTGGGGAACTTATTTGATGATTCTGAAGAATACGGGTGTTTATGATGGGTTGACAATCTCACAGTTCATCGAGAAGATCGAGAGTCAGGATCTGGAACAACAGAAGATTGCTAGGATGAACAGTCCCAGTGGTCAACAGGATGTAAAGATGTATTACAAAGGGAGCATTCCAGTTCCAGAATCTGAGAGAAGTCTGAAAATCCAAACCGCATTTAGTGCTGGAGATTCTACAGAAAAGGTTGATCAGAGTTCAACCAAAAGTAGTAGTGGATTTTCGTCATTTCCATGTGTCAATCCTAAAGAGTCAAATTAAAGTTTTCAGTCGCAAAGTACAAAGACAGGAAATGGATATGTAATTCAGTGTAACATCGCTTTAAATCTTCCAGAAGGGCAAAGCTTCTCAGAAGACACTGCTAAAGACCACATGGCTCTACTTGGTTCTGTATTGTTATCTTATGAAGGTCCAGTAGCTGGTCGAATCGGAAATCCTATGCTTACTAAAGAAGATTACGATCAAATAGACGCCGAAGAGATGGAATTAATGGATATCAAATGGTGTCTTGCAAGTGTTCTTCGACGTGCTGAAAAGTTCAAAACAATCACCAGAAGAAATGACTTTCTTGATGCTCATGTATCTACTTTAGGTTTTGATAAATCTAAAGTTACTTGTTTTCGTTGCAGGGAGAAAGGACATTTCAAACGGGAGTGCAAGGGTAGAGAAGCTAGTGGCGCTCAGAATCCGTTTGGAAAAGATGATTACTACCGGAAAGCCATTTATCAGCAGGTTGGTCAATCACAAGACTCACAGACGGCTCATGGTAGGAAGATTGAGGATTCTAAGAGAGCATGTTTGGTGGACTTCAACTGGAGCAACTACATATCTCCTGATAGCAAAGTCTGTTTAGTTGATCAACATGATGAACAACTACCTGAAGGCTTCAGCTGGGATATGTTTGTTGATGATAAGGGAGAGTTCAAGGCTTTCATTGCCAAGATTGTCAGAGAGCCAGACATGTTTGCTACCTGGATGAAGTCTATTGGAGTGAATGTGAAAAGTGAGGATGAAAAGACTGTTACTTTTGATGAACTTTCAGAAAGTGTTGATGAAAGTGTACAGAGTTCAAATGAGAATGTAGAAAATAGTGTTAACTCAGAAAAGGAAGTTGTATTTGTTCAAACACCGTCAGATTCTTGTTTATCAGATGATGATTCAGAAAAATCTGCACAGTTTGATCAGTCACCAGTTAATAGTAGTAGTGATGATGAGGATGAAAAACATATCAATATTGCAAAATCTCATCTTTCTCCTGAAAGTTTTCATTTCTATTTTGCAGAACGCTTGGAGAAACTGAAGGAGAAAAGAGCCGCTAAAGAACAACAAAAGAAATCTGAAGATAATCTTCAAAATGTTGAAATTGTTGCTAAGAAGATTACTGAAGATGAGAAAGTAATTGAAGCTGAGAAAGTGAAAGAAGAAGAAAAAGTGATAGAAGTAGTGAAAACAATCGAGGTTGAGAAGATTGTTGAAGTCATCAAGCCTTGCATGAAATGTTTGGAAGGTTGCAAGGAATGTGTAGCAAAAGATGACATCATTGCTGAATATGAGAAGAAGAAAGAGCAGTTACTGTTCAACCTCAACTACGTGAAAGAATCGTACGATGTCTTGAACAAAACAGTAACTGGTCTCCAAAAGACAAACTCAGAAAGAGAACAAGCACTGACGATGATGAATGCAGTCATGATGTCAAAGCAAAAAGCCATAAATTTCTACATCGAATAAAGTGCTAAATGGAAGCAAGAGTTGGAAACAGAAAAGATTGAGAATGAGAGAATTAGACGTTTACTTCAAAGTTATTCTAGTTCTGATTATCTCATTGATCGTATTTACCCAACTGTTGCAGGAATGGAAGCTTTTCAAGACGAGAAGCCGAAGAAGAAGAAGAAAGATTGTGGTAAGAAACCGACTGTTAGCTATAACAAATGTCCGCCTCCAATTTGGGAAGGGTATTCTCCTAGAAAACCAAACGAGGAGCAACTGGAAAAAGCAGTCAATATAAAGCTTAAAACCGACACAACTGATGTTTTACCAGATAACATTGATGTCACGTTTACCTCGTCCGATACTGATCATGAGTCTGAGTTAATCAAAAAGGTGGTCGATCAGGTGTTGGATACTGATGAGGAATCTGGGTTAAAGTCTGAGTCGGGAAAGTCAAATTCGTTAGTCAACAGGGAAAATTCGTTGGTTAAACGGTCTTATAGTAAAGAATTTTTGTTATCAAAAGCAAATTTGAATGATGAAACATTCAAAGTAGTTTATACTTTGAATGGTTCTGACAAATTATATTACAACAAAGAGTTCCCAATAATGAGTATTAAAACGGAATTGATTAACAAAACTTTCAAACTAATAGAGATTAATATTCCTGAATTGAAAGTTTTGAAAAATTTTGAAAAATTTAAAAAAATATACTTCAAGAGTTCAACAACGATTAAACAAGAAAAAAGGTTGCAATTCTGGTTTCGGTTTTCAAAAGAAACCTAACCAAAATGGTAGCTACAAAAAGAAAGGTTTAGGATTTGTTCCACCAGAAAATTGTAAAAATGATAAAAATTCTAAAACAAAAACAGAATTTGTGTCAGGTGGAAGCTCAGATGAGGAACAAAAGAAACCGTTTTGAAGACTGTCAAATCAAGAGTTTCTTGCTGAAAAGAAGAAGAATGGAATTGTAGTGTCACATCCAAAGGAAACTCGTACCTGTTACAGATGCAATGAAGCTGGTCACATTGCATGGAATTGTCAGGAAAACGTCAAGACAAAACAGGGAGTTTCTCAGAAATTAAAAGAAAAGATTGTTGATGTCGAACCACCAATTGAGAAATTTAAAATTTTCGAAAATTCAGTTTATGAGATTGGTGAGTGTTCGAAGAAGAAGTTTTACAAAAAGAAAGAGAAAGACAACCAAGTGTGGGTTGTTAAGAAAGCTGATGTGAATGTCGGCGATGAATCTGGTTCCACAAAGCCAGAAGAGCCACAGGTTGAAGTGAAAATTTCAGTGAATGATGATGATTTTCCATCACTGAAATTTGAAGAGGTTAAAAAGAAAGTTGGAAATGTTGAAATCTCGAATCAGTTTTACAAAGAAAAAACTAAGTTTGATGTCGAGAAAACTTTTAATGGAAGTGTAAAGAAAATTTTTGGGAAAATGTTGAATGGGAAAGCAAAAGGGGTTAAAGACTTTTATGCAACTAAAAAGGCAATATACAATCCTACTGCACAAGAACTGAAAGCCATCAAGTCTGAAAAGACTTGGATGGAAGTTTGCTTCCCATAAGTCTTAGGACTACGCCGGAGATCCCAAGTTTATATCGTGGATCATGAATCGGCATCATTCATGTTTTGATGATTGTGTATGAAAATTTTTGATAAGTGTTTGAATGTTTACAGGTTGAATGACTACGCCGGAGCTTCCAGGTTGGTAAGTGCGAAGCAGGAATCGGCACTTTGATGAATAAAATGTAGATGATTCATTCCTACAATTGGTATTGATTGGTTATACCTACAAGTGGTTATTCTTACAAGTGGTTTAGAGGTTGCTTGATAGCAAACAGTGAATCAAGGACATTAACTTGTACTTGATTTACTACATTTGATAAAACTGACAAGATGATGAACCATATCCCCGTACTGAAACAAGTGGTAAACTTACAAGTGGTAAAAACAAACTCATTTTCCGGAAAAATCATTTTGATTAAAACAAACTTAAGTGTTTTGAAATCTAAATGAGAAAATGGTTTGTGAAAGGGGGAGTTCAGATTGTTTATGCCTAGTGAATGGCGATTTGATGCGATTTGATGTCAGTTGTCGTGTTTCTGTACAGTTTGTTTTGAATTTTTTCTTTAAGTGGGTCAATAAGTTTTGTTTGTTTTCAAATTTCTTTAATGTGTTTGCATTTTAGGGGGAGTAAGAAAATTGCAGAAAATCCAAAAACATTAGAAAATTTGAAAAAGCCAAAAACATGATAAAATTTAAAAAAATGAGTTTTGTTGTGAAAAGAGGAAATGATAGTACATCAGTAGGCTGTCACAACATGATAAAGAAATATAAAGTTAAAATGTCATAAACAATCTCACTGAAGATGTGCCAGTAGGTTTTTACACACTTAGTAAATTGTGACGTGATATAAACAAAATTTCAAACTTGCTTGTTCTGTGGGTTAACACAAACTTGGATATATAGGTAACCCCTGAAATCTTGTTTGAAAGGTCCCTTATTCTGAGATACTAGGTCTTTATGCTCAGTGATATCTGGGGTATTATCCCGGGACTTCTGCTGTACGGAAGTACTGACCTAGTCCCCGGATAATGCTTTCTGCAAAAAGCTTGAAACATAGCTTCGCCCTCAGCATGCTGATGAAACAATAAAATTGATAGTCGCTGCTGTTGAAATCAAAAAGATCCTCTAAAGGGGACACACCGAAAATTCGAAGCTGTCATCTCTCTGCGTATACGGAAGTATCGACCTGAGCTCTCACGGCCCTCGCATTTAACCCCTGAACAGATATCATCTGTGGTATACTCACCTGTAAGACCGAATATTGGGATATGGATACGGGAGTATAATCAAGTAGTGAGACACACGAATAAGCTAGTATTTAAGGCATTAATATCGTATCTCGGATCAATTGAACTTTGTGTGTAAATTTCAGTGGACCGATATACTGACAATCTAAGTGAATTGTTTAGAACTTAAAATGTAATAAGCTTAACGGTGTTGGTGACATGTCTCATAAACTGATATGATCCTCTTACACGAACTCACAAAAATATTGCCTGTATATATTTCATTTCTGCTTCATTCTGTCTTTACAAGTGGTGTCATTTACTTTCTATTAGAAAAATTCAAAAAGATTTTGGGTGTGTTTTAACATAAATCTTTTGAAAAGTCCAAAAAGATTTTTGACAACTGATGTAGGAAAGCTGATTTTCAAAATTCCGAGTGCTAAACATGATGACATTATAGTAAGGGGGAGTGTGGTTGAAATATCCAAATATGTTTTCTAAAACAAAAAGTGGTTCATCATGTGTGTGTGAACTAAGAGAGAGTGTTGTTGGTATACATGTTATGAGAAGGTGTCATCTGATTATGTCAGACTGTTGGTGCATTAAATTTGTTAAATCTAGAAAATTTATTTCTGGGTTTAGTCTTTGCAGGTTAAGTTGTGTCAGATCGATCCAGAGACTCAAGCTAGAAGATAGCCAAGTTTTGATCTTGAAACTGAACAAAAGTCAGGTTGCGATACATGAGGATTTTGTTTGATGAAAAGCCAGACAATGATCCTGATTCAGATTTTGCTGAAGAACAAAGGAATGCCAGCAAATCGAGAGGGGGAGTCTGAAGATAGAGAGAAAGAAAAGCCCAGAGACTGATCAAGATTGAAGATGTGAAGATACAGCATTGTCGTGACTCGATGGATGACTCCGTCAACATCTGAGGGGGAGTCTGTTGGTGCACTTCATCTGTCGACTTCGTCTTGGATCGAGTCATATAGTGTATTGTAGAGATTAGGGCGAGATTTACGAGAAAACAGGAGAATGTATGTGTTTAGAAAGATAGTTTCGCTTATAGGGACATTAGAATAGGTTTCGCTTATATGGACCATAGTAGTTCCGCTTATTCGTACACTTGAGGTTCCGCTTTTGTGGACGTGTACATATAAGCGAAACTCACATACCTATATAAACCCTATAAGCAAAATCTTTTGTAACTTTGTCGAATTCCATACCGAGGTGCTGCCGGTGTGACGATTGAGCGGTAATCATTGTCAAATCAATAAAACAGTAGATTAAGTGAAGAACAAGCTATTTCTACCTACGTTTCTTGTTATTCCGCACCTGAAACATAGAAGAACGCCTCTGAACGACTCGTTCGGGTCAATTATCGATCCTACAAACCATAAGTTACCGAATTAATACTTGGTGATATTAAACATCATTAATCATTAACATATCATCAAATTTTGACATATCACACTAAACCCATATCATAGTAAGTATGATTATATACTCAAACACACAATTTGTTCAAGTATTTCCTGATTACTATCATGTATGATGATTCTAATCATAATTATATCATCAAATTCATCATGTGATTAATAACCCACTTATCCTAGTGTGGTAAATCATCAAATCATTCAATATATAGCATCATATGTATAATTTTCACTTAGGGTTTTGTTCCTAAGCTAAAATAGATCACTAATTCAGTCATTGCTTTAATGATTCATTCATAATTCGCGATTATGATGCTTATTCAATTTTCACAACTTCACAAATCATCAAAATTTGACATACCTTATGATCCCCTAGCTTAGGTGATCATTAATTCATATTCAATTGTGAATTTGAGCTTCGGTTAAGCCTTCAATTTGATGATTTTTTATGAGATTAGGGTTTTGGCTCCTGGGGAACCTCCTGGGTTCGAACAGAACATTCTCAAACACACTCTATGTGTGTTTTAGTTTTGTTTAGCCTATTTTATATTACAACTTTCAAGTTATCCAAATGTGGCCCCTCATGTTTGGTTAGTTTATTAAGTAGGCCACAACCCACTTAATTCCAATATCATTCCCACTAATTATCTAGGTTAAATATTCCTAGTTAACTTAGTGGGTTCGGGGAAATTTATGACTTGGTTTATTTCATGTCCCGTTAGCTCGAGCATTCTATAAACTTATTTCTTAAAAGCCTTTATACAACTTTTATTTAATATTAGGTTTATATATTTAAAATCCAAATATTCACCGGGTCACTTTTACCACTAACGGTACTTTACCCGTCTTTTGATATTAACGTGGTTTGATTACCAAACCCGTTTTTGGGGTGTTACACACGAGTTCCGATGAACACGGTTGAATGACCTCATCATCAAGAACAGTTCGGATCTAACAGATTTCTACATGTTTTTGCACTAATCTCGACTAAATCTAGACGAGAGACGATCGATTCACGGGTTGAACATGGAATGCTGTCAAGAACAGTTGGGTCTGATCGAACGGGGTGATTCCCAACCGATCAAACGAGCTGGACTTGATGTATTTTCCGTCGTTTGACACGTTGTAACACCGTCTCGGTTAAACCGCAAAACTTTTCAACTTAACTGATTACACAAGGTTCAAACAAACAGTTGCTCGATCGAATAGCCATCCGATCGGACGACCATCCGATCGAACGGCTATTCAACCAGGTGACTTGGACTTTCAAACACTTAATCAAATTTTGCAAACTTCAAGGAACATCACTCCCAATCGAATGGTCATCCGATCGGATGACCCTCCGATCGAATGACCATCCTACCAGGAGACTTGTTCTTTGAAAACTTCCCACACTTAGAACGAATTGCCATCCGATTGAATGGCCATCCATCCGGATGACCATCCGATCGAATGACTAAACCTATACTACAACGAAAACTTCAAAAGTTCAAACATCTTACAAACACACCTTCCTCAGTCGAATGACCACCCGACCGAAGGGTCATCCATCCGGATGACCATCCGATCGGACCACCCTCCGATCATTCATCTCACCCGACGCACTGTTACACGCTATTCAACGCTTATGCTATCATTCTGTGATCAGGCTAATCTTATACGCGCTCCCTTCAATCCAAGATTGGGTTTACTTGTTAACCACGAACTGTGAGTATACTCGAACCCTTTTTATCGCACTTTTGGGTGTAACATACGTTTATATCAAAATCGCACTTATCAAAACAAATCAATTGTTTAAACTATTTATCACTTACGAATGACTGACTTACATATTGACACGTGATGCTAGTTACATATGTGCTAGGACTTTTACTCGCGACGTCCCGCCTTAACTAGTATAGTACTATAGCACCCGACGGGGTCTAGTTAGGATGAATAGCAATCGCATATCGCAGCTCGAGTGACTTAGCTGGTAGTATCTGACTTGTATATATGTTGTGTATCTCGTTTATGTTTGTGGTAATTCGCAGCACTTTTTATCTACTATGCTACTCTATCAAAACTTGTATACTCGCCAATACTTTTGTATTGACGTTATTTTAACGTATGTTGCAGGTTTAGTCGCACTCTACATCAAATCAAGCTAGGAAGTCTAGAAACACACCTAAAATCTAGGTTGTCGGATTTGTATTGTTTGAGAGAACATGAAATTCGTGACAGCTTATGTGATTGTATTTGTTTATTAATATGGGATAATGAACGCATTAAATATTGCCGCAATTTAGTTGTTATGGATTCTCTTGAGCAATCTGATTCGCCTAGTGCCGCGCCCCGATGATTCCGCCATCGGTTGGGGTGTGACAGGATCGCCGGAGGCAACGAAAGTATATGCACAAACGGGGGTCGCCGGAGCCACGGATTTGACGGAGAAATCGATTACTGTATTATCTTACCCTGAAGTAATCAAAGACAAGAGGGGTCGCCGGAGCCACGGATTTGACGGAGAAATCAAAGGGAAGAATGGGGGTCGCTGTGGAGAAGAAGCGACGTGAGGCAGGCTGTGGAGAAGAAGCGACGTGAGGCAGGTGTCCTTGTGGAGAAAGAAGTAGGGTTTTTTTGAGATGTGTTTTGAAATAGTAGAGGTTTGAAGACTTGAGGCAAGGTCTGTGCGAGGAAGAGGTTTGGAAGAGGTTTTTTAATGAAATCACTTACAAAAAACAAACACGCTTCAGACTCAAATATCTGCATGTTGTCTACGTGGGACAGACATAAGAGGTTATGAAGTGCTTTTCACAAAAAACAAACACCCCCATACACTCCTCTTTTTTCCTACATTTTCATCTTAAGCATTGATTTGAAAAATGAATAGTTAAGATTACTTTTCATCGTACATAAACAAAATAAAGTTTTTATTTGATCTTTACCCCTTTTAACCCAAACCAACTCTTTATATACGACCAATGAAATTTTGGTCTCACTAGTTTGTTTGAGTTCATATTGATTATGATCCACTTTTCCTTCCGACCTGTTCTTGGTACAACCAACTACATACCAAGTCTGAACTAACTACACAGTTTCAAAGTTTTTATGAAAACAAAATTATCATTCATAATACATAAAATTGAACAAATACAAGTACCATATCTTTTTTAAATCCTTTTTTAGTTCCTTAAGCGTAGAAAATTAAATATCAAACTACATATACACGTGGGTCGTAAGAATAAAGTGACAACCTTAATGACAAACACTTCTTAGGCTGCATGGTATGCTATAATGCCTTTAACCATGTAGGTGCTTTAACGCCACAAACACTACGCCAGGGTTGCCATAGTTGGGCGCCAAAGGGGGCTATACCAAACCCATAACGGCCACAAGAAGGAGAAAGAGGTGGGGCCACCCCAATACACCCAATCACATATTTTTTTCTTTTGTTTAATTATTAGTTAAACTACACCGTGATAACTAAAAAGTGAGTTACTTAAAATCTATTACCTATGTGGTGGGCTGTTATATCCAACCGCGCCATTCAGCCTTATAACGGTGTGTCAAGGAAGAATACAACATAGTTTCATCCTAGTGGATGGATGGTGGCGGATGAACATAGGGCTGTAAACGAACCGAACGAACACGAACAAGGCCTTGTTCGTGTTCGTTCGTTAAGGAAATAAATGTGTTCACGAACAGTTCATGAACACTTACCGAACGGGATTTTATGTTCGTGTTCGTTCATTAAGGAAATGAGCGTGTTCGCGAACGGTTCACGAACACAAATAAATTTGGCGAACGTGACGAAGGATAAAGATAGATGGCCCAGAGAGTATCACTCGAACTTGAATCCCTTATTGTGGAACGGAGGTCGATCGTATTCGCCGATGTAAATAATGAGAAATGAAAGGGAAATGATGCATAAACAAGGTGAATCTGGGTTTCCAAGTTTAATTGTTATGGTAATAAAATAAAAAAGTTTAATAATATAAAAAGTACAAATAAAATATAAGAAACTACAAAGATCTTCAATTAAAACACAAACATACGAAAATAAACGAACGCAAATCAACGAATGTTCACGAACACCTTACCGGTTCACGAACACAATCGAACGAACAAGACCTCTGTTCATGTTCGTTCATTTAACTAATCGAACGAAATTTCTTGTTCATGTTCGTTCATTTATTAAACGAATGAACATAAACGAACTTCCCGCCGAACGGTTCACGAACTGTTCGCTGAACGTTCGGTTCGTTTACAGCCCTAGATGAACACTAGGTTCCCACTAGGGCTGTAAACGAACCGAACGTTCAGCGAACAGTTCGTGAACCGTTCGGCGGGAAGTTCGTTTATGTTCGTTCGTTTAATAAACGAACGAACATGAACAAGAAATTCCGTTCGATTAGTTAAATGAACGAACATGAACAAAGGTCTCGTTCGTTCAATTGTGTTCGTGAACGTTCGGTAAAGTGTTCGTGAACATTCGTTCATTTGCGTTCGTTTATGTTCTTATGTTGGTGTTTTAATTAAAGATTTTTATACTTTCATATATTTTATCTATACTTTTTATACTATTAAACTTTTATTTATATCATTACCCTAACAATTAAACTAGGAAATCCTCTTTCACCTTGTTTATGCTCCATTTCCCTTTCTTTTCTCATTATTTACATCGATAAATATGATCTACCTCCGTTCCACAATAAGAGATTCAAGTTCTAGTGCTACTCTCTTGGGCCATCCACCTTTATCCTTCATCGCCTTCGCCAAATTTATTTGTGTTCGCTTGTGTTCGTGAACCGCTCGTGAACACGCTCATTTCCTTAGTGAACGAACACGAACATAAAATCTCGTTCTGTAAGTGTTCATGAACCGTTCGTGAACACATTTATTTCCTTAACGAACGAACACGAACAAGACCTCATTCGTGTTCGTTCGGTTCGTTTACAGCCCTAGTTCCCACTACCTAAAAGTTTCACAAATAACATGCATATTGTTAACTAAATGTATAAGTTAGGTTTGTATCAACTTATTTAATTAAGACAGATTGTAATCAATTCTATCAATGTTTATAAACTATAAAAAATATGTACAGAGTTTATAATTTGAATGTTGAATTTTGTTTAACTCTTTTATTTACAATTAAGATATATTTTCTTACAATTAAGATATATTTTCTTTAGTTGTAAATATCAGTGTAAAATGAAAATTCATTAATAACTAGCAATAAGACCCGCGCACGTTGTGCGCGTGTGCATCGTAAAAATCAAATGAATTAATTCAAACGTTATGCGATGCGTTAACAATATGAAAATGTGTGTTTCGACGTATCCGATTAAACTCATGTAACCTATATAAGCATTGTGATTGGATCAAAACGTAAAGTAAATCGAGTTTATATCGTATAATCATAACGTATTATATGTAATCCAACTCATATATAGAAAACATAACGGGTATAAAGGAAAAACTGACACGTTTAATCAAAAGGGATTAATTAAAGCTTTTGAAAAAAAATAAGAAACCACAATTTGACTCCACTCGGTTGGAAACAAAATTTACGAAACATCCATAAAATAAGAACGACAACATATTATATTTGACCTAACTCATTTCCCAAAAAAATAAACGTCCAATCGTAGACCAACTCGAATTTATACCAAAACGTACATAAAATATGCACGTAACAATGTTTTTTTAAACAAAAAATATATTGTATTTGACCTGACTCGTTTCCAGAAAAAGTTTACGTCGAAATGTAGAACAAATCGATTTTATACCGACACATACATAAATATATGCACGTAAAAAGTTAGTTTTTTTAAGTAAAGGAAGTATAGGGTAAACTCAAAACAAACTATTAGTAAAAAACTTAATACGTTAAAAACGTTTGTAAAACCGTGCCAAGTTGCACCAATGCCACACACTGCCAGCGACCACCAACAGCGCAAAAGCTTGTAAAAAAATAACAAAAAGAAAGTAAAACCAGACAAAAAAAGTTGAACCCCACACGCACGTTGTGGCGTGTTAACTCGCAAAATTTAAAACGAAACGTAAAACGAAAAACTTGCTAAAGATGAAAAGTGTGGGGACAAAAGTTGAAAATAAAAAGTGCTAGGGTTAAAATTAATAAGATGAAAACCTTTGTGTTAAAAGTAAAAAATCAATGGATTAAAATACAAAAATAAAAATCTTTTGGTTTAGAAATGTAAAATCAACTTTATTTTTGAAAAACTCCCAATACATAAAATACAACACCATATAGCATACACATGTTACTAAATTATAGTATGAAAATATAAGAATATCGTATGAGTTTTTAACTAAAAATAAATATCTAAAAACGAGTATAAATAACATGACAGCAATGTTAAGAATTTTGAAGTTTCAATTGAAATAAATAGATACTTAAATAGTTTTGAGATAGTCAACTGTAGCAAGCATTTTATGATTAATCTTTTAACTCATTGCCAGACTTCATTAAATATCAATCGAGTTTGGTTTGAATAAATCAAAAGGGGCAGGAGCAATAATGTCTTCTAAATTGTCAGCACTCATTTATTGGTCTCCATTTGTCAAACTTTTCAGCATTTTAGTCACTAATTTATACAATAAATCCAAATCTCAACCAGCTACCGTCCTTGCTGTTTACATTGCAACTAGCTTATGTTTGTAACTTTCGTAATTAACTTTGTAAAGGTTGTTAGCCCATCCACAACATGAGGGGGCACGAGCATCTCCACACTGACGAGAATTTAAAGTTAGTGACATCATTTTGTAATTTGCTTTTGTATGTCGGGACTTCCAGCTTCCTGCTGGCCCTTTTGTCCTATTTCTTCGTTTAAATAAATAGTCGCCGTTTCAAAAAAAAAATCTCCACATTGACACAATTCGTGTTGACCAACTATAAATCGCTCTTCACTTCATGAGACACAAAATCAAAAAGCTCACGGAGACACAAAATCAAGTTGCATACACGTTCAGTTTCCGACTCAGACTAAAGATTATATCGTAAGCTATGAGTTCGACGCTAAGTTATTATCAAATCGAATAACTACAACTTTGTATATAAACATGTTAACAAATATAATAAAAATTAATTAAATCTACAAATAAAATGAAACTAAAATCACATTGTCCTCTCAACCTTCCCATCCCCATCCAAATCCATCGATCCTTCCCTCCTACGACTCCTATTTTTCAACAACCCATACAAGTTTTTCAACTCTTTTCCCGTATGAAAACCATCCATACAAAACACACCCGAATGGTCACTTGCCTCATCTACAGTCCTCGTTGACCCACTATGCATCAATTTTGACGGCAGGTCAACCAACCCATCAATCGACCCACTATGACTTAAATTCCGTGGAGCCCTCGGTAACCCGGACCCGGAATAATCATGCCCCGGTTTATAACCCGTTCCGGTTTTGCCACTGTTTGTTTGTAACGCGTTAATTACTGTTTTAAGCGCTCGTGTGGGCGAACCGCGGTTCGATATCATAATCTCCCCGATCTCGGCCGGGCTCAAGCTCGCACCGGCTTGGAATATTTCCTCAACTTGTGGGAAAAGCTTATGCTCTTTAATCCCTAAATGACTACTAGCGAGATTTTTAAACGATGAGAAATCACATAACGGGAAGTGTATGTGAAAATCTATCCTACCTGGTCTCATTACCGTCGGGTCGACGTGATCTTTGTTGCTGACGGTGAAAACCATCACGCGTTCTTCACCGCAGCAACAGATGATCCCGTCCATAAAATTCAAAACCCCCGATAGACTAACTGCCTTCGATTTCTCTTTCTCCGCAAGAAACCGATCCAAATCTTCGATAACAATTAACGATTTGTTCGTAGTCTGTAACAGCAACAGTTTTAGATCAGAATCGCCAGTGACTTTTGACATATCGACGTCGTAGACGTCATAGCTCAAAAACTTCGCCATTCCGGCGATGAAACTCGATTTTCCGGTACCGGAAGGTCCGTACAAGAGATAACTCCGTTTCCAGACGCGACCGAGACGGTGATAATACGATTTCGATTTCAAAAACAATTCCAGATCGGTTTTGACTTTGTTTTTGAGATCGGAATCGATCATCGCTGTGTCAATCGTCGCCGGATGTTTGAACGGAGTGGATATCCACCGGCCGTTCTTCTCCGGTGACTTCTCGGCGTTGAGATATAACCGGAGTTCTTTCCTTTTCTGCTCGATCTCATCAGCGGTTTTACAAACATGTTGAAGATACGAACTCAATATCCTGCGTTTCTCCTTGCGTCGGATCTTCAAAACGAAGCAATTTTCATCCATCTGCCAGTAAACTCTGGATCCGAGGAACACGTCAGGAAACATCTGATCATTGTTGATGAGGAGAGTGATTTCGTTAGGGTTATTGTAGGCAGAGAAGAGGTTGACGTAATCCAAATCACCAGCAGAAGGTAAAGAATTCAAATACGTAAGAATTTTGTGAAAAAGTTGATTCTCCTGCATGTGGTGATTGAATTTAGGGATTTTGTAAAACTGGTGTGAGTGAAAACACTCTTCGAGAAACCGCCATCGGTTTTGTAAAAAGTGGCCGATGGATGTTCGGGATAAGACTCGTGGGATTAGCCAGAAGCTGGATATAACAGTGAAACCGAACAGTAAGATGATGAAAATCATGATGATGAGGAGTTTACATGAAGGGGATGAATGGTGATTGTTTGTTTATAATATAAAGGGACAAGTACAAGGATTATGTTTGGAGGGTTGGGATTGGGAAGATGAGTTAGAGCCGGACCAAAGAATGGAGAAGGAGTCAAAAAGGACGTGTATAAGTTACGATTACAATATTCATTCAATACCGGACAATTTCAAATTAATATATTTAGTCAATTGTTGTTTTTGTTTTAGTTTGAACATTTTTACCTCTACCCTTGACAAATTCAATCTATTATTCTAGTTCTAGCTAAAATACGAAAGTGTTATAGTTATATTTCCTTTGGCTATCAACATAGAACATAGATCGATTATGTTTCCAACATTTTATATACCACAATGTATCTCACATGTATAGCACATTAATTAATAAAATATATATTTTTTTCTTTATTACTGTTCTTGTAGTTTTTTTTTTCTTTTTTTTTTTTTTTTTTTTTTTTTTTTTTTTTTTTTTTGCTATTAGACTTGTTGTATAAAAGAGTAAAATACCAAAATAATCTCTAAGTTTAGGTTACTTTTCTACTTTAAATACAAAAATGAAAATTTTTATTAACGTTTCAATTTTGATGTTTTTTCATTCAAAAAGCAAACTGAGTCAAAATTTTCTGATATCCTCCACAATTTTTTGTCGTCTTCCTCGTTTTAATTAAGATATTTTAATAAAGACGATTCTACCCTTCATTAAAATGAGAAAGACGACAAAAAGGGTGGTGGATAACAGAAAATTCTAACACAATTGCCTTTTGGATGAAAATGACATCAAAATTGAAACCTTCGAAAACCCAGATACAAAAGATTTTATTTTTTTTGTCTAAAGTGACATAAACTCAGGTACCTTTTTAACATTTTAATGTAATAGAAAACATCAACTACATTGAACAAATTATATACAAGATTGTTACAAAACCCTTTATACTTTAAAAAGGGTAAGAGCATTCACATCCAATCCACTAAAAATATACATACATTCCACTAAAAAACAACTCCTATATCAATATATTTCCACTAAAAACAAATACTTTTTCTCTCTCCTTTTCAATATATATTACATTTTCTCTCATCCACTCACAACCACTTTCAATATATATTAAAAAAGTATAGGGGTGAACAGTGTCCCCACACAGATTTTGGTGGTTTGGATGAGAATGCTCTAAGTAACAGATGATTTATAACTTAAAATTTCACTTTTCGTCATAATTTAGAAAAACTTAATCGTCACGAGGATCGAAATTTAACGAGTGAATAAATAGTTAGGAGATATAGTACACATAATCTAATTTACTCTTTTGAAAAAAAGTATTTTATGTTTTACCCAAAAAAAAAAGTATTTTATGTTAAAAATCCCAATAATGAGGTAAAGCGTGCGGTTGATGATGTATCACGTGTGTGTGTTGATTATCCCTGGCTGGCATTCATAAGTTGAAGGCGTATTTTAAGGGTACAACTCATGATGCAATGGATTTGGATTTTAATGCATGTCCAGTACCCAAGCCAAAACTATACCTCCGTTTGCTAATTAGGGGTGTACTGGGGATGGAGGGATATCTTCTTTTAAGGTAAATTTAGATCACTGACTGGCTATTAGGTAGTGTTTGGTATGCCGGAATAAGAGGCGGAATGGAATGGATGATTACGAGGGAATGAAGAAAATGGTGTTTGGTTGGTCAATAGAATGGAATCACCAATTCCAAAAGGCATTCCATTCCCTCAAAATCATTCCTTCCACCCCTCATGTTTTTTTTTCATTCCATCCCCTCTTGCACCATTCATCAACAACACCACAACCCACCACCTTCGCCACAACCCACCACCACCACCCATCACCGACGCCATCGCCGCCACCCGCCATCCCGACAGCCACCGCCGCCGCCGCCCACCCACCCGCCGCCGCCGCCGCCCACCCACCCGCCACCGTTACCACCAACCGCCAACGCCACTCACAGCCGCCTCCCACCACCATCGTCAATGCCACCACCGCCAGCACCCACCACCGCCGCCACCCACTGCCACCTCCGCCGCCACCCACCACCAACGACCGCCGTCGCCGTCGTCCCCGTCGTCACTCGCCGTCGTCGCCGCCGTCACTCGTCGTCCCCGCCGCATCGCCACTCGCCGCCACCACCACCACCCATCGCCGCCGCCGCCTACCACCGCCACCTATAACCACCCACAATCACTACCACCGACCACCACCACCACTACTCACCGCTAATTTTATTTATTCGTTTTTCTTGCCACCAAATCATACACAGTAATAATTCATTCCATTCACATATGGTGGTAACCAAACAAGACATGGAATGGTAATGATCCATTACATTCCCTCGTGCATTCCATTACCTCGTCTATTCCATTCCTTCGTCCATTCCATTACCACATACCAAACGGACCCTTAAAGTATAATCGTGTTACCAGAGAAACCACCCGCTCACCGAATAATTGCCATCCCCGCAGCGGTGAGTATACACCGATTTAACCCATCCCCGCTCACCGAATAATTGCCAGCAACCGATCACCAATCGGTGAAAACAAGTCCCCGAAGGGTTCCCCGCAACGATACTGTGTACCCTTAGGGTGGAGGGAGTCGTTCAATCACTTTAGGGTGTTTGAGTTATTCTCTAACCAATAATATCATGTCATGTCAAGTCCTCATTCTACTCCTCATTTTACACTCAATCACTGGCAATGGTCAAACACATGGAGCACTATAAACAATTTAAAAAAAAAATGTGATTGGTTGAAAAAGGGTGGGGCCCACTATTAACCCCCTCTCTCTACCCCTTCTCTTCCCGCATCGGTGAGTAGTCACCGTCCTCACACTAACCGCTCACCGAAATCGTCGCCGGCATCCATTCACCGATCAGTGAATGTGACTCCCCGAGTCACTCCCCGAAACGATACCCACCACCCTTATTTTTCTTTTATCAATCTAATCTACTTTCAACCATCACTAGGGCTCTAGTGGTGGTCTCGGGTATTTAAATTTCACCTATGGTGGGCCCAGGTGAGTTTTCCACTCCAGATCTCAAGTTCGAGTCTGGGCGATAAGGGTTTCTCATTGAGTGGTTTAACTTGGAGATCTATTGTGCGAGTGGGCTCTCTAGCGTGAACCCGGTTAAGACAACGTATATTAGACCTCCCGACATTCGCGAATAATTCACACCTTTCAAAAAAAATCTAATCCACTTTCAATTCTACAATAATATAAATTACAAGACTTGAACCCTTAATCTCTTAGAAAAGGACACCATTTGCACATTATAATGCCGCTAGGCCAAATGCCCTTTGATATTTAGCACTTTTACGTTATGTATAATATACATGTGTGCTCATTATTTAAATAGTTCTTATCAAAGGGTTTGTGGCCTAATGGTATAAAGTGTGTAATAAATACATTTATAAGTGGCTGAGGGTTCCAGTCTAATGGTTGATATTACTAGGTATGAGTTGGTACTGCTACCATACTGAGCCATTATCGGTATCAACTTTTTACGATTTTTAGGATTGGTACTTTCGGTTCGATACGGTACGATACAGTATTTTGGCTCGATTTACCTTCGAGTACCGATATCGTACCAACCACTTTCGGTACCGGTACCCACTTTTTGCGTTTGTCAAAATCGATACCGGCACAGTGTCTAGCTCTTTCCTAGACATTACTGTAGATATAAAAGTAAGTTTTGAAGAGTGTTAGTAAACCCTTATAAAAAAATGTGTTAAATACATCCTAGGGCTTTGTTTAAAAATCTTTGATAATCTAAGGGAGAAGAAGTAAACTTGCATCTTAGAGGGTTGAACACCCATCATCAGAACCTACTCGTATAAGGCAAAGGATGTGGTTAACTGGTAGAGGCTTACCATCACCCTTTATTTTAGCGTCATCCTCTTTCACCATTTCTCCCGTTCATTATCTATGGGTGTGGTTCACTATTCTTCCCTCCACTACACCCTCTTTTTTATTATTTTCTTCAAATTATCCGCTTTTAAATAGCATGTTACTAGACTCGTGAGCATCGTGTAAATTTCCACCATTTTCATGCTTCACCAATGAAGGGGGTGATGTTCACAAGTGTCCGTGATGTCACATCACCTCCATCAGAAATTTCAGCAGATTGATCAGAAAACATCAGAAATTCTGTTTAAAAAAAATCAGAAATTTCATCAGAATTATCAGATTCCATCAGAAATTCTGTTAAAAAAAAAACTTTAATCAGATTTTCTGATTATTTTATCAGAAATGTGATCAGATTGATCAGAAAATATCAGAAATTCTGTAAAAAAAAAGATTTTTTTGCTCGGTTTTATCAGAAATTTCATCAGATTCATCAGAAATTCTGATCCGAAAAAAAAACTCGACGGTTCAAGATCATTTTCTTTAGCCTTGCATGATTCGTTATTGTTTGAAGCCTCATCAATCGACAGCCTAAACACTTATCCTATATTGGATAGAAGATACTTATATCCTAGCTGGTAGGGATACAAGATATAATGCTTACATTTAGGTGGAAATATAAATCGAGGTGAAAAATTATAACGACAAATGAAATATAATCAGATGATCATCCATAAAAAGTCGGACGTTTGCCAAATAAACTTTCATGCCAATGAAGATACAGTCAACGAATATCAAAAAAAAAATGCCTACGTGATAACGTGCCAAGAGGAAAAGAAAGATACATCTTCAGAAAGTTTATTTGTTATTTCTAAGTATAAGTGCATTGTTTGTATTTTTTAACAACAAATAGGGGGTGACTGTTAGGCAACTTTATTGTATTTGTTGTTAAAAATAGTTTAAGGTACTTAGAATTAATTCCGTCAACACGAAGCGACCGACGAACCGTCCCAGAAGTGCTAAATATGAAGACCGAGAAAGAAAAATATCAAGTTTCTAATTCTTTGATTAAAGATCTCGACAAGGTTACAAGACTTCAAAATGTTAGCGGAACATTATGGAGTATACAAGATACAAAGTCAAAGAATTGTGTTAATAAGATAATAAATGTAACAACTGTCACTAAAATCAATAATTAGGATAATAATTAGACAATAAGAAAACCCTAATTGAGACACCCAAGTAATTCTACATTAGCCCTAGAATTTTCAGAACAATCGGAATCAGGATCAGGGCCCCTAAAACTCGAGGGGGGCAAACCCTAATCGAATAGTTATCTAAATAAGACGTTGGGACAATCTGATTTGTCCAATTTATTGATTCAGCAAGCCTAGTCCCGAGCCTAGGCAGCCTATAATTAGACTGCTTAGCTTACGGACCGTAAGGGATCAGGCATACGGTCCGTAAGCGAGTCCCAAAAAATTAGTATAAATAGCAGACATCGGGACTTGCCTTCTGTTCTTGTTTCGACGAAGAAATTCGTTGTGTACGAAGAGTTATGTCACAATCAGTTCAATAACACACACAATTCACGAAGTGCTGCCGCAATCAGGGTAATAACTCGATCGCTATTACGATTCAACGTCCGATCGATTATAACTATCCAACGATTGTCCGAGTGCTGCTCAAATTGGGCTTGTACTTTGATTATTCGTCGTGATTTCGACTTGAATATTTGAGTACTGTTCGAATTCGGACTATGCTCTGTTATTCGTTGTGAATCCGATTGAATTATTAAGTATCGCACTTGTTAATCGATGTGAGGGTTTAATCTCGTGAATTGACGTAACTGCTGAATTAGTTACTAACCCGTTGTGTGTGCATTATTATCAAATTAGGTTTAATCAAGGCTAATCAGTAGGCTTATACCTTGCTCGATAAATCTGCAATGTGAGTCATTCTCTTTTTATCAACTGTTTTACAATACTCCAAATTATTTTCAAAATGTATAATTACAGGGATTAAGTCGTGGTTATCTTGACCGCTGGCTAGTGGGGTATTGTGCACATTACTAATTTCTCACGGTTAGGCAATAAGCCCTAACAGGGGTTAGGCTAATAAGACCTAACAGTGACAAAACGTCGCTAATTGGGTGACTGGACCCAATAGCGGTATGACCATCGTCACACGGGTGGCAAAGCCAGATATTAATTAAGATACTGCCATAGTAATCGCTCTTATGCTGTAATTTATAACTATGTGTCATTTTATCAAAAATGAATGATTCACTCAGTATTACCCCGCTGACAAAACCTTTTTACAACATGTTTCAGGTGACCTACTAAATTAAGTACACGTGCTACAGAGCACTATCAAGCTTGAAGTGGTGGCTCAAATAAATAAATAAACATGTTTGTAAAATAATGAAATTATGATATTTACGGGGTTTATCCCGAAGTGTAAATAAATAATACTCGGGCATATTTTTCAAATTTAAAACGATCCTGTTAAGACTTCCGCTGTAAAAATAAATACCACGGGATTTTCTGTCCCGCGGCACCTGGACCGGGTCAAACCGGGTACGGGGGCCGTGACAGAAAAAGGTGGTATCAGAGCCACTGATCAAGCCACTGATTTAAGCCTATTAAGTACTTATTTAAATTTTCTAACTGTCATTCTATGAATATATGTTTTATTATCTGATTAATTGAGTATAGGATGAGCAGATCCTTATAGGCTAGCCAATATAGCAAATAATGCAATTCCTGACCTAAGCTTTAGCACCTTTATCTTATTCAGTAAAATAAATTTATAAATAAAACCTAGGGTATTTTAAATTTCAGTTGTTTTGGTAGTTAAACAGTATGAAATAGTATTTCAAAGTTTTCTACCAAATTTGTGATAAATTCTGACTTAGTAATTGTGTGTATGTTGCTAAACAGCATGAGTGACTTGTCTGATGCCCTTCAGAATTTAAATCTCTATCCAGTAAGAATAGAAGTTTGCAGAGATTTCAATAGGTATATACCAAACATAGAAGAACCTATAAATTTCGATGCTTTACCTCTCGAGAAACCCAAACCTAAGGAAATAGAAATTGGAGAAAGTTCCAGGCAAATTGAGAGATTACCATCTCAAGCAGAGTTAGATTTTATAATGGCAAGCTATAATACTATTAAACCTAATAGTGCAAATGTTTTTATTCACTCTCTTGAAACACAACTACCAATGAACTTAGAACCAGCTATTCCAAACCCTTCAATCCACTCGCAAATAGACGAATGGTTGATTAATGAAATACAGTTACAAAACCATCCCTATAAACTTTTTCCTCAGTTCAATTCAGAACCTTTACCAAATCCACCAATAAGTAACGAGAATACAGCTGAACTTCGCCTTGGTAAAAAACTAATGGACATTGGAAATAGGATCCAATAGATTGGAGGACAGATCTTCCGGAAATACAATAAGGGGGAACACCACTACTAGAATATCATCTGACAAAAGATAGGGAATTATGGAACTGTGATCGTATAATAATAATAATAGTAAAATCAGTATATGTAAAATAAATAATAAAACGTGGGTATATAGAAACATGGTACAAATGAAATTTTGGAAAATCATAATTTTGTTTGTACATTCGTGATTATGTGCACTTATTTGTGACCTTGAATTATTTTTTTTATAACTAATTATTTATATATAAATTAGTTATCAGATGGAAAACGTGAATAATGAACCAGTTAATGAAGTTAATGAGTCTGAACAACAACCGGGGAATCAATATATGACTAGGCAGGATATAGAGAATATCGTTGCTCAAGGAATAGCCAACACTATTCCAACAATGATAGCTCAAGGGATAGCCAACGCTATTCCAGCAATCATTGCTGCTGTTAAAAATCCAATAGAACCACAGCAAATCATTCCTAGCAAACGTATTTCGGAAGATAACTTCAGTAATAATGTAAACAGAGGCAATGATTATGTTAATCATGATGAGGAACCACAACAAGCTCCGCTCCCTAAGAAAAGGAAAGCTGCAACGCCTGGTTGCACTTACAAGGGGTTCCTTGCCTGTAAACCTGTAGAGTTCGCAGGCAATGAAGGGGCAACTGTGGCACTGCGTTGGTTAGAGAAAACCGAGACAGAGATCAGAATAAGTAAATGTGTTGAGGAAGATAAGGTTATGTACGCTTCGCACCTTTTCAAAGAAGAAGCGTTGGAATGGTGGAATACAGTATTACAAGCTAAAGGAAGTGACATGGCCTATGCCATGAGTTGGGAAGAATTTAAGCAATTAATAGAAAGAAAATTTTGTCCCGAATATGAGAAAGAGCAAATGGCAAATAAGTTTTTAAGTCACCGAATGGTGGATGTAGATTGTCGAGGGTATACTTCAAATTCTTTGAGTATGCCAGAATTGTACCTACTCTGGCTTCGCCAGTACCGGTATTTATCTCTCGCTATATCTGGGGTTTGATTAGTGAGATTCGTGACATTATCAAAGCTGCGAGACCCCGCACAATTGACGATGCGGTAGAGTTAGCCAACACTCTAACTGACGGACTGATACGCACTCGAGAAGCGAATAGAAAGAAGGATTTAGCCCAGAAAATTTCCCAAGAATTTCATATAAATAATAGTAGCAATTTCAGAAAAGGAGGAACCGGACGACTTTCCACTATCCCATTTTGCAATACCTGCAAGGGAAAGCATTTTGGAAAATGCAAAGGATGCTGCAATTACTGCAAAATTCCAGGATATCGAGAAGAGGATTGCAGGAAAAAGAAGGCAATAACTTGCTATAATTGTGGAGAAACCGGACATTTCAGAACAAACTGTCCGAACTTAGGCAACCCAGCAAACGAAAAGACGAAACCTGCAGAAGGGACTACCAAGAAAAACGCAAGAGCTTTTCAATTAACCACTCAGGAAGCTGAACTAATTCCTGACATCATAGTTGGTACGTTTTAGTTCACAAACGTTTATGCAAGTATTATTTGACTCTGGTACAAACCAAAGTTTTATAAATACTTCATTCTGACAAGCCCTTAAATTATCCTTAACCAACCTTAGGCAGACTTTTACAATTGAAACGGCAGATGGGAATTCCGTTAGAATAAATAAGATTTTGCGAGAAGCAAAGATAGAATTAGGATATAAATTTTCTGCAAAACTTGTTACTAATAAATTTAGCCGGATTTGATGTAGTATTAGGAATAGATTGGTTAGTAGCCAATCATACCCGAATCCTGTATGATAAAGAACTCCATAGAAATTCAGACCCCCACAGGAGAATTAGTAATAATTACCAGAGATAAGCCACAAAAGCCATTAAAATTCATTTCAGTAATGAAAGTGGCTAGCTATTCAAGGAAACAAGAAACGGTGTATATGATTTCTGTAATCATTAACACTAAAAATAAAAGAACTTCAGGACATCCCTATAGTTTCAGAATACCAAGATATTTTTCCAGAAGAATTACCTGGGTTACCACCGGATAGGGAAGTAGAGTTTAGAATTCATCTAATTCCAAGTACTACACCAATAGCTAAGGCACCTTATCGATTAGCACCTACTAAAATGCTAGAATTGAAAAAGCAATTAGATGAATTACCAAGCAAAGGATTTATACAACCTAGTTCATCCCCTTGGGATGCACCAAGTGTTGTTTGTAAAAAAAAAAAAGATGGGTCGATGAGAATGTGTATCGATTATAGGGAATTGAATAAGGTTACAATTAAGAATCGATACCCGTTACCTAGGATTGATGATCTTTATGATCAATTGCAAGGAGCTAGGTATTTTTCTAAAATAGATTTGTGCTCCAGATATCACCAGCTGAAAGTGCAAGAGGAGGACATACCCAAAACTGCTTTCAGAACTAGGTATGGTCATTATGAGTTTACAGTCATGCCCTTCGGATTAACAAATGCTCCAGCCGCATTTATGGACATGATGAATAGAATCTGTAACCCATACTTAGATAAATTTGTAATCGTATTCATTGACGATATACTCATTTATTCCAAAAGTCAGGAAGAACATTGTGAACACCTGCATGCACTCTTAACCTGTTAAGAAAAGAAAAGCTTTATGCTAAATTCTCGAAGTGTAAATTCTGGCTGCAGGAAGTACAATTTTTAGGTCATATGGTAAATCATGAAGATATTCACTTAGATTCTGCTAAGATAACAGCAAATTACTAAATGGAAAATTCCGCAATCCCTAAATGGAAATTAGGAATTTTGTAGATTTAACCAGATGCTAAAGGTAGTTTATTAAGGACATTTCTCAGATAAATATATTCTTAACTAAGCTAAAACAATTAAGTTTAAATAAGAATCTAAACCAGAAGAAGCCTTTAGAATCTTAAAGTATAATTTAACAAATGTCCCAATCCTAGCCTTACCAGAAGGAACAGAAGATTTTAAAAGTATATGGTGATGCTTCAAATCTAAAATTTGGAGGTAGGATAATGCAATGCAAAAAGGTAATTGTGTGTGCATCAAGGCAATTAGAAAAGCATGAAGAAAGCTATGCCACTCAAGATTTAGTATTAGGAGCCATAAAGTTTATCCATAAGTAATTACAACTGTGATATTTAAGTATCACTACGAAAAGGCTAAAAACGGCTAAGGATCGCCGGAAGAGTTATACAGATACTAGACGAAAGTCGTTGGAGTTCGAATTGGAAACAAAATACTATTAAAAGTATCTCCTTGGAAAGGAGTTATTAGATTCGGTATGAAGGGAAAGCTAAGTCCAAGGTACGTAGAACCATTCCTATAATCCAACGTATAAGATTAGTTGCTTATCATTTACAACTACCAGAAGAATTAATAGAGGTACATGATGTGTTTCATGTATCCAGTCCCAAGAAATGTCTCTCAGACGAATCCCTAGTAGTATCTCTTTAAGATATAGAGGTAAATGGAAAATTTAAATGGTAGGGAAACCATTACAAAGATAGAAAGATCCAGTTTCTCAAAGCACAAACAACTAGTGCTGGACAAAGCCAAATAGAATTTAAAAGAGGACCAGAATACACGTGAAAACTAGAATCAGAAATGAGGAAAAATACCCTCATCTATCTCGAGGACGAGATTTTTCTCAAGGTGGGGAGGATGTAACAACTGTCACTAAAATCAATAATTAGGACAATAATTAGACAATAAGAAAACCCTAATTGAGACACCCAAGTAATTCTGCATTAGCCCGAGAATTTTCAGAACAATCGGAATCAGGATCAGGGCCCCTAAAACTCGAGGGGGGCAAACCCTAGTCGAATAGTTATCTAAATAAAACGTTGGGACAATCTAATTTGTCCAATTTATTGATTCAGCAAGCCTAGTCCCGAGCCTAGGCAGCCTATAATTAGACTGCTTAGCTTACGGACCGTAAGGGATCAGGCATACGGTCCGTAAGCGAGTCCCAAAAAATTAGTATAAATAGCAGACATCGGGACTTGCCTTCTGTTCTTGTTTCGACGAAGAAATTCGTTGTGTACGAAGAGTTATATCACAATCAGTTCAATAACACACACAATTCACGAAGTGCTGCCGCAATCAGGGTAATAACTCGATCGCTATTACGATTCAACGTCCGATCGATTATAACTATCCAACAATTGTCCGAGTGCTGCTCAAATTGAGCTTGTACTTTGATTATTCGTCGTGATTTCGACTTGAATATTTGAGTACTGTTCGAATTCGGACTATGCTCTGTTATTCGTTGTGAATCCGATTGAATTATTAAGTATCGCACTTGTTAATCGATGTGAGGGTTTAATCTCGTGAATTGACGTAACTGCTGAATTAGTTACTAACCCGTTGTGTGTGCATTATTATCAAATTAGGTTTAATCAAGGCTAATCAGTAGGCTTATACCTTGCTCGATAAATCTGCAATGTGAGTCATTCTCTTTTTATCAACTGTTTTACAATACTCCAAATTATTTTCAAAATGTATAATTACAGGGATTAAGTCGTGGTTATCTTGACCGCTGGCTAGTGGGGTATTGTGCACATTACTAATTTCTCACGGTTAGGCAATAAGCCCTAACAGGGGTTAGGCTAATAAGACCTAACAGTGACAAAACGTCGCTAATTGGGTGACTAGACCCAATAGCGGTATGACCATCGTCACACGGGTGGCAAGGCCAGATATTAATTAAGATACTGCCATAGTAATCGCTTTTATGCTGTAATTTATAACTATGTGTCATTTTATCAAAAATGAATGATTCACTCAGTATTACCCCGCTGACAAAACCTTTTTACAACATGTTTCAGGTGACCTACTAAATTAAGTACACGTGCTACGGAGCACTATCAAGCTTGAAGTGGTGGCTCAAATAAATAAATAAACATGTTTGTAAAATAATGAAATTATGATATTTACGGGGTTTATCCCGAAGTGTAAATAAATAATACTCGGGCATATTTTTCAAATTTAAAACGATCCTGTTAAGACTTCCGCTGTAAAAATAAATACCACGAGATTTTCTGTCCCGCGGCTCCTGGACCGGGTCAAACCGGGTACGGGGGCCGTGACAATAAATCTTATTAACACATAATATACTTTCTATGAAAAAAGGCTTCAATAAAAAAAAGAGAAAAGGAATTTCCTTTTGGAAAAACATTCATCAGAAAAGTAAAAAGGAATCCTTTTCCATAAAAAAGAATCTTTTCCTATAAGAAAAAAGTAAAAAGGAATTCTGGTGAAAAGGAATCTTTTCCTTTTAAAGAAGCATTCATTAGAAAATATATTATCTCAAAATGTGAAAAGCTTTCACATAAAAGAAAAGGAAAATATTAATATGTGGATAGCTTCAACAGAAAAGAAAGAAGCAAGTTGGTGACAAAAGAAAGATAAGGCTCTGGGCACACATTCCAACTTCCATCAACTAATCACATTTGAGATAGGCTTATGAAATTCTCTATATATACATAATTCCTATGAAGGAATTATGTGTGCTTTTGTATTATAATATCCTAGATAGAGTTTTCATGAGAGTTTACCCCCTGGTTTGGCCCAGGGGGTGACATTTAGATTCGAGTTAATTCTCGGATCGACCCCTTCTTCTTTAATTAATAAGAATTAATTATTGAAGATATATCGCTCTCACTGTCTATATTTTTTACTCTTTTGAATATTTATATACTTAACAAACACCCGTCTCAACGAGCGAAGAAAGTTGCACCGTTCGAACAGGGCCGTCGTAGGGGACCAACAAGTGGTATCAGAGCAGATTGAATAAATTATTTCCAAGATCCCTTCCTCCTGTAAGAGAGACGTATATTCTTGATCTGTTAAAGGTAAAAATATTTTTTTTTTTTCAGATCCAAAAAAAATATAAAGCATGTAGTAGTGCTATTATTTTTTTCTGTTACTTTCATTACTATTGCTTTTATTACTATTATCTTTATTATCTATATTAGTATTTTTTTTTTGTATAAAAAGAGGTGTAGAAAAAGGATATAAAAAAAACACAAAAAAAAGGAGTTAAACAAAGATAAATGAACTTTAGTTTATCAGAAAGAAAAATTTTGACATCTAAAAAGAGAGTTTCTGATAAAAGAAAGTTTGTTCGTATCTTATTTAATGAAATAACTCCAAATTCTGGTTAGTTAATCTTAAAAAAAAGGAATGATAATGATAAAAAGAGATTAAAAACAAAAAACTGTGTGAAACTTTAGAAAACATACTCATAATTATTATCTTTTAAAAAGTTTTCACAAAATATTCCTTGAAGAAAAGAACATGTACTTAGGCTTCTACCAGAAAAATATGTGTAAGTAATATCTCTTTTCCTTACTTATTCCCTCTCATCTTGAAAAAAAAAACGAATTTTCTGATGCGTTCGTCAGATTTTCTGATGATTTCTGATGCGTTCGTCAGATTTTCTGTTAAAAAAAAACTTTTTTTTTTCAGATTTTCTGATTATTTTATCAGAAATTTCATCAGATTGATCAGAAAACATCAGAAATTCTGTTTAAAAAAAAATCAGAAATTTCATCAGAATTATCAGATTCCATCAGAAATTCTGTTAAAAAAAAAAACTTTAATCAGATTTTCTGATTATTTTATCAGAAATGTGATCAGATTGATCAGAAAATATCATAAATTCTGTAAAAAAAATTGATTTTTTTTGCTCGGTTTTATCAGAAATTTCATCAGATTCATCAGAAATTCTGATCCGAAAAAAAAACTCGACGGTTCAAGATCATTTTCTTTAGCCTTGCATGATTCGTTATTGTTTGAAGCCTCATCAATCGACAGCCTAAACACTTATCCTATATTGGATAGAAGATACTTATATCCTAGCTGGTAGGGATACAAGATATAATGCTTACATTTAGGTGGAAATATAAATCGAGGTGAAAAATTATAACGACAAATGAAATATAATCAGATGATCATCCATAAAAAGTCGGACGTTTGCCAAATAAACTTTCATGCCAATGAAGATACAGTCAACGAATATCAAAAAAAAAAAAAAATGCCTACGTGATAACGTGCCAAGAGGAAAAGAAAGATACATCTTCAGAAAGTTTATTTGTTATTTCTAAGTATAAGTGCATTGTTTGTATTTTTTAACAACAAATAGGGGGTGACTGTTAGGCAACTTTATTGTATTTGTTGTTAAAAATAGTTTAAGGTACTTAGAATTAATTCCGTCAACACGAAGCGACCGACGAACCGTCCCAGAAGTGCTAAATATGAAGACCGAGAAAGAAAAATATCAAGTTTCTAATTCTTTGATTAAAGATCTCGACAAGGTTACAAGACTTCAAAATGTTAGCGGAACATTATGGAGTATACAAGATACAAAGTCAAAGAATTGTGTTAATAAGATAATAAATCTTATTAACACATAATATACTTTCTATGAAAAAGGCTTCAATAAAAAAAAAGAGAAAAGTAATTTCCTTTTGGAAAAACATTCACCAGAAAAGTGAAAAGAAATCCTTTTCCATAAAAAGGAATCTTTTCCTATGAGAAAAAGGTAAAAAGGAATTATGGTGAAAAGGAATCTTTTCCTTTTAAAGAAGCATTCATTAGAACATATATTATCTTAAAATGTGAAAAGCTTTCACATAAAAGAAAAGGAAAATATTAATATGTGGATAGCTTCAACAGAAAAGAAAGAAGCAAGTTGGTGACAAAAGAAAGATAAGGCTCTGGGCACACATTCCAACTTCCATCAACCAATCACATTTGAGATAGGCTTATGAAATTCTCTATATATACATAATTCCTACGAAGGAATTATGTGTGCTTTTGTATTATAATATCCTAGATAGAGTTTTCATGAGAGTTTACCCCCTGGTTTGGCCCAGGGGGTGACATTTAGATTCGAGTTAATTCTCGGATCGACCCCTTCTTCTTTAATTAATAAGAATTAATTATTGAAGATGTATCGCTCTCACTGTCTATATTTTTTACTCTTTTGAATATTTATATACTTAACCAACACCCGTCTCAAACGAGCGAAGAAAGTTGCACCGTTCGAACAGGGCCGTCGTAGGGGATCAACATTTATAAATTAAGAAGGAATTTTTTTTTTATTTTTTGGGTATCTTAAAATGCCTCCCACTTATGCATCATAATATAGTACAGATAAATCATTTGATGTTTAACGCATATTTTTTGCGACTTTTTTAATCCACTTTTTATGTATTTTAATCTTTTTTATATTTTGTGAATCCATGATAGATATTTGACAGATATAGAGTAAACTGTCAAAATGGTCCCTTAGGTTTGGTCACTTTTGCCACTTTAGTCTAAAACTCAAACCTTTTAAATCTGGATCCCTATGGTTTCTATTTTGTTGCTATTTTCATCCAACAGTAAAATCTGGTTAGATTTTTCAATTAACATCCAACTTTTTTTTATCTTTTCCATCCCTTTTAATAAAGGGTAAAATGGTCTTTTAGGTAAAATTATAACTTAATTAAAAAAACCTTATATAATTAACAAATCCCTTTTATAAAAGAGCAAACCCTAATCCATTATTGTCCCTACTTCAACCCCCATCCACCTGCAACTAAAGATCAACAATGGTAGTCTGCATATGTGGAGCCCCAACCCAACTCAGCAGCTAAAATCATTGTAATCGTCCATGGATTGTTTGTATTTAGGAACATAGCAGTTAGGGTTTAATCGCATGTATTTAGGGGAAATCAGGAAGATGATGTTCGTTGACTGTGTTAAACATTTGTATTTATAAGGTAAATTTTTTTGTTTTCTTAATTTCTTATAATAAAACATTAAAAGACCATTTTACCCTTTGAAGAAACACTGACCTATGCGGTGATTACGGGCTAGGACTTCAATGACCAGTGACCCGAACGATCGGCTGCAAAACAGAAAACACCGTTAGGACTCGTTACAGGAATGGGGTTATTCCTGTAACCACCCTCCGGCGTGAGAATAAGTCTCGGTTTATGGGAGTAAAAGGAAATTGAGAGGAGAAAGTTATATGAGAGCAAGATGATCATACCTTATACGTTTACCTTTATTTATAGGTTTTCCATTAGGGTTTCCTCTAACCTAGGATATATTCCGATAAGTTAGGGATTTACATGATCTTCCCGAAAAGTTGGAGATTTGGTTATGTAACTTCCGTGCGGAGATGGAAAGTTCTAGAATAATCATTTATATTCATATTAAAATAATAGGTTGGAACCGGGTCGGGTTGACCGATGCGGGTCATACCTCGTCATGTCCCCCAGTCCGAGTTCATGGAAAGAAATCCATTAGCTCGGACTAAGAGAGAAAAAAGAAAAGTTATTGTATTATGATTATTGCCAAATACGTTGGGCCTAGTGCCGTTATGTTTTTGGGAAATGACGGCGAAAAGATAGGATGTGACAGTTGGGTCATCATTGGGATGACAACTGTGCTTACCCTGTTTGGACACGTATTTCCGTTCGTACGCCTTTTTGAATTTGAAAGGTTGCTTTTGTGTATAAGTAACAATTCCATATATGAGGGTTTAAATTTTTTCCCCCAAATCATTCGTTCATCATTCTTTTCTAAAAAATGGCTTCAAAACCTAGTGCATCGTCCTCTTCTGCTGCCGCCACTACCGATGTGCTTTTCTGCAAGTGGGGTGTAACGTCTTACAACAACCTTGTTCAAGACTACGACATCCGGGCCGAATGGAACCCTATATTGCCGTCCAAAACGGATACTGCATTTCCCCTGAAATCGGGTAAAATCACATTGTTTAGTGATTTCTTCAAGTTCTGCAATTTTCGGTTACCTGTTACCAAGTTTCTCAAATTGGTGCTCGATTTTTACCGTATTCACATTTCTCAATTTCATCCCCTCGGGTTGGTGAAACTTCGCCAATTCGAATTTGCCTGCATTGCCCTAGGTCATATTCCAGAACTAGTTGTGTTTAGGGCTTTCTTCGTGCTTGTATGGAAATCCCCTTTCTTTACCTTCGACTGGAGAGACACTGATGTGTCCTGCCTTAGGGATATTCCTACCAGTTCTAGAGACAAAGATTGGAAGAAAAAGTTTTTCAATATTGATGCCTCTGTTATTCCTGGTGAAATGTATTGGAAGGAAAAGGGACCAAAGGATAAGGTCAAAGATGACGGTCCTTCGGAGGATGCATACGTGTCGAACGTTCTGTACATGAAATTGTGTGGTCGTCCCTTCGAGTGCACGGTTATCCCTGAAGGTGCTCTGGTGATGGCAGGCATGAGTTTGTTATGGCGTGATATCCGGCGGTACCCCTCGTTTCAAAGGGATGATGCAGGTATGTTTAATTATCTTTGGTCATATTTTTCTTAAATTTCAGAAATAACGCACACATATTCCGCATGGGAATGGAGTATGTTTGATTTTGTTGATCCTCCGCGGCACCTTGCGTTGAGGCCTGCTGACCGCGTGCTGGACGAAGGAGAGCTAGACGTGCTAGGGATGCACCTTGAGCAGTTTATTCTACCCGCTGTACCAGCGGACCCTGCTATGTACATTTCCCCCCTGCCGGCTGTTTATAATACCAGCGTCCCTGCGTTGGAGAAGAGACCCGCTCGGATAAAGCTTACCGGGAAGAAACATACGGCGACTAATGTGGCTGTTTCTTCCGTTGAGGAATCTGCCTTTGTTGGGCAGAGTATTTCTCTGGCCGCCGGCATAACGAGCCCTGGTCGTGTCTTGAAAAAGAGGAAAACGTTTGTTGTCCCCACTCTAAGTGCCTTCGAGGCGGTACAAGCTGCTCATGCTCTCCCGATAGGTATGTACTGACCGACTTGGCATGCTGATGTAGGTTAAAACTTCATGTTGCTAAATCGTTTCGTTTGATCTACTCCTGTGTTACATCTACTCCTGTGTCACTTGTGGCGTTGTCGTTGCCTGGCTCCAGTATTGGCGTGTCCACGGAGCCCAAAACCCAGGCTCCTGCTACCATCGCTATTAGCTGTGCCATGCCGCTTCCCACGCCTACCTTATCCGTAGCTGTTACCGTCGACCCTGTTGCTACACCACGGACATGCGGCGTTGGTCCACCCATGTTTGACTCGCCCATAAGCATTTTTTCTGTTGCTGATAAGGAAGTTACCGCCATGTCCATGGCACAGGAGGTGACCAGCATTGGTGGTGCTGCTGCTAGTGAAACTGGGGGGTCAAGCAGTGGCATCGCTGATGACGGTGCCCGTCTGATTGATGACCTGTTCTTACCGACCGTTCGATGGATCCCAATGCTCAGGATAAACGCTATCAGCCACAATGGAAAATCGCTGAATCTTCAAGGCTGATTTTCCCCCCTGTGATTCAGCACTGGGTTGAGCGGGCGTATCCCCCAGCCGAGGTGGCATACGTGGAGGGGTTGAACAATGAGGATCTGATGAATTCCTCAATATCGGATTCCGTGAGCCTACCACGAAGGCTAGCAGAAATTCGTCGTAGATGGATGCATGATAACACCCAACTCCACCAAGCGCGGGCTACTATTCAAGAGCTGAAGGATGATAAGCATCGTTTGGAGAGTCAACTTCAAACTGTTGGGTTAAGGGAAGCGAGGTTTCTGTCAGAGAAAAACAAGGCTGAGGAGGATTTGAAAAGGGTGACTGCCCACCTTGCCGAGGTGGATGATTTGACTAGCCAGCTGGCGGCTGTTCGAGGTGACAGGAACTGGTTGATAACCAATGGGCTGGTGGGGGCGTTTGAGTATTTACGTGAGTCGCCCCCCTTCACCAACCTAATTGATCGTCTATTTGCCGCTGCCTATCAATCCGGGCATCATGATGGTGTTTATAAAGGCTATATGGAGTTCCATCAGTTAGACAAGATAACTCCAGACTTTCATGCTGTCAAAAGCAAACTTCAAAGTGACATGTCGAATGCCCTCGAAGCAGCATATACTGAGCCACTGCCCTGTTATGGTGATTTGATGGATAAAGTGAATGAAGATGGTATAGAGTCGCTGCGTTTGATGCTGGACCCCGCGGAGGAGTCTGAAGAGGAATGACAGATTTGTTTGTTTCGCTTGTTATGTACTCTTGTGGCTTTGCTAATGACACTGTTTTACTTGGGTTTGGTGCCCATATCTGTTTTGATTTGACAGCCGTTTTAATGCTAATGTCATGATTTCTGACACCGCCGTATTTTGAAAATGTGGCAATGTGACGTGTAATGATTATTTTCTATTAATGCTTCTAACGTCATCACTGTCAAGTCTTTTTAACCTCTCTATAAATTTGCCTTCATTTTCCTTATTTGGTAGTTGGACAGGATAGAGAGAAAAAGGTATAGGCAACGGCTTTCCGAAATCTTCCGAGTGTTGGATGTTGCAGATGGCTTACTCCAGTTGCAGCATCCTGTGACAAGGTCAATGCTTCGGAGAAGAAGGCCACTTCCCAATGTTGCTCCGGCCCGGGCAAATCGGGCCTGTCAAAGTGTTGTTGTCGAGGACCCCGAGCCGATGGATCCTGGAATGCCATCTTTGTTAGCTGACGCCCTGACAGATCTTATCCCGGTGTATCATGACCAGTGATACCGTTTTACGTACCAACGTCGCTCTGGTGGTTATCCCAAGAAGCAACAGATGGACGATTCGGGAATGGTGGCTCCGATGGTGGATGGTGAATCATCTGGCAACTTTGCCGTTGATCCTGCTTCATTTGTTGATGGTGGTGTGGTGCTGCATACCCCTGCAGTGGTGATGGCACCCAACTTCCATCAGTAGTTGTTTTGAACATGTTCTGTTTTTTGGTTCCCATGTGTTGGCTTTTAACAACAGGGACAAGTACTTGGTTTGTTTAAGATAGGTTACGTGTATGTGTAAAAATACCTATCTGTTTTGTGGCGGTTTGTGTATCTATTACCAAGATACCCGCCGTAAGTGCTGTATGTTTTAACCCTATGACTTGTGTAGTTGAAAATATTTCGTGTTTAAGGGTGTTGTTTGTAGTTTTACCGTTTTATGCACACATTGTGCGATGGTAACTTATGATAAAAACAAAAGTAAATGACTTTTATTAAACTTGAACTGAAGTAAAATGAAAGAACACCACTGCGAGTGAGTTACACTTGTGGAATGAGAAAAGTAGTTCACTCTTGCTGTTAGGAGCAAGGTCTTACAAGTAACATTTCCTTAATTGAGCGATGTTCCAACTGCGTGGTACTGGTGTGCCATCTAGCCGAGATAGGCGATAGGCCCCTTTGCCCAGATCCTCTTGGATGACATAAGGGCCTTCCCAGTTTGGGCCCAGCTTGCCCGAAGGTTCCATCCTGCTTGCTTCGTTGTCACACATAACATAATCTCCTGTTTTGAAATTCTGTTTGGCCACCCGCTGGTTATAGTATTTTTCCAATGCCTTCTTATATTTTGCTTCGCTGATGGCGGCTGCCTCACGCCTTTCTTCCAGTAAGTCTAGGCCTTCCCTTAGAGATCTATCATTGTCATCGCCTATGTTGAGGCGGCGTAGTGACGGTAATCTCGCTTCAGCGGGTATCATTGCTTCCGCTCCATAGGTTAGGCTAAACGGGGTTTCATTGTTGCTGGTTTTGGGCATTGTTCTGTGTGCCCAAAGGATGTTTGGCAATTCTTCCACCCAGGAGCTTCCCTCGTGGCCTAGTCGTTTCTTGATGCCATCCAGCAAACTTCTGTTTGTCCGCTCTACTTAGCCATTTCCTTGGGGGTGTGCTACTGATGTGAAGATTTGTTGGATGTGGAGGTTAGCGCACCATTCTTGGAAAATTCTATCTGTAAACTGTGTTCCATTGTCGCTTACCAGGTACAGCGGCAATCCAAACCGGCATACTATGTGTTCCCAGAGGAATTTTTTGGCATTATCCGCCGTTATTTTGGCTAAAGGCTTAGCTTCCACCCACTTGGTGAAGTAATCAACTGCCACGATTAGGTACTTTAACCTTCCGGGAGCCGGCGGGAAAGGTCCTACGATATCAACGGCCCATTTCTGGAAAGGCCATGCTGCTGTCACTGGTACTAGGTTGTTCTTGGGCCTTATTGTTTGAGGAGCGAATTTCTGGCAACTGCGGCATTTCGGAAGTTCTATTACAGCGTCTTCGTGCATCCCAGGCCAATAATATCCCGCGCTATGGATTTTGGCTACCACCGCCCGGGGTCCAGTGTGTATGCCGCATAGACCTGCATGGATTTCGCTGATGAGATACTTTGCCTCTGTTGGGGAGACATATCGCAGCAGTGGGCCCAGGTAAGACTTTCTGTATAGGACACCATTATTGATCTCATACTGTAGCGCTTTCGTTTGTATCTTCTGCGCTTCGCCCTTGGCGGGAGGTAGCTCCCTCGTTTCAAGGAAACGTAAAACCGGAGTGTACCAGCAAGGATCTTCCGCTGTAACGGCAGAAACATTCCGTGGTTCGATTGAGGGTGTCTGCAACGTTTCGAGTTTGACTTCCTTTTCCATACCTGAGGTGGCGAGTTTGCTGAGAGCATCTGCTATCTGGTTCTTGCCTCTATGTACGTGATTGAGCGTGACGTTATCAAAAGAATCCATGAGTTCCTTTGTTTTTGCCAAGTATTTTGCCATCGATTCATCTTTGGCTTCGTATGTTTCGTTTACCTGATTGTTGACCAGCAGTGAATCAACATACGTGTCTACCCTTGCCGCTCCCATAGATTTCGCCATTCTCAGGCCTGCTAGTAGTGCCTCGTATTCCGCTTCATTGTTAGAACATTCGAAATCGAAGCGTAAGGCGTACATCAGCCTGATCTCATCTGGGCTTATCAACATTAAACCGGTTCCAGATCCCTTTCCACTAGATGACCCATTGGTGTATAGTTTCCAGGTCTGCCGGGCAGTGCTGGATTCCGGGATGTCTTGGACGACTGGGTCCACGATAACTTCTCCTTCAGGTATTTCGGCTAGAAAGTCAGCGATTACTTGTCCCTTAACTGCTGTTCGTTTCTGATATTCGATGTCCAAAGCGCCAAGTTCAATTGCCCACTTGGCCAGTCTACCAGAAATCTCCGGCTTGTGCAGGACTTGTTGCAGTGGGTAATTGGTTAGGACCTGTACGCGGTGTGCCTGGAAATATCTTCTCAGTCGCCGTGTGGCGTGTACCAGTGCCAAGACCAGCTTTTCCAATGTGGGATACCGCGTTTCGGGTCCCGCTAATACTCGGCTGATGTAACATATCGGTGTTTGTCTTCCGTCCCGTTCAACCATGAGCACAGCGCTTACTGCGGTACACGCCTTATTTAAATCTTTGAAATCAATGCACATTCGCCACGTTCCATCTGGCTTTTTTACCATGACCGGGTTGGATACCCATGTATGGTATTATGTTTCCCTGAGGATTCCAGCTTCCACTAATTTTCGTACCTCTTTGACAACTGCTGCTCGTCGGTCTGGGGCCATGCTACGTTTACCTTGTGCGACTGGCTTAACGCCTGGGAGCATTGCAAGTTTGTGTTCTGCTTTATCACGGGGGACTCCTGTCATGTCAGAATGTTCAAAAGCGAAGATGTCAACATTTCTTCTCAACAATTGCTTCAGGTCGCTTCTAATTTCTGGAGAAAGGGTGTCCCTGATTGTGACCGTTTGGTCCGGATGGCGTGTGCTTAGTACCCATCTTTCTGGGCCCGTAGCTCCGGTGGGCCCTTGGCGGTATCTTTTGGTACTTAGTACTTCTCCAATCTTGTCACGAAACACAGTTGCAATACCCCGCGGTGTAGGAAACTTCATGAATCCTCGTGCCGTGGAGACTATAGCATCCAATTTTCCCAGGGTGAACATTCCGATAATCAAGTTATGATATGACTCAGTGCGGACCACGAGGAAGGTCAGGAGTATGGTTCTTTCTCTAGGTGATTGCCCAAAAGTTACCGGGAAAGTGATCTGACCAATAGGGTCAACCTTTTCCCCCGTGAACCCTTTGATGGGGGCGTGTACTGATTCAAGCAGCTTTCTATCTTCTGGTTGCATTCTGTTGAAACAATGCTCATAGATAATGTCTTCTGAGCTCCCGGTGTCAACCAGGATTCGCCTCATGTGGTAGTCTCCTACTGCAGCGGATATGATCAGGGCATCTGTGGTAAGGTGCAAGTCCTCCATACGAGGTTCTATGGTCATTGTTGCCAACATCCAGGGTTCGAGCGTGGAGAAACTCCGTTTTGCCCCCCTTCCCATATCCGCGTGTACCATATTCAATTCACGCGGCCTCTTGCCTGCCGTCTTATCATTTTCTTCCTTGACGACAGGTGGGCCCTGCTTGATATCTCTTACTAGGTGTGCCAATTTGCCCGCCTTTACAAAATATTCGATCTGTTTTTTAAGCTGAAAACAATCGTTGGTATCATGACCGCTTCCCCTTGTGGTATTCATAGTACTTACTCGTATCTTTGTTAGGATTATCTTTCAGTGGTTTTGGTGGGTTAAACCTGAGGTTTTCTGAGGCTAAAATTTCAGCCGGTGTCTTGCTCAAGTTGGGGTATTCGGATCGAGGTTTCGACGACTCATTTCTCGAATAGGTGTTTCGGTGTCTATCGTACCGCGCGTCTTTGTCGTTTCTCTGGTATCGGTCTCCCCTGCTTTTGCCTTTAGACCCCCGGTGATCCTTTTCCTCCTGGTTTTTTAGGGCTTCTTTTTTCCTATTGGCTGCATGGCTAGCTGCCACTGCCTTCTCTTGTATGACGTATACTTTGGCTATTCGGAGTATTTCATCGATTGTTGGGGGTACGCCGTCCCTTCCATGTAGCGTCCTCAGTAACTCGTCATCATTTACACCCTGAAGGAAAGCTCCACATACCAGGTCATTTGTCACGCCCGGGATCGCCAGGCTTTCCTTGTTAAACCTGATGATAAAGTTTTCTACCGTCTCATTGTCTCGCCGACGGATGTGGAGGAGCTCGTTTCTATCTTTCGTGTGTCTGCGCTGCTGGCTAAACTGTAAGATGAATTTGGATTCTAAATCTTCAAAGCTGTCTATTTCACCTGTAGGCAGACTATCCCACCAGACTCGGGCCGCTCCCACTAGCGTTTGTACGAACATTTTGCACCACAAGGGCATGGACCAACAGGCTACCTCGCCGGCGCTTTTGAATAAGTTGAGATGGTCATCCGGGTCGGCGAGGCCATCATATTTGCCAACCGTTTGGGGCATCTTGGGTTTCTCCTTGATAGGGGCCTCGGCGATTCTTCGGGTGAATTTAGACCGGAAAGTCGCGTCTATTGGCTTGTACGGCCTGGTGAGTTCGTCTTCTTCCACATTTATAGGCTGTATCAGTGGGGCGTCCATACCCGGGGCAGTACCCACTATAGGATTGGAATTTCCTAGTGGAGACACCCGAGGCCTGACCGTGTTTCCCCTGTCGTAAACAGGTTCAGCTGTAGGCGGAGTTTGGGTGTAAACCGGTTGTGGTGTTGGGAGATTCCACCAAGGCGGCATGTAAGCCGCGTGTGGCGATTGAGTGCTACCTTGCGCGGTTCCCCGGAGCGGGTATGCCGAACCCCCGTATAAGGGTAAATATCCATACGGGGGTGCATAACAATACCCAGGGAAGTATACTTGGTTTCCTGGTGTGACGGGGGCGTTCATAATTCCGGCCGGCATGATGACCGGCTGATGGGGCGGTGTTGATAATGCCGCCGTAAGCGCCGCTGAGTATAGCGGTGGCATCGAGTTGGTATTCAGAGGTTGATAGTATTGAGGCATGCTAGTTTGTGGTACGATGGTGCTGGGGCTTGCCGATGTGATAACAGGGACGGAGGAGAGGCGTGAAGCCTGGGCATTAGTAGTTGCCGCTGGGGTGAACATATTACCGCTAGTTCCCCCTAACTCCCTCGATTGCAGTTGCGAGGGCATGTAAAGAAACGGATTTGTCACCACTGTCTGGGGAAGAACGGTGGTGATGCTGTCAAAACCTGGCGGCGGTCCTTCTGTCTCGAACTCTGGGTCCAGCGACCTTGTAACGGCTGGGGGAGACTGCGTGGTAGCAGCGAGGCTCGTCCCCAACGTCAGGTTATTGTTTGTCATCGTTTGATCTACTACATTCCGATAACTTGCCATGAGGTTCTGTCACTGAATAGGTCCACGGATGGCGCCAATGAAGAAACACTGACCTATGCGGTGATTACGGGCTAGGACTTCAATGACCAGTGACCCGAACGATCGGCTGCAAAACAGAAAACACCGTTAGGACTCGTTACAGGAATGGGGTTATTCCTGTAACCACCCTCCGGCGTGAGAATAAGTCTCGGTTTGTGGGAGTAAAAGGAAATTGAGAGGAGAAAGTTATATGAGAGCAAGATGATCATACCTTATACGTTTACCTTTATTTATAGGTTTTCCATTAGGGTTTTCTCTAACCTAGGATATATTCCGATAAGTTAGGGATTTACATGATCTTCCCGAAAAGTTGGAGATTTGGTTATGTAACTTCCGTGCGGAGATGGAAAGTTCTAGAATAATCATTTATATTCATATTAAAATAATAGGTTGGAACTGGGTCGGGTTGACCGATGCGGGTCATACCTCGTCACCCTTCATTAAAAGGGAGAAAATCACAAAAAGGAGTGTGGTTAACTAAAAAATTTAACCAGGTTTTACTTTTGGATGAAAATTGCAACAAAATTGAAACTACAGGGACCCGGATTCAAAAAGGTTTGAGTTTTGGACTAAAATGACAAAAGTGACCAAACCTTAGGGACCATTTTGGTAGTTTACTCACTAGATATATAAAGAACCTGTTAACTCTAACGCAACATCCTTTGCAATGGCAAATGCTTGTTAAGAGTAAATTACTATTTTGACCTCTGTGTTTTATTCCGTTTAACCCCTTTAGTTCAAAAAGGAATCTTTTGACACATTAGACCCTAAGATTTCATTTTAAAAAGTTTTTGGCCCCTAACACTAGCCATGTTACTTTTTTCTAGTTAAGCCTCAGGGTATTATGATCATTTTATAGCTTAGGGACTGTTTATGTAAGTTATAAAGTTTTTTAATATTTTTATTTGTTTAATTACTTAATTTTTTATTTCTTTTTTTCACGATTATTATTTAACAAAATACGTTTTAAATATATAAAAAATACATATTTCTTTAACAATTTTTTTATAAATGCCGTTTTTAAAAACATTTGTATTTTTAACATTTTTAAAACCGTCTATCATTTTTAAAATCGTTTTTTTAAACTGTTTATTTTTAAAATCATATTGAGCAGTTCATTTTTTACTATTCTTTTTAAAACCATATGTTTTTTAAATTTTTTTAACAATTCATTTTTTTAATGTCGTTCATTTTTAAAACCATTTATTTTAAAGCGTTCCTTTTAGAACCGTTTTTGTAAAGTGTTACTTTTATTCTTAAAGTGTTATTTGGATCTTTTATCCTTTCTAAAAATTCATTTTTTTGGACTGTTTGTTTGCTTGAAATTCGTTCAGTTTTTCAACTTTTTGTTTATTAAAATCATTCGCTTTAAAACCTTATAGTTTTAACATAATTTGTTAACACCATTTGTTTTTTTATAAATGTTGTTTTTTTTAAAATTTTTGAAAAAACTGTTCATTTATTTAAAATTGTTCATTTTTACCTTCTTTTAACAATCGTATTTTTAACTTTATATTCTATAATTTATTTATTTTCGATAGCAAAAATAAACTTCAAAAAATGATTGATTTTAAATATCAAAGAAATTTAAAAATGAAAGAATCTAAAAATCAAAGGAACTTAAAAAAGAACAATTTTAAACAAACAAACAAACAAACGGTTTTTTCGAAGATCTATAAATACGCCGTTTATAAAAATAAAGCAAAAGGTACTTAAAGTTATGTTAAAAATATAAGATTTTATAAAGAGTATATTTTAATAAATAAATGGTTTAGAAAATGAATGAGTTTCGAACAAACCAAAGGTCCGAAAAATGAAAGATTTTAAGAAAGATAAATGTTTCGAATAACGCTTTAAAAAGGAAACGTTTTACAAAAATGGTTCTAAAAGGAACACTTTAAAAATAAACAATTTTAAAAATGAACGACTTAAAAAAACCAATTGTTTAAAAATATATGGTCTTAAAAAGAATGGTAAAAAATGATCTGTGCAATTTTTTTAAACGAATGACTTAAAAAGAATGATTTTAAAAACAAACAATTTAAAAAGAAATGATTTTAAAAACGATAGACGGTTTTTATAATTTTTAAAACAATTTTTTTAAAAAAAATGACATTTACAAAAAAAAAAAAAATCAAACTGTTCAAGAAATATGTATTTATTTGTATATTTAAAAGGTATTTTGTTAAATAACAATCATGAAATAAAGAAATAAAAAATTAGTAATTACACAAATAAAAATATTAAAGAATTTTATAATTTACATAAACAACTCCTAAGCTATAAAAGGACCATAATACCCTTGGGCTTAACTGGAAAAAAGTAACATAATTAAGGTTAGGGACCAAAACCGTTAAAAAATGCAATTTAGAGTCTGTTATGTCAAAAGATTCATTTTTCGACTGAAATGGTGAAACTGATTAAACCACAAGAGCCAAAATAGTAATTTACTCGCTTGTAAATATATAAAGAACCTTTTAACTGTAATGCAAAATCCTTTGCAATGGCTAATGCTTGTAAATATAAATGACATTTCCACTCACCAGGTTATTTTTCCACAACAACCGCTCACTACTCTATCACAAACTCCACTTACACCCGAATCCGTACCGGAAACTCAATCTACACCATCCGAATCCTCTACGCGAAGAAAACAAAACCATAAAAAGAAAACCGAGTCCAAAAAGGAAAAAGAAAAAGAGGATCGTCGTGTATGTCCGTGGACAAACGAAGAAGAGCTGATGTTGACGAAAACTTGCCTTTCGATTTTGGAGAATCGGTTATAGGTATATTTTATTTTTTTATTGCAAAAATACATTTCATAACTGTAACATATTTTTTTTAAATGTATATTTTTTATAGGTATCAACCAACATAGTGACGATTTTTAGAACCAAATTAACGATCTTTATCACAATACTTTAGGATGAGATTTCTATAAGAAAAATGATAGTTTCTCGTCTAAGTGGCGTGAAATAAACACCGCCATGACCGCTTTCATTGGCCACTACAACAACCTAAAGAACAACCCAAAAAGTGGCGAAACAGACACCGACTTGTTGACGCGTGCGATGTCCTTGTATTCGGAAGACAAAAAAGGGGCCACCTTTAAATATATTCATCGTTGGCGCATTGCGAAAAACTCGCCAAAATGGGCACAAGTACTTTTAGCGGGACAATCGTCTTCCAAAAGGTCCAAAAGTTGTTCCTCCACCTAGTCGCTCGGATGCTCGTACCGACTTTGAGATCAACTTAAGCGACGATGATTTTGAAGCCGAACGGCCACCGGTAAGAGATAAGTCAAAAAAGTGGGCCCAAAAATCATCCACTACGAGTGATGTAAAAAACCCCGCTTTGGCCAGCATCCAAGAGGAAATCCACATGTTTAATAACATCCAACAAGAAAGAAACACTCAAAAAATAAAGGCTTTTAGCCTTTACGAAGAAAAGCAAAAGCGAACGGATATGAAAATACTCACTATGAAGATCAATCACTTTGAAGGCGAAGAGCGGGAAACATACATGAAACTAAAAACAAGAAATCATAGACAAATATCGCACCAAGTTTCGGTTATTTTAGATTATATTTTTATGTTTTGTTTTTAAGTTTAACTTATGTAATTGGTTATTTTAGTAATGTAATTTTTTTATTTAAATTTTGTAATTGTTTTTATTATTTATATTAGTAATAATGATATTTTTTAAAAAAATTAATAGATAATATGTAATTATTAAATAAAATTAATAATAGAAAATATGTGACACGTGTCGGATAACGCCTCTCTTCCACGCCCCTTCCCACCCCTCCCCTTTTTCCACCACGCCACTTTTTTAACACTCGTTGACGTGACGTCAACATGTTGAATAACGCTCATTCTTCACGCCTCCACACCGTGTGCTCTAACATACCAAAATTGAGTAATTTAATCGAAATTTGTTTATTCTAGTACATAAACATGTATTTCTTATTTATTAAATTTAGTGTAATTAAATAATGTTTTAAATATAATATTTAATACTGCACATTAAAATAAAAACAATTTGCTATATTCATATTCAATTAAGTTAATCTATGTGACACTTTAACTAGTTTGATTTAGTTTAGTTTTATACACATCATCAATAAAATATAACATTAGTTGGCTTATTTTCATGTAAGTGGTTAAGTGGCAAAGTCAAATTGCACATACGTATTTACATAATTAATAATTTGCATTGCAGTTTTCCATCTTAGGTACAAATTGGCCAATAGGATAAGCCTAATTGATTTGCCTCTTCAATAGGATTTGTCTCTTCAGTAGTTAGGTAGACCACCGGTAACATAATGCGGTTCCACATGACCACATACGTCACAACATTGTTGTGGTCCGTCATTATCGACCATAGGTTGGTTTGTCCAATTGTCTGTCTCTAACAGCTTCCGTAGTGGAAGGTTATATGGCGCCTGTCCTCAACATAACGTCCTATGGCGTCTCCTCACAGTGCCCCGAGGAGTGTTATATCACCTGAACGGCTGAACTTGGTTGCCTCGTGAAAATTATAATGGGGTGAAAACATTTGTCTCTCTCTCTCACACACACACACACATATCTATATATATATATATATATATATATATATATATATATATAGATATACATATATAACTTCATATCCACATAATCACCCACTACATACACATGTTATATAACCCCCTATAACCCTCACATTTCACTTTTTTGCCATTTGTCATATAACCCCTCATAAAAGAGGTTATATGGTGTTACCACTACACATGACCTAAGGATCCTCGCACATGAATCTTTGTTAACAAGGTCGAGCAAGCTCAAATAAGACCAAACCCACCCGAGACAGATGAATAGAAGGAAACTATAACCAAGGACTGGATATGGTAAGTGAAGGTTTTTGCCGATGATCATAGCTGACGACGGGCCAGTGGGGAAGCCCACTTTACCCGCTTTGGACCATTTTTCTGGAAGCCCAATTACGCGTAGGCTCACAAAATAGAATTGCCTTGTCCACTAAGGTTTCTCTTCCTTTTGTAACGGGCGGGAAACAGCTAAGCAGGGGAGCAGAGCTCATTAAATGCCCGATAAGAAAAGGATCTCGTCTGAATTACTGTACTTCTCCGACTGGGCATTAATTAAGGGGAACATCTCACCGTTGGGGGTCAGACACGTGTTTGCACCCCCCGAGAACCCTCAAAAATCGTTGGATCACGTGTGGAAAATCCCTGATGAGATAAGAGCTGGCTGTTATATAAGAGAAGGCATCAAGGAGCTAAGGCAGGTATCATCTCCGGCATTCCTTCATTTACTACACCCTCATTTACTCACCTCTCATTAACTTCCGACCAAGATTCCTCCATATTTAATATACACACATATTAATTAGATTCACACCAAAGAGGAAACCTTCCGGTGATTATACTCATCGGAGGAAGCTCTTCTCATCTTCCGGCAAGTTTACTTACTCTCACGCCGGAGCTTAGTCACGGATCCCCCTCCTGGGGTCCTCCATGGCGAGGCTAACGGTTTGCTCTTTTGTAGTAACGAAGATAAAGGCTCTTGACGTCAACGAAGATCCATCTAACGTTAGCCGGGAGTTGGGTATTCGACATTGGCGCCATCCGTGGGACATCAGCTTGCCCGGTGTTCCCACATCAAAACTCGACGTCTAAAGAGCAGCTTATCCCGTCAAGAACAACATGGCAACCCCACATAACTCACGTGTCACTCAGACGGCACAAAACGATTTGGATAAAGTCACTGTAGAAGATATTACCCATGAAGAGGATAACGAGAACCAGGTAGAGAACCCAGAAGAAGCAGAACATATCACTCCTGACTTTGTGGCCATGCACAGGGAGAAGTTAACAAAGTGCCTTGAAGATTTAAAGAGACGGGAAAAGCTCGACAGCCTCAGGGCTAGACTCTCTTTTGACACACCCTCCAACCAAGAAAGAACAAATCTTCAAAACAAGAACAGCAATGGTGACCAGCTGGAAACGTTTATGACTGCCCTGAGGCAAATGTCCTCAGAAGAAAGGGAGGATCTTATCACAGGCCAGAAGTCCAAGGAGATAGGGAAGGAGAAAGACAACTTTGGTGATAGTGGCTTGGATCAGCCATATCTACCACGGGACTTAGCCGAGGTCTTAAAGTTCACGCGAAGAATCGCAGAAGCACCTATGCCCCCAAGATGAAGTTACCCCCAGGCTTTGACCGTTATGATGGAACAAGAGACCCCGAGGACCACCTGCATGCCTTCCGGGGAGCAGGACAACTAGGAAGATGGCCCATGCCAATATGGTGCCACATGTTCGTGCAAACCCTGACGGAGGGAGCCCGACTTTGGTTTGACAGCCTTCCCCCGGGGGGAATAGATAGTTATGAAGAGCTAAGCGAAAAGTTCCTCAGGAACTTTGGCCAACAGAGAAAAGTGGTTAAGAATCCAAATGAGATCCTTCATATCAGACAAAAGGATAATGAGTGAATAGACCAATACATGGAGAGGTTCGTCAAGGAAACCATGAACATCAAAGATGTCTCGGAGGTTATGAAGATCAGCAGCTTCATAAACGGGTTGAAGCACGCACAGCTGTGCGAGAAGCTAGGGGAAGAGTTCCCCCACTCATTTGACAATCTTATGGACAGAGTCATGGCCTTTGTCTGGGGAAAGGATACAGTCAGCAAAGCAAAGGAGACGGACGTCGCACCTCGGAGGGTCACACTAGCTGCAAGGCCCCCTGATAAAGGTACACCCTATTCCCGGAAACCTGCCTTTGATAGAATGTTGCATGACAGGGCAAGGCCCTCATACTCCCCATATAGACCCCGAGGGAGGGGTCCCCCTCCTTACTCCGATAGCTTCACCCCTCTCACAAAAACCCCAAGTGAGATACTGGCCACGGAGAGGATAAAGAACTCCTTCCCGAGACCATCACCCATAAAACCGGGACCGAAGGCACAACCGAACGAATATTGTGATTTTCACAAAGGCTTTGGGCACAAAACTGATGACTGCATGTACCTGAAAAGGGAAATAGAAACCGCGGTAAAAACAGGGAGGTTGGCCCACTTGGTCAAGGAAATCAAGGAGGGGGAGGGGATCGCAAGGGAAGAGATGCAAGGGAGCCGGGGAGGGCGGATGTTGATATGATTAGAAGGAGTAATGAATTCGATACCACCCGGAGTGTAAAGGCCAGGATCCTAGGCTCCCCAAGCTGCATGAAAGCTCCCATCCTTATGCCATACCTAGAAGAAAATGAGGTGCAACGGCTCCCCTGAACATCTCAGCCATAATAGCAGGGCACAAGGTGTCTCGAATATATGTGGACGGAGGGTCAGGCGTCGAGGTAATATACGAGCATTGTTTCCTTAGATTCGACAGGGACGTAAGAGACAAGTTGGAAGAAGACTCCATCCCCTTAGTGGGATTCAACAACAGTGTATCACATGCCTTGGGAAAGATCAGGCTCCCATTCACGGTTGGGGTAGGGGATCGAGTCCGAACAATAAATCTGACCTTCACAGTGGTCAGGGCACCCTCAAAATACAATGCAATCCTAGGAATACCTGGAATTGGAGACTTGCAGGCGCAGGCGTCCACCCCCCACGGGGCTTTAGTATTTCAAACACCAAAGGGCCTAGCATGGGTTAAATCGGCTTATGAAGTGGTCTCTTCCGTATCCAAAGGAGAAACACCAGAGAAAACCCCAGGGGAAGGGGGTGGAAGAATGGGTCCTCTGTAACAGGTTCCCAGAACAAACAGTCAAGGTAGGAAGCCACTTGAGTGACAAATGCAAGAGTGCTCTGAAGGAGTTGCTCCTCCATAACATAGATGTGTTTGCATTTCAACATGGAGACATGACAGGAATCCCCAGGAGCCTAACTGAGCACCGGCTCAACACCTTCACATGGGCGAAACCAGTAAAGCAGAAAAAGCGGAGCATGGGACCTAATAAAAGAAGGGCAGCTTGTGAAGAAACTCGAAAGCTGCTTAGGGCTGGGATAGTCAGAGAAGTGAAATACCTGTCCTGGGTCGCCAATCCAGTCATGGTTCAGAAGAAGAACGGGGGGTGGAGGATGTGCATCGATTTTCAAGATCTAAACAAAGCATGCCCCAAGGACTGTTATCCCCTCCCGGAGATAGACACCCAGGTGGACTCTTTGTCTCAGTACCCCCTGAAATGCTTCCTGGACGCCTACAAGGGATACCACCAAATCCAGATGTCGATAGAAGACGAGGAAAAAACCGCCTTCATCACAGATGAGGGGACGTTCTGCTATACCAAGATGCCCTTCGGCCTCAAGAATGCTGGGGCCACATATCAGAGGTTCATGAACACCTTGTTCAGGGAGCAACGAGGAAGGAACTTAGAGGTGTACGTTGACGACATTGTTATCAAAAGCTTGACGGAAACGGCCATGATAGACGACATAGACGAAACTCTCAACACTATGCAAGATGTGAACATGAAGCTGAACCCCGGGAAATGCTGTTTCGGAGTGGAGGAAAGGAGTTTCCTGGGAGTAGTGGTCACCAAAGGAGGAATCAAAGCAAACCCGGAAAAAACCCAGGCTGTAGCCGAAATGCGGTCTCCCAGGTCCCTAAAGGATATCCAGCAGCTAAACGGGAGGCTAATAGCGTTAAACCGTTTTTTTATCAAAGGTAGCCGACAAGACCCTTCCCTTCATGAAAGTGTTGAAAGACTGCCTCCAGACAAACAAGATCAGCTGCACCGTAGAGGCTGAGACTGCCTTCCAAGAAATGAAAGCTTACATCTGCAAGCTCCTGACGTTGGCCACCCCGGTACCTGGGGACCCGTTGCTCCTGTACCTATCCGCCTCGAAAACGACCATAAGTGCGGTCATGATGGTAGAACGGGAGGGAAAACAGATCCCCATATATTTCATCACCAGAACGCTTAAGGGGCCCGAGGAACGATACATGCCCCTAGAGAAACTCGCATTAGCTCTTGTCTTCGCATCCCGAAGACTCAGAAGGTATTTCCAAGGACACAAGATTACCTTGATGACCGGAGCTGTCGGGGCGATTGGCTAAATGGGCTGTGGAGTTAGGGGAACACTCTGTTGATGCAGATTTTGTGTCCGATGCTTGTCGAATAGATTAGTTATTATTTTACGCTGAATTTGTAATAGTTAGTGAAACGGTCTATCGAACGTGTATAGACCCGCTCGTTTGAAGTGGTCAAACGAGAGGGTTATTCGGTTGACCGTGTGTGTTTGCTAGACAGTTTATGGTTGTTTAATGTTGGTGTCGAAGGATAAGGCATCGAAGGATTGTGTATCCTTCGATGAGCTCGAAAGATATCCATCGAAGGTTGAAGATGGACCTCGAAGGATATGGCATCCTTCGAGGTATGTGTGTATCTTTCGAAAGCTGGATGGTCGACAGATGATCTATCGACCAGTCAGTTTGATCCTTCGACCATACAACCTGTGTTTGGTATAAATACCAACACTTTGTCATTTGCAACACAAGAGTGAGAGCACAAGTGTGTGCAAGAGAGTGAGAGGAGGTTTGTGACCTCACCGGGAGAAACCACCACTTGGTTTCTCCCCGGATGTATACTTCTTTGGTATTAGTTCGGTTGTCTTGTAACCGGGCCGACTTGTAATGTTTACTACCGGATTAATACAAAGTTTGTTTGTTTATCATCTCTCTTATCTCTTCCATCTTTGAACATAAACATAAAATCACGGTTTCGGTCCCGAAACCCGGACCTACAATTGGTATCAGAGCCATGGTGCCCGATTTAGTAAAACTAACCGTTTACTAAGTCACATGTGCTCTAGATCTGTGATTTTTGTGGGTTTTTGTTCAAGATGTAAAAATGGTGAAAATGAGAAAAACTCAGATCTGAACCCGAATATTCAGATCTGTGATAAAACGAGTGTTGGGTTTTATGTTTTTCTCCTAAAAGTTCAAGTTTTCTTCATCAAAATTCGTGTACAAATGTTTTTATCAAATCTGCAAATTTTACACAGTAGCTGTGTTCTTGAAGTTCTTGATATCTTCATACTTCGAAGGATATCTTCATACTTCGAAGGATCAGTTATCTGTTCGAAAGGTCATTTCACATCATTGAAGGATCAGGTTACTGTTTGAAAGGTCAATTGAGCTATCTTCGAAGGATCACCTTTAACCCCAAATGCATCGAAGGGTCACATCTCAAAATCTGTGAAAGATCATTTCCTTTGTCGAAGGGTCAAGCTGAAGGATCTTTTATCTTGTCGAAGGATCTGATACAAACAGTTTCGAAAGATCAAATGAGCATACGAAGGATCAGATCTTCACTTCGATAGATCAATTTTCTCAAATAATTTCGAAAGATCAACCCCTCACAACTCTCGAAAGATCAATCTCCACAAACCTCGAAGGATCACCTGCATTCCTAAACAACTTTGAAAGATCAGATCAGCTTTGTCTTGTTTCGAAGGGTTATCTGTTCTTGACCCAAGTAAATCGAAAGATCATCATCTTCGAAAGATCAGACAGAAATGACTTCGAAAGGTCATTTGATACCAGTTTTCGAATGATATCTGGTTCGATAGATTGAACAGATTACGAAAGATGGTTGTTCGAAGGTTTCAGTTGAAAAGAGAAGAGACAAAATGATGATGTTTGTCGGCTGAGTTCCAGGAGAGAGAACGAAAGGGATGACGGCTGGTGAAGTTTTGATAGTAGGGTTGTTGACTTTTGAGGAGAGAGATTGTGAAAGGGAATGATGTTGGCAGCTGTGAAAGAGGGAATATGTCGACATAATTATTTGTTGGCAGCTAGGGTTTCCTTTGGGTCAATTGGGGGTTTGATAAATGCTCACTTGGGCCAGGCAACAATTTAACCAATTTTTTTTTTTGGGCCGTGACATTTATTAATTAATTTGGGCTGATACCAATGAGGATGATCTGATCTATTTATTTTCGAAGGGAAATAAATATTATTGATTTTGAATTCAACTTTGAATTTTAAATCAATAATCCAATGTTTTGGCATTGGGATTATGGACCAAATTTTTAGATGAGACATGAAGTGGGGTCGGGTGTTTGGTGAAGTTGATCTGAATCGCGCTCCTAATATCAAGGTCAAAATTCGTATGGGTTTTGGGAGTGCGCGGGATGATGCAGCATGATGAAAACAATAGATGATGAAAACTTGATGTTTGAAAAATTGTGGGGTAGTCACGGTTACCGATGCAATGGCAAAAATGGTAACGCGACTATTATGGGCCAAAAACAACACGATATGTTCGCTTCCGCGCATCAGTATTTATGATTGTTACCGGTTATTCGGAAATGTTCGAAAGGATTTTGTTTATTGTCATATTCTCGCATTTGAAGACGAACGTATGAACCTGGAACGTCTATACCGGTCCTAACGAGTTCACAAAGTCTTTGGTCTTTGGGGGGATACAAGTCAGATCCTACGGGGTACCAGGGGACGTTCTTATTCAACTAGATTATGCAAAGAAGAAAGTCATGTTCGTGAATTTTCGGAACCGAGAACATTCAATGAAGATTGATGACAGTTCCGCTCAGTGGAGGGAATTGGTGAACATTTGACGACAGTTTCTTTGAAGTGGAAAGAATCTGTTAAGGTTTAGAGATCTTACCAAAGAAATGGGGGGATAAAAATTTTCATTTGTTGAATTTCTTCGGTAAAATTCTAAACGCAATCACAGGTGGTAGAGTTTGTGATTTTCTGGTGAGACAAGGGGGTTCTGCGTGGAATGTTTTGCACAGAAAAGTGCATTACTTGGTCGATTCCACAAAGACGGTTTACAGAAGATAGTTTACCAGAAATCTCTATCAATGTAGTATGCTTGAAGATCAAGACTTGATGCAGTTGTTATAGAATGGAACCCTTATCAAATGCCGGTTGGAGTATTGGAAGATCAGCGGAAGATCGGTCAATTGAGTCCTTTGAGGAAATTGCACAACACTCAACACGGATGCGCGTACTCTGAGGGGGAAGTTTTATACAATGAGCATCAAGATACTACTTACCTGGATCATCGGTCAAGGGGGAATTTGTTTACACAGAGAAGATGATTACTTGACTGAAGATCGATGATTGCAGTTGCATTTTCAGCATTCGACAGCAACGGACATGGGGGAATTTGTTGATGCAGATTTTGTGTCCGATGCTTGTCGAATAGATTAGTTATTATTTTACGCTGAATTTGTAATAGTTAGTGAAACGGTCTATCGAACGTGTATAGACCCGCTCGTTTGAAGTGGTCAAACGAGAGGGTTATTCGGTTGACCGTGTGTGTTTGCTAGACAGTTTATGGTTGTTTAATGTTGGTGTCGAAGGATAAGGCATCGAAGGATTGTGTATCCTTCGATGAGCTCGAAAGATATCCATCGAAGGTTGAAGATGGACCTCGAAGGATATGGCATCCTTCGAGGTATGTGTGTATCTTTCGAAAGCTGGATGGTCGACAGATGATCTATCGACCAGTCAGTTTGATCCTTCGACCATACAACCTGTGTTTGGTATAAATACCAACACTTTGTCATTTGCAACACAAGAGTGAGAGCACAAGTGTGTGCAAGAGAGTGAGAGGAGGTTTGTGACCTCACCGGGAGAAACCACCACTTGGTTTCTCCCCGGATGTATACTTCTTTGGTATTAGTTCGGTTGTCTTGTAACCGGGCCGACTTGTAATGTTTACTACCGGATTAATACAAAGTTTGTTTGTTTATCATCTCTTTTATCTCTTCCATCTTTGAACATAAACATAAAATCACGGTTTCGGTCCCGAAACCCGGACCTACACACTCTCTGGAGTTTAAGCCCAGGACGGCCATGAAGGGACAGATACTGGCCGATTTCTTGGCAGAGGTCCCTGAAGACGAAGAAATGGAGTTATTAAAATGGGAAGCCTTAGAGAAAGAAGAAAGAGAGAAGGAAGACGAGGCGGTGTGGAAGTTACTCACTGACGGAGCATCTAGTGAAGAAGGGAGTGGGGCAGGAATCACACTGGTAAGCCCCGAGGGGGTCGAGCTGACATATGCCATAAGGTTGGATTTTGAGAACACGAACAATACTGCAGAGTATGAGGCCCTCCTAGCAGGGATGAGGTTGGCACAAAAAATGAAAGCAAGACACGTAGAGGCTAGCACTGATTCACAACTGGTAGTGAAACAGTACCAAGGAGAATATGAAGCCAAAGATGGCACCATGGCCCAATACGTGGCGAAAGTAAAAGAGACGGCTAAGGCGTTCAAAACTTTCAAACTAGAGTATATCCCCCGTGGAAGAAACAGGAAATCTGATGCCCTCAGTAAACCGGCCTCGTTAGCATTCGACCATCTCGCGAAAGAGATCAAGGTGAAGGTCCTGACATCCCCTTCCTTTAACGCAAAGGAAGTTGCTGCGATCGAGGGTACCCAGGAAACATGGATGACACCAATTATTAAGTTCCTCCGGGACGGAATTCTACCCGAGGGGGAATGGGCAGCAAGGAAAATAAGGGTCAGAGCCTTGCAATATGAGCTAATCGAAGGGGAGCTATATCGAAGATCATATCTGGGCCCATCCCTGAAGTGTGTTGACATGGAAGAGGCTGAATATGTGATTAAGGAAATGCACGAGGGGATTTGCGGAATGCACACGGGACCAAGAACAATATTGAGTAAGGCAATGAATGCGGGGTTTTACTGGCCACGAATGTACGAAACAGCATCTGAGGAAATCAAGAAATGTGACAACTGCCAGGTGCATGCACCGATGACCCACCGGCACAAACACCCCATGGTACCAGTATCAGCATCCTGGCCATTCCAAAAATGGGCCATCGACATAATTGGGCCTTTCTCGGAGGGCCCGGGGGGGGGGGGTCAAATACGTGGTGGTAGCCATTGATTATTTCACCAAATGGATCGAAGCGAAGCCCCTGGCAAAGATTACTGGAGAACAGATGAGGAGGTTCGTATTGGATAACATCATATGCACGTATGGGGTCCCGAAGGAGCTGGTGAGCGATAACGGGGTCCAGTTTGCCGGAAGACCTTTCAAACCATGGTGCGAGCAGATGCGGATTCAACAAGTGTTTACTTCCATCACCCATGCCCAGAGTAATGGGTTGGTAGAGAGAGCTAACCAAAGCGTCATCAAAGGAATGAAAGGAAGGCTTGGAAGACAACAAAAAGGCTGGCTGAAAGAACTTCCATTTGTGCTATGGGCATACAGAACCACTCCCAAAAGTTGCAATGGGGAAACCCCGTTCAGCCTTACCTACGGGACGGAAGCTATCATCCCCACCGAGATCGGATCCCTGACTGCCCGGATGAAGCTTCGAGATGAAGAAAACGAACAGGACCTCAGAATGAACCTGAACCTGTTGGAAGAAAGAAGGGAGATAGCAACAGTCAGGGAGGCCAAATACAAAAAGCTACTGGAGAGTTATTACAACACCATGATGAAGAAGCTCAACCTCGTCCCAGGGGATCTAGTCCTTAGAGCCAATGAAGCCAGTTTGCAAGAAAACACTGGAAAGTTAGGCCCCAACTGGGAGGGGCCCTACCGAGTCACATGGGCAAATAGCAAAGGAACTTGCAAGTTAGAAACGCTTGAAGTCAAGGAGGTACCCAGGACCTGGAACCTCATGCAGCTTAGGAAGTATTACGTGTAAGGGGTCCACCCCTAAAGAAAACGGCCAAGAGCCACTTTTGTAATAGCTAACTGTTAGTCTGGGATCCCCCAAAAACGACCTTTTGTAAACAATCTATGACGGGAAGTGTAAACCCCCTAAAGATTAAATGAAGAACGGACGGAACACGTCCCATTTTGAAAAAAACAATGGACATTATACCTAGGCAGACGTGCCCAGGAACACCATTAAATCTAAACTAGAACAAACGAACACACGTGTACAAGGCATCCAAAGCATGCCAAAAGCCCGGCCGTGGGGCTGATAAGGGTCTAGCTAACCCAAAACGGACAGAACAAGTTAAAAACATAATGCCACATTATAAACTTGTCCACCGATTGGCCTCGAACAGACAATCATAGTTTAACAAAACAAACAAAAAATACAAATACACTCTTACATACAAGATCACGAAAGGGAATCTGCTTTATTAATACAAAGTACATATACAAAGAAAGGCCTCCACAACTTTGGAAAAATGAGCAACATGCAGAATTAAAAATACAACAAGGTGAAATAAAGACACTACTCCTCGTCAAACGGTCTAAAGATCCCCAGGGAGGCACCAAACTGACCTTCGGTAAGAACCCCTGCAAAACGAACAACCACATCAAGAAACAGGCAACAAAAGCAAAGAAGCAATATACAACCATAACCCATACGATTAAAAGTTGAGGTGGTCCCCGACACAAAGGACCCCCCCAGGCAGTCAAGCAAAACGCAAAAGTATCCAAGGGTAAGTAAAAGTTATTACAACCATATCGAAATGTATCAAGTGTTTGGAATTCACTGGGGATCATCCCCGGAAAGAGACTGTGGAGACGAAGGACCGGCAGAGGAGAACAGGGCTTTCAATTCATCAACAGAGATCAGGGGATGCTCCAGGATTTTCCCAAGGATGGCTGGGTTTTACGCCCAAACTCCTCATTCAGCTTGGACAACCTCTTCTTTGCTTTAGAATTGTAAAGAGGAGTCTCCTTTCTGCCCAGGCCTTGAGCAGAATAGGCATAGCCATCCTTTAATCCCGCCTGGTAGCCAACATCCCTATATGCCCTGTACACCTCCTCCAAGCCACTTTTGAAGTCCTCCGACTGAGCAACAGCAGCAAGAAAAGCCCCAAAGCCCTCAGTAATCAGCCAATGCTTCTCCCCCGCCAATCGTTGGTTGTCATCGGAAGTTATCCCATAATCTGCATACATGGTATTGAGTTGCTCCTGGGAAACGGAGCCAACTTCCTTCAAATGCTTCAGCTCAGTAGCAAGCCCCTCCTTCTCTTCAACCAACGATGCCATCTCCCGCTCCCAAGCCCGTTCTTTCCTCTCAAGCATAGCTCCAGCCCCCTAGACAAAGGATCAGTAAGTATAAAAAGGGGGGGGGGGAGAAGACTATGTACCTTCTCCTCCTGCAGTTTCCTTTCGGCATCAACCACCTGGCACCTAAGCCCAGCAGCAACCGACTGGGAAGCCTTAAGCCCTTCATTTGCCCTCCTCAGATCATCGATTCTCTGCAACATCCCAGCGCCCCTAAAAAAGCTTTCACACAAGGACATGTTGTACTGGTCTTCGAAGAGATCGTCCCTCAGAGCAGAGTTTACAAATTTGTGTGAGGGGGGAACAGCATGGCTCAAGAAGTCCCTAGCAGCTTCAGGAGTCCCTATCACGGAAGAGCTAGTCACCTTCCATTTAGGGTGTTGGTGCACTACATCTGCTGATTCCGTCTTGTATCGAGTCATAGACTTAGAATGTTAGATCTGGGCATGAAATACGAGAAATTGTAAGTTTGTATAGATTTAGGCATGTTGGATCGCTTATGTGGCCCATTAGGGTTTGGACCGCTCGAACGGACATGTCTGGTCCGCTCGAACGTCAAGAGCTGGATCGCTCGAATGACCAAGTTCTTGGACCGCTCATGTGTCATGTGTATGGACCGCTTATTGGGCCTGTCCAATAAGCGGTTCCAGAATTCTATAAATATCCTATGAGCGATCTCAGTTGTAAGGTTGCTGAATCTCGTACCGAAGTGCTGCCGGATCGAGAACTGAATGTAATTGCTGTTAAATCAATAAAGAAAGTGTTTAAAGTGAATTGCAAGCTATTCCTACGTTGATTACTTGTTTTCCGCACCTGTAATTGACGAAAACGCCTCTGATCGACTCATTCGGGTCGCGATACGATCCTACAATTGGTATCAGAGCTTCAGGAGGAGGAGTTCTACAGAGAATAGCTGAGTTTCTTCATTTGTTCTATCTTCTACACCTTCTTTTTCAGATTCAGACACTTTCAACGGTCGAAATTTGCTGAAAATCTCAGGGATTGTGCACGATAGTATAGAGACAAACCCTTGAAAGTTTGGAGCCAAAATTCGAAGTAAAAACAGGTCTGATCGGTTGAACCGCTCATTCGGACAGTTTTGGATCGCTTATTGGACCGTGTTTGGACCGCTTATTCGGTCGAGTGATCTGGATCGCTCGAAATTTCATAGTTGGACCGCTTTTCTGAACATCTTTGGACCGCTTATCCGGACATTGGTGAACCGCTCGAACGGATAGAATTTGGACCGCGTATTTGACACATTGTTCTCTGGCCCGCTTATTTGGACCCATCCGGTTCGCTTATCTGATCTTATTGGGCCGTTTGTGTGTACACTTGATATTTGGGTTCGCTTTTAAGGCTGATTATTAAATTGTTCGAAAATTTAAAAATGGACGAGGATTTCTATAATGCGTTCGCTACTCCTAGTACCCCAATCACCGCTATTCAAACCACGATGTTAGAAAATGAAACAGGGACGATGCAAAAACCTCCTAAACTAACGAACATCGAAGAATATAAAGGTTGGGAAGGTCGGTTTGAGAATTGGGTGCAAGCAAATTATCTTGATGCTTGGGAATGCGTAGAAACAAAATATGTGAGACCTTTGAATGATGATGAAGAACCGGTTCCAATCAAAGATCTTACTGCTGATGCTCGGAAAAAGTACAAAGACGAAAAAATGATGCTTAGTCTTCTTCAACAGGCAGTGAAGGAAGATATCATGGTTCTTTTACAGCATAATGGAACGTCGTACTCGATTTGGAAAGCATTACGTTCGAAGTTTAGAGGAAGTGAGGAGATGGTCATAAGTAAAAAGTCACTTCTGAAGAAAGAGTTCGATTTATTCCGAGGGTTGAAAAATGAGAGTACGAGAGAAATTATTGAACGATATTGTAATCTGCTTGCTAATATGAAAAGATTGAGTATTGAAAAGAATAATGAAGAGTTGATCGACAAACTTGCTGATGCATTGCCATATGAGAGTTGGGGCACATACTTGATGATGCTCAGAAACAAGAAAGGTTTTAGCAATCTGACGCTCAGTAAGTTCATCGAAAAGATTGAAGCTCAAGAAATGGAACAGAGAAAAGTGATTAGAATGAAAGATTTCGATGGTGAACAAGACATCGGGTTATATTATAAAGCTGGGGTAAATGAGAAATCATCAAATCTATCTCCAAAGATTGTTACTGGTATGAGTGCCAAAAGTGTATCTGAAAGTCCATCATCTGGATCAAGCAGCAAAACCAGTTTTACTTCATTTCCATCATTTGATCCAAACATCTCAGCAACTAAGAATGGGAGAAAGTTACAGTGTAACATTGTATTGAATCTTGAGAATGATCAAGATTATTCTGAGGAAATTGCCAAAAACCAAATGTCTTTATTAGGAATGGTTTTGGAATCTTACACTTGTTTTGTTGCAGGTCGTATCGGCAATCCAATGTTAACCAAAGAAGACTACGACCAGATAGATGCTGAAGAGATGGAACTGATGGACATAAAGTGGTGTCTGGCTAGTGTTTTACGGAGAGCTGAGAAGTTCAAACAAATCACGGGGAGAGATGATCTTCGTGATGTGAATGTTTCTACTTTAGGTTTTGACAAATCTAAAGTTACTTGTTTTCGGTGCAGGGAAAAAGGACACTTCAAGAGGGAGTGCACAAACCGAGAATCAAGTGGAGCTCAAAATCCGTTCAACAACAACAACGATTACTATCGCAAAGCCATCTATCACCAAGTTGGTCAATCATCTCAACAACAAAAACATCAAGCTCAAACTGCGCATGGAAGAGATGTGATTGAAGATACTGGAAAGAGAGCTTGTGTGAGCAGTTATGATTGTGGAAAAAGAAAGGATGGTAGTGCTTTGATAATTGATCAAGATGATGAGAGGTTATCAGAAGGTTTTAGCTGGACAAATTTTACTTGGGATGATTACATTCCTGATCAAACCACAGCTTACACTGCATTTACAGCAAAGATTGTAGATGATAGTGATGATGATACAGAGTATTGGGCGAGGAAATACAGAGAAGATATGAAGTTGGTGGCTGAGAGTGATAGCGAAGACGAAAAAGTCAAGAAGGAGAAGAAAAAGAAAAAGATAAAGACGCCGGTGAGTAGTGATGATGAAGAAGTGCCGGTGGTGAGAAGGCAAAAGGTGACAGAAGTACCTAAGTTTAAAGTTGAAGAAAAAGTTGATGCAAAAGAAGTTTCTGTTAAATGTGAAAACTGTGAGATTGTGAAAAAGCAGAACAGCACGTTGATTTACAACCTAAACAGTCTGAAGGAGTCATATGATGTGCTGAACAAGACAATGAATCAGTACAATCAAACGAGTGAAGAGCAAGCTGTTGCTATGAAGACACTTCAGGGAGCATTTATGATAAAACAAAAAGTTGTAAACAACTATATTGAAAAATGTGCTGCTTTAGAACAGAAGCTTGAGCTGCAAAGAATTGAAACTGAAAGAGTAAATCGATTGTTGAAAAGTTACTCATGTACTTCCTATGTGATTGACAGGATTTATCCGACTGTTGAGAGCATGAAGGTATGGGAAGAGGATGATGTAACTGAGGAGATTGCAGCTGGAGTTGATGCTAGAGAAAAGATTGCTGACAAGAAGAAGAATGAACAGAAAAAGGACACTGAAAAGGCTTCATCTGGTAAGAACCAAGATGTCCACCTCCACTGGAAAACGGATATTTGCCTAGACATCCTAACGATGAAAGAGTCAAAAAGGCCACAAATTTACAGTGGGAGTCAGAGTCATCAGTCAATCTTCCAGAAAGTATTGATGTTGTGTTTACATCATCTGACACTGATCAACAGTCTCAATTGATGAAGAAAGTCGTGGATCATGTGTTAGAAAGTGATGATGTTGAAGAGTCAAAGTCTGGGTCAAGCACATAGTGTCAAACAGAAAAACAGGGCAAATTAGTTTATGATAGAAAGTTTTTGTTGTCAAAGTCTAATTTGGATGATGGATTGTTTAAAGTTGCTTATACTTTGAATGATTCTGACAAATTATATTCTGATGATGAATTTCCAATAAGATGTGTTAAAACTGAATTGATAAAAAAGGTTTTCGTACTCACAGAAATTAATATTTCTGAAATAAAAGGCTTATGTCTTAATGAAAAACCAAAATTTTACACCTCAAGAGTACAACAGAGATTAAACAAGAAAAAGAGTTACGGTTCTGGTTCAGATTTCCAAAAGAGATCAAACCATAACGGTAATTTCAAAAAGAAAGGATTAGGTTTTACTCCTACAGAAAAACAGAAAAATGAAAAACATGTTCGTGATTTTAAATCCAAAATGTCATTTGTTTCAGGTACATCAACCGATGAAGAAGAAAAGACAAGTTTCTGGAGGGAATCAAATAGTGAGTTTCTTGCGAAGAAGCAAGACAAACAGAAGCGAGATACAAGAACCTGTTACCGGTGCAACAATGTTGGACATATCGCCAAAGAGTGTTCTCAGGCGATACAATCAAAACAGGGAGTTTTTCGCAAAATCTCAGAAAAGGTGTTTGCGTTCGAATCACCACTTGATAGAACAAAATTGTTCAAAGATTCTATTTTTGAAATTGGTGAGAGTTCGAACAAGTTTTACAAAAAGAGAACCAAATCTGACAATCAGAAATGGGTTGTTAAGAAGGTTGGTGAAAGCTCTAGTGATGATTCTGATGGATCGAAATCAGAGGAGCTATCTTCGGGCGATGAAACTGATTCCACAAAGTCAGTTGAGCCACAAGTTGTCTCAAAATGTGAAGCTGATGTAAAAGATGAGAATTCAGTTCCGAGTGTGAATGATGAGGAGTTTCCATTACTTCGGGCTGAGAATTATAAAAAGAAAATTGGTAAAGTTGAAATTTCTAACCAATTTTATCGTGATGAACAGGACTTTGATGCTGAGAAGGTCTTTAACCCTAGGGTAAAACATATCTTTGGCAAGATGATTGATCGAAAAGTCAAAGGGGTTAAAGAATTTTATGAGAAGAAAACAAAGAAAGAAAAGGTTGAACCATCCCTAGTTTGTGACTGGGATGGTACATATTATGAACAGTAAGTCTCAGAACTTGCCGGAGCTCCCAGGTTGGTAAGCGTGGAGCATGAATCGGCATCTTTCCTGAATTTTATTCGGTAACGTCAATCATACAAACGGTAAAGAGGTTTGTTTGTGTATTTTTTACAATTGGTACAGAGGTTTCTGAACTGAAAATGGTAAATCAAGGACATTAAGTTGTACTTGTATTTTCCTAAATTGGTTGATAGACAAGATGATGAACCACAACCCCGAACATTTGTTGGATATTCCTACAAATGGTAACCTACAATTGGTAAAATCAATCAAATTTATTTTCCGGAAAAACCATTTTGATTAAAACAAACTTAAGTGTTTTGAAATCTAAATGGGAAAATAGTTTGTTGATAGGGGGAGTTCTGATTGTTTATGCCTAGTGAATGGCGAATTGAGGAGATTCGATATCAGTTGTCATGTTTTGTACAGTTTGTTTTCAATTTTCAATAGATGTATTTGAATTTTAGGGGGAGTAAGAATTTTTAGAAAATCCAAAAACATTATAAAATTTGAAAAAGCCAAAAACATGATAAAATCAAAAATGAGTTCTTGTTGCATAAAAGAGGAAAGGATAGTACATCAGTGGACTATCATGACATGCTAAAGAATTGGAAAGTTTAAATGTGATAAACGATCTTACTGCGGATATGTCAGTAGATTTTCGCACATTTAGTAAATTGAAACGAGATATAAACCTAAATCAAACTTGCTTAATTTGTGGGTAACTATTCTTGAATATATGGGTAACCCCCGAAATCTTGTTTGAAAGGTCCCGTATTCTGAGATACTAGGTCTTTATACTCAGTGATATCTGGGGTATTATCCCGGGACTTCTGCTGAATGGAAGTTCTGACCTAGTCCCCGGATAATACTTTTTGCTAAAGCTTTGAAACATAAGCTTCACCCTCAGCATGCTGATGAAACAATAAAATTGATAGTCGCTGCTGTTGAAATGCAAAAGATCCTCTAAAGGGGACCCACCAAAAGTCGAAGCCGTCATCTCTCTGCGTATACGGAAGTATCGACCTGAGCTCTCACGGCCCTCGCACATAACCCCTTTACAGATATCATCTGTGGTATACTCACCTGTAAGACTGAATATTTGGGATCTGGATACGAGAGTATATTCAAGTGGAGTGATACACAATTAAGTTTAAGTCTCTAAAACATTAATATCGTATCTCGAATCAATTGAAGTATGTGTGAAGATTTAAGTGGACAAACATACTGACAATCTAGGTAAATTGTTTAGAACTGAATATGTTTAAAGCTTAACGGTGTTAGTGATATGTCTCATATACTGATATGATCCTCTTGCACGAGCTCACAAAAAAATATTGTTTGTAAATATTTCATTTCTGTATTTACTTGCTTTCAGAAAATCCAAAAAGATTTTTGGTGTGTTTTAGCATAAATTTTGAAAATGAAAAAAAAAATTTCGACAACTGATGTTGAATTGCTGATTTTCAAAATTTCGAGTGCTAAACATGATGAGCAATACTTGAGGTGGAGTGTTGGTGTGAAAATTAACTGTTTTCATAATCTAACCTTATCAAGTGGTTCATCAAAATCTGTGTTGAAGAAGAGTCTGAATTGGTGCAGTGTTATATGTATGAAATATATGTGAAAGGAATTTACTTTGAGGTAGAGCTTATGCAGGATAAGATGAGAAGCTGTTAGACGAAAAGCCAGACAACGATCCTAAAGATGTTACTGAAGAACAAAGGAATACCAGTAAATCGAGAGGGGGAGTCTGAAGATAGAGAGAGAGAAGCCCAAAGACTGATCAAGACTGAAGATGTGAAGACACAGCATTGTTGTGACTCGATAGTCGACTCCATCAACATCTGAGGGGGAGTCTGTTGGTGCACTACATCTGCTGATTCCGTCTTGTATCGAGTCATAGACTTAGAATGTTAGATCTGGGCACGGAATACGAGAAATTGTAAGTTTGTATAGATTTAGGCATGTTGGATCGCTTATGTGGCCCATTAGGGTTTGGACCGCTCGAACGGACATGTCTGGTCCGCTCGAACGTCAAGAGCTGGATCGCTCGAATGACCAAGTTCTTGGACCGCTCATGTGTCATGTGTATGGACCGCTTATTGGGCCTGTCCAATAAGCGGTTCCAGAATTCTATAAATATCCTATGAGCGATCTCAGTTGTAAGGTTGCTGAATCTCGTACCGAAGTGCTGCCGGATCGAGAACTGAATGTAATTGCTGTTAAATCAATAAAGAAAGTGTTTAAAGTGAATTGCAAGCTATTCCTACGTTGATTACTTGTTTTCCGCACCTGTAATTGACGAAAACGCCTCTGATCGACTCATTCGAGTCGCGATACGATCCTACATAGGGACATAAGTAGGGGGGATGGCATCGGCAAACAAAGGGGCAAGAGGGGATCGATAAGCAGGACCTTCGAGGAGAGTGGGTTTGCTAGTCCCAGTAGCATGAGAAGGAGAAAGCTCGAAAGCTGAGGAAAAGCGAGCCACCCCCACCTCAGAGGCCTTATCCCGGACACGGGAAGGAGAGGGACCAGTAGGAATCTCTATAGGCTCCCTGGAACTCCCCTGAGAAGTAAGAAAAAGAACAATCAGAGACAAGGCAAAAAGACAGAAAAATGAGATCAAGGAAAGAAAAAGCTTACCAACAAAGGAGCACTCACTAAGCTTGAAGACCTCAGGTGTTTAGACAGGGAACCTTTGACCCCAGCAGGGGGAAGATCAGAAGTAGCTTTCAATGAAGGAGGAGGTTTTTGACCACTGGCACTCCGAAGTCTTTGACGGATGTTACAGGGAGCAGGGGCTGGCTGAGGACTGGCAGATCTTCTCTTACGAACTAATTGGATTTCTACATCTTCATCATCGCTTTGGCCAGATGGATGAACAGGAGGAAAGTCAGGAGAGCTTTCCTCCTCATCAGAAGGATTCTCCTCGTCACCACCCACAGCAGTAGAGCCTCCGGCCTGGGCGGATCCCCCCGTAACCTGCACCTCCGCATTCAACCTGGGATCAATCTCGTTGTCAACCACATCTTTAGAGTCTCCCTGAAGTAGCCTCCACAAAGTTATCTATACACAGAAAGAAGATGCTAAAGATGACTGCACCGATCTTTAAGATACAAAAAAAGGGGATAACCATAAGTAACAGGTCAAGAACAAAAAAGTACCTTTCTTGCCGAAAAAAGCCCTCGGACGAACCGGATAGGAAGGGCTCAACCCTCCCATGGCAAGCATCCCTTCAGGAAAAGTAAATGCCCTCGTCGGGTTCTCGCACATCCGTTTCCACTGAACGGTTTCGGCTGCAGAAAGAGTAGGGACAACATCTTCGATTGCGGCATCAAGATCCTTCGGCAGAGGGGACTCCGGCAACATAGCGGCAGACACGAAGATAAATCTGCTCTTCCAGTCCTTTGGATAAGTAGAGGTGGGCATAAAACTGTAACAGGGCTTCGAGACATTGTTCTACCGTTTTGCAAAGGTAAACCAATCTCCGTCCGAAATAAGCCTATAGAACATGCAAAACAAGGGAATAGAGGGCTCTCCCGAGATGGCTGCACAAGATAATTCAAAGTGGACTACCCTCATGAACCCTAGAGGGTGAATCTGAGAAAAATGGACACCGAAATGACGAAGCAAAGAGATTTTGAAAGCAGAAAGAGGGTACCGAACTCCACAGGAAGAGAAGGCCAGTGTATAGATGGGTATCTTGTCCGGTGTGCATTCCGCCGGCTCATTAGGGCCAGGCAAAGAAGGAGAAAATTGTTCAGGGATGTTGTACGCTTCAACGAAGGATTTCAGATCCTTTGCCGACAATATGGATCTTATCGATGAACGGCCGCTACGACTCATGATCGGAGAAGAAGCTATGGTTCAGAGAAATGGCTATAAAGAGAAAAAGGAGTTGAAGTGTTTGGGTGAGAAATCGGAAAGGATAACAGGGTATTTAAAGAGGTACCACTGACATGCAAGTAACCGTCATGTCAATAGTCCCTTTAAAATTCAAAAAAGGGGGCACGTGTTACTAGGGGATTAACTCCCGCTATAGGTATCCGGCGATGTGATAATTAGTGGGGACGGTAGACCATAACTGACTTGGAGTGGGCCCACAAGAGGAAAACCACCCCTTTTAAGCGGTTGTGACTCAGCCCCGGATCATGAGCCTCGGGTCTCAGAACCAGGGACTAAAGATGACTTGACGACGGGCCAGTGGGGAAGCCCACTTTACCCGCTTTGGACCATTTTTCTGGAAGCCCAATTACGCGTAGGCCCACAAAATAGAATTGCCTTATCCACTAAGGTTTCTCTTCCTTTTGTAACGGGCGGGAAACAGCTAAGCAGGGGAGCAGAGCTCATTAAATGCCCGATAAGAAAAGGATCTCGTCTGAATTACTGTACTTCTCCGGCTGGGCATTAATTAAGGGGAACATCTCACCGTTGGGGGTTAGACACGTGTCTGCACCCCCCGAGAACCCTCAAAAACCGTTGGATCACGTGTGGAAAATCCCTAATGAGATAAGAGCTGGCTGTTATATAAGAGAAGGCATCAAGGAGCTAAGGCAGGTATCATCTCCGGCATTCCTTCATTTACTACACCCTCATTTACTCACCTCTCATTAACTTCCGACCAAGATTCCTCCATATTTAATACACACACATATTAATTAGATTCACACCAAAGAGGAAACCTTCCGGTGATTATACTCATCGGAGGAAGCTCCTTTCATCTTCCGGCAAGTTTACTTACTCTCACGCCGGAGCTTGGTCACGGTCCCCCTCCTGGGGTCCTCCGTGGCGAGGCTAACGGTTTGCTCTTTGTAGTAACGAAGATAAAGGTTCTTGACGTCAACGAAGATCCATCTAACGTCAGCCGGGAGTTGGGTATTCGACAATAGCCATGGTGTATGATCAATCCTTATGTTTCTATAAATGCCTTCATTTTCAGTCGGTCTTTCATTGTTCGGTTTACCTTGGTCCATACCTGAGGACATATCCGAAACTGTAAACCTCCAAAACAGGAAACGAAGGCCTTCATATTTTTTTGGTTAGGCCTCATGGTTTTCTTAGTGGAGATTTCATTTTTCGGCTAGGACTTATGGTTTTTTGGTTCAAGTTTTCGGGCTTACTCAGGTGCTACCCAAGATCTATAAATCCCTATTTGTGAAGACCATCATGTATTTTATTACGGCATTTACTTGCAAGAAAAATATATTTTCATAGATGCAAGTTTTAAACACGATACGGGTAATTGACTGATAAAAAAAACTGATACGTTAATACATTGAATAGCCTTTTATGCAATTATCTCTCCTAGTGTTCGTGTTTTTACATGGGTTATGATTAGAGGTGTTCATACCTACCTTTGAGTCAAGCCAGCTAATTTAACTTGGGCACGAGCTTAAAACTATACGAGCCGGTTCAGCTCAGCTTAGTTCTTGTGAAATATATCTTTGAGTTTCTTTAAAAATAATTTTTAAAATCGTTCATTAAATATATATTTCTTACATGTCATAATATATATATATATATATATATATATATATATATATATATATATATATATATATATATATATATATATATATATATATACAGAGCCGGCCCTTAAGGAGGGCGGGGAGGACAACCGAACAGGGCCCGTGATTTCGTAGGGCCCGTAATTTTTTTAAAAAAATAAGATATTATATATGTAAAAAAAATTAATAGGGTATAACCAAAAAAATATTAACATAGGCCCACTTAAAAAAAATCCTATTGTTTAAACTATTTAGCCCATTAGGTTAGTGAGCCCAATACCCAAATATTATCTAAAAACTAATTAAAAAAATAAACTGGCAGTGGGCGGCAATCAGGATTCAGGAAAAGAAACGTCGGAAGTTGGAACTGAGGATTGACGATCATCATTCATCATCAGCCGATCGGCGATCATCATTCATCATCAGCAGGCCTTCGATTTCATCATTTCAGTCACAACTAGCAGGTCAGCAATAGTGCAGTACGCACAACCTTCGTTTTATCGTTTATGTTGTTGTCAATTGTTGAACATATGGAATTCATTTATTCAGTTATATGTCGAATTCATTTATTCACAGCAGGATTGATTTCGGATTTATATGTCGAATTTCAGTTATGTCGATTTCGGATATCAGTTCATTTATGTTGTTGTCGAATTTCAGTTATGTCGTTGTCGATTTCGGATTTCAGTTCATATATGTCGAATTTCAGTTATGTCGATTTATTTAGTTAACTTATGTCGATTTCGGATTTCAGTTCATTTATGTTGTTGTCGAACATTATTTAGGCGTTAATGACTTAATGGCTCCTAAACAACCATCCGGATGGCAAAAACGTCAAAAGAGGAAACGACAAGATGAATTGGTGAAGTCACAAAATGGTGCTATGCAAAATTTTTTTACGCCTAATCCGCCTATTGTTGATGTGGAAAAACCACAAGAGCATGTTGAAGTAGAACGGGAACACGATGAAGTAGAACAAGAGCAAGAACGTGTGGAAGTAGAAGACGAAGAACATGTTGAAAAGCAACAAGAACAAGAACATGTTGAAGAGCAACAACAAGAAGAGCATGTTGATTATATATTTGATCCAAGAAGGTGGGAAGGACTAAATGCGGATGAGATTAAACTATTGGTCGCGAAAGGTCCTAAAAGAGATACTAGTATTAAATTTGGTCCATATGATAAATTTAATAGACGATTTTCAGCCACTATTTATACAAGAACATTATCAAACTTGGAGAAGGTTGATAGAGAATGGCTAGTATATTCGAAAGAGCTAGATAAGATGTTTTGTTTTTGTTGCAAAGTGTTTAGAAATGGGGCGCCAAAAGGTAGATTGGGAGGTGTAGGTTTTGATGATTGGCACCATGCTACCGGTAGAGCGAGAGAACATGAAGTTTCTTTAGATTATCTCATAAATATGAAAAAGTGGTTTGATTTGCGTAAAAGATTGAAATCGGACAACACAATTGATAAATTTCAACATGAGCAATTCAAGAAGGAAGCGGATTATTGGAAACAAGTCCTTTTTAGAATCATTACGCTAATCAAGTTTTTGCTAAGCATAATTTAGCATTTCGTGGAAATAAAGAAAAGTTGTATGAAAAAGGTAATTGAAATTGTTTTGTTTTAGTTCCATTTATTCTTACTTAATTTTTTGTTGATTGTATTTAACAGGTAATGGAAATTTCTTGGGTCTAGTTGAGATGTTGGAAGAGTTTGATCCGGTTATCAAAGAGCATGTTCGGCGGATCACTAGTGACGATATTCATGTGCATTATCTTGGACACAAGATCCAAAATGAGATAATACTTACGCTTGCTGATGAAATTAAAAAAGAACTTATTAAGAACATAAAAGAAGCAAAGTACTACTCAATCATACTGGATTGTACCCTCGATTCTAGTCACAAAGAACAGATGACTATAATAGTGAGGTATGTAAAGTTCTCATCTAATTCTGTTATTGTTGAGGAGTCATTTTTGGGGTTTTTGAATGCTAATGATACCACTGGGAAGGGACTATTTGATGTAACTTATGCGGAGTTACAAAATCTTGGTCTTGAAATTGATGACATGTGTGGCCAAGGATATGACAATGGGGCAAATATGAAAGGTTCATATCAAGGATTCCAAACGAGATTTTAAAAAGAAAATCCAAGAGCATTTTACACTCCTTGTGGTAGCCATTCACTTAACCTTACATTATGTGATATGGCTTATAGTTGTGTTAAAGGAAAGAGTTTTTTTGGACACGTCCAACGGATTTATACTATTTTTGCAAATTCTATCAATCGTTGGCAAATTTTGAAAGATAATGTGAAAAACTGGAGTCTAAAGTCATTGTCTCAAACTCGTTGGGAAAGTCGTTTTGAGAGTGTTAAGGCAATCAAATTGCAACTTGATGATGTGCGGGAAGCTTTGCTTGAAGTTGGAGAGACAGATACTGATGCTGCAATTGTAGAGGAAGCATTAGCTTTAGCAGAAAATCAACTTAGTGGATTTGATTTTTTGGTATCAATTGTCATTTGGTATGAAGTGTTAAACCGGGCGAATATTGTGAGCAAAAAATTACAAGCAAAGGATATGCATCTTGAAATTGCTATTCAAGAAATAAACAATTTGATTGAGTACTTTAAGGATTATAGAGAAACCGGTTTTCCTAAAGCGATTGAAGAAGCTACGGAGATTGCTCGTGATATGGAAATTGATCCCATATTTAAAGAAAAACGTATGATTAAAAGGAAAAAAAGAAAAGATGAGACTTCTAGTAGCGAAGAAGTTGCATTTACAGTATAAGAGAATTTCAGAGTAAACTTTTTCTTATATATTGTGGATCAAGCTATTGCTTCTTTAGAGAAAAAATTGGAACAATTTAAATGGTACGAGGGTTTATTTGTTTTTTTGTTTCCACGTACGTTGAGGATTATTAAAGATGAAGATCTTAAGTCGTCTTGTCATTGTCTTGAAAATGCACTCAGGTTTAAAGAAAAATCGGATATTGATGGCGAGGCACTTTATACAGAGCTTAATTTATTTCGTGACTCACTAACCAATAAATTTAGCAGTCCTGTAGATGTTTTGGAGTATATGAAAGAAGACGGTTATTCCCCAGAAGCATGCATTGCATATAGGATATTGTTGACTATTCCAGTCACTGTGGCATTTGCAGAAAGAAGTTTTTCGAAGTTGAAGTTATTGAAATCTTACCTACAATCTTCAATGTCCCAAGAAAGACTTAGTGGGTTGGCGATGATTGCTATCGAGAACGAAGTCTTAGATGATATAAATTGTGAAGAGTTGATTCACCAATTTGCTATCAAGAATGCAAGGAGAGCTTCACGAATCATTGGTTAGCCATTAGCTTATTAGTTTTTACGGTATGTCATTCATTCGAATACTATATTTTGTATTTTGTTAACTGCATTGTTTATTGAATGCTATATTTTTGTCAACCGTTCAAAGTTGTATGAAAAAACTAGTTTGAATTTTTTATTTAGTTAAAACCTAAGGGCACGTTTTTCGAGCTCGAACAGGGTACATGAATTCTCAGGGTCGGCCCTGTATATATAGGGTTGAGTTCATTTCAGAACTCTAAATAACTACAGAACTTTCAGATGTTCTAATAAACAATCATTTTATAAATAAGTTTTTGTATTTAGGATCTTTTTATTATCGATTATATGTATTTCTTTGATTACATACATGTTAAAAGTAGTTTACATATGTCTAATTGCCAAAATTATATATATGTGTCATAACTAATTACATATATGTAAAAAAACTAGTTTACATATGTGTAATTATAAAATTACATATAAAAGATGATAAAATTACTCTTAACATGTATGTAATCGTAAAAATACACATAAAAATATATAAATAAAAGATATATATATAGTGGAGGGTTCAAATGAGAAGAAATTTTTTGTAAGAATAAAAAAGAATAAATTTCAACCAATAAGAACCCTTCATTTTACTTCATTTAATTTTTGCATTTAATATTAGTGTAAGGGTATATTGGTAAACTTAAATAGATCATTAATTGGTAGTCTTTATTTTTAATAATTAACTAAATTAAATTTATAAATTATTTTCAAAAAATATATTTTTTCAAAGAACAGAAGAAAATTAATTTAAAATGTAGGATGAATTACGAGATGTGTATGATTAATTACAAGGTGTGTAGGATAAATTTAATATGTGTAGGATAAATTTCAAAACGTGTAGGATAAATTTTGATGCGTGTAGGCAAAAAATTTAGTGTGGAGGATGATAGTCTTTATGACTAATTAATTAGTCAAAAAACAATCATAAATGAGATGAGAAAAAAACTATTTAATGTTTTACAATCGTACCCTTTGTTCTTTTTCTTCTCAAATGAACCTTCCCTTATATATATATAGGGAGGGGCTCATGCGAGAACTTCATTTATTGCGAGAACCGCGAGAACCAACGTGAACACAACCTAAATTAGCTAAAAAAACCTAAACCCCCCCCTAAAACCTAACCCCCCCCACCCCCAAAAACCTAAACCCCCCCACCCCCCACCCCCCCCCCCCCAAGTTAAAATGCTAAAAACTAAACCCCCAAAAAACCTAAAAAATCTAAAAAAAATAAAAAAAAATCTAATTTTTTTTAATATTTTTTATGCTCAAATCGCTACTTTTAGTGGCAAAAAAAAATTTTTTTTTCAAAAAAAAAAAATATTTTTAAATTTTTTTTTCAAAAAAAAAATATTTTTAAAAGTTTTTTTTGGCTTCGAAAAGTAGCGATTTTTATATAAAAAATATTAAAAGAAAAATTTGTGTGATTTTTAGCTATTTTTAGGCATTTTTTGTTGTGTTCACATTGGTTCTCGCGGTTCTCGCAATAAGAGGTGGTTCTCGCATGATCCTCTCCCTATATATATATATATATATATATATATATATATATATATATATATATATATATATATATATATATATATATATATATATATATATATATATATATATATATATATAGGCTAATTATAAGGAGAAAACCCACTCCAGTTGACTAAACCCAAGAAACCCAATTGTGTGGACTAGAAACATCCACGTCATTTATGTCAAATATGAGATAAAGTGCAATTTTGGAATTTTACACTAGACAATGAGAAGCTTTTTTTGCTGACATCCCTTCATCACCATCACACATCTCCATACTTCTCTCTATCTTTCTCTCTCTTTGAATATCTTTCTTCTTCAATACACCATTCTTTCTTTCTCTATTAATCAGATCTATCTTCTTCATCGCCATCACACATCTCCACATTTTTTTTTGAAAAACAATTTCTGCAACAAAGAATCAGAGTTGAAGATCCAGATCCACGATGTCTTTCTCTCCAAGATGGGTTTGAGCCGAATCAGAAGCTGGTGTTGGAGGAGTTGTTTAAGGAAGGTGATTTGGTTGATGTTTCTGGTACCACCATTGGCAAAGGGTTTCAAGGTTATTTCTTTGTCTCAAATCTTTTTTTTTTAATTGAATTGTTTATAGATTGTAACCAATTTTGGGAAAATTGAGGTTTAACTGTTAATCGATCCTAAATTTACCTTTTGAAAGCTTAATCAAACGATTAGTTGCTAACAGCCTATGCTTTGATCTCTAGAACACAGTTTATATGTTGTAATGTTTTGATCAACAATTCACTTATTAAATGATGAGAAACAATTGTGGGTGTATCCGAGTAACTTTCGTCAAAACCATCCAAACAGGACCATGATCACCCCTGATTAGTACCAGTATTTGACTACACATTTGTGTAAAAAGTTGCAATTTTATGAGACAGAAAGAATGATATTTACTTGCTATTTAAGTTCAGTCACTTCTATATTTCGTTACTTTTTGTATGAGTTTTTTTTTTCACCCATCGAATCGTGCATTAACATGTCTGGCAATGAGTCTCGGTAGTTTGTGCTAAAGGTGGTTTTTATGACTCGTTTACTTATAAATGGGTTGATTTAGGTAATTAGGTTACGGACCATGACATGTATGATTGTGTTTATTGTATTCTTATCGGGCTGGGCCTTTGTTATCTTGTTTTCCAGGCGGTATAAAGAGGCATAACTTCAAAAGAGGTCCATGGGTCAAAGAGTCATCGGGCTCTTGGTTCAATCGGAACAGCAACAACGCCTGGGCGTCTGTACAAAGGGAAGAAAATGCCTGGTCAAATGGGAGGAACAAAAACCAAGATCCGAAAACTTAAGATTGTCAAAATCGTCACTGATTTGTTTGTTGTGATTAAGAAATAGGTGGTACTTAGTTGGATTATCCTTGTTAGTATGTTAATGACATTTTCGGTAGTATGTACTTGTTGATGTTTGGCTGAATATGAGAATTTTCTATGTTATGGATTTTTTTGTTTTGTTTTTAACATGTTACATTTTTTCCCCCTGATATTTATGTAGACTTTTGCTGTGTTGAATCTGAGAATTTTATATGTTATGGATTTTTTGGTTTTGTTTTTACCATGTTACATTTTATTTTTGCCTCAGATTTTTGTACATTTTTGCTGTATCCGTGTTACATTTTTTTTTCACTGAGATTTTTGTACATTTTTGCTCTGTGTGTTTGATCATGTGCTTTTGTTGATGGTTGTTTGAATATCTTTTTTTTTTCATGACAACGTTGTATATTAATTAAGAAAATTAGTATACAGAAAAATAATTCACCATTTTGACGAGCATTTTCGGAAATTTTCTTTATACCAACAAAATAATAACAATAAAACACTGTTATTAATGACAATAAATGTGGTGATTGTAGTTAGCAAGATTGAGTTAATAAAAAATAATCACAACATAAAAAGAGGAATCGAACCCAGCCCTCAGCCCCCATTAGATGGAAACCAGTGTGCCACGTCTCAAGTCTTGAAAAGGGTGTTGAGGGCATATATGTATTTTGGCACATGTACGACAATAGTGTTGTGTGTTCTTTTTATTATGTGTTTTTTAGGCTAGCCATACTATGTTTTAATTATTTTGTTCTCTATGTTTAAGTGTTTTTTTATATTAAGTTAATATATCCAGCCATATCTACTAATCTTTTTTGAACAGTTTTTTTTTTTTTTTTTTTTTTTTTTTTTTTTTTTTGTTGAACATATAACATGCAACTTTTTTATTCTCTTAAAAATACGTAAAATATAACAAACAACTATTTCATTTCATTCTAAAAAATGTGTAACATATAACATGCAACTCTTTTATTCTCTTAAAAATATGTAACATATAACATGCAACTATTTCATTCTAAAAATGTGTAACATATAACATGCATTGAATGGTAAAAAAACAAGCATTTTTTCTTGTATACTAGGTGTTCACATTTTTTGAAATTATACAGAAAATGTAACGTTATTTTTTGTACTTTTTTTTTTGTAAAATGTTACATACAATGTAATACCTATTGCTCATTTTATAGAATGTAACCTTAATAAGATGGTACATATAAAGTAACATTTATCCTCATTGGTTACATTTTTTTTTTTTTTTTGTAAAATGTTACATATAATGTAATATTTATTGCTCATTTGTAGAATGTAAACTTAATAAGATGGTACGTATAAAGTAACATATAATGTAACCTTATTCAACGTGTATATCCAGTTTTTCACCTAATGCTTTTACATTTATTTGTTATATACAACACCGGTGGCCCAAACACTGATAAATTTAAAAAAAAGTATGTAAAACAACTTTATGAATAAAATACTTAAGTTACAAAATTTTGCTCCCACAAATTTTAAGGTGCAACATTATTATATAACCTAACAACGCATACAACACACTTTTTCCCTAAAAAACAAAATACTTAAGTTACAAAAATATTTTTTTCTTTTCTTTCAAATCCTTTGCTGGTGTGTCCGATTCACTGCCTTCCAGCACTGTCACAAAATAAATTATCAAACATAAATGTAAGAAACCATCTAACAATTTAATGTTACATACCAATTAGTTTCTTTTTTATTTTATTTTCCATTTTTTTTAGAAACCCGCTTTTGTTTGTGAAAAAGGGGTTCTAACTTAATTGTCAACATAAATGTAATCTTTTCTTCCCAATAGAACAATTTTAAATTAATTGTCAACATAAATGTAATCTTTTCTTCCCAATAGAACAATTTTTGATCATGTATTCACCCAAACAACTGTTGTATCCAAGCAATTAAGAAGTGAGATTATTCAAAAGAAAGTAAAGAGGAACAAAGATGGTCAAAAGATTTCTTTGTCATTGATATTGAATGCAAGAGAATCCGATACTGTTTCCAATAACTTGTTCACATTATTCAAATCACCATCTATAATCATAATCCTCAAAAAAAAAAAAAAAAAAAAAAAAACTCAATTCACTTGAGCTTTTTGTAACGCTTAAAAAAACATGTGTTGAACTTTAACAACAACCAAACAATCCATAGAAACCCCATTTTAGTAGTATGATAAAATCCCCTTTTCAAATCATCAAAACGACCCTTTTACACTTATAAGCTAGATTTGAAAACCCTTTTTTGATATTAATCCGTGTTATAACAAAACCCTCAATTAATGCTAAACAAAAGCCATAAAAATTTCATAAAAACACTTTTTTTCTACCCAAATCTAACATTTTTTTCATCGTTGAAATTCTCCGGTGACTGTTGAAGATCTTCGGCGATCGTTGATTTTCTCCGGCGATCGTTGATTTTCTCCGGCGATTTTGAATATCTTAGGAGATTTTTCTCCGGTGATTGTGGGTATAGATGAACATCTATGGTGATTTGGGTATATATGAAGAAGGATTGATGAAGATTTTGGAAGAGAGAGAATGTCTTTTGATGCTTTGAAATAATGAAAAGTGATGTAGTGATTGTCTGGATCCATGTAGAGTTTTGTCTCTTTGTAAGAGATTGAATTAATCTTTCCCATATTACCCCTAAGGTACAATAAATGTATTAAAAAATAGAGAAAAAGGGGAACAAAACAAACTGATGGCTCAAAGTGAATCTCAGCCATTCATTTAGGTTGATCAATGGTGATTAATGGGTTTTCAGGGTTTAGTCAACTGGAGTGGGTTTTCGATTTATCCTTGCCCTATATATATATATATGCCCAGGATCATTTCAGAACCATAAATATTTACAGAACTCGCAGAACTCCTAATAAACAATCTTTCTATTTATATATTTTTATGTTTAGGATAATTTTATCATTTATTATGTGTATTTTTACGATTACATACATGTTAAGAGTAATTTTATCATTTTTTATATGCAATTTTATAATTACACAAATGTAATCTAGTTTTTTACATATATGTAATTAGTTATGACACATATATATAATTTTGGCAATTAAACATATGTAAACTACTTTTAACATGTATGTAATCAAAGAAATACATATAATAGATGAGAAAAAGATCCTAAATACAAAAACTTATATATAAAATGATTGTTTATTAGGAGTTCTGAAAGTTCTGTAGTTATTTAGAGTTCTGAAATGAACTCAACCATATATATATATAATTAGGTTCAAGAGTGAACAACTTCTTAAAAGTGAACTGAGTGAACTAATCTTGACCCTTAATTATTTTTTAGATTAAAAGGGTAATATTGACATTAGCCAAGTATGTTTAATAAAAATCCCTTAATTTTCTCATCTCTTAAATCTCTCTCTCTCTCTCTCTCTCTCTCTCTCTCATTTTTAATTATTTCTCCATTATTTTAATTATAAGAAATTGAAGAGCTTTAAATTTTGGTAGAGTATCATGGATTACGACATTATCATTCTACATCTTTAGATCATATGTTGAAGTTGATTAATAAATATTGCAAGTATTCTTATCACTTAATAAGATGATAAAGACAAAACTAGTATTTTTTTCAAATGTTTTTTTTTTGAAAATATTCTGTTTACAAATTATTTAATTTCCAAATATTCGTAGCACTCATTTCTTTATCCATAGATTTTGTTTTAATTTTAACTTAAATAATGTTTTTCTTTTATTATCCGTATATATAGATATCATAATATATTGTTTTTAACTTTTTATAATTTTCAATAAATGTTGAAAATTTTCTCTGAGATTGAAAATGTAATTATTTTTTGGCATTAACTTTTTTTTTTTAATTTGTGATGAAGTTACTTATTTTTGCATACATGTGACTTTTTTCGTTTTTATTAATTTCATAACTTTTATATGAATCTACTCGTGTGCATGCATAATATACTATATGTTGTTAATATACACATTTGTAACAATTTCTGAATATAATACAAAGATGTATAAAAGTTTATACACATGTGTATAAATGAACAGTTGTGTATCTTGTATAAACTGATTGTTAGCAAGACTGTACACCTGTGTAAAAAATTTTACGACCCGGTTTTTGTAACAACTCTCATTAAAATCAATAATTAGGATGATAATTAATCAATAACAAAACTCTAATTGAGACACCCAAGTAATTCTGCACCAACCCTAAAATTTTCATAACAATCGGAATCAGGATCAGGGCCCCTAAAACTCAGGGGGGGATAAACCCTAGTGATAATTATCAATAATTTTCGTTGGTGAATTATGATTTGACCAAATTTTTGAATCAGCTAAGCTAGTCCCAAGCCTAGGCAGCCTATAATTAGACTGCTTAGCTTACGGACCGTAAGGGATCAGGCATACGGTCCGTAAGGGAGTCTCAAAAATTGCTATAAATAGCCGACCTTTGGACTTGAAATAGGATACGAAAACGACGTCTCAACTCTGTCTGTACGTCGAATTAAGGCTGTTACAGTACAATTAAACACACACTAATCTCGAAGTCCTGCCGCAAAACAGGGTAATCACTCGATCGCTATTACGATTCATTTTCCGACTGATCAATATATCCAATGGATGTTTAAGTGCCGCCCACATAGGGTTATACTTTGTCGTTCGTCGTTAAATCGATGGATGTTTAAGTATTGCACTTTATCGTTCGTTGTGAGAATTTGATCTCGTGAGTTATCGTAAATGCTGTATTGATCACTAACCCAGTTTTGTGTGCATTATTATTTAAATTAGGTTAACAAGGCTAAACCATATTCTGTCCGTGTTAAATCTGCAATGTGAGTCATTCTCTTTTTATCAATTATTTTACAATACTCCAAATTATTTTCAGAATTATAAATTACAGTGATTAAGTTTATGTAATCACCAAATTACAGCCAGTATGTGGGGTATTGTGCACATTACTACTGTTTCTATCACTTTAGGTGGGCGAACCTAAAATTAAGTGATATACGTCATTCATTGGGGCAGCCAATGGTGATATGACCATAGTCACAGATCAGGTCGAGTGACAAATACTGTGGGTAATTGGTAGATATCAGAAACATATGTAAAAACTCTTAATACTGTAAATTATAATAAACGAGTCATTTTAATAAATAGAATGATTCACTCAGTATTTCCCGCTGACAAAACCTTTTTCAAACCTGTTTCAGGTGATCTATTGTAATTCAGGAAAAGTGCTGGGGAGCATTTCAAGCTTAAGAAAGTGGCTCATTATAAAATAAAGAAATATGTTTTGTAAAAATAAAGATTTTTTAGTAAAATCTTGTTATTGTAAATTATCGGGATTTTATCCCGAGTTGTGAAATAAAATAATCGGGAAAAGTTTTTAGCTTTTAAAAAGATCCCGATGATAAAATTCCGCTGCTAAAATCAATTAAATATATATCACGGGATTTCTGTCCCGCGGCTCCTGAAACGGGTCAAACCGGGTCGGGGGGCCGTGACAGAAATAAGGTGGTATCAGAGCCACTGAGTTAAGCTAATTAAGTATTTAGAGATACTTAATTTTTCCTGATTACTATTATGTGATTATGTGTTTTATTAAACTGACTATTTGTTAGTTACAGTATGGGTAAGCAAAAGCTGCAAAATATCTATCTTAAATTAGATAGGTCAGTCTACGAAGAGGGAAGTTCATCCCAAACCAAATCTTCAAAACTCCCTACAATTCCTGAAGAAGGAATATTTGTGCGAAAAGCACAATATGAGAAACCGCTTTCTCCTAGAAAAAGGAGTATGATTATTAAGAAAAGTAAAGAGCAAATCCGAGAAAAGAAGATTAAAAAGGAAACCCAGGAATTAATCAATAAATCACCTTGGGAAGACAAGCTAGATGAGAAATGGGCAAACTTGTATATGCTAGCCACTATAGCAGAACATGCAGATCTTTAAATACCCTAGGTCTAGTAATAGCACTTCCCAGTAAATAAATAAATAAATTCGAGTGTGTTCTTTCCTGTTATTTTGTACAAATAGTGTGCAATAAAACTTCAATGTTTATTTGTTAAACTTTGTTCCAAAGTTTTAACTTAGCCTTTTTGTGCATTTTGCATATATGCTACACAACATGAATGAGATATCTGAAGCCTTTCAGAACCTCAATCTTTACCCGGTGAATGTAGAAGTTTCCAAAGATTTTACTGGATACTTTGCTGATGTGGAATAACCTGTAGAATTCAATGCTCCACCTTTGACAAAGCCAAAACGAAAGAAAAGAAAGAATTATGTATGGGGTAGTCGTATACGTAGGAAAAAGCCAGCTACGAAACTTCCTAAAATAAACAACCCACTAGAAAAAGGAAAAGAAATTGTAATCAAAGAAAGTTCTAAACAACAAGAGATGGAAACTGAAGTCAAGAAAGATTCTAGGCAAATGGAAATACAGTTTGAGGAATATTCTAAGGAAATAGAAATGGAAGTAGGACAAGGTTCTAGACCAACTCAGATAGAAATTGGAGAGAGCTCCAACCAAAACCAGGGAATCACTTTTCAGGAGGAAATAGATTTTCTATTGGCAAGCTGTGAGACTATTCAGCTTGTCATACTAATGTTTTTACCTATCCTATTCAAAATCCACTCCCTATGAATCTTGAACCAGCAATCACAGAACCAATAGTCCACTCCCAACCTGTAGGAATGGACGAATGGTGGACAAATGATTGGCAATTTCAAAATATTGTCAACGATCCTTATTCCTTTCTTCCACAATTCGATCCAGAACCCTTACCAAATCCACCAATGAGTAACGAAAATATGGCAGAACTTCATCATTATGGTGAAGAATTGATGGATGCAGGAAATAGAATCAGGGAGATAGGGGGACAAATTGCCTGGAAGTATGATGAAAGGGAGCTTCGTTTATAGGACGACAAGTGACGAGAAATAGGAGGATGGTAAAACAATAGTTGTGTAATAGTAAAAGTAATAGTGAAATCAGTCTGTAACATAACTACGAATAAAACTTTGTAAGATATTGGTGTGTATTGATGCATACTATAACAGATTTAAAATAGAATCGAGAAATCGATAGTTTTGACTATACGTGTATTATAAATTGTCTGATTTTTTGTGGATAATTGCTATTTATCAGATACTAATAAAAATTATATATATTCAGATGGCAAATATTGGTAATGAACCGGTAAATGAGGTTAATCAGTCGGAGCAACATCCAGGGGATCAATATATGACTAGACAAGATATTGAAAATATTGTTGCTCAAGGGATAGCCAATGCTATTCCAGCATTCGTTGCTGCTGTAAAAAGTCCAATCGAACCACAACATATCGTTCTTAGTAAACGTACTTCTGAAGATAACTTCAGTAATAGTATAAACGGGGGCAATAATCATGTTAATCATGACAATGAATCCCAACACACGCCGCTCCCTAAGAAACTGAAAGCTGCAACACCTGGTTGCACTTTCAAAGAAATCCTTGCTTGTAAACCCACTGAATTTGCAGGCAATGAAGGGGCAACTGCATCACTGCGTTGGTTAGAGAAAACCAAAGCAGTAATTGCAATAAGTAAGTGTGCCAAAGATGATCAAGTCATGTACGCATCAAATCTGTTTAAAGAAGGAGCACTCGAATGGTGGAACACTGTGTTACAAGCTAAAGGAAGAAATAGGGCTTATGCTATGACTTGGGAAGAATTTAAGAATCTTGTAGAAAGAAAATTCTGTCCTGAGTATGAAAAGGAACAAATGGCAAATAAGTTCCTAAATCATCGGATGATAGGTGTAGATTGTCGGGGTTATACTTCGACATTCTTTGAATATGCTAGAATGGTACCAACACTGGCTTCGCCAGAACCGGTACTCATTTCTTGCTATATTTGGGGATTAATTAGCGAAATTCGCAATATCGTTAAGGCTGCGAGACCTCGCACTATTGACGATGCCGTAGAATTAGCTAACACCCTAACTGATGAACTGATACGCACAAGAGATGAAGACAGGAAGAAGGAACTAGCTCAGAAAATTACCCAAGGATTTAGGGTGGGTAATAATAGTAGTTTCAAGAAAAGAGGAGCAGGGCAATCTTCAACTTTGCCATTCTGCAAAGCTTGCAAAAAGAAACATTTTGGAAAATGTAATAAAGTTGCAATTTTTGCAAAACGATAGGACATCGTGAAGAAAACTGCAGAAAGAAATCCATAATTTGTTACAATTGTGGAGAAGCCGGACATTTCAAAATAGAATGTCCTAAATTAGTCAAACCAGTAGACAACAAACCCAAGGCGACCGAAGGAGCTACTAAGAAGAATGCCAGAGCATTCTAGCTAACCACTCAAGAAGCAGAGCTCATCCCGGATGTGATAGCCGGTACGTTTTTAGTTCACGACGTTTATGCAAAAGTATTGTTTGACTCTGGTGCAAAACAAAGTTTTATAAATACTTCGTTCTGCCAAGCTCTTAAGTTACCCTTAACTACCGTTAGGCAGATTTTTACAGTCGAAACCGCAAATGGGAATTCAGTAAAAATCAATCAGGTTTTGCAAAAAGTAGAAATAGAACTTTCAGGTCATAAATTTGCTGCAAACCTATTACCTATGAAATTAGCTGAATTTGATGTTGTGTTAGGAATGGATTGGTTAATAGCCAACCATGCTCAAATCATTTGTGATAAAAACTCTATAGAAATTCAAGCACCTACTGGAGAAGTAATCATGATTACAGGAGATAAACCTCGAAAGCCACTGAAGCTCATATCAGTAATGAAAGTTGCTAATTATGAACGAAAACAAGGAATAGTATATATGATTTCAGTAATCATTAGTACTAAAGGTAAAGAACTTAAGGAAATTCCTGTAGTCTCAGAATACCCAGATATATTCCCAGAAGATTTACCTGGGTTACCACCAGATAGGGAGGTAGAATTCAGGATTCATCTAATTCCAGGAACTACACCGATAGCTAAGGCACCCTATCGATTAGCTCCTACCGAAATGCTAGAATTGAAGAAGCAATTAGATGAATTACTAAGCAAAGGATTTATACAACCTAGTTCATCCCCTTGGGGTGCACCAGTGTTGTTTGTGAAAAAGAAAGATGGATCGATGAGAATGTGTATCGATTATAGAGAGTTGAATAAGGTTACAATTAAGAATCGATACCCATTACCTAGGATTGATGATCTTTTTGATCAATTACAAGGCGCTAGGTACTTTTCTAAGATAGACTTGCGCTCCGGATATCATCAATTAAAGGTTCAAGAAGAAGACATACCTAAAACTGCTTTTAGAACTAGGTATGGACATTATGAGTTTACAGTCATGCCCTTCGGGTTAACTAATGCACCTGCAGCATTTATGGACATGATGAACAGGATCTGTAAACCATATTTGGATAAATTTGTAATTGTTTTCATAGACGATATACTTATTTATTCAAAAAGTCAGGACGAACATTGTCAGCACTTGCATGCACTCTTAACTTTGTTAAGAAAAGAAAAGTTGTACGCCAAATTTTCGAAGTGTGAATTTTGGCTACAAGAAGTGCAATTCTTAGGACACCTGGTAAATCATGAAGGTATTCACGTAGATCCTGCTAAGATAGAAGCAATTACCAATTGGAAGGTTCCGCAAACCGCAATGGAAATTAGAAGTTTTATAGGTTTAGCCGGGTATTATAGACGGTTTATTAAGGATTTTTCCAAGATAGCTGTACCATTAACTAAGCTAACCTGTAAAGCTATTAAGTTTGAATGGGGACCTAAACAAGAAGAAGCCTTTAGAATCTTAAAGCAGAAATTAACCAATGCTCCAATCTTAGCCTTACCAGAAGGAACAGAAGATTTTGAAGTATATTGTGATGCTTCAAAATTAGGATTCGGATGTGTGTTAATGCAACGCAAGAAGGTAATTGCGTATGCTTCCAGACAATTGAAAAAGCACGAGGAAAACTATACGACTCATGACTTAGAATTAGGAGCTATAGTTTTTGCCCTTAAGATATGGAGACATTATCTGTATGGAAGTAAGTTTACTGTTTATACAGATCATAAAAGTTTAAGGTATATATTTGGGCAAAAAGAGTTAAATATGAGGCAAAGAAGATGGATGGAAATCCTGAGTGATTACGACTGTGATATTCAATATCACGATGGAAAGGCAAACGTAGTCGCAGATGCCTTAAGTCGTAAGTATCATGAGAAGAAAAGGCGAGTCCGTGCTCTTAGAATAAATCTACAAGTAGATTTAATAGAACAATTGAAGGAAATTCAGGAAACAGCAATCAAGGATGATAGTGAAGGAATGAAAGGTTACCTAAAAGAATTAGAACTAGGAAATGATGGAATTTGGAAATTCCACAAAAGCAGAATTTGGGTACCTAAGCAGGGAAATTTAAGATCAAAGATTTTAGAGGAAGCTCATAAATCTAGGTATACTGTACATCCAGGAAATAATAAGATGTACCAAGATTTAAGAAAGAATTTCTGGTGGATAGGAATGAAAAAGGATATAGCCGAATACGTATCTAAGTGTCTAACTTGTTCACAAGTTAAGGCAGAACATCAGAAACCTTCAGGTCTACTACAACAGTTAGAAATGCCTGTATGGAAATGGGAACTCATAACAATGGACTTTGTTACTAAGTTACCCAAAACCAGAAAAGGTAACGATGCGATTTGGGTAATTGTGGATCGATTAACTAAATCTGCTCATTTTCTACCAATAAAGGAAACCTTTAGCATGGAAAGGTTAGCCAAGTTGTACGTAGATGAAATAGTATCCTTACATGGAGTCCCACTCTCCATTGTATCGGATAGAGATAGTCGTTTCACTTCCCGTTTCTGGACAAGCTTCCAAGAAGCAATGGGAACCCGACTCAATCTAAGTACTGCATATCATCCACAAACAGACGGACAAAGTGAAAGGACGATCCAAACTCTAGAAGACATGCTCCGAGCATGTGTAATTGATTTTGGTGGTAATTGGGATAACCACTTACCCTTAATCGAATTCTCCTATAATAATAGTTATCACTCAAGCATCGAAGCCGCTCCATTCGAAGCACTATATGGACGCAAATGCAGAACTCCCATATGTTGGGCAGAAATAGGAGAAAGTCAATTATCAGGTCCAGAAATCGTACAAGAAACCACTGACAAGATAACTCGAATCAAGGAAAGATTAAAGACGGCTAGAGATCGTCAGAAAAGCTATGCAGACAATCGCCACAAGCCACTAGAATTCCAGATAGGAGATAAAGTACTTTTAAAGGTCTCTCCTTGGAAAGGAGTAGTACGATTCGGTAAGAAAGGAAAACTAAGTCCAAGATATATTGGACCATTCCCAGTGATCCAACGAATAGGACCAGTAGCTTATCGGTTACAACTACCAGAAGAATTAGCTGGAGTACATGATGTATTTCATGTATCCAATCTTAAGAAATGTCTATCTGACGAATCCCTGGTAGTACCTCTTCAAGATGTGGAGGTAAATGAAAAGTTAAAATTCATAGAAAAACCCTTGCAAATAGAAGACAAGAAGGTCAAGTTTCTCAAACACAAGCGACTAGTGCTAGTCAAAGTCAAATGGGATTCAAAGAGGGGACCAGAATATACTTGGGAACTGGAGTCAGAAATGAAGCGAAAATACCCTCATCTATTTCAATGAATCTCGAGGACGAGATTTTTCTTAAGGTGGGGAGGATGTAACAACTCTCATTAAAATCAATAATTAGGATGATAATTAATCAATAAGAAAACCCTAATTGAGACACCCAAGTAATTCTGCACCAACCCTAAAATTTTCATAACAATCGGAATCAGGATCAGGGCCCCTAAAACTCAGGGGGGGATAAACCCTAGTGATAATTATCAATAATTTTCGTTGGTGAATTATGATTTGACCAAATTTTTGAATCAGCTAAGCTAGTCCCAAGCCTAGGCAGCCTATAATTTGACTGCTTAGCTTACGGACCGTAAGGGATCAGGCATACGGTCCGTAAGGGAGTCTCAAAAATTGCTATAAATAGCCGACCTTGGGACTTGAAATAGGATACGAAAACGACGTCTCAACTCTGTCTGTACGTCGAATTAAGGCTGTTACAGTACAATTAAACACACACTAATCTCGAAGTGCTGCCGCAAAACAGGGTAATCACTCGATCGCTATTACGATTCATTTTCCGACTGATCAATATATCCAATGGATGTTTAAGTGCCGCCCACATAGGGTTATACTTTGTCGTTCGTCGTTAAGTCGGTGGATGTTTAAGTATTGCACTTTGTCGTTCGTTGTGAGAATTTGATCTCGTGAGTTATCGTAAATGCTGTATTGATCACTAACCCGGTTTTGTGTGCATTATTATTTAAATTAGGTTAACAAGGCTAAACCATATCCTGTCCGTGTTAAATCTGCAATGTGAGTCATTCTCTTTTTATCAATTATTTTACAATACTCCAAATTATTTTCAGAATTATAAATTACAGTGATTAAGTTTATGTAATCACCAAATTACAGCCAGTATGTGGGGTATTGTGCACATTACTACTGTTTCTATCACTTTAGGTGGGCGAACCTAAAATTAAGTGATATACGTCATTCATTGGGGCAGCCAATGGTGATATGACCATAGTCACAGATCCGGTCGAGTGACAAATACTGTGGGTAATTGGTTGATATCAGAAACATATTTAAAAACTCTTAATACTGTAAATTATAATAAACGAGTCATTTTAATAAATAGAATGATTCACTCAGTATTTCCCGCTGACAAAACCTTTTTCAAACCTGTTTTAGGTGATCTATTGTAATTCAGGAAAAGTGCTGGGGAGCATTTCAAGCTTAAGAAAGTGGCTCATTATAAAATAAAGAAATATGTTTTGTAAAAATAAAGATTTCTTAGTAAAATCTTGTTATTGTAAATTATCGGGGTTTTATCCCGAGTTGTGAAATAAAATAATCGGGAAAAGTGTTTAGCTTTTAAAAAGATCCTGATGATAAAATTCCGCTGCTAAAATCAATTAAATATATATCACGGGATTTCTGTCCCGCGGCTCCTGAAACGGGTCAAACCGGGTCGGGGGCCGTGACAGTTTTAAACTTTTTTTACACCCCGGTTTTAACAAAACAAACTCAACCAAAATCACGACTCATAGATGTCTCAGATAAGTTGATACTTATCATCATCGACTGAAAAAAATATAAAAACCAACAACAAAAATCAAAAACCATCTTGGATCTTAAAAAAATAGGGTTTGGCTCAAAGTTTCCAATAATCATAGCTGCTAAGTGGGGTTGCAGGATTCAAAAATTTATCCTCCACCATCCTTGCCAGGCCATCGTCATCAATTGTCGGAAAAAATGTTTTTAACTATCACTGCCAACTCAACCCATATCTTTATTTTCAACACAAAAAAGATCAATAACAAAAAAACAACTGATGAGGACAAACAACAAACAAGTACACAATGCTATAACATAAAACAAAATCATTAGTCAAGTAGTCAACACAAATGGAAGCAATTAGTGATTAACGGGGAAAAAAAACCAAACCGATCTGCCAAGAATGGCATGACTGTCAACAAGAGGCATCTGCGAACGAAACAAAAGCGAACCGGCGAGGGTTACCAGTGATTCGATCTTTAGCAATAACCAAACCCACAACGGTTCCCTAGCTCCCAAAAATATAAAAGACATCTTCTGTAGTCTGCCCATGAAAATATAAAATACCACCGGGAGCACTGACACACCCGACTGAAAATATAAAAAAACACCGGCACCACCGGGCACCATCGGCACCACCGGCGGCGCGTGAAAGAGAGTGAGGGTGGTTCAGTGAGTCAGAAAAAGGGCGCGTGTCCCACACCACCACTACCGGTCACAAACACATTGATTCAAAACCACAAAGAACCTGAAAATGATAAGACGAAGAAGCTGAGGAACATATCGAACAAAAAAAACACAACACTTTTTTACTGATAAAAAATTCATCAAAATCTATTTGTACCTCTTTTGATTTAGGTTTTCCTAGATAGAGAACAGATGTATGGGTGCTTGTGGTGGTGACAGGGTGGTTGATGGTGGCAATTGAGGCCAAAAACCACCTTAGAATTCGGTTGAACACGATGCGTTCAGATCTACAAGCACCACACAAACAATGGGTTTCAGATCTACAACCCCACATAAACCACCTCCACTGTCGCCATAGAACACCACCACAACCCCCTCCTTCACTGTGAAAACACCACCACAAACCCCCACCTTCATCGGCCAACTCAACCCCCCAAAAAACTCATCTTCACAGGACTTCACACCACCACAACCCCCACCTTCACCTTCACCGTCAAACACCACCACAAACCCCCCACCTTCATCGTACTTCACACCCCACCACAACCCCATCTTCAACGGTCTTCGCAAGCTGGTAGATCTCGGAAATTGACGTCGGATTTGCTCCGGTGAGTTGATTCCGGTTGAGTAACGATCTGCTAATCATCGATAGTTTTCAAAGATCTACCGGAATCTCGCCGGAGATCTGCTAATCATTGATAATTTCCGAGATCTGTACTAAGCTTTTTAAAAATCACAATCGATAAGAGAGAGCAAATGCTCTGATTTCATGACAAGAGAGAAAGAGAGAACATGTGTTTATGAAAAAGAGAGAAAAAACTAATCTCATATACACCTCGAGCTTCCCATATGTCAGTTGAGTTGTTTTACCAAAATACCCCTAAAAATAGCTAAAACACACAATTTTTTTTTAATATTTTTAGCTAAAAATCGCTAATTTTCGTTACAAAAAAACAATTTTTTTTGCTACTAAAAGTAAAGATTTTTAGCTAAAAAATATTTAAAAAAAATTTGTGTATTTTTTAGATATTTTTAGATTTTTTTAGGTTTTTTGTGGGTTTAGTTTTTAGCATTTTAGCTTAGGTGGAGGGTTTAGGTTTTGAGGGGAGGGGTGGGGGGGGGGGTTAGGTTTTTTTTAGTTTTTTTTTGGTGGGGGGGGGGGTGGGTGGGGGGTTCGGTTTTTTTTAAGTTTTTTTTTTGTATGTTCACATTGGTTCTCATGGTTCTCACAATAAAGGTGATTCTCAATTGAACCTTTATACGAAATGTGGTTTGTATTTGATCATATATATATATATATATATATATATATATATATAGGGTCTGGTTCCGGTACAAACCATATTTATCCTACAAACCGTAGGAACACATCTAGCACTTAAAAAAAGTTAAATTAACACATACTAAAACAATACATATATAAAAGTAGCACTTTTGAATTTTATTAGCACATGAAAATTAATCAAGATAATTGATTTTAGCACATATGTGAAATGATACCAACACTTTTCTTTATCGGCACATTGAAAACAAAAGGAAAATCCAAATAAAGAATTAATTTCTTGTTAGCCTAATTATAAGGAATTCATGATAATTGATACTTTAAGTTATCATTTTACCATTTCTCTATAATTGGTTGGATGGCACTAGACACTTTTTAAATGGTTCTACAGTTTGTATACGAAATGTGGTTTGTATTTGATCCTATATATATATATATATATACACAGGGGTTGGTTCCGTTACAAACCATATTTATCCTACAAACCGTATGAACACATCCTAGCACTTAAAAAAAGTTAAATTAGCACATACTAAAACAATACATACATAAAAGTAGCACTTCTGAATTATATTAGCACATGAAAATTAATCAAGATAATTGATTTTAGCACATATGTGAAATGATATCAGCACATTGAAAACAAAAGGAATATCCAAATAAAGAATTAATTTCTTGTTAGCCTAATTATAAGGAATTCATGATAATTGATATTTTTTAAGTTATCATTTTACCATTTTTCTATAATTAGTTGGATCACACATGACACTTTTTAAATTGTTCTTACAGTTTGTATGCCAAATGTGGTTTGTATTTGATCCTATATATATTGGTTCCGTTACAAACCATATTTATCCTACAAACCGTATGAACACATCCTAGCACTTAAAAAAAAGTTAATTAGCACATACTAAAACAATACATACATTAAAGTAGCACTTTTTAATTATATTAGCACATGAAAATTAATCAAGATAATTGATTTTAGCACATATGTTAAATGATATCAGCACTTTTCTTTATCAGCACATTGAAAACAAAAGGAAGATCCAAATAAAGAATTAATTTCTTGTTAGCCTAATTATAAGGAATTCATGATAATTGATATTTTTTAAGTTATCATTTTACCATTTCTCTATAATTGGTTGGATGGAACATGACACTTTTTAAATGGTTCTTACAGTTTGTATACGAAATGTGGTTTGTATTTGATCATATGTATATATATATATATATATATATATATATATATATATATATATATATATATATATATGTATATATATATATATATGTATATATATATATATATGTATATATATATATATATGTATATATATATATATATATATATATATATATATATATATATATATAGGGGTTGGTTCCGGTACCAAACCATATTAATCCTACAAACCGTAGGAACACATCCTAGCACTTAAAAAAGTTAAATTAGCACATACTAAAACAATATATACATAAAAGTAACACTTTTGAATTATATTAGCACTAGAAAATTAATCAAGATAATTGATTTTAGCACATATGTGAAATGATATCAACACTTTTCTTTATCAGCACATTGAAAACAAAAGGACGATCCAAATAAAGAATTAATTTCTTGTTAGCCTAATTATAATGAATTCATGATAATTGATATTTTTTAAGTTATCATTTTACCATTTCTCAATAATTGGTTAGATGGCACATGACACTTTTCAAATGGTTCTTACAGTTTGTATACAAAATGTGGTTTGTATTTGATCCTATTTTGTATACAAACTGTAAGAACCATTTGAAAAGTGTCATGTGCCATCTAACCAATTATACAAACCACATTTTGTATACAAACTGTAAGAACCATTTGAAAAGTGTCATGTGCTATCTAACCAATTATAGAGAAATGGTAAAATGATAACTTAAAAAATATCAATTATCATGAATTCATTATAATTAGGCTAACAAGAAATTAATTCTTTATTTGAATCTTCCTTTTGTTTTCACTGTGCTGATAAAGAAAAGTGCTGATATCATTTCACATATGTGCTAAAATCAATTATCTTGATTAATTTTCATGTGCTAATATAATATAAAAGTGCGACTTTTATGTATGTATTGTTTTAGTCTGTGCTAACTTAACTTTTTTTAATTGCTAGGATGTGTTCCTACCTCCTAGCACTTAAAACAAGTTAAATTAGCACATACTAAAACAATACATACATAAAAGTCGCACTTTTGAATTATATTAGCACATGAAAATTAATCAAGATAATTGATTTTAGCACATTTGTGAAATGACATCAGCACTTTTCTTTATCAGCACATTGAAAACGAAAGGAAGATCCAAATAAAGAATTAATTTCTTGTTGTTAGGATCTGAGTTTCTTATGATTGTGTTATTTTAATTATAATGAAGATGAATGACAAACAATTTGCAGCGGAATGTAATGGAATAAATTTTCAACATAATCAAATGGAAGATTTGCTTTCAACACACATGTTTAACATGAAATCGAATGATTATATTTATTACAATGATTCAATTACAATGCATGCATGTAATACAATCTCCCCCTCAGCCTGAACTCACAGATGGGTTGTTCGTACAGAATGACTTGTGATGAAAGAGCTAATAGAACAGTACAGGGTACTGCTGTATTTATAGTACATAACAAACCACTGAAGCATCTTTGCTGACATCACCATGAAAGTGACATCTAACCTCCTAACAACCTGTAACCACTGACCTATACAAACTACTGCTATTACAAACTACTGATTACAATACAATACAAAGACAAGTTAAACTACTGCTTCTCATTCCACTGTTATACTCGTAGCAGTGCTTTGTGTCTTCAGCAGTAGTTGAACCATGACAGTAGGTTGAGCATCAGTGCTTGCACTTCAACAGTCTTTAGTCTTGATCAGTTGTTGAAGATCAACAGTTGTTGTAGACAGACAGTAGATAGAGGTCATCAGTTGTTAGGGCCACTTCCAAGTGGAAAGATTGCTGCAAACATCTGCTTATTCTGAATCCACTGATCTGATCTAGTTTTGGCTTTATCAACTGTTCTTTTGGTAGGGTTCAATCCCAACAATCTCCCCTGGAACAGATGATGCAAAAACCCTTCATTATTCTTGGATTTTTATTGCCTTATCAATAATTCCCTGACTTGTCATTTGAATTGTAATTCAAAGTCCAAGGAATCTGTATCATCCTCATCCCTGCACAGTGTAAGCTCAAGGAGATCTTGCAGATCTTCAACACCCAGCCCAAGTGCTTGTTCCCTTGATATGTGCTTCACTTCACCATTGGATTTGAGCAGAGTCAATACATGGGTCTGTTTATCAGATTTCCACTTTAGTATTTTTGAATCCAATGGGTTTCTTGGGAGAGTCTTTATTGTTGATGAGTTTGGAGATTGTGGCCTGGTGATGACTAGTTGGGCAGTGTTTGTAGTTTTTGCCAATTCAGGATTTTCTGCTATCATCTACTGAAGGACCATTTTTATAATGTAATTCTCTTGTGCTATATCTTCTGCTGTTTCTACATCCATCTGCTTTTGTTTCCTTCTTTGATAAAGGATGGCAGCAGGTGGAGCAGTAGATCTTTTGATAGGCAGTTTTTGTTGTCTAACTGGAACCACTGCTTCAGGATAAATAGGCTTTTGAGGAGCAGTGGGATCCCTTTTTCTTAACTCTTCCAAACTTTTTTATGTGGCCAACACTTTTTCTTCTTTCCATCTTTTCACCTAATTCCTTGACCCATAGTCAGCAGCAATAAGCTCTTCTTTCATTCTCTTCAGCTTTAAAACCCTATCTGGTACATTTTTCTTGTACTTTGACCAAACAGGAGGAGTGTGTTTTACTTTGTCATTGTTCATCTTTTGCACTCTTTCTAACTCCTCTTTAAGCTCACTAATGGTCCATTCTTTATATTGAGCTTTTTCTGCCTTGTATCTCTTGAATGCCCTGATGTAGTCAATATAATATTTTCTCAGGCTTTCATCATCTTTTTCTGATAGTTTCTGACAGAGATCTTTTGAAAACTGCTCCAAAGTTCTGACTTGAGTTAGCAGATATTGGTAGTATCTTTGAATCTCTTTGTCGGATTTTCCCTCTGTATTTCTTTTAGAGATATCCTCTGCTTGTTGAGCCTTTAACTTCAGATATTCTTCTATGTTATTAGGCCTAGGATATCATTGAAGAGATGGCAGATTCCTTTTAGCAAGGTCATCTTTAGAGTAGAAGGATTTGATCTCCACTCTAACTGCTGGAAGATCTAATGGATACTGGACTCCTGCAGGAATAATGACAGTGATTGGTTTTTGAACTTGTGCTGATGATAATGGAACAGAGTTTGGAATAGAGACTAGAGGCAGTGCTTTTGAAGATGTTGGAGGTGGTGAAGAGTCATCATCCAGTACAACATTGGTTACCCTTCTCCTTTTCAGTTTAGGAGAGGTTGGTGGTGGATTTGTGGATTGAGTGGTGGTGATTGAGGTGGTAGGTATCTGACAAACAGTTGTTGAAACAACTGGTGTTTCAACCACTGTTGTCATTACGACAGTTGATGTGTCAACCATTGTCTTCTGCTTTTTGGCAGGTGGTGTTGGTGGTGGTGAGGATGTTTTTGGAGGGGCAGCGGATTGAGTATGGATAGTAGTAGTGGTCAGTTGTTTGGGTAACATCTGTTGAAACAACTGAAGTATCAACAACTATTGATACAACAGGTGTTTTAACATCTGTTGGTTTGGAAGGTTGATGAGAGGAGCTTTTGGGAGGTAGAGGAGTTTGTTTTGTGGATTTGGGAGGTGTGATTTTGGGTTGCCTTACTTTCCTGGTAGGCCTTCTTTTAGGCTTAGGATTTTCCTGATCATCCTTGGGCTCAGAAGTACTCTGTTCTTCCATCTCCATTAAAACTTTTTTCTCCTGCTCAAACCTTTTGGCCCCTTTTATCTCCAAAGTCTCTTTTACACCTGCTTTTGCATCATTGTTGGTGCACTACATCTGTTGACTTCGTCTTGGATCGAGTCTTAGTCTTTGAGTGTTAGATCAGGGCACGTTTTACGAGAAAACAGGAGATTGTATAAGTGCTAGTAATAGGTTTCGCTTGTATGGTCTTAGGTGGTAGTTTCGCTTGAATGTCATTATAGTTCCGCTTGAATGTCAAGTTGAAGGTTCCGCTTGAATGTCATGTACCTTCAAGCGAAACCTCAACACATATAAATAGCTTCTCAAGCGAAACATATTGTAACAGTCTTGTAACTCGTACCGAAGTGCTGCCGGATCGAGATTTGATTGTAAACTGTCAGAAATTAATGCAAAGAGAAGTTTAAAGTGATTTGCTAGCTGTTCCTAAGTCAAATACTTATTTTCCGCATCTGTATTTCATAGAATTTCCTCTGATCGACTCGTTCGGGTCGAAACACGATCCTACAATCATCAAGGGCATTTTGAGATACATCAACCTTTTTAGAACCATCTGGCTTAGGGATATAGACAATCAATTTTGATTTTGCACCTGGTTCAATGTATAGACCATCTTCCCATCCCTTCTTCTTTTTCTCCCCCTTTTTGGCATCATTTGGAGGATTATCAACAAAGATAATTATAGGAGGAGTAGAGCCAGTGGTTTGCAACAGATGGGCCTTGATTGCCTTCATGTCTGCTTGTGTATCCTTGAACCTAGCTTCCATCAAATTTCTGATCTTTTGAACTTGAATTTCATGTTGCTGATCAGCATATTGTCTTTGTTGAATAAGCATAGGTTGAAATAAGTTCCAGAACTCAGCAGGGGATGTAGCAGCTGTTGTAGATGAAGCAGAGGTTGCAGCAGTTGGTGCAGCTTTTTGAGCTGTTAACAACTGTTGCAGCATGGTTTTGATTTCTGCAACAAATGTATCAAGCTTATCCACCCTCTCCATCAATTCTTTGTACATTAAACCATCACCCAAGTTAATGGGATCATCTGATTACCCACCAGTGGTGGTTGTATCAGTGGTTGACTTGGGGAAAGTTTCCCAAAAATCATCCACTGATGCCCTTTTTTCTTGGTACTGGGGACTTCTTTCTTCAGCAGAGGTTACCAACCTAAGTTCACCAGTGAATACAGGATATACACCAGTGGATAGGATGGTTCCCAAAGAAGAAATTGCCTTCAAGGGAGTCTTACTTATGAAACTACTTTCCAAGTGTAAACCAGTGGGTTCAACACTTGTAGTAGGTGCTCCGCTTGAACTACTGACAGGAATTACTTGTAATTCCTGCAGTGTAGCCTCCTCAACTATTGGCAGGTTAGTAGAGATTGAAACACCAGACTCAGTTACTTGTTGTGGCATATTCTCATTAACAGGTGATTGAGAAGAACTGATTTGTGCCTGGGCCAGATCAACTGCATCCAATAGAGGTAATATGGTTGGTGGAATTTGTGAAGTGAGGGTAGGAGTGGAAAGAGAATTTGCCCCGGGCAGTGGGCTATGGATTATGGAATCAAGTGATTCCAGAGCATCATAATTTGGTGTCCCTGTTCTTACAACCTGATCTTTTTTAGAAGAAGCAGGAAGAGTTTTAGGCTCAGGTTGAGATCTTTCTTCCAACTGCTGTGAGGAAGTAGCAACAGTGGTTATTGGTAACTTTGGTGTTGTCACTGGTGTAATCTCTGGGATCTCATCTTCCAGAGTTACCTTTTTAGTGGGTTTGGGGGGCTTTTGGATATTTTTCTTTTTAGGTCTTTTGGTGGGTTTAGGTGTGGGTTTCACAGCAGTGGTTGTGCTGCTGTGATCACCTTGAGCAGTGGGCTCAACAGCAGGATCCTAAGGAGCAGTGGTTGCTGCTAAAGTCTGCTCAGGAACCTCTGTTTGTGTTTTGGAAGTTTTTGACAGCCTTGTGAAAGTTTCAGAGGTTAGGCTGTTTATTTGGATGGGGTTTCCCTGGATAAGCACATGTGCATTATCTTTTGAAAATTTCTTTTGTAAGTAAAAACTTAGAAATCTGGGAAACAACAAAAATGATTTTTATTAACATTTTCACCATATCATTAAAAATTTCCTAGGAGTAGTTAAAATTTTCCTCAGACATAATAGCATAACCCATGTATTGAATTTTTAGTGGTATCTCATTGAAATCTGTTGTTTTATTTGAGGCACACATGAGAAGGGTATGAAACAAAAACCTCATGGCAGGAGGAAAACTGCCTTTTTGTAAAGTATCTTTTTTCATTTCCTCTTCATACCCTCTCTCAAGAAAATCAGTTCGATACTCAGACTTTGGGAATGAGCTTTTACCTTGAAGATCGTCAAGTTCAAATACCTCTGAAATTGTTTGAGGTGTTATTGTGACTGGAACACCCTTTAGTGAAGAATTGATGGCTACGGGCTTTTTATCCGTAGTTTCTAATTTAGCATTTTTCCATAATTCTTGTTGGGTATCCATGAAAATCGGAGCATCAAAGGTCAACAAATTTTTGTACTTTGAGGACGAGAGAGCATCAATTACAGAGTTGAAGGTTTAGGTATGACTTGGTTTTTCAAGTAGACCCAAGTAATTATGTGGGGTTTTGAATGGAAGAGCCATTGCAATTTGAAGGTGATGAAGAATGGATGAAGAAGATGAGTGATTTTGAGAGAGATTGATGGTAACTGCTTTGAGAAAGGAATTTTGAATTCGATTCGACAGTGAAAACCCTGTTTGGGGTTTTGATCAGGGTTTTATAGGGGAAAAAGTGAATGCTGATGTGGCAGCGGTTACAAAGATCTGACCGCTGTGTACTGTCCACGTGCCAACCTCTGATGAGTAATGGAAGATAGTTTTTTATTGAAACCACTGATGGAGCAACATCAGTGGTTTACAACGTTAAAAATGAAAACAGTGGCTGACTTTAACTATCAGTGGATAGCCTATCAGTGGATTAAAACACTGATGTTTGATCAACAGTGATTAATAAGGAAATGAAAGAATAGAGGTTGACTTTCAGCAGTGGACAACATTTAAGAAAACAGATGTTTGAACCAAAAACAGTGGTTATGGCAGACTTTTAGGGATTAATGAAAACTTTCATTTTTAGCTATTTTTAAGGATGGATTTTTGATTTTCTGAAAACATTTTAATGCTTTTATTCATAGAAAAACAGGATTTTGCCTGTTATTCCATGTTCAGCATGCCAATCCTAGAGATCAAACTTTCAAAGGTAGATGTGTCTAACGCTTTTGTTAGCACATTTGACAGCTGATCCTTGGTATGAACATGATGGAGAGAAATCAAACCTTTTCCATAGCAATCCCTCACAAAGTGATGTCTGATGTCAATGTGCCTGGTGGTTGAATGTGAAACTGGATTTTTGATGATATTTTCTGCTGCCTGGCTGTCCAACATGAGAGGTGTCTTTAGGGCAGTGATACCAAAATCCAGCAATTGATTTTGAAGCCATAACAGTTGGGCTGTGCAGCTTGCAGCAGCTATATATTCTGCCTCAGCAGTGGATGTTGAAACAGCTACTTGCTTTTTGCTTTGCCAAGATACTAAGTAATCACCTAGAAATTGGCACCCTCCTGATGTGGACTTCCTTGTTGAATTGCACCCAGCAAAGTCACTATCTGTGAAACCTGAAAGCGTAGTATTCCCATTAGCAGGGTACCAGATACCAAGTGTGGGAGCACTTTTTATGTATCTGAGTATCCTTTTCACAGCTATTAGGTTAGACTTTCTAGGGGCTGATTGGAATCTTGCACAAACACATGTTGCAAACATGATGTCTGGCCTAGATGCAGTTAGGTACAATAAAGACCTAATCATGCTTCTATATAGTGTTTGATCCACCAAATCAACATTTTCATCAGTTATGACTAGCTTGGTGGTTGCCATGGGTGTACTACATGGTTTACAATCATTCATCTCAATTTTGTTTAAAAGTTCTTTGGCATATTTACTTTGATGAATGAATGTTCCATTTTGCAGTTGTTTCACTTGGAGACCAAGGAAACACTGTAGTTCACCCATTGCACTCATCTCAAACTCAGCTGGCATGAGTTGTCTAAACTCTTCACACATTTTAGAACATGTGCTTCCAAAGATGATGTCATCCACATAAATCTGGACAATCATCAAGTCTTTCCCTCTTCATTTTAAATACAATGTTTTGTCTATTTTACCTCTTGTGAAACCAATAGAGAGAAGAAAGGTGGAAAGAGTTTCATACCAGGCTCTAGGTGCTTGTTTCAAGCCACAAAGCTTTGTTTAGCTTGTAGGCATGATCTGGATTAAATGGAACCTCAAAACCAGGAGGTTGACAAACATATACCTCTTCTTGAATCTTACCATAGAGGAATGCACATTTAATATCCATTTAAAACACCTTTTTGTTGTGGTTGACAGCAAAGGCCAGGAAGAGTCTGATAGCTTCTAAACTTGCTACAGGAGCAAAAGTTTCATCATAATCAATGCCCTCTTCCTGTCTGAAACCTTGAACCACTAGCTTTGCTTTATTCTTGACAACAATGCCCCTTTCATCAGTTTTATTTTTGAAGACCCACTTTGTGCCAGTAGGAGTTACACCCTCTGGCAGTGGTACAAGCTCCCATGCTTGTTGTCTTTAAACTATTGGAGCTCCTCTTTCATGGCTTCTACCCAGCTATTGTCTTTCAGTGCCTCTTGGTACTTGACTGGCTGATGGAGAGATAGAAAACCAGCAAAAAGACAAATGTTTTGGGATTGACTTCTTGTAAGCACCCCTTCATTGATGTTGCCAATGATTTGGTCTGGTGGATGAGACTTCAAGAAGACTAGATCTCCTTTGTATGGAACAATGGCATTTAGTGGTGAGGGCTGCAGATGTGAATCATCTGAGCTAACAACTGTTGGTGACTTTGATGATCCAATAGTGTCTTGAAATGGAGGTGGAGGAATAAGAGGTAGTGGTGTGGACACATGTTGACTTTTATCCACTGTTTGAGGATTTTTATCAACAGTGTTTGATGATGTGGATGCAGGGGTTAATGGGCTACTTTGGTCAACAACTGTTGAGGTAGCAGTGGTTGAGCTTTGACAGCTGTTTTGAACATCTGCTGCTCTGGCAATGGATTTGAAGGTTTGTTGTGGAAGGATCACTTCATACCCATTGTCTGATGGAGGAGTTTCTGATGGACCTGCACTGTTAGTCTTGACAGCAACATTTTCAAAAGTAAATTTATCAAGATCAAACAATTCTGCAGGATTTGCAGGGATTTTCATTGAAGAAAATTCATTGAACTTTACATTCAAGGTCTCTACCGCTGTTTTGGTCCTTGTGTTAAACACTTTGTAGGCCTTAGCAGTGGTTGAGTATGCCAAATGATATCCACTGTCTACTTTGGCTGCAAATTTTGAAATTGAGTCTTTTAAGTTCAAAATAGAGCATGGGCAGCCAAATACTTTAAAGTATGAGATCAGTGGTTTGATTTTATACAACAGTTCATAGGCAGTCTTTTGATGCCTGGGGTTGATTAAAACTCTGTTCTGGACATAGCAAGCAGTGTTTACTGCCTCTGCCCAGAAAGTTAATGGCAAACCTAAATCTTCAAGCATGGTTCTGGCAGCCTCAATCAATGTCATGTTCTTTCTTTCAACAACCCCATTTTGTTCTGGTGTCCTTGGAATGCTGTACTACCTTACAATTCCTTTTTGACATACAAAACTCATCCAACTCCCTATTTCTGAACTCTGTGCCATTGTCACTCCTGAAGACTTTTACTGGCAAGTCAAACTGCTTTTCAACCTGTTTAACAAAGTCTTGCAGAATGCCTGCAGTCTCATCTTTGGAATGTAAGAAATAAGTCCATGTAAACCTAGAAAAGTCATCTACAATAACCAAACAATATCTTTTCTTTTTAAGACTCATGACTTTTACTGGGCCAAACAAATCCATGTGCAACATTTGCAAGCACTTGGTTGTTTTGGACTCTTCAATTGACTTAAATGAGCTTTTATGTTGTTTTACTTTTAAGCAAGAAACACAATGCTCAGGACAGGTGAATAGTTTTTGAGGAAGACCTCTTACTAAACCCTGTTTTGACAAAGCAGTGATTGTCTTGAGATTTGTGTGCCCCAATCTCCTGTGCCATAACTCTGTCTCTTTGTTAGAGGCAGCTGAGAACAGACAGGCATCGGTCCTGGGGCTCTCCCAAGTTAAACCGGTTCGAGGCCTAAAGTGCTCGGGTTCGAATCCTGCTTGCAGGCTCTTCGCTCCCCTCGAAACGGCTTGGTAGTCACCGACAGGCAGCGTTGCCGGGTCGCTAGCTTGGGGAGGGGGATCCCTCCCACGGTCAAGGGTACCATGCAATTACCCTTTTTTTTAACATTGCAACTCCTTTGAGCAACAAGTTGGGTTTTTCCATTTTGTATTATTTCTTCAATCTTTTTAACCATTTCTGGTCCAAGAATCCTACAACAATCCTTAGTGAAGAATGAGCCACAGCCCTTATCACTCATTTGTGATACACTAAGGAGGTTGAATTTTAGATTGTCTATTAGATTGACATTTTCAAACTTAACATTACCAGACTGAACTGTACCAGACCCCATAACCTTCCCTTTACTGTTATTACCAAAAGATATATCACCCCCTCCATGAGTTTTGAATTCTTTGAGTAGGGCTCTACATCCTGTCATGTGCCTGGAGCCTCCACTATCTACATACCAAAGACTATCTAAGCATGCAGAAGCTCCCTGCACATCAAGTAAACGGTTAGTTCATGAGGGTCTCCAAAGCCAATAAGGCTTTGGATGGGATCTCAACAGTGTCTGTGTTAAGTTCAGGTGGATGGACAGTGGTTAGCTCAGGGGTTTGGACAGTTTTGGAACTATTTTTCTTTAACCACTGCTGGGGGTCCTGCCCTATCAGCTGCTGGTACCCAAAGGGATTCCTGTTCACTCTTGGTTTAGAAGGCTTTTTGTAAGCCTCATAAACATGTGGGACCCTAGGGTATGGTGGTTGACCTTTACCTCTTCAGTATTGGTTTGCAGGAGGTGCATCAGTCACCTGAACTTCTTTTTTAACAGAGGTTTGGTTCAGCTGTTTTGTAACAGCTGTTTGAACTGGCACAAACAGTGGTTGGTTCTTGACAAATGATTTTCATGAACTCATTGGTGTTTTTGAAATGTACTCTTCCTTTTTGACCTCAAAGGATTTCAAGTACACACACTACTGAGTAGAATGGTTTGATTTACCACAGATGGTGCAGCTGCTTGAAGGCACAACAGTACTTGTTTTGTTATGATCATAAGCTTTTAAGTGAAAACAATCTTTGGTCAAATGATTTTTCTTTTCACAAAAATCACAAAATAAGTTTTTAATCTTTTCTCTTTTCTTCCTCTTTTCAGACTCCTTTGCAACAGAGTTTTAAACTACTGTTGGGATGTCCTTAAGAGGAATGACCTTGGCCTTAGGAGCTTTGACACCGTCTATAGTTGTGAAGTCCATTGGTTTCAAGTTTTCAAGGATGTCACACTCATCAGACCATGTGGGTTTAAATTTGTATTTCTCAATTTCCTCAAAAGTTGAGGACCCCACAGATCTTTCCAAAGTGATCTTGTTACCAAGTTTATCAGTTATTTTAACCTCTTGGCCATCTTTGTTTTTGGGTATGATTTCAACAGAGGTTTGAACAGAATCATTTGCAGCAGTGTTTTCAATTTCATCATGTTTTCTAAAACCTACACCAAATTTTACATTGCTTTTGATCTGTTTTTCAAGCATAACTTCATAACCTTTGAAGGATTCCACCCATTTTTCACAAGTGATTTGGGTGGATTCCAACTCCTTTTTGCAAGCTTGATATTTTTCTATCATAGTCTGGAGTTGGTCCTTGGTTATGCTATGCTCTTATTTGAGACTGCAGATTTCATTATCTTTTTCAACCAATTTGATTTTTAGTTCTTTTAAAGACTTTTCAAATTGAACTTCATCATTTAACACTCTATCCCTAAGGTTTTCATTCACCTCTTTAATGTTAGCAAATGTTATGATGCATTTGTCTGAACACAAATTTTTAAGAACCTGAGGTGATACCTTAGCTGCAGCCATCATGGCACAATCACAAACATGCTCTTTCTCATCAGCCACCTTCTCTTCCTTTTCACCATGTTTCTTCTCTTCTTCTTCAGACCAGGAGTCAGACAGTGGTTCCAATAGGGGTTCTGAATTTTCTCCCAACAATATTTCACCAGCAACAACAATAACCACTGCTTTAGCAATTTCATCCACTGTTTCAGCACTTGACTGTCCTTCTTCAGCTTCCAGCCCTTCTGGTATTGACTCCAATTCTACAAAGCAAAATTCAGCACTGGGAACAACATCATTAGCATAAAGAGCAAAATTTTCATCTCCTAGTTCATCAGGTAAGCTGCTCTAGTCAACAAAGCCTTGTGTGAAGAAGCTCTGCTAATCTGGTTAAACCACTGTTGGTGCAGCTTGTTGAGGTGCAACTTGTTGCACCTAAACCTGAGGGACAGGGGCTTGGACATACTGAATTTGGGGAACAGTGGTTTGGACATACTGCACATGAACAGGGGTTCCAGGGTTTGCATAATGAGCAGTGTTTACATGGGTAGCAGGGGTATAATGGGTATACTGCATAGTGTTTTGGTTATTTTGTGGTCTTGAACTAGGGTGAGTGATAATAGGTCCATTGGTTTGACTCCTTCATTTCCTAGCCAAGTGACCTAACCTGTTGCACTTATAGCATTTGATTTTTGACTTATCCAACCCTACTTTTAGATTCCCATGCAACCCTGGGAATTTTCTCCCTGTCCTTTTGTAAAATTTGCTGGTTCTAACACTTAGTAGTGCAAGTTGGTGTAATATGTCCATTTCCTCTAAGTCAGTTGGATCAAAATGCTGAAGATCATTGAGTTCAAAGCATAGATTGTCAGAGTTCTGGCTTTCTCCATTTGCTGTGAAATCATAGTTGGATGAGTGAGGATCAGAGTTGAAGTTTCCACCAATAGTTATGTCAATAAAGTGATCAGAACTCTGATCCTCACTACTGCCAGACTCTTCTTGACCCAGAAGAGCTGTGTTGCCAAATGAGTAGTCATCTGCAACTTTGCCAGACTCTTGCAACTTCTTTTTCTAGTTTAACTCCCTTTCATAGGTCAGGAGTCTACCATGAAGTTGGGTCAGGGTCAGATCTTTGAACCCAACTGAATTTCTGGTCACAAAGGCAATTGTATCACATTTTTCAGGCAGTGATCTAAGAAACCTGCTATTTTGTGTTGAATTAGCAAATTCAACATTAACAAGTCTTAGCTCACTAATGAGACAACTGAATCTCTCAAACTGTTGTGTTAATGTTTCACCATTAACGTGACAAAAGGTTTCATACTGTTGATTCAGAATTTCCATATTATTTTCAATCACTTCTTCAGTCCCCCCAAATTGTATGAGTTTGCATGTTATGAGTTTGGCAATTCGGATGTGATGTTTTATTCTAAATGCTGATTTCACATGTTATGATATCATAAATCACATGTGTGGCCAAACCAACCACCCAAGAATGGAATCGCCGAGCGAAAACACTTGACAACCTTCTGGAAGCAGCTTTTCATGCCACCAGACCTTTCTCCATTAATTAGGAATCTGATGCCGTCACTAAACATATTCCTTAAATTGTAGCCATTTTTTGAGTGTTTATTTTTTGGTGTCAAATCCGCATATATATCACCATTGCTCTTGATTTTCTTGACTGTATATCTCTTAAATGTCAACATATACACGTGTGAACTTTTATGTCAAAATGATTATTAGATCAAATTTGACTGTCCTTGCTCTGATACCAATTGTTAGGATCTGAGTTTCTTATGATTGTGTTTGTTTTAATTATAATGAAGATGAATGACAAACAATTTGCAACGGAATGTAATGGAATAAACTTTCAACACAATCAAATGGAAGAATTGCTTTCAACACACATGTTTAACATGAAATCGAATGATTATATTTATTACAATGATTTAATTGCAATGCATGCATGCAATACAATCTCCCCCTCAGCCTAAGCTCACAGATGGTTTGTTCGTACAGAATGACTTGTGATGAAAGAGCTAATAGAATAGTACAGGGTACTGCTCTATTTATAGTACAGAACAAACCACTGAAGCATCTTTGCTGACATCACCATGAAAGTGACATCTAACCTCCTAACAACCTGTAACCACTGACATATACAAACTACTGATATTACAAACTACTAATTACAATACAATACAAAGACAAGCTAAACTACTGCTTCTCATTCCACTGTTATACTCCTAGCAGGGATTTGTGTCTTCAGCAGTACTTGAACCATGACAGTAGATTGAGCATCAGTGCTTGCACTTCAACAGTCTTTAGTCTTGATCAGTTGTTGAAGATAATCAGTTGTTGTAAACGGACAGTAGATAGAGGTCATCAGTTGTTAGGGCCACTTCCAAGGGGAAAAACTGATGCAAACATCTGCTTATTCAGAATCCACTGATCTGATCCAGTTTTGGCTTTATCAATTGTTCCTTTGGTAGGGTTCAATCCCAACACTTGTTAGCCTAATTTTAAGGAATTCATGATAATTGATATTTTTTAAGTTATCATTTTACCATTTCTCTATAATTGGTTGGATGGCACATGACACTTTTTAAATGGTTCTTACAGTTTGTATACGAAATGTGGTTTGTGTTTGATCCTATATATATAGGGGGTTGGTTCCGGTACAAGCCATATTTATCCTACAAAACGTAGGAACACATACTAAAACAATACATACATAAAAGTAGCACTTTTGAATTATATTAGCACATGACAATTAATCAAGATAATTGATTTTAGCACATATGTGAAATGATATCAGCACTTTCCTTTATCAGCACATTGAAAACAAAAGGAAGATCCAAATAAAGAATTAATTTCTTGTTAGCCTAATTATAAGGAATTCATGATAATTGATATTTTTTAAGTTATCATTTTACCATTTCTCTATAATTGGTTGGATGGCACATGACACTTTTTAAATGTGTATGTTGTCCATGTATTCTTTGTGTCCAAAGGGGGTTATGTGTGTATTTGTGTATTTTTACTTTGTCATACTTTTCTTGCATGTTCTTGTAGGTACATTATACTTAGTATATTTTTAGACATGATTTCATATATCATTATATTGTATACAACTATTCGCACAAATATATACACAATAGGCATTTTCATATGCTTGCTAAATATATATATATTTTCCCTAGAAAATATATAATAATATCCATTTTAGATTTACGAAAGCTCTAGTAATTTTAACTTCATTTTTCCACAAAACCTTGTATAAACATTTTTAGGGGCACTAATCCATTTTTTAATTTGTAAATCATTGTTTTATTCATGATTAATCGTAACTATATTTTATATTTTTGCAAAATTTTGACATAGTTTCCCCTAAATTATCATGTTTCTCATGTTTAAAAACATTATCAAATTTACCATAATCATCATCAATCTCAAGTTTTCCACAATAATCATAACCCTTTATATCAACAACAACAACTTTTCAATTTAACAAGATTTACTTCTATACATTTTTCAACAATTAAGATTATGAACTTTTCATATAACACCAGATCTTTCAAGAAAACAGCTTTTCATGTTTATCCACTTTCTAAACAATTTTATACTTACATAATCTTTTATATTCTTTGAAGATCAAAAATCATGAACATGGTGTTATGAAAACATATAAACTTTATAACACTTTAAAAACCTTGTAGAGACTATTTAACAAGCTCATGATACTTTTGTTGATGTAACTTACTAGATCTACACATACCTTTTGTTAGATCTACTTTTAACCATCATTTTTCAAGTTCAATCCATTGACAACCTCATCAACAACAAAGATTAACACTAAAAACAAAACAAGACTACTTATATAAGTTAGTTTATATTGTTTACTTTAGGGTTAAATTTATATTTTAACAAGGTTTTTGCATGATCAATTTGTACTTCTAGATTCCCTCCATAATAAGAAGCATAATGAGATGTATTATGGACTTACAACTAGCACTATGGCTAGGGATGATCTTGTGATGAAAAGAAAAGAATAAGAAGCTTCAAGTCCTTGTGTAAAGCTCCTAGATGATCATCAAGCCTTGATATCACCTTAAACCACCTTGAAACCTCTTGAAGAGCACTTGGAATACTTGAATAAAACTTGAAAATGGAGGATGAAGAGATGATGGTGAAGCCATAAGTAGAGGGGGAACACTTGGAATACTTGAATAAAACTTGAAAAGTGAGGATAAGGTACGTTAGTGGCTTATGCCTTATATCTTTACACCATACTTCTCCAAATAAACAAAGGAACTCACCATGCCTTCTTATCTAGAAAATCAACACATGGAGAGGGGGTGTGGGCCCCTCTCTTGACCGTATACCATGGGGGGGGGGGTCTTGGGTTGGTTTTTAACTTATTTAATTCAATTTTAACATGTGATGATTTTAGATGTTAGATATTTTGGTTGTTAGGATGATTAGGGCTTAAATTCAAGCATTGGGCTGATAACTATACTTGTTAGTTTACTAGACATTGTCTAGCTATTGATTAGTTTGTAAATCAGGCACTAGTTATGCTTACAAATTCATTTATGATCATTCATGAGATATTGCTTGGTAAATAATGTTTATACCCTTAGGATATGTATGATGCCTTTGATATCATTTATGATAATCAACATTATTCAATGATCATATTGTTTCCTAACATTGATGAAATTGTTACTGGTTTATGCAAATTGAAAATTTTATGGCTTGGATCGGACAATAGATTACTTATGTATGTTTTTCAAAAAGTTATCACTTGCATGCTTGTTTTCCCACTTAGGGTTTTATATATGTTTCATGTTGGACATAATTAAATGTCCTATAATGGACGTTTTAGGGAGTACCGAAACTCTCCTTACATGAAGTGTGTGTTCGGATAATCTACCAACGGTTATTGTAATAGTATTTATCGTATCGCGATGCGGCGAATACGAACATGTAATATGCAATGTTTCGCATTTCCTGAAGATTGCTAGACTTTTGAGACGCAATCATAACATAATTAAGTCTAATGCAGGTAATTGTATATTAAAAGTGATTAAGTTGTATGGAATTAATAGATACTTTTGTCGTTTGTCACACAAGATGCCTTCCAACCTACTTTCACTATATATGCGCAAACAACTACACCATCACCATTGTCCCAACCTCCATCCCCTGCCCCATCAACCCTCTCGACCTTCTCATCTCAGAATAAATACTTTCCTAATCATATTCTTTTTATGCTTCTTCCACTTTTATTTTCTAACCCATTACTTTTATTTTGTCCGTAAATGACCAGTATAAAGCTGCCATGCATACTGGAGGTGTTGCTTTACAGTTTGACTGAACTAGGGTATTAGATTCGACTCCCACTCACTTCAACATCGTTGGTTATAAGTAGTTTGTAGGATGAAGTGACACTCTAACGGATCCTTGAGTCGATTTATTGCCAAGGGATTTCATTAGGCTCATAGTAGTATTGAATTGAAGCATTTAGTCTGGATGTCAAAGCAACCACGATGAGGGTCTCACCGGTTGCTCTTTTTCAGAGATGGGATATTCGGCAGGTCATCACCAACTTCTTTCCTCATGGCAATTTATCTAAGACAACGTATATGACAGAACCTTTTGGCTTTGTTGATCTGACAGGACCACATCATGTATGATTGCTGAAGATGGCCTTTTATGGTTTTAAGCAGGCCTCCGAGAGCTTATTTTCCAAGCTCTCCAAGGCTCTCATGATATTTTGTTTGCTTAGTATGCTCTGAAACTTCATTATTTGTTATTGTCGAGATTCTACCACTCGTTCCCAAGGATTTGGACAAATTAGGCAATTTTCTGGGGTTAAGGGTTCACACCTATAATTGTGACAATCCGAGATTTCAGGTTCTTTCATTTACGTATCTCTTGTGTGGTAATCCTGTTTTGATAATTGTTTCATATTATGTGATGTGTTATTGTTGGAAAGATTAGGGTTTTGATGGTTAATGGAGGTAAATTATGTAATGTTAGTAAATTATGAAAGTTAATTGAGAACTTGCAAACTAGACACATTCTCATCTTCAGCCCCAACGAAGCAGGGAACCTTCATCACAAACCTTGAACGACGAAACATATGATCTTTCGCCACTTGTAATCTACCGACGAAATGTATGATCTTTCACCATGCGTAGCCTCGACGAAACTTGGTTTTTCGTCATGCATGGGCTTTAGCCCAGAACAGTTCATGGCCCAACTGTGAGTGATTATATAATTTTTATAACCGTCTGACTTAAACCAAAAACCCTAGGCTCTCTCTAGTCTTCGACGGCAGCTCTTCTCTCCATAACCCCTCTGATTTGCAAGCACCATCTACCTTAGTTACCACCATCCTGTTCCTATCGATCGAGACGTTTGTTTGTTATTTATGTAATTCACATGATTAATTAATCGTGAGTATGTGGTTTAAACTTGAATGCAATTGATGAAAGTTTTGTGATCACGTGGAATGTTATGGACATGTATTATTAGAACGTGATTTAGGGTTTGGTCTATAGATGAATCAATGTTGATTGGATAAGGAAGTGGTTAATTATTTCACATGTTATAATTGTAACGGAGTTGTATGAATCAGCTGGGATGTTAAGGGCCATCACAAAAAGTTGTTCATAATGTTTAACTGAGGATGTAGGGTTCTTGCTACAGATGGTAAACATCATGTAATAATCGACTACCATTGTTGCTTGACGAAAATCGATAGTACGGCGATGATTAAGATGATAATAGGTCCGATGTGATTATTAATAACGATGAGGTTAATTATGAATCAATGACTAGTGTGGATTACTATGAATTACAAATGATTTATGATGTGCCACTCATGATTTTCGGTTTGTATGATAATGTGCATTCATTGGAATAATAGGAGTTCTTGTATTGATTGCATAATTACAATGATAAACTGTTAGGTGATAATTGAAGAATGGTGGATTGATATTGTAACTGATTAAACCTGTAACTGTTTTGCTCGACGAAACATGTAGTCCTTCTCACACCTTGATCTCGGCGAAAGATGGTTCTTCGTCGACAAGCATCCCGACGAAACATGGGGTGTTTCGTCGTACCTCGCCCCGACGAAAGATGATCTTTCGTCACAAAGGTATTTCGTTGTGTAAGTTGAACAGTAGGTGCCTGTGATGATGATGATGATGAATACTTGTGTGTGTTTACGAACCTTGTTGCATGCCAATGTGTTGGTGCACTTCATCTGTTGATTTCGTCTTGGATCAAGTCTTAGTCTTAGTATGTTATTTTAGGGCTCATTGTACGAGAAATCATGAGATTGTACGTGTTTAGAGAGTTAGGTTCGCTTTTAAGGACATATGATAGGAGGTCCGCTTATATGGACATAGGTGGTCCGCTTTTATGTCAGGCCCGCTTATACGGACGTGTCCGTATAAGGGAACCACCTATGCCTATATAAGGACACATGAGCGGATCTAGCAGTGCGTGTGTGTTGGTCTTGTTTGGTTAGGCGAAGCCCTGCCAATTTGTCTCCAGTGCTTGTAAACAGTTGGTTAATCAATAAACGAGACGTTAAATAGTGAAATCAAGCTGAACGAAGACCGAATCAATGAATTCCGCCTCTGATTCTGTCTAAGTGCTCTTCTGATCGACTCGTCAGGTCGCCAAAACGTTCCTACAAGTGGTATCGGAGCTCAGGAGGAGGAGTTCTTGCCATTTTAGCTGCATTTCTTCTGATTTTCTACACTTTCTTCACTTTTTCAAAAATTTTCACGGTAAAACAAGCTCAAAATCACACAGTGCACTCGGAATCATGAACTAATAAATCCTTGAAGTTTTCAGATCTAAAATCAACGTAGAAACCAGGATTTTTAGAGGTTCGCTAATACGGATTTGCGCAAAAGATGATGTCAGCAAGTGACTTGGTTCGCTTTTAGTTACATTTTTGAGTCTGGTTCGCTCGAAATTTTAAGTTTGGTCCGCTTTTGTGACAAAATTTCAGGACAGGTTCACTCCAAATCATCACATCGGTCCGCGTATTCGTCAGTTCATCCGGTCCGCTTTTTAGTCAGCTTATTCGGTTCGCTGATTTGATCAAATAGTTGGTTCGCTCGTGTGATCAAAACAGGTCCGCTCATAAGGACAGTGTGTTCAGTTCGCTTATTTGGACTGTTGTAGATCCGCTCTTGTGACAGCTTCACTTATTTGAAAAAATTTGATTAAGTTTGAAAGTTGTTGTAAATTTTGAACAAATTGAACAATGGATACTGAATTCTATAATGCTTTTGCAACCCCGACCTCGATCACTCAGAGTGCTTTAATTGAAAACGAAACCGGAACGTCTCAGAAACCACCGAAGCTCATGGATATTGACGATTACAACGTGTGGTCTGAACGTTTTGGAAATTGGGTCGAGGCCTATCATCTCGATGCATGGGAACACACTGAAGAGCCATATGTTAAGCCCACAAAGAACGATGTTGTGAATGGTACTCCGTTAACACTTAGAGAGATGAGTACTGCAGATAAAAAGAAATATAGAGATGAGAAATTGATGGTGAGTCTGCTTCAGCAAGCGATAAAAGAAGATATTTTGATATTGCTTCAACATGATGGAACTGCATATTCGATTTGGACAGAGTTAGAAGCAAAGTTTACTGGAAGTGACGATATGCTCAGGAATAAGATGTCTCTCATGAAAAAGGAATTTGACTTGTTTCGGGGATTGAAAAATGAAAGTACCAAGCAAATAATTGATAGATATTATAACTTGGTGAGAAATATGACGAAACTTGGTGTTAAGAAAGATACTGATGAATTGATTGAAAAACTTGCAGATGCGCTACCATATGAAACATGGGGAACATTTCTGATGATGCTGCGGTCAAACAAAACAGATTATAAGAAAATGACACTGGGAGATTTTATCAAGCATCTAGAAGCTCAGGAGATGGAGCAGAGGAAGATCGCTAGGATGAAGAACTATGATGGAGAACAGGATATCAGTTTGTACTACAAGAGTGGTGTTACTGATTCTACAAAGTATTCTCCAAAGATCGGAACTGCTTTCAATGTTAAAGATTCTCCTGAGAAGAAGGCATCTCAAGGATCAAACAGCACAAGATTTTCATCATACGATCCTAACATCTCTGTAACAAAGAATGGTAGAAAACTTCAGTGTAACATTGTGTTAAGCCTTGAAAATGATCAAGACTACACTGAAGAAATTGCAAAAAATCAAATGTCTTTGTTAGGGATGATTTTAGAGTCTTGTAGTTGCTTTGTTGCAGGAAAGATCGGAAATCCAATGCTCATGAAAGAGGATTACGATCAAATCGATGCTGAGGAAATGGAATTGATGGATATCAAATGGTGTATGGCGAGTGTGATGAGACGTGCTGAAAAGTTTAAACAAATTACAGGTCGTGATGATTTTCGTGATGCAAACGTTTCAGCTTTGGGTTTTGATAAATCTAAAGTTTCGTGTTTTCGTTGCAGGGAAAAGGGGCATTTCAAGAGGGAGTGCAAAAACCGTGAAGCTACCGGAGCCCAGAATCCTTTCGGAAACAACGACTATCACAAGAAGGCCATCTATCATCAAATCACACCACCAGCACAGCAACAGGCACAAACAGCTCATGGGAGAGATGTGGTTGATAAAAGAGCATGTGTTGTTATTCAGGGAAAATATGATAATTTTACCTGGGATAAGTATCTTCCGAAAGACAGCAAAGTGTGTTTGGCTGAGCAAGATAATGAGAAGTTGGCTGAAGGTTTTACTTGGGGATGATTTTTGTCCGGATCAAGATTTAATGGCCAAAGAGATGTCCAAAAACATTTCTCATGCTTTCTTTGCTAATGCTTATGATTTGAAATGTGTAGAAAGGTGCAGGAAAGTCATGGAAGCTGCTGAAAAAAGACGAAGAAAGAACAGAGAAGAGGAAGAAGAAGAAGAGCGATTAAAAGCTGAAGCTAAAGCCGAAAAGAAGAGAAGAGCTGAATTTCTATAATCAAGCAGAACAGTCAAAGAGGTTCCTGAATTTGAGATTAAAGTGGATGCTGAACCGGTCATAGTCCAAGAAAAGTGCATGAACTGTGATTCGCTTATTAAGCAGAACAATGAGTTGTTGCACAATATTCACAAGTTGAAAGAATCGTATGATACAATGAAAAGAGAAATCAACAAGTATACAGATTCAGATGGTGAACAAGCTGAGGCTATGAACACGTTGAAAATAGCGTATCTTAGACAGCTTGATGATACGAACTTTCACATAAGAAACTTGGTTTGATTAGTGTGTATATCAAACTCACCTGTTATGTTATGTGATACCTTGTAACATTCACATGAGATGTGAATGTGTGTTAGAAATGTGTATTTGCTACCTGATATACTGTAATCTTGTGAGAGGTGTAAACTATGTATGAATACATGACTTACTGTGTACCAATACGTGACTTGGTTATTATGTAACTGATGTTAATTGGTAACCACGATAGGGTTTGGTTGACCAACTGGGAACGGGTAATGTAACGTAACGTACTGAGCAAATCTAAGGTGAGTCCATTGCTCTTTTTCCAAGCATGCGTCCCGGGGAGGGACATCTGGTAAACGTTCCGGGGAGGAATGTCGGGTAATGGGTTTGACTGGAATGTTAAACCTGGGTTGTTGGTTAATACACGTATATCTATCACTCAAGTCCCTCCTACCGATTGTTGCCAGGAAGGCAACAGGGTATTAGTTAATAGCGCTATTTAGGTTTGGCACACTCACACCGCACCGAGGAGGTCGGGAGTGAACTAATGACCCCCATCTTGACCATTGCTTTGATAGAGGCATTGGGGAATATGGCAAATAATCTGGAGCCATCGGCGGTAAGCGTGTGATTAACAACATCGAATCTGTGAAACGTTTTAATCTAGTAACTGGTAACTAAACACGTTAACAAACTTTGAACTCACCAGCATCGTTTGACACACGTGTCTGCATGCTTGCAGGTCTATAGGGTTATATCAGTGGAACTTGCTGTCTGGGATGCTGGAGTGGTCATGGGTCGACTTGCATGGAATCATGAGACACGTCTAAAGGCTTTTATACACTTGGGTTTTGAAACTCTTAATTAATGTTGTATGCTTCCGCTGAAATGTAAACAATGCTTTGTATCGAATATTTTAATAAATGAAAGTCCCATTTGAATTAATATTATGAGTTCAATGTGATTGGTGGCTGAATCCTGGTACGTCACACGCCTCGCGGAGTTTTCCGCATGTGGTATTTTGGGGGTGTGACAGTTTGGTATCAGAGCCACTGGTTATAGTGAACTTGGTTTTAAAAATGTTTTTATAAAACCAGACTATAACCGAACAGTTCTGAAAACGAGGATACGACCATGACACTCAGCTCCAAATTGCAAGGTTCGTCTTTTCATCTGTGGTATACATTACATGAGTAGTGTACATTTGTTTATGACGTAGCGTACAAACACACACTCGTCACTATAGCATGGTTACATGAATTGCTTGCTTACATTATGATGCGTTGATATCATGTCGTAGTCCTTAGATTCTTGTGATCTTATCGTTTTGATAACCTCTGTTTGGCATTCGAGTTTGAGGAACCATTTGACATGAGTTAGGAGGAGCCGAGATGAGCATGCAAATCACAATATTATTATGGGTGCACACATAATAACAATGTGAGGTGCATGCGAGTCCCAGTGAGGCCTAACGAGTGAAAAAGGGGTTCTGTTCCGTTATCTGATCAATGTGAAACACAACAATCCATAGGGGTCATAGCAATGGTTGTCTCCTGCTTGGACGTGGTTCATTCATTTCCCTTTGAACCTTTATGAGTCTCGATGCAATCGAGTATTACCTGAACACCCATCCGAATGTCTAGCAAACTGCGTAGGATGTTAGGTGTTTGTACGAACGTCCCTGAGTTGGATGTTGCAGCGTCAATGATTGGTCTATACCTTTCTCGCTTCTCTTCGTTTGCTGGAACTCAATGTATTAACGTCTTAGACCCCGAAGTGCGATCACTTCTGCAACACTCTGGAAAACATACCGTGTATTACTCAGTCAACTTGCAAGAATGATGGACAAGAGGATGAGTATAGTGCCTTACCAACCTCAGTATTGGGACGACCCTGGTTACCGGCAACGAACGCCAGGAGATTGACTTCAACCGAATCCCCACAGTGACTTATGGGAGTCAACTCTTACGAACCAATCGGGATATAGCGATGACAACGGATTATAGTGTGGAATGTGTGACTACCAGCACAGTGAGTAGCGCAATAGGATGTGACACAGAATGTGAAAGGATGGACTTGGTTAGTGAAAGATCGTAGGGCCCCGTTTCAAGCAACGACGTTAGAGACAACAGTCACGGCGACATCAAGGTATTTGTAACCATGGCCTACAGTATGGGAATGGAGGTGTCTACGACATGGATTGGCCGTGGTTAGAATCAAGACGACAACAACCAAGGGAATGACGACAATAACAACACTGGAAATGATGCTCGTGGAAGGGTATTTTAGATTGGCGTAGGCGACGCCAGGATTATAGAAGCATGGTAGCTTGTATGGGTAGCTAAACGCTTCGTCTCTATTCTGCTTAACCCTAATGTTTCTTGAAACCGAACCTGTTGTGGAATCGGCTGATGGCAAGTCAATTGAAACTTCATATGTTCGTTGGGATGCAAACTCAACCTTGTGGGACAAGTGTTCGACATCGACCTTCTTTTCTACTACCCTTGATAGTTTTGATGCAGTAGTCAGTATGGATTGGTTATCCAGATATCGCGCAGATATACCATGTGAGGAGAAAGTTGTCGTCTATCATAAAGTATCGGAGTGGTGTACAGTTTAGCATCAATTCAGCAATGAAGGCCAGAAGTGTCCACGGAAGGATTACCCCGCTATGTTAGCACTCGTTACGGATGTTAAAGCTAAGGAAAAGAGGATCAAGGATCCACCAATGGTTCGTGATTTCTCCCTATGTGTTACCAAAAGAAGTATCAGGTTTACCTTCAAATCGATAGGTGGAATATCAGATCGGTATCATGTCAGAAGCAGCCCTTATTACTAGTACTCCTTATCGTCTCACATCAGGAAGGTTGCCGGAACTGCCAAATCAACTATAGGAACTGTTGGACAGGAGTTTTATCGGACCTAGTTTTTCGCTTTGGGGAGCCCCAATTATATCCATGAAGATAAGCCTTTTCGTATGTGTACTGATTATCGAGAACTCATCAAGGCGACAGTCGAGAACCGTTTGCCTAGACCATGTATTGACAACCTGTCGACTAGTTGCGAGGGACAAGCTTTCATTCGAGGATTGATTTACGAACGAACTATTATCAGATGGAAGTCCAAGGTGAGAATGTTCTTAAAGCGGCTTATCAAACGCAATTCGGCCATACGACTTTGTATTCCATGACCTTTGGGGTAATCAACACACCAGCAGCTTTATGGATCACATGAATCAACCGTGTTTATTGGTGGCGTTTTGAATCATTCCAGAAGAAGGGAACATCATGGGTGGTATTTGCATCCTATTTTAGAGCTCCTGGGGGAAGGAGCCACTCCGTGCGAAGTCTTGTTCAATGTAACTTCTGGATTCGAAGGGTACATTTTTGGTCATGTAATCGATGGAGTGGAAATACACGTGGATCCCGCTAAAGATCCATTTCATTAGATATTGATCGGCACCAAAGAATCCATCAGGGGTACAGTAATTTCTTGGTCTAGCTAGATACTATCGCAGATACATCATGGGATTTTCGAAGATCGCGCAACTTTTATCTCTATAGCACAACAGAGTGCTGTGTATTCGTGGGAGACAAGACATGAGAACGTCTTTTCAGATTCAGAAATTCAACTCTACAATGCACTGAGCATCATCTTTACCTGAGGGTACGAGTGATCTAGTGGTATACCATGATGGTTCGAATCAGAGTCTCAGGTACGCACCGATGCAACACGAGAAGGTGACGACTTACGTAATTGAGTTACGAAGAGGAACTGCACGACACACAACCTGCGGTGGAAACCGTGGTCTTTGGATGTAAAGTGGAGGCATTACTTGGACGGTACCAAATGTACTACTTAGATCGATCACAAGAGCCCCCCGTGTACCCTGGTTTCGAAAGAGCTAAATAAGTTAATGGCATCGCTGGATGGAACTTTTGGATGATTATGACTATGAAACTTGAACGTGCACGAGCTTTGCAGCTCACTATCGACTCTAACTTACTTGATCCGACTCGCTCTGTTCAAACTGGAGAACTTAAGGAAGAGGATTTTCAAGTTGAACCCATGCGGGGCATGGAGAAGCAACCTTTGGCAGGACGGACAATATTCGTTACCTCAAGGAACGAGTGTGGATCTCATTATACGGAAAATTTAGGGAACTTGTGTTGAGCAAAGCACACTGGCTTCGATATTCTAGTCGTCTGGATTTTGATGAGAAATATTAGGATTTATAAATCTTGTACTGGTGATCGGGCATGAAGGCCCACCTAGCAATGTATGTGGATGATGTTGACTTGTGCGAAAGTCAAGGTGGAATATCAGAAACCTTCTAGTTGTGTCAACAACTAGAAACACCCGTTTGGAAATGGGAACAGACTGCCACGGATTTTGTCACTGGCCTACCTAAATCTCAGAACGGAACCGATATCACCTGAGTGATCGTTGATTGGATTGTCTCACGTAACCTGCACACTTTCTTGCAATCAAGGAAACTGACGAGTCTTCACAGTTTGTGAATTTTCCTCTGAGAGAGGCGGTTCTTGATCTATACTTGATGTATGACCGGCATTACACAACACTCTTGGCTCACGTCTAGACATGAGCATTACTTATCATCATAGGACAAACGGTTAGAGTAAACGAACCATACTGAAACTTGAAGACATGCTGCGAGCATGTGTGTGATTGACTTAGTAAAAATGGGAAGGACACCTACCCTTGGTTGAGTTTACTACAACAGTTACTATTCTAGTATTCAGACAACTCTGTTTGAGGCATTGCATGGACAGTAACGCTAATCTCCTTGTTGGATTAAGGTGGGTGGCAACGTAATTGCAGGTCCAGGACTTGTACTTGAAACTCTGGGGAAGATTATCTAGGTTGGAAATCGTGTGGCGACAATGCGTGATCGGCAGGAAACCTGATAACTTAAGAGACACTGGGTGTTCGCTGCAAGCGAACGTGTCATACTGGAAGTCTCACCCTGGGAGGGTGTGGTACGTTTGGGAAGCGTGACAAGCTTAACTTACGTTATGTTGAGCCATTTCAGAATTCTGGAAAGAATCGGTCGCGTGGCCTACAAACTTGAGTTACCCGACGAATTGGGTAACGTGCACAATGTCCTTTATGTCTTAACTCTAAGGCAGTGCTTGATGAAACATTTGTGATGCCTTTATTAGACAAGTTGTAGTTGTCGAGGAGCCAATCAAAGTCATAGACGAGGAGGTAAGGTTCGTTAGCATAGTCCAATTTCCAATCATGAGAGTTCGTTGGAACTCAAGACGTGGACCGGAGTTCACGTGGGAGCGCAATAACTGGAGTAAGCTCTAGTATCCTCAGTTGTTCAAACGGTTGTATCAACTTCTGATATCATTGGCGAATTTCGGGACGAAATTCCCTTTCAAGTTGGGAATGATGTGGCATTTGGGGAAAATCCACAGCCATCCTGATCTAACACTGTGCTGTTTTGGATTGCTTATCAAATTTCGGGATGAAATTTCTTTCAAGTTGGGGATGATGTGACAATCTGAGATTTCAAGTTCTTTCATTTACGTATCTCTTGTGTGGCAATCCTGTTTTGATAATTGTTTCATATTATGTGATGTATTATTGTTGGAAAGATTAGGGTTTTGATGGTTAATGGAGGTAAATTATGTAATGTTAGTAAATTATGAAAGTTAATTGAGAACTTGCAAACTAGACACATTCTCATCCTCAGCCCCGACGAAGCAGGGAACCTTCGTCACAAACCTTGAACGACGAAACATATGATCTTTCGCCACATGTAATCTACCGAAGAAACATATGATCTTTCACCATGCGTAGCCTCGACGAAACTTGGTTTTTCTTCATGCATGGGCTTTAGCCCAGAACAATTCACGGCCCAACTGTGAGTGATTATATAATTTTTATAACCGGTCTGACTTAAACCAAAAACCCTAGGCTCTCTCTAGTCTTCGATGGCAGCTCTTCTCTCCACAACCCCTCTGATTTGCAAGCACCATCTACCTTAGTTACCACCGTCCTGTTCCTAGCGATCGGTACGTTTGTTTGTCATTTATGTAATTCACATGATTAATTAACCGTGAGTATGTGGTTTGAACTTGAATGTAATTGATGAAAGTTTTGTGATCACGTGGAATGTTATGGACATGTATTATTAGAACGTGATTTAGGGTTTGGTCTATAGATGAATCAATGTTGATTGGATAAGGAAGTGGTTAATTATTTCACATGTTATGATTGTAACGGAGTTGTATGAATCAGCTGGGATGTTAAGGGCCATCACAAAAAGTTGTTCATAATGTTTAACTGAGGATGTAGGGTTCTTGCTACAGATGGTAAACATCATGTAATAATCGACTACCATTGTTTCTTGACGAAAATCGATAGTACGACGATGATTAAGATGATAATAGGTCCGATGTGATTATTAATAACGATGAGGTTAATTATGAATCAATGACTAGTGTGGATTACTATGAATTACAAATGATTTATGATGTGCCACTCATGATTTTCGGTTTGTATAATAATGTGCATTCATTGGAATAATAGGAGTTCTTGAATTGATTGCATAATTACAATGATAAACTGTTAGGTGATAATTAAAGAATGGTGGATTGATATTGTAACTGATTAAACCTGTAACTGTTTTGCTCGACGAAACATGTAGTCCTTCTCACACCTTGATCTCGGCGAAAGATGGTTCTTCGTCGACAAGCATCCCGACGAAACATGGGGTGTTTCTTCGTACCTCGCCCCGACGAAAGATGATCTTTCGTCACAAAGGTATTTCGTTGTGTAAGTTGAACAGTAGGTGCCTGTGATGATGATGATGATGATGATGATGAATACTTATGTGTGTTTACGAACCTTGTTGCATGCCAATGAGAATACGAAACTTGGTTTGATTAGTGTGTATATCAAACTCACCTGTTATGTTATGTGATACCTTGTAACATTCACATGAGATGTGAATGTGTGTTAGAAATGTGCATTTGCTACCTGATATACTGTAATCTTGTGAGAGGTGTAAACTATGTACGAATACATGACTTACTGTGTACCAATACGTGACTTGGTTATTATGTGACTGATGTTAATTGGTAACCACGATAGGGTTTGGTTGACCAACTGGGAACGGGTAATGTAACGTAACGTACCGTACCGAGCAAATCTAAGGTGAGTTCACTGCTCTTTTTCCAAGCATGCGTCCCGGGGAGGGACATCTGGTAAACATTGCGGGGAGGAATGTCGGGTAGGGTTTGACTGGAATGTTAAACCTGGGTTGTTCGTTAATACACGTATATCTATCACTCAAGTCCCCCCTACTGATTGTTGCCGGGAAGGCAACATGGTATTAGTTAATAGCGCTATTTAGGTTTGGCACCCTCACACCGCACCGAGGAGGTCGGGAGTGAACTAATGACCCCCATCTTGACCATTACTTTGATAGAGGCATTGGGGGGGGGGGGAATAGGGCAAATAATCTGGAGCCATCGGCGGTAGGTGTGTGATTAACAACATCGAATCTGTGAAACGTTTTAATCTGGTCACTGGTAACTAAACACGTTAACAAACTTTGAACTCACGAGCGTTGTCTGACACACTTGTCTGCATGCTTGCAGGTCTATAGGGTTATATCATTGGAACTTGCTGTCTGGGATGCTGGAGTGGTCATGGTTCGACTTGCATGGAATCATGAGACACGTCTAAAGGCTTTTATACACTTGGGTTTTGAAACTCTTAATTAATGTTGTATGCTTCCGTTGAAATGTAAACAATGCTTTGTCACGAATATTTTAATAAATGAAAGTTCAATATTATGAGTTCAATGTGATTGGTGGCTGGATCCTGGTACGTCACACGCCTCGCGGAGTTTTCCGCATGTGGTATTTTGGGGGTGTGACAATAATTGCGCAAGAAATTGTCTTTTACTAACCTTACATAAAGGCAAAAACAATTTTATAGATAGAGGGCACAAATTGGGTTTAAAGTCTAAATCAGTTTGGGTTGGTCAACAAAAAGTCAAACCAGTTCGGGTGTTGTCGGTTGACTGGGGATTAATCAGTTTTTTACCGATTCGCTTCGTGTTTAACAGATTTCAAAAGAGATGATTAACAACAGCTGGAAATATACGGGTTGTACAGGTAGGAAAACGGTTTTTAAGTATACCAATTTCAAACTGTTTGGGTTCAATTCAGGTCCTGGTTGTTGGAAGTTTTGGTGTGAATGAAAGTCTCAAGTGGTAAAACTACTTTGTCCCACATTGGTGTGGGAACAAAGAAAAGGCTATTTATAAGGCAAAAGCTTGACCAAACAATTGTAGTCTTATGACATGTTTTACCACAAGTCCTACCCGTGCGTGCGCAGGGGGTTGCAAAAATTGAGTTTCGGAACTGGAATTTGGTTGAACTCGTGCGTGCCCGCACGTCCTACGGACACGAATGCAACTCCGTAAACGCGGGCCCGCGTGAGGCAAGTTTTTGCACTTAAGACTCATAACCGTTTTCTTTTTAATGAGTTTTAAAACTGAAATGATGATGATCATTAAACGATTATTATTATCAGTTTCAAACTGATGCACTAATGACCATTATTTGGTTTTAATTCTCTGCAATGATGGCTAGAATTCGGTTTTGTTTTTGTGACTGTAAAACCAGATCAAGCTGATTAGTTTAGACACACCAACAACAGCTCCTTCTTTCTCAATCTCAATTCTCTGCAACATCTCCTATTTCTTTTTATGCAAGTGTTCAAGTCCGGCAGTGCGCTGTTGCTGCTTCGGACCGGCGTACCCTGGGAACAGACCGCGAATCTGTGTAAGGGAATTGTGTCAAACACAAGCCCGGTTCATTGTTACTGTCTTTTTTGCTTTGTTTATTTTCTGTTGCATTTTCTTTTCATATTCAAGTTACTAACAAACTTAAACAGATTATATTACTAATTATTCCTGTCCTGATTCTTTTCAGAATGGAATCCCAGCCCATGAACACTGTTGTTTCTGCGATCGTTACTTCTTCTATTGCTGTCACAACCAGTTTCGTTGCACCATTGCCTAATGTAGTGACGTCGCATGCTGAGAAACCAGAGAAATTCACTGGTGTGAATTTCAAACAGTGGCAGCAAAAGATGTTCTTTTATCTAACCATGTTGAACCTAGCAAGGTTCTTGACTGAAACTGTTCCCCATGTTGATGAAGGGGATATGGATGCTCAATTAGTGAGCCGGTTCATGCTTGGAATCATTCAGATTTCTTATGCCGCAACTATATCTTGAATGGTATGGTTGATACGCTTTACAATGTGTACTACAAAGCCAAGACTGCTAAAGAATTATGGGAGTCTTTGGATCGCAAATACAAAACAGAAGATGTGGGCACTAAGAAATTCGTGGTGGCTAAGTTCTTGGACTTTAAAATGATAGACTCTAAAACTGTCATTAGCCAAGTCCAAGAACTTCAAGTTATTCTTCATGATATTCATGCGGAAGGAATGGTACTCAGCGAAACATTCCAAGTTGCTGCTATGATCGAAAAGCTACCACCAAGTTGGGTTGATTTCAAGAACTATCTCAAGCATAAGTGAAAGGAAATGACCATTGAAGATCTTGTTGTTCTCCTTTGCATTGAAGAAGATAATAAAGTTTCTTTGAAAATGATTGATAGTCCTGAAACAGCAAAGACCAATATTGTTGAACATGGCCATTCTTCGAAGGGAAACAAGAACGGTGGAAAAGGTGGAAAGATAGTTCATGGGAAACGCTTCAACCTTGGTCCTAAGGGGGGAGTTGGGAAAAAGAAGTTCTCAGGAACTTGCTATAATTGTCAAAAACAAGGCCATAAGGCCAACGAATGCAAGCTTCCAAAGAAGGAAAATGCTCGACAAGTTAACATGGTTCATGAGGTTGATAACCTCATTGCTATGATCACGGACCTCTCGATTTTGGTCACGGAAGTTAACTTGGTTGGGCAAAACCACAACGATTGGTGGGTTGATACGGGGGCTATCCGTCATGTGTGCTTTGACAAGAATCTGTTTATCACCTTCAAAGAGGTGACTAATGGAGAAAAGGTCTTTATGGGAAATTCCGCCACGACCGAAATCAAAGGCGAGGGGAATGTGGTTTTGAAAATGACTTCTAGAAAGGAACTCACTTTGTCCAACGTGTTGTATGTTCTAGAAATTCGTAAGAATCTAGTGTCGGGGTGGCAATTGAATAAGTTTGGTTTTAAAATGGTGATTGAGTCAGACAAGGTCGTGTTAACCAAAAATGGTATGCACGTTGGTAAGGCCTATGCCCTCAATGGTATGTTTAAGTTGAATGTAATTATTGTGAAAGGAATGAATGAAAAGTCTACTTGTTCTGCTTACTTGCTTGAGTCTCCTAATCTTTGGCATGGTAGACTAGGTCATGTTAATTGTAATTCCATTCGTCATTTTATTAAACTTAATTGCATTCCAACTTTCGATATCGACTCATATAATAAATGTGAAACTTGCGTAGAAGCAAAACAAACGAGATCGTCATTCAAAGGGGTTGAACGAATCACCGAACCCCTCGAGATGATCCACACTGATGTGTGTGATCTAAAAGCAATTCCCACTCGTGGGGGGAACAAGTACTTCATCACGATCATTAATGATAGTACAAAGTATTGCTATGTGTACTTACTTAAGAGTAAGGAGGAGGCTATTGATAAGTTTATCTTGTTCAAGACCGAAGTTGAGAATCCACTAAATCGGAAAATCAAAATCGTAAGGAGTGACCGAGGAGGTGAATATGCTTCACCGTTTATTGATGTATGTGCAAAAAATGGAATCATACATGAACTCACGGCTCCTTACTCCCCTCAATCAAATGGCATAGTGGAACGAAAAAACCGCACTTTGAAAGAAATGATGAATGCCATGATGATAAGTTCTGGGGTAAGCCAAAACATGTGGGGGAAGCAATCTTATCAGAAAATTATGTGTTGAATATGATACCCAATAAGAAGAAAGATGTAACGCCATACGAATTATAGACAGGAAAGAAACCACCATATAAATACTTGAAAGTGTGGGGGTGTCTAACCAAGGTGGTGGTCACACCACCAAAGCGCCTACTAATAGGACCAAAACAGTGGATTGTATATTTATAGGATACACCCGTCCTTATGATCCATATCGTTTTCTTGTGCATGATTCTAAGAACTCTGGAATATGCAATGGCACCATAATAGAATCTAAGGATGCATCTTGGTTTGAACATGTGTTCCCATGTTTAGGCAAAGGTGAACCGAGTTTTACTAAATCGGTTGAGGAAATTGTTCCTGAGGATGATGTTGCAAATAATGAACCTCGAGAACAATCTAAGACTGAGGAAGTTGAAATCAGAAAGAGTAAATGAAAAAGGACTGAAAAATCCTTTGGCCCTGATTTTCTTACCTACATGGTAGAAGAAGAACCTCAAACGTACCAACAAGCGGTGAATTCCTCAGAAGGACCTCAGTGGAGGGAGGCCATCAAAAGTGAGATAGACTCTATCTTACAAAATCATACCTTGGAACTAGTGGATCTTCCTCAAGGATGTAAACCACTAGGATATCGATGGACCTTCAAGAAGAAGATGAAACCAGATGGAACCATCGATAAGTACAAGGCTAGATTGGTGATAAAAGGATATAAAAAACGAGAAGGTTTAGATTACTTTGATACATATTCGCCAGTTACGGGAATAACCTCCATCAGGTTGGTGCTTGCCATTGCCGCCATTAGAAATTTGGAAGTTCACCAAATGGATGTGAAAACAACTTTCTTTAATGGAAATCTAGAGGAAGAAATTTACATGGAACAACCTGAAAGGTTCACAACCATTGGGCAAGAAAAGAAAGTGTGTAAACTTGTAAAATCCTTGTATGCATTGAAACAAGCTCCAATACAATGGCACCAAAAGTTTGATCATGTCATGCTTGATGCTGGGTTCAAAATCAATGAATATGAAAAGTATGTATATGTGAAGGACACATCAGATGGATATGTCATTTTGTGTCTATATGTAGATGATATGCTCATTGCTGGAAGTGATGACAAAATCATAAGTCTACAAAGAACATGCTAAAAACAAGATTTCACATGAAAGACATGGGTCTTGCGGATGTGATTCTTGGAGTTAAAATCACACGAACCCAAAGTGGACTTGTTTTAAGTCAACCCTACTATGTGGACAAAATTCTTGAGAAGTTCAATGGAAATGACTCTAATGTAGCTAGAACTCCTCTTGACACAACTCTAGCCAAGAATAGAAGTGAACCTGTTAACCAGTTGGAATACTCAAGAATTATTGGTAGCTTGATGTATCTTATGAGTTGTACTAGACCAGACTTAGCATATGCTGTGAGCAAGCTAAGTAGATATACGAGCAATCCAAGTTCAATTCCTTGGAACTGTATCATTCGGTTGCTTCGTTACTTAAGATACACTCGGGAATACGGGTTGCATTATAACAGATATCCAGCAGTTATAGAAGGACATTGTGATGCAAATTGGATATCGGACACGAATGATTCCAGAGCAACAAGTGGGTTTGTATTCACACTTGGAGGTGCAGCTATATCGTGGAAATCGTCGAAACAAACGGTTATTGCTAGATCCACGATGGAATCAGAGTTCATCGCTTTAGATAAAGCAGGTGAAGAGGCAGAATGGCTATGTCAATTTGTTGAGGATATACCAAGATGGCCTAAGCCGGCATCGGCCATTTGTATACATTGTGATAGCCAATCAGCAATTGGCAGAGCTCATAACACAATGTATAATGGTAGGAACAGACATTTCAGACGTAGACATAATACGCTACGACAACTAATCTCTGCTGGAATTATCACTGTTGACTACGTGAGGTCAAAGGATAATATCGCAGATCCACTAACAAAAGGCCTAAGTAGAGAGTTAGTTCAGAAGTCGTCCATAGGAATGGGACTGAAGCCCTTGAAAAATTAAGTTCATGTGAAGGAAACCTAACTCAACAGACTGGAGATCCCAAGAACTGAGTTCAATAGGAAAACCTAATTGTATGAATTAGTAAGGTCACTGTGGGGGATAACCCTACGGATTTAAAAGGGAGTTTATTACAAAGCTCAATAAACTTCCCAGTCCATTCCTAAAAGTGACAAGTGTGAGGCTAAGCCTTTGGCTTTTAATGATTCGACTAAGGTAACCATACATAGTGAATCACCTATGTGAGAGAGAAGTGGGGTCGCTTCGAAGGGTATTGTTGGGGCACAATACTTAATGGCTCTCGCAGAACCAGACTCATGTTCATGACCATAACGAACATAACTATGAGGACTTGACTTTGTCAGGGAGAGTCTTCTGTGAAGTGTATTGTCGTCTACACAAACGGTAGACGAGTTCAAAGACATCGATGTCTACTCAGAGCCAATGGGCTAAGTGCATTTCATGAGCGAAGGTTCAAAGGGTAACACCTACCTATCGTATGCAAAACTCAACTACTGAAAACTATTTGGAATAATGTTGTTTCTGAGATCGACCTTCATTCATGTGGGGGATTGTTGGTAGTTTTGGTGTGAATGACAGTCTTAAGTGGTTAAACCACTTTGTCCCACATTGGTGTGGGAACAAAAGAAAAGGCTGTTTATAAGGCAAAAGCTTGACCAAACAATTGTAGTCTTATGACATGTTTTACCACAAGTCCAACCCGCAGGTGTGCGGGGGGGGGGGGGTGCAAAAATTGAGTTTCGGAACTGGAATTTGGTTGAACTCGTGCGCGCCCGAACGTCCTACGGACACGAATGCAGCTCCGAAAACCCAGTCCCGAGTGAGGCAAGTTTTTGCACTCAAGACTCATAACCGTTTTCTTTTTAATGAGTTTTAAAACTGAAATGATTATTCAGTTTGATGATCATTAAACGGTTATTATTATCAGTTTAAAACTGATGCACTAATGACCATATTATTTGGTTTTAATTCTCTGCAATGATGACTAGAATTCGGTTATATTTTTGTGACTATAGAACTAGATCAAACTGATCAGTTTAGACACACCAACAACAGCTCTTTCTCTCTCAATCTCAATTCTTTGCAACATCTCCTATTTCTTTTCAGGCAAGTGTTCAAGTCCGGCAGTACGCTGTTGCTGCTTCAGACTGGCTTACCCCGGGAACAGACCGCGAATCTGTTTAAGGGAATTGTGTCAAACACAAGCCCGGTTCATTGTTACTGTCTCTTTTGCTTTGTTTGTTTGCTGTTGCAGTTTCTTTTCGTATTCAGGTTACTAACACTGGTTTGGGTCCTCATTGTGCACCTCTCCTTATAGAGTTCATGATCGTTAAATGAAAGTACTAAAAACATTATCAAATGCTTTTAAACAAGTTATAAGTAAGAAAGATAAGTTCGACTTTGAAACAAATCAAAATATGAACCATAGTTGAGGGATTTTCGGATACTACCTCATATGAAGTAAAAATGACAACATTTTAAGCACGCGAAAATCACCATATATAGTAAAAATGATAACATTCAATGTATGCGAAAATCAATTCCAGCCTTCCAAATAAAGATCTTAGTACAAAAACCGGTTTTATGCTGGATTTTAGTTGTACTAGATACACAAAGTGTCTAGTTTCATGTGTACTACACCCTTAATTTGCAGTACAACAGTGGTTTGATTACACCATCAATGGTCGAAATTCCACCACTAACAACTCCTATCACCTTCAATGGTTGATTGAATTTGGTAGGTAAATCATTCGTCTTTATAAATTCATTTCTTTCAAACCCATTAATGCACTATCCCTGTCCACAATCATTGCACCAAAACAAAACAAAACAAAAAAACATTTTATATATTTCAGGGTTTTCAAGATTTCATTCTCTCAAAACACAAGGGTCCCAATGGAGATGGAACATGCGATAGAGCAGATACGAGACGAGGATGACAACGTTGTTGTTAAAAGGCTGCCACCTTGGACAGCCAACATAACATGTCGGGGAGTGGTTGCGAGTGTTGTGATCGGTGTGATTTATAGTGTGATAGTAACGAAGCTTAATCTCACTACTGGCCTTGTACCGAATCTTAATGTTTCTGCAGCTCTTCTGGCGTTCGTATTTATCAAAACATGGACTAAACTGGTTCACAAATCTGGGTTTGTGACGAAGCCGTTTACGAAACAAGAGAATACAATCATTCAGACGTGTGCTGTTGCTTGTTACAGCATTGCTGTTGGAGGTTTGTTTATTAATTATCGTACTTTTAAATATGCTTGTAAGCGAAGCTAACACCTAATAGTTTTTTAAATGGTTTGAAGGGAAGTTCGTTTTTAATAAATGAAAGAATGTGAACCTATATAAAAGTTTGTTCATTTAACTATTAAATGAACAGAATGAACACATGTCCTGTTCGTTTATTTAGGTCCATGAACATTTGTTTATGTTGAAAATTTATGTTCATTTAACGTCGGTTCGTTTATGTCATTTACATATTAATTTAAGTTTATATCAATACTAATTGGCCTGACATGTATCAAGCCATCACCGGGTAATCCGCTGACAACTTGAACGAACAAGAACATGTTCATTTTCTTTGTTCGCTTATGTTTAACTAAGTTTGTTTATGTTTGTTTATTTACGTTCATTTAGAATATAAACAAACAAACATATTAATCTTTTTAATGAACAAATTAACGCACAAGAAAATCTATTTGTTAATTTGTTCAGTTAAAGTTAAACGGACCAACATGAACAAGCCCTGTTCGTGTTGGTTCGGTTTCTTTACATGCTTACTTTTCAAGGTTTTTGATGCATGATTTGATTAATCATCATTGATTAACGACGGGTTTACGTAGGTGGATTCGGGTCATATTTGTTGGGATCAGAGGCGAAGGTTATTTGGTGCCCGGGGGTGCACCCGTCCACCCCAATATTTCGGTTAAAAGTGTATAGGTTCCGATTTTTCGTCCGAAAATTTTAAAATTATATAGGATCGCCTCCCCCCAATTATTTTTCCTAAATATTTATACAATATATAAATTAAAGTTTAGTTTGTTACCACTTTATATATCCTAAATATTTATACAATATATAAATTCAAGTAAAGTTTGTTACCACTTTGTATATAAGTGATGTGTAGTTTTGTAAATATATTTTAACTCTTATTTGTTTAACCCTAGATTACCCATAACACAATAAACTTAATCGCAAGTTTTTATGTGTAAGAATGGATCCTTTGAATGAATGAATTTTTTTAGTTTTATTTGGAACTATTATTATTTGACCAGACCTGAATCGATAGCCGACCCGACCCGAAACATAACGATAGGAAATTTTTTTTGTGTCCCATCACTTTACGCCCCCTCGAAACTTTTGGTCAAGCTCCGCCACTGGTTGGGATTAAACAAGAAGACATACGAGGAAGCAGGTGTAGATGTCGAAGGGAATTCCCCAGGGAGCTATAAAGAACCTGGAATTGGTTGGATGACTGGTTTTCTTTTTGTTACTAGTTTTGTAGGATTGTTGGCTTTGGTCCCTCTAAGAAAGGTTTGTACTTAACTGACTTGTACATATTCAATAGTTCATCACCTGCATGACCAACTATCTGATGTTTTGTTTTATGATCATGCAGATTATGATCATAGACTACAAGTTAACATATCCTAGTGGAACAGCTACAGCAGTTCTCATCAATGGGTTTCACACTCCAAAGGGAGACAAAATGGCAAAGTATGCATCTATTTTCACACAATCATAAACACTTTATTATCATTCACACACATTAAAGGTTGTAAAATTTTGTTGCAGAAAGCAAGTTGTTGGGTTCACCAAGTTCTTGTCAGCAAGTTTTGTGTGGGCATGTTTTCAATGGTTCTATTCTGGCTCAGGAACATGTGGATTCACCTCTTTTCCTACCTTCGGGTTAAAAGCGTTCAAGAACTCGTGCGTGTTTGTTGTTAGTTATATGGTTTTAAATGTTCCATAACGGATTGTTCTGAAATTGATGGACTGATTTTGGTGTTGAATGCATGCAGGTTCTATTTTGATTTTAGTATGACTTACATAGGAGCCGGAATGATATGTTCACATCTTGTGAACTTATCATTGCTTGCAGGAGCCGTGCTCTCGTATGGTGTTATGTGGCCTCTTATTGAAGACCGAAAAGGGGTTTGGTTTCCTTCAAGTTTACCTCAAAGCAGCATGAAGAGTTTAAACGGTTACAAGGTTTGATAGCACTTTTAAGGTCAAATTAATAAATTTCTGTAAACAGTCGTATGATGAATTGAAACATCCGCAGGTTTTCATATCGATCGCGCTTATCCTAGGAGATGGACTGTATAATTTTCTCAAGATTGCAGTGTTTACTGCAAGAACAATGTATCTGACCTCTAGGAAGATGCCTAAAACTAGTAAGTATTCTACAAGTGCAGAAATTAGTCAAAGTTCGTTCCGAGCTGTCGTATTCTTAACATTCTCGTGAATTTTTCAAATACAGATCCAGAAGAAAATGATCAACCCCGAGATGATTGTGAACTAAATGAAGTGTTCTTAAGGGACAGCATTCCTTTTTGGCTAGCAGCTACTGGTTACATGCTATTCTCCATTGTTTCCGTTGTTGTCATCCCAATCATGTTCCCAGAGCTCAAATGGTATTATGTTGTTGTTGCTTATATTATCGCACCATCTCTCGGCTTCTGTAATGCATACGGTGCTGGTCTAACAGACATGAACATGGCATACAATTACGGTAAAGTTGCTCTCTTTGTACTGTCTGCTATGTCTGGAAAGCATGATGGTGTCATCGCTGGGCTCGTAGGATGCGGTCTAATAAAGTCCATGGTCTCAATATCATCTGACTTAATGCACGATTTCAAAACGGGCCATTTGACTTTGACTTCACCACGGTCAATGCTTGTGAGTCAAGCTATTGGAACGACCATCGGATGTGTGGTGGCACCTCTCACTTTCTTTCTGTTCTACAAAGCATTTGATATTGGAAATCCAGATGGTGAATACAAAGCTCCTTACGCTATTGTGTACAGAAACATGGCGATTTTGGGTGTTCAAGGTTTCTCTGCATTGCCGAATCATTGTTTGCAGCTTTGTTATGTGTTCTTCAGTTTTGCCATGGTGGCGAACTTCGCGAGAGACGTTTGTCCAGAGAAGATCGGGAAGTTGATTCCTTTACCAATGGCTATGGCTGTGCCTTTTCTTGTTGGTGCTTATTTCGCTATTGACATGTGTGTGGGAAGTTTGATTGTGTTCATATGGCACAGGGTTGATAAGCAAAAGGCTAATCTGATGGTTCCTGCTGTTGCTTCGGGTTTGATCTGTGGAGATGGGTTGTGGATTCTTCCATCATCGATTCTGTCCTTAGCTCGGGTTAATCCTCCGATATGCATGAACTTTGTGCCTACAAAGAGCACTTAAAACTAGAATTTATGTTTAAGGACATAAATAATCTTTTGCAGCTTTTTATATATGTATACAGAGTATAGGATATAGAGAGCAAGAATTTTAAAGAGTTAGATGATGTTTATCATGGTTCAACCTCTGTTTGTGAGACAAGTTTCTAATGTTATCAAAGTTAGGTACTTTAAGTGGTGGATACATGATTTTTATTATTTTCTATTACTGCTATGCGCTGCTTAAGGAAGAGTGAAATAAAGCAAGGGCGCTTTGGAGCCTGACTTTCATAAACCCCCCTCCAAAAAAAAATTTGAAAAGAAAAAAAAAATTATATGTAGGTAAATGGGTTTTGGGATTGTTGATGATGGGGTTTGTGGTCTATAATTATGCATACACAGATGATATATGAGTCATCGGATTGAAAAGCAAATTTATATTTTTGACGAAAATGATCCTAATTTTATTGTCCGCTTTGGCCCCCCAAAACACTTGAACCACCCATGATTATCACCGTGACTTGTTAAAGATGTTCGGTGTCACTTGAGAATCAAATGCGTATACAACACACAAAAAAAAAAAAAAAAATAACTCAGTGTATAACACATGATTTATTATAACAATGTTAAAATTAGTAAAATTTAAACTAAATAAACTAAATTTCAGCAGTTATGCACCAATTGAAATCACTTTCTTTACCCTACATTTGTTGTTCATCAATCGTCACATGAATGGATTTGTTGACATTCAAAATCTATGTACACAATTCTATATCCTCCAGATGTACGTAATCAGATATTAATCCTACTTTTTACATATGGCACCTGTCTCTTGTTTTTAGTGTAGCCTGCATGTCCACTTTCTTACTAACAAACAAGAACTACACAAAACCTTTTGAAATATTTTATTAGAAAGAAAATATATCAATCACTTTGCTATAAATAATACACACAAAACAAAAGCAACATGACTCAAACTGAAATATATGCTAACTACCCACCATGCACAATGCACCCCACCATTGCTACAAAACTTTCAATCCTACCACTTACAAAAAGTGATGAAATATTGCTAGAAAATGAAGTTAACAACCCACTACTCAAATTAGGTAGTGGACATGAAAAGATGATACATCTTTCAATGTCCCTGCTTTAGAATTTTATGAACAATAAAGTGCAACATCCTTTGTCTACTCTAATCTTCATACATAGTGACGGATTCATTAATTTTCACCGCTATTATTTTTAAAAATATTTGGTAAATCGGTGTAACTTGATTGTAACACATGAAAAACAAGAATTAAATATCATATGACACATATACGTGTTACTGGTGTCACGTGATACTCATATAACTAATTGTTCCTTCCAACTGCACAAAAAAGAAAAAAAATGAAATGTGTTATGAATAAATTATTTATGGTGACTCTCCACGTTCTTAACTCTCGTCTCTTTAGTTACTCTTGTATTAATAACATAGCCTATATATAGAGGTCCTATGTATTTGATATGTGATGCTCAATATCAATAAGAATTATCCCATTCTCCATACTTCTTTCTCTACATGATCTATGTTCTCATGTTTATTGTGTATATTGGTTGTTAATAGCTCGTTGTTTTACAACACGTTATCAGCACGACTCGCTTTTCAAGTTGGATTACATCATCTTACAAGTAAGTTATCTACTTTTATAGCTTGTATTTTATTGCTCCATCTTAGCATGATTAATCTTGGACAAGCAAAACAAAAAGTCCTTATGAAACCATATTTTTGTTGTATTATTTGCCTCTTTATGGCTGCACCATTTTGTTTTTAGTAACCGATTGTTTTCATTACAAACAGTTTGGATATATAAGTTTTTTTGACAAGGTGGTTTATTACTTCGTTTAATCATATTCTAAGTTTAAACTAAATCAAGTCTATTTTGGTTTATAACCTTTAAATAATTAATCAGTTTGTTTAAAATAAAAAATAAATAAGAAAAAGTAAATAGTTAAAATAATATGATTGTTATTTATACATGTCATTTCAAAGTTAGATAAGCTCGGATTTAGCTAGTTTATACCCCTAAATAATTAATTAATTATGAAAAAATAATTATTGATACATTCATCCAAGTTTTAAAGAGAAAACAACAAACCTGTTAATATACAATCACTATAACCGAAATAGAATTTCAAGTATATAATATGATTTGCTTTTAGTTATATTTGAACAGTAAAATGAGCCATAGAAAAAAAGAACTTATGACAGTAGTTATAGGGTTACTGAATTGACATGTATAAAAAATAATAATAAGTTTTTTTTTGTCAAATAAGATCAAGCGTTATTGTTTATTGAGCCCAAAGAAAAAAAAATTAATAGCCCACGTTATAAATAAATTTTACAAACTATTCCTTTATATGTATAGTGCAATTCTAATATATATTGTTTGCTTAAAAAAACAAATATGTGTTAAATCATAATTCTAATATATATCGTTTGCCTAAAAAAATATGTGTTAATTGCATTAGTGTATGTGTTCTATATTCTTAGGAGCCTATTCTCATTCTAATTGATAAATGTGTTTAACAATACTTGTGTAAATTTTATTTATACCGATTATATCATGTATGTGTAATTACATTATGATTTTCAAACTAGCCAATGTAAACGTTGTTTGTGGATATCAAACGACAATATATAAGTATATATATATTAATTAATGTATCTACATACTTGTTATAATAATTTTCTAGTTAAAGTTTATTTAAGATTTATTGATCCTGTTTTAACATATTTTCAAGCTTGGATAATAATTTGGTAAACCCTTTGGGTTAAAGTTGAAAAAAAAAGGAAAATGATGGACGCATGATACCTTTTAATAGAAATTATAATTGAGAAAATTGCAATGATAGTCATTGTAATAACGAGATCGACAATTAGAAATTATAACGATAGCCAAGTTAATAATGATATATTAATGATGATTGATTGATATTAAAATTAAGGCATGTTGAACATGACGGGAGGAGAGGAGACAAAGAATTTGTGAGGATTAAAATGGTTTTTAGTTTGAGAGTGTTGATATGTGAGGGGTGAAGACCATATTTATCGGTTTCAATATTTTTCTCTAAAAAATAATGAGCATTGATTGGTTATTTAATTTTTTTAATCAATATGATCGTCAATTGTGTTCAATGGCCATAAAAGTCTTTAGTCCAAAAATCTTCCAACGGTTTCCATGAAAGTGTCAAGAAAAAATTGAATGTATTTATTTATTTGATATATCCTTTAATATTGTTTTCGTGCATTTGTACATGATTAACTGGTTTAATATTTTACTAAAAAATATATATATATATATATATATATATATATATATATATATATATATATATATATATATATATATATATATATATATATATATATATATATATATATATATATATATATATATATATGATTTAGTAAAGGTAGTGTGAATGTTGTGATGCTAATAAACCTAATACATTCAGTGATTAAATGGTTTATTGTGTACATGTCTTAGTGTTAATAATATATACATTCGCGTGCACACTACATTAGTATTCATTTGTAAATTGGTCTTTGCAAGATTCCATATATTATCTACATATACTATTATTTGGATTTGCTTATTGAAGTTGATTTAATTTTCGGATTTGCCTATTGAAGTTGATTTAGTTTAAGAGTTTTTTATGATTATATGTTATTAAAAATCACGAGGAATTGATAGTTGTGTATGTTTCAAATAAACTTACACAAATCGTTGTTTGTAAATGATAAAAAAAATATTATATCATAGATGTTTATTATAATTCTATATGGTGACATGTTATAACATCATGTATTGTATAATATGATTATATGGTATGCCTTGTAGTATGAATACTATTGAATAGAACTCATAAACCAAAGTTGTGGTTTTTTTTTATCATTATCATGAAAGGGAATAATATGTTTAGATAAGACACCTAAAGTGTCATAATCCCTAAATGTCATTATCAGTTTATATAAGGTCATAAGGTATAAGATTGATAAAATTATATGACTCATATATAAAATTACTTCTCAAGTGATGTTATGTGAAGAGAAGATTATTTATATTGAAAAACCGGAAAAAAATCATTTATCACACATAAGATATGCTCTTGAAGTAGCAATATCATTAAGAGATTATGAAAAGGTTGAAATGATTTTATATTCGTGTGACCAAGTAAATAATGGAAAACTATGAAGCATTTTCGGTTATTCCATTCTCTTAAGTAAATTGATTATATAATGATCATTAAAATGTTTTGATCATGGAAATAATTGAGAAGTTTGTAATGATGATATTTTTAATAATGAGATGGACCACCAAAAGTGGCAAACTAAGAATAATGAGATGGACCACAAAAGTGGCAAATTAAAGAGTGATTGCATAACGTGATGGTTTGAACTTTGAAGTTATAATATATTCTCTCGTATCATACGTTTTGTATTACATACGAGCAAGTAATACACAAACGATCATAAACCAGAAGTTTATGGATCATAATTATTTAACTAGTTGGCATGACCGGTTAGATCACACCGAGTCAATGATGATGTGAAACATAATGAAGAATTAGAAGATTCTTCAAGCTGATAATTAGCATGTATTGTTTGCTCTCAATGGAAATTTTATTTTTGCCAAATAAAGGAGGGTGTGTATCCCTAAATATTTTGGAAGTGATTAAAGGATATGCATATCCCAACATGGTACCATTTAGTGTTTTAAATCGATGCATCGTCTAAATGGTTATCAAATCCACAACCTGAAGCTTGTGTGATTGTGGCTTAGCTAATGTGATAACAAGCATATTAATCCTGATTCGTATATTTATTTGATAATAGTGAATTTGATTCCCAAATTATTAACGATCGTTGGAATATGATGTGTGTAAAATGCAACATATAAATCACATCAATTAAGGCATAAAACTAACCCTTTTTAAGTACTAATGTTGGAAAAAGAGTGTTTTTGTCTTCCTTTTGTATTTTCAGGATGAAATGAGCTCAAAATCACAAAAGAAGCAAAAAGACAACTAATTCTACCATAAATACAAGAAAAGGAACAAAAGTGTACTGCCCGGACCGTCAACGGCACCTCCCAAGGCAAAGGAGAAGAAACAGAGTCTGAACACGCCCCGTGTCCAGCGAACACGGGGGCGTGCCCAGGAAGCAGCAGAAAAGACAAACCAGTAGAAGCTTCCATTGCCCACCACGGGGCCGTGTCCAGCGAGCACGGGGGCGTGGTGAAAGTACAACAGGCGCATTAATTGTAATTCGCAATTACAATTAATGAAGTGAGAGAATGTCAGACGGGCACGGGGCCGTGTCCAGCGGACACGAGGCCGTGTCCAGCCTTCTGTTCAGCCTATAAATAGAAGAGCTTGGCTTCATTCTCTCTCATCCCTTGGCACACCACCTCTCTCACACTTCATCCACCACCCACCACCACCATAACACCATCATCCACCACCATCATCCATTGTCCATCGTAGAGTGTGTGAGTCGTCTCGGGATCCAAGATTGATCGTAAGAGTTCTTGACAATCAAGGCCATGTTTGCCTAAGTCTCTTACATCACTTGGTGAAGACAAGTGTTTAGTATAATACTTTTTATTTTTAATCTTTTGCACTTTTTATTTGGTTTTGTATTAATGACTTTAATAACTAGTTACTTATGTTGAAGGTGATCTTTCCTTATCGTTTGTCCGTGGTGTCTTGGCATTATTTTACTGTCTATATAAAATAAAAGATTTTCACCATTCATATCTCCACGGTCTATATGGAGGTATGTTGGCTACCTGGTCGGGGGTTAAGGGAACGGTTTGGTAAGGGTCTTGCCCTTGTTCAGCGTTTAGAGGTCCTGCTTGGGACCTGGGTCAAATTTAGTAGGATCTCCTTCAATGCCCATAGGTATTGGATGGCGGGGATCCAAACTCTTTGACCCCCTCATAAGTTAACTACTATTAATACTATAACCCGGCTATTTAGGACTGTATCCCTGCTGACTCAGACTACTTAGCCGAGGGTAACGTCACCGCCAAAAGCGGGGCCTACCACAATCTGCATTAATAACTTAATTCATTATCTTTCAATAATCCGACCCTTTAGGATTGTATCCTTGCTGACTCAAACTACTGGGTTGAGGGTAACGTCGCCTTCAAAAGAGGGGCCTACTACAATAACTAAGATAATCTCTTAAACAAGTGTAAAAGTGCGAAAATAATCAAAGGTTATACTAATACACGTGTCGGATCCAAGTGATTCATCTTGTCTATCTGTTTTTATTTTATTTTTATTTTCAGCATTTAGTTAGTTTTTATTTTTCTTAGTTTAAAACATTTTTTCTCACTTTTTGATTTGATTAGACGTTGAGGATAAACCGGTATTAAAAGCTCTTGTGTCCTTGGACGACCTCGGTATCTTACCAACACTATACTACGTCCACGATGGGTGCACTTGCCCATATGTGTGTTTAGTGTTAGTGAATATCGTGTTTTATAAATTTAAAACTTGGCTAAAAGTGTAAAAAGTGGCTTAAATATACATCAAAATTATATTACACTACACGCACATCAAGTTTTTGGCGCCGCTGCCGGGGACACAAGGATTTTAAGAAAGTTAGGAATCAACGGCCTAATCATATTTTTATTTTTCTTTAATTTTTTAGGATTTTTTCTTAGATTTTTAGCTTCTGCAGAGCTCAACACGGGGCCGTGCCCGCTGAACACGCCCCGTGCTCAATCATTGGAACTGGCAATCCTGTTTTAAGTCAGACAGTAGGCTGAACACGGGGCCGTGTCTACTCAACACGCCCCCGTGCCCAAGATTCAGTTGCTGAAAACAGAACCGTTAGATCCCGGCGGTTGGTAATTTCTGACACAAACATGAGTGATAGTAATTCTTTTTACTTTCGGCACTCTTATGGTTTGTGGTGTCGAATATGTGGAGGCGAACATGAGGAATTAAAATGTTTTTTCCTCACTTATAGGCCCCACTATATAGACCCACCGATTCCTTGTAACCTTAAGAGGGACGAAAGTAAAAATAAGCACTATTTCTCCCTCGAATGCGCCCAGCCAGATATTCTAGGAGAAATGCTCCTTGACGAGTTATTTCAACTAGAAGAACTACTTCTCAATTGGTCAAAAGAACTTAGGAAGGATTTTTTAGATCCATCCCAAGATGATGACCATGAGGAAATGTTGGAACCGCATTCCGACAACCTCGTTGCTCCCGAAAATACCTTCTTACCTAGAAAAGACGCGGACGATAGTCGTCCCTGTGCCGATTGTGCCGTGAAGGACTCCCCATCGACTTCGTTCGATGCATACATAGACCTGAGCGATTCGGCATACACCTTCTTTAACGAGAGCCCGGGAAAGGGTTGGACTTGTCCACCTAGAATGAAAATAGGAATTACCCTCACCAACAACCTCTTGCGTTCTCGCCTTAGTATAGGACAATTAAGGTATCTTAGGCACTTTGGGGTTATTCCAACAAGTCAAGAGCCACCCGATATAGATTAGCTCCTTAGTAAAGACAAAACTTCATAAGACAGCTTTCCGACACGGGGCCGTGCCCGGCCAACACGCCCCCGTGTCCACCAAAAGATTCCCCTCTGATCAGAACGTCAGAATACGGACAAACTGTGTCAGAATTTTATCTGCACACGGGGCCGTGTCCAGCGGACACGGGGCCGTGTCCAGCAGGCTGTCGTTTTCTATAAATGCAGCCAAAAATCCTGCACATTTGGACCAACTTGGGGACAGAGATTTGAAGGAATCTTCTCTCAAACAATCCTAGGTAAGTCTAAAAGAAGTTTCCAACAACCCATCTTGTCCTTTCCTCTTCTAGACATTTCCTTCTTCTTCATCTTTCTTCAAAAACTACCATGAAAAGTTTGAATTTTCAATCTTTGTGGTAGGGAACAATGAGTTTTGATCATAGAATCTTGGTAAAAACATGTTATGTAACATTGTTTAGAGTTATTTACTGTCAAAAAGCTTGCATAAACTCGGAAAATAACTTAAAAACCCAAGATTCCTTGCTCCAAAATTCTGCAGAAAGATGAACACGGGGCCGTGCTCAATGAGCACGGGGCCGTGTCCAGAAACTGTTTCGTCATATAAACTGCTTTTGGTTTATTTTTCGTAGAATGGCGAGTGAAAACAGCGAAACATCATCCGTTCATTCCTCAAACAGCCGAAGGGGAAGGAGGCCCTCCGTTGAAGCTACACTTGTGCACTACGTGATAGCGCTAAGGGAAGCTCTCGACGAAATGACGTCAGTAGAGGAGGTCCTCATTGACCGTACTAACGATCTTACAATGGGACTTGAAAGCAGCTTCCAAGAGATTAACCTTTTGCACCAAAGGTTAAACATTTTGGTAGCACCCCCTATGGAACCAGTCCTTCCACAACAAGACTGGAACTTGGCACTCGGTGTTAACAACCCTACCGGGTGGGGAGACTTTCCCGCAGAACCTCCTATGGAAAACCCACAAGAAGTTCCAGCGGAAGTTGAAACTCCTCAAACTAATGCGAACGAGCCCTCTTTTCTCCTTCCAAGGGAGGTAGAGGAGTGGCTTGCCGACATATGAGGAGAACCACACCCGAAAGGAGGAGTTCTACAAAGCCTTATCTAACCAAGATTAGTAGCTTCTTGGAAATTTTGCTAAATTAAAATAAAACATAGGGCTAGAACTCCATAAGTTTAATATTTATGTAATTTTTATCTTTATGTAATGTCTCTCTATTAGCAATGTTATGATGGTTTTTAAGATTGATGGTTGTTTTGAGAATAAAACACACTCATGGTGGTAATGGATGAAAAAGGGAACGAGAAAAATGGAACCATGCACGAAGAACAGAGCAACCCGACAAAAATCTCCATCACAGAAGGCTCAACACGGGCCGTGCCCAACCAACACGGCCCCGTGCTGAGCCCCTGCAGAAAATCACCCAGTTCAGGTAACTGGACACGGGTCGTGTTCAGCGGACACGCCCCCGTGTCCAGGCTTCTGTTTCAATTCTGTAATTTTTGTTACTGGCACTTGACCACGGGGCCGTGCCCGGTCAACACGGGGCCGTGTCCAGGATGCCAGTAACATAAATCTTTGCTTTTTAACCCACTTTTATACATTCTAATCAACCAAAAACTTTATTTTTGGACACATTGAGGACAATGTGTAATTTAAGTGTGGGGGGGATGCTAAAACCTTGAAATTTTGCAAAATCCTAAACACAAGCCTTACACAAAACTCTATTGGAACCGCTAAACACCCCAAATTTTTTCAAAAAACTTTTTCATTTTTTTTTATTTACTTGTCTTAGTTTAAGTTGGGAATAATAAGTTCTAAAAAGGTTATATTTTTACAAGTTTACAACCGATAGCGTCGTGATAAAAAAAAGAACCAACATAAGAAAATTATGAAACGGTATAACAAGTCTAGTTAAAAATTCGATTATATATGCTTGGTCACATTAAAAACCCATTCCCACAAAAGTGAGTTTTGAGCCTTTATTGAGCACAAAAATACACATATTTAGATTAAATGCTCATTTTTCGTTTCTTGTGTGAATAGCCGCTCGGTCCTTACAAATCTAGAACTTGCCACGACGATACATTCCCGGTCCTTACCAACTTAAACCCAAGTAAGTAAATGATGGAGGCATTAGGACTAACCATTTTTCTTTCAAAACCATTATTTTTCATTTTTTTTACCTACCCAAAATCCCCCTAGATAGCCCCTTTGAGCCTAAACCTTTCATTTCATTACCCCAAAACCCTTTTTACCCACCAAAAAAACCTTTTTATTTTTTTTTCTATTTATTTTAGTAACAAGCTCGCTTTTTCGTAAACTCACCTTTTTATGTGACGATCAAAAAAAAAAATGATGATGATGAAGTCAAAAACAAACAAAAGCTATAAAAGCTTGTTTGGAGAAATACTTCAAAATAAAAAATCACTAAAAAGAAGGTACTTCACGAAAAACCGACGCTTGTTATGATTTTCGCCGTTTTTACTAACCACTAACCAACCACCCACCTTTAAACCCAAGCCTTCACCCCAAAAGTCCTCTTGATATTTACAAAGGTAAAAAGTTAAAAAGGAGGAGGATTGATTGCTTGGCAAGCCTATGGAAGACGTAAGTTCCGCGCCGCTCTCGAGTGATTCACTAAAATATACACCTTCGGCCGAGTGTTGAGTGATCTCCCGTGAGGTATGTGAACTTGTATATAAATGGAATTTTAATAAGGCATGCTATGCCCAAATAAGTAATTCATCTTATGAAACGTTCCAAATAAATCATAACGAATAGGATTGTAAATAAATAAAAATAAAACCTATAAAAACCTTGGATTCCCGACACTCTAGGACAAGCTAAAAAAACTTCTCTTCTACCTATTCCATTTGGGAGTGTAAGCCACATTTAAAGAGTTTTGCTTGAGGACAAGCAAAAGTTCAAGTGTTGGGGTATTTGATGTGTGTAAAATGCAACATATAAATCACATCAATTAACGCATAAAACTAACCCTTTTTAAGTACTAATGTTGGAAAAAGAGTGTTTTTGTCTTCCTTTTGTATTTTCAGGATGAAATGAGCTCAAAATCACAAAAGAAGCAAAAAGACAACTAATTCTACCATAAATACAAGAAAAGGAACAAAAGTGGACTGCCCGGACCCTCAACGGCACCTCCCAAGGCAAAGGAGAAGAAACAGAGTCTGAACACGCCCCGTGTCCAGCGAACACGGGGGCGTGCCCAGGAAGCAGCAGAAGAGACAAACCAGTAGAAGCTTCCATTGCCCACCACGGGGCCGTGTCCAGCGAGCACGGGGGCGTGGTGAAAGTACAGCAGGCGCATTAATTGTAATTCGCAATTACAATTAATGAAGTGAGAGAATGTCAGACGGGCACGGGGCCGTGTCCAGCGGACACGGGGCCGTGTCCAGCCTTCTGTTCAACCTATAAATAGAGTAGCTTGGCTTCATTCTCTCTCCTCCCTTGGCACACCACCTCTCTCATACTTCATCCACCACCCACCACCACCATAACACCATCATCCACCACCATCATCCATTGTCCATCGTAGAGTGTGTGAGTCGTCTCGGGATCCAAGATTGATCGTAAGAGTTCTTGACAATCAAAGCCATGTTTGCCTAAGTCTCTTACATCACTTGGTGAAGACAAGTGTTTAGTATAATACTTTTTATTTTTAATCTTTTGCACTTTTTATTTGGTTTTGTATTAATGACTTTAATAACTAGTTACTTATGTTGAAGGTGATCTTTCCTTATCGTTTGTCCGTGGTGTCTTGGCATTATTTTACTGTCTATATAAAATAAAAGATTTTCACCATTCATATCTCCACGGTCTATATGGAGGTATGTTGGCTACCTGGTCGGGGGTTAAGGGAATGGTTTGGTAAGGGTCTTGCCCTTGTTCAGCGTTTAGAGGTCCTGCTTGGGACCTGGGTCAAATTTAGTAGGATCTCCTTCAATGCCCATAGGTATTGGATGGCGGGGATCCAAACTCTTTGACCCCCTCATAAGTTAACTACTATTAATACTATAACCCGGCTATTTAGGACTGTATCCCTGCTGACTCAGACTACTTAGCCGAGGGTAACGTCACCGCCAAAAGCGGGGCCTACCACAATCTGCATTAATAACTTAATTCATTATCTTTCAATAATCCGACCCTTTAGGATTGTATCCTTGCTGACTCAAACTACTGGGTTGAGGGTAATGTCGCCTTCAAAAGAGGGGCCTACTACAATAACTAAGATAATCTCTTAAACAAGTGCAAAAGTGCGAAAATAATCAAAGGTTATACTAATACACGTGTCGGATGCAAGTGATTCATCTTGTCTATCTGTTTTTATTTTATTTTTATTTTCAGCATTTAGTTAGTTTTTATTTTTCTTAGTTTAAAACATTTTTTCTCACTTTTTGATTTGATTAGACGTTGAGGATAAACCGGTATTAAAAGCTCTTGTGTCCTTGGACGACCTCGGTATCTTACCAACACTATACTACGTCCACGATGGGTGCACTTGCCCATATGTGTGTTTAGTGTTAGTGAATATCGTGTTTTATAAATTTAAAACTTGGCTAAAAGTGTAAAAAGGGGCTTAAATATACATCAAAATTATATTACACTACACGCACATCAGAATAAGTGTTATTATTGAGATGATCACTAAACGTCTACTATTGGTTACAAACCCAATGATCATGAGAGAAGCAAAAGTTCATTTAGGTACATGTAATTTTATATATAGTACCATCAATTCACATCAAGCCAATAAGTTATAGTTCTCCCCATACAGTTGGTTTTTGGTCAGGAACCAAAGATGTCCCATCAAAGATTTTAGTTGTGCGACATATATTGAAACTCATCCATCACAACGCACAAAGATGGGACTTATAAAAAGTTTGAGAATATGTTGGGTATAAATAATCGTCTATGATTAAATACTTAAAGCCATTAGTGAGAAAAATTCATTTATGGCTTATTGGTTTTCACTTAAATGAATAAATGTTCCCAACATTAGGGGGAGATAACAAGCAGTTGAAAAGTGAAATGAATTATCATGTCATCTTGATCCTCAGACTATAAACTATGAACTAGAAGTTTAAAGTATAATTCATTTACCAATATTAAAGAACAAATTACCAGACAAGTTCACTGACCTAAATAGATTGACTAAGTAAGTCACATAATCAACTGCTTATGCTCCAATTATATTTGTGTCCTAAGAAGACATAATATATTTTTTTAATGAGTCTATTGCACGCCTAAAGCGTGGTAGACTAGTTGATTCCAATAATAAAATTCCTCGAAAATTGGAGCAAGTAATTAAGATGGTCAAGTCGAGGTTATAGTAATAAGATCTCCTGAAGAGACAATAGACATGATGGTTCAAGAAGAACCTCAGGTACCTGAAAATAAAGAGATCTCGATAAGTTGTATCATGTCTAAGATTTGTATGGAATCGAATTAAAAATCGACGCCGTTATACTTTTGTATATAATGTAGCGCTTAAAATGATTAAATGATAAGGATCAAGATTTAAGATCTGCCTATGAATGAATATTAAGAAATGATTGGCCAAAATAGAAAGACGCAAATAAGGCAGAGTTTAGTTCTCTAATGAAATGGAAAGTTTCTGGACTAACAGTCCATACAACTGAAGTTGTAAAATATGTTGGATACAAATGTGTCTTTTACGCAAATTATGTGAAAATAAGATTAAGTGATATAAGTCAAAATTGGTGGCACAAGAATTTTCACAAAGACCTATGATTGATTATGAGGAAACGTATTCTCCAGTGGTGAATGCATTGACTTTCCAATATTTTATTAGTCTGGTAATATAGAGAGAGAATTGATGTGCGTCTATGAATGTTATGTATCACTTGATACTAAAAGTATACATAAAGGTCTCTAAAGGATTTGAATGATCAAAATCATGTAAGTTAAGTTCTCGAGAACAATATGATCGTTGTATATAGATTCATTTTTGTTTACGATTGAACTCTTGATGAGTTTTCTAAAGCAATTGAGTTCACTAAAGATAAATCAAAACATCTTAATGATGTAATTCTTGTGCACCAATAAACATACATAGAACTGGTACCCAGTGATTGTGATATCTCAATAAATAGTGTACACGCATGGTACAATATGGATTTTGGAGATAAAAAGCAAGGGTTCATCACATTTTTGCATATGATATAGATATCTATATGTTAAATAAGAAAATTTATGTAGCAAAACTTCTAAAGAGTGACAACACATGCATATTTGGATAAGATGGAATAAATTCCCTCATGGATTGATAATGCTAGAAGCATCAATGATGTTAAAACCTTAAGAATGTATTATACGAAGTTGACAAAATACATATGGACTAAATAGTCGAAACGAGTGTTGTACAACTCGAGATATTCACATAAAGAGAGATATAAGTCTGATTAAACTAGCCATGTTCTATGAACATTCTACTTTTAAAAGTTCACTATAATCGCAATTTACAGTAATGATGTCTAGGCATCATCGAGAGAAATTGTCGAGCTTTTAGAGGGAGAATTTTTGAATGACCTTGGCACGGTCTAACTATTATTCGAACTGCAGTTCGAGTATATATGTAATTATATTTTACTAATCCCTCAAGTACATCTAGAAGATGATGTTTGGATATTTTAGTATCGACATAGATGAACCTTAAAGTATGTTAAAGTTTGTTAAGTCATTTGTTATAAGAAATGCCTATTATCATCTCCTACCAAAGTAGAGATTCTCATTCTAGAAGTACCATCGTTAAATACATAAGTGCATTAATATGTTTTGCTAGCTATATATGGTTATAATATCTTTCACTTGAGCTTATTGTCATGATATAACATTTGTCAAGCAAAGAGACATTGGAATGAGTTCAAAGAAATATTTCAGGTATAAACGATATTTGATTATATTTTACTAACCCATCAAAACAAGTTTGGTTAGTCTTGTAGATGCAGGAATGTAACGAAACACAGTTGTGGACATATGATAATATTTGGAGGGAGGCACCTAAAGTCTCGTTAGAAGATTATACAACATTGCTCAACATAAAGGATTGCACATTAAGGGATCAAACGACAAATCATTCGCTACAAAAGCTTTATTCGACTTTCAAGGAAGATGGACACACGTCACTTAAAGGATACATGTTAAAATGAGGGGGAGACTTATTCAAGTTGCACTTTTTTTCCCTTAACTAAGTTTTATCCCAATGGGTTTTCTTAGTAAGGTTATTAATGAGGCAACATACCTGATCCAAAAGTATCAGGAGGAGAAAATACGCGCTGCACTCTTTTTTCCTTAGCTGAGGTTTTGTCCCACTGGGTTTTCCTAGCAAGGTTTTTAACGAGGCAGCATCTCTAAGCGTATCAAGTTGACAACCAAGCATATTAAAAGTAGATATATTATTTTCAATTATCACGTGGATAGTCAAGGGGGAGTGTTATGAATAAATTATTTACGGTGACTCTCCACGTTCTTAACTCTCGTCTCTTTAGCTACTCTTGTATTAATAACATGGCCTATATATAGAGGTCCTATGTATTTGATATGTGATGCTCAATATCAATAAGAATTATCCCATTCTCCATACTTCTTTCTCTACATGATCTATGTTCTCATATTTATCGTGTATATTGGTTGCTAATAGCCCATTGTTTTACAACAAAATGATCAATGAATATCACTTCATCCTATTTAAAACCCAACTAATATTGGGTAACTACGAGTCAACCTGGGTTCTGGTAAAAATGAGTTTACAGCAATATAGGTTGGAGTTGAAATGGATACCTTTAGGAAATATAAAAGAGAAAATTACGAAAGTAGCCAGGAAAATGGTTGACTTACTAAAATGGCCAGCTCATGCGTCCTTGGAGCAGGGCATCACGGATTACGAGAGAGCTTATGCGTCTGCAGGGGTGAATGATGCGTCCGCCAGTATTCAAGTGACACGTGTCTCAATGATTGAGAATCAAAAGTAAGGACGCTTCGAAGGCGTCTACGAGACGCATCCACTTTAGCTTGTGTCTGGCTTAGTGTGATGCGCCTGGCTCAGACCACTCTCCGATGCGTCTTTGAGACTCTTTGGATGTGTCCGCCAAGGCATCACGTGTCAGGTATCGAAGGCCTCTTCAGAGTCTTCTAATGCGTCCAAAGACGCTTCCCGTGTCAGCTTTGGAAGGCGTCTCACGCGGCTTCTTATGTGTCCAGCCCGACGCTTCTCGTGTCAGCTTTGGAAGGCGTCTGACTCATTTTCTTATGCGTCCAGTCCGACGCGTCTTCTTGTGCGTCAAGAGACGCTTCATGTGTTAGTTTGAGAAGGCCTCATGGTGACGCTTGGCAAGCGTCAACAGACGCGTCCGCTGCCAGTATCGAAGACCTCTTCAGACGCATTACATGCGTCGGTGACGTATGCTTATCAGAAAAGTACAATTTCACGCTTTAGAACGAATATGGACTCTTGTGAGGAGTCTTATGACGCTTTAGCGAAAAAAGCAGTTTTCCTTTTTATTTATTTTATATATTACTCGTTTTTTGGGTTGTAGGGACCATTACTCAAAAAAATTTACAAAATTTGATCCCCAACTTTTACCGTTAATATCTTCATATTTTGTTTTCTTTTCATATGGCAGTTATATTTGTGGTTTACTCTGGTGGCAAGTGGGAAGTCGTTGACGGGAAGCTTGAGTACGTGCTCCAAGCAGATTCACTTAGACGTGGTTTTGAAAGTTCTACTACAATTTCTTATAACACGTTTTTCAAAAATGTTAGTGAGTCAACAGGTCTTCGAAACATCACACGTTTATCTTACAAAATGTCAAGTTTTACCGATCCCATTGATATAATTAATGATTCCGATCTTACTTTTTTTTCAATCTTGCGGAAAGAAACCCTTACGGGTTGTTTAAATTATATGTGGTGCAAGAAGTTGGTGTTGGTTCATCTTGTGGTTCTTCCAATGATTTTAAATGTCCCGATCTTAACGAACATGTTTTTCCTCACGATGAATTTAACGCAACGGATAAATCGGGATTTACTGATAATGATATTTGTCCTCTTGAAAATAAATGCCCGTTTTACGTAGGTTATATTTTCCGTAACAAGCAGGAAATGAAAATTGAATTAGGAAAAATGTATCTGTCTGAAAGTTTTTCGTATAAAGTAGACAGATCATCAAAAACTCGTTATGAAGTCTCTTGTATTGATGAGAATTGCCAGTGGAATTTCAAGGCAGCTAGTCGGGAATCTTGTGATGTTTTTTACGTTAAACATTTTAACAACAAACATACATGTTCTAAGACGCAGACACATCCACATATGCGTCAAGCAAACCCAATGGTGGTGGGTAGTGTAACAACCTGACTTTTTGGATCGTTACCTAACACTGTCATCTTTTTCGTAAACGCTTGTACTCTTGGGATTCGATTAACACGATGGGTTAAACTATATTTTCAACGCATTTTAAACGCATATTACAACGCTTACTACTTAAACGTATTTTAGCGCATTTTATATCGCTTATTTAGACTAAATGCTATCACAACGCAAACTCAACACAGACTCGAAACGCCGATTTAATTATATTATGTGTGTCATTTGTGTGATTACTTGTTTTGAATGATTATGTGGTTATCAACGCAATGCTTATACGTTCAAACGCTCACTCGCGACTCGATTATACGCAACGCAACGCTTAATAAACGAACCAAGGATGGAAAACCAACTCGCGCAAACTCGGCCATCTGAATGGCCATCCGCCCGGATGACCATCCGACCGGATGACCATTCGTCCGGATGGAGCCATCTGAACACTGCAAGTTGCACCAACCGAACCCTCGCTCTTCCCCTATAAATACTAGCCGTACACCTTCATTCTAAGAATTTGACACCCCATTCGCTCCCCCAGTCTCTGTCGCGATTCAAGGCCTTTTTGTAAGCTTTTTCTCTCAAATCTTCGTTAATCTTCATCTCTAATCACTTCTACACCATCTTCTCCATCAAAATCGCACACACACACTAACTTTTTCTCAAAATCATCTGATTTGGACCTCTTGAAGGTGGATTCCACTCGTTTTGCTTAGGCAAACTGTTGTGGAGCACCATTCAATCGAGATTGGTTGAAGATCTAAAGGATTTCACACTTTTCAACTTGGTTATGAAAGATTTCAACTCTTTTACAACTTGTTTTGAACTTTTCTTCACTTTTTACACAACTTTGATGGAATCGGGACTCAATCAGACTCTCGACTCGTTCCTTAGTCGAAAGCCGGCTTGAAAACCGATTTCCACCAAAGAGATGGACCGATTAACGGGTCAAACATGAATCTTCATCAAGAACAGCATGTTTGTCCGAATGGGCTGGGCCCATCCGGACGAATGCACTGGACTTGGTACTTTTCCGTTGTTTGACACGTCGTCACGCCGTCTCCATTAACCTAAGTCTTTTACTTAGAAAATTTTACCAAAAAAAAAACTTCAACCACAGATCATCCGCCCGAATGGCCATCCGTCCGGAGGACCATCCGTTTGGATGACCTGACCATTATAATATCCGCTGTTTAAACGCTTTTAACTAAACTTCGAATTTTAACTATTCACAAACAACCACAGCCTATTCGAAAGGCCATCCGCCTGGATGACCATCCGTTCGGATAGACCGTTGAACACTTTTACCCCACTCGATACTCTGTTTATGACCACTCAGCCCCGAGGAAGACTTATGCTTCTATTTCCATGCACAGGCTGACCCGACGCGCTCCCTTCAATCCAATCCAGATTGTGTTTACTTGCTAAAAACACACTGTGAGTATACTCGAACCCATTTCCATTTAACGCACTTTTGGGTGTTATATACGTTCTATATCAAAACACAGCACACAACGCAAACACTTTATAAACGCTAACTGCTCCCGCATGCTATACGTGATTTGTTAAATGCCTATTACTATGCTTATACAGTGCTACACTAGACCGCCTCTAGCAACGAAAGTACTATAGTTTGGACTCAGCACCTGTGTGACAGGGGTTGCTAGGGATCACATTAGGTGTTCGCTTCGGTGAACATGTGTCGCGCATACTCTACACGCAGTCTCATGGTTAGGTTGTATCATTGTTGGTAGTTACATGCTTCGCCCGTTACGTGTTACATGCTGGTTATGCGTAAACGCTTTTCGTACTATTATTATGCAAACTTTTGTACTCGCCTTTACTTTATATATTGACTTCTATTTTAACGTATGTGACAGGTTGATTGGATGTTACGCTGAAATCAAGTTAGGAAGTCTAGAAACTCGCCAAATAAAATCTGAGTTGTCGGAATGGATATGTTTTATGAGATTGAATATTTGTAATGACTGTTATGCTTTATTTGTTTAATAGTATGGGATATTGAACCTTAAAAATATTGTCATTAATAGTTGTTATGGATTCTCATGAACAATCTGTTTCGCTCAATGCCGCGCCCAGATGATTCCGCCATCGGTTGGGGTGTGACAGGTAGCTTATTAAAAGAACAATTCAAAGATTGTGGCCGAATATACCGTTCCACAGAAATTGTAAAGGATTTAGAAATTAAAGAAAAAGTAAATTTATCATACATGCAAGCATGGCGTGGGAAAGGTAACGCATTAGAACTTTTGCAAGGGAGTTCGTCAAGTTCTTTTGCCGAACTTCCTGTCTATTGTTATAACTTTGAGAAGGCTAATCCAGGAACAATGACACACATACGCACTGATTCTAAAAGTCGTTTTGAAATGTTATTTGTCGCCATAGGTGCGGTGGTAAGTCAAACACTATATTAAATGTTACACTAAATTATAAATAAATAAATTTTACCACAAAAATTTAACAATATCGTATTGCTTTCAGATTCGGAGCTTTCTCAGAAATTTAAGACCGTTTATTATCATAGATGAGGCCCACTTGAAGGGTGAGTTTAAAGGAACAATGTTTTTGGCTGTTGGAATGGATGGAAACAATCGGATTTTGCCTATTGGTTATGGCATTGGTAAATCTGAAGACGGTGAGTCGCGGACGTTGTTCCTTTCAAAACTGAAAGAATGTATCGGTGATCATTTCTGACCGGGCAACTTCTATACAATTAGTCGTACGGGTCGTGTTTCCAAGAAGCTTTCACGGGTTATGTTTTCGCCATTTGATGGTCAACCTTCGTTTACCGTAAAAAAAGGAATACGAGAGTCTTTGGTGGAAGGCTTGCAAATCTTACAGGATGTCCAATTTTCAAGAATCATTCGACGCGCTATATTTCGCTATTCCAAGATTACGGAACATTCTTATAGAAATTGGGTTTGACAAATGGTCAAGAGCACATTGTCCTAGAAAAATACATCATTACATGACATCTAACAGCGCTGACTCTATGAACTCTTTATCAAAACATGCCTGGAAAATTCCAATATCCCAACTCATAGAATTTTTCGACAGTCTGTCCAAAAATGGTTCTATGATCGCCGGAACAAGGGAATTCAAGGCAAACACTTGCTTACAACGTGGGCTCAAAAAAAATTCAAGCCAAAGTTGATGGTTCTCGTTCGCAGATGGTTGCTGGAATTGGTCTGAACATTTTTGACGTTGATGACGGTGGAAAGAGAGGTTTAGTTGACTTCTCTAATGGAACATGCAGTTGTCGGGATTGGCAAGTTTTGGGTTACCTTGCGTGCACGTTATTGTAGTATCCAGATTTTTAGGTGAACCCGATTATGCTCGTTATGCGATGTCATGTTACAGTAACGAAGTTTATAAATCCATGTATGAAGAGTAGATAAATCCACTCCCTCATAAATCAGACTGGGAAGTACCCGATGGACTGGTCAATCTGCAACCACCGCTTATTACGAAACGACAAGCTGGACGTCCTAAAGAAAACAAACGAATCCTATCGCTAGGAGAGGAACCCACTCCCACATACTACGGTAAGTGCAAAACTTATGGGCATTCTCATGCTAGTTGTTTAGAACCGCCCAAAACAAAGAGTTCTTCCCGCCACGTCTCTAAGACACAACCAACACTCGTCCAAGTTGAAGCGGGAGAATTTCAGGATTACGTAATTCAAAATACATTCCCCTCGTTCAATTTGGATGATGATTAAAGAAGTTTTTGTATTTAAGCTAAATGTATATCCTATCTACTTTATAAAACATAACAGCCCTATATTTATTTTCCCAAACAAAATATTATGTTTAGAAAAAAAGTCTTTATTCATAATTGACATACAAGTCATTATTCGAGTTATCTGTCCCTTATCATTCTCTTTTTACTTGAAAAAAAATCGTCGTGAAGTTCTTTAAGTGTAAAAATTCAATTAATTAATTTCACTAAATAAAGAATTAACAAAAAGTTTGTGTTTTAAATTAACTAAGTGACATGCATGACTGGTGTACAAATGTGGGTAAGTTATTTTTGGTCCAATGAACTGGTGCCATATAGCAACATAATACTATTCCTAAGGTTTGTAAATTAATAGAAGATAATTAAGCATGGTAATGTAAACTACTATAAGCATTATTTATTAAGTAAATTATTAATGGGGTGTGAAAGGTGCAGCATAGAGTTGATCTGCCATAAATCTTCTGTATCTCATACAGGCATCTTGCATGTTTCCTTCCTACCAGTTTGGAAGTGTACTATTTTGCATAAGATTTTGCAGTAACATACACACTATCACACCCGAATTTTGACCAACCCGTTGTTCGGATGTATGCCAGACAACATCCCCGGTGTACTCCAACGCATCAGCCTCGCTTAGTCCAGCATTTTCCCAATATTGTATACGACCGAGAAACCATAAGAATAGACTCTCGAATTCTACTAGAGTTTAGTGTATCTTTCTGTGAACGCAGAATCGTTCCCCGCAATTAAGTGCATCACATTTATTGGTAAAATATACGGTAATATTTAGTGAGTGCATATCTATCTTTAAGATGATCCAGACTTCTTTGTCTTGCGATACTGGTATGTAAACCTGAAAAGGACATGAGGTGTAAACAAGTTCGTTCACAAGCTATCATGGTCATTCTTACACTATAAAGCTGTTTTTACCGTATCCACTTTCCAAAAGGCAGGGTATAGTCCTACATCGCCAGTGGCATATCCGTAAGCATCCTGATCCTGTTCCGCCAGAAGGTTTAAAAAAATTGGGGGGAGAATGGTCCAACGAAGAGTATCTGAGGAAGATGTCCCTCGACGATTTTCAGTTTCTCTATCTTGTATCAGCTTGTTACACCATGCACGGACATGCTATAAATTTTTAAAAATGATCATATTTTGAAATTATAAATAATAAAAATAATAAATTATCTAAAATAATCAAATTACCATTTCTTGCATAAAACCATTTCCACAATAGCCTAGTACTCCACCCCACCACTCTCTGTCTAACGGCGTTTGCCCCATATAACTTGAATAACAAAATTGGCTATCACCGTCGTAGTAGAACTCAAGAACATTTTGTGACCAATAAACAGATTGGTCATTCCGAGTAAGCCAAACAGTGTTCTCTACAGAATCTGGAAAGCTTGATTGACGCCTTCCTTTTGACGACATTATTGTGGTATATTGTGGTATAGAGAAATGCCCACCAATGGTCCATATTTATAGACTTCTAATAACATCCACCTACCTCCTCCATATTTAAATAAATCTGTAACTATTTTTTTTTTTTTTGGAATAGCAAACGAATTCTGATTCATTATCCGTGTATACACTACTAATGGTCCATATTTACAAAACAAATGAATTCATTTAATAAAATGGAATAGCAGAAGACGAAAAACAGGAAATTGAAAAGATGGAATAGCAAATGAATTCTTTTAATAAACTTAAAGTAACAATTATAATTATATTTTAATAGAAATTTAGCATTTAACCTTCTAGTTGTTGCCTATATATATAGCCTACTAATAATATCATTCATACCATCTCCTAAACCATATTAAAACCTTGAGAAAACCTTTGATATCACTAAAGAAAATGGCAAATGGTTCATGGTCCGAAAGCGAAGACATTGTTGTTGCATTGTCGTACGTCAAAACACGACATTTATGCAGGCATACGAGGATGGACGACGGCTTCTGGAACAGCGTCTTCAACATGTTTTGTATCCATGTTGGGGAGACGACACTAGACATGAACAAAATGAGGACCCGTTCTGCCTATCTTTGGTGCAAATGTTCTATGTTTGACGGAAGAGTAAAAAATGTGTCCAACCCCGACAAGAAGCTATCTGAAGATGAAGTTATTGAGGAAGCATTGCTGGACTACCTGTTGATGTCTGAGGAGGACTTTGATCGCCTCTCGGTTTGGCAAATTATGAAGATTTATTTATAAGTCTCCCCCGTTATGTCTAAGTTGTGTGCAATGTTAACCTAGTTTGGCGTTGTCTAGTAGTTTGGTTAACTATTTTCAAGCTTTGTATGAAATGAACGTTTTTCCGAATAGTAATATTTAGTAGTTTATTAAAAAATATTGTTTATTTTTAAGCCCGAAAAACGGGCCTTAAAATGGGCCGTTCTAACCCGTTGCTCGACCACCTTGTCATTGGCCCGGAATCAGCATTGGGCCGGCCCGATAACACCTACTTCTGCCCATTTGTTGTAGCTGTGTTATGAATGTAAATGTTTAATGTGATAAAACCTTTTATCACAATAAACATTTAATACCATAACCCACAATAATATATAAAAACTATAGCCTCATGTTGTTCACTATTATACAACTTGTGCATCAAGATCATTTTCAAATGTCTAGCACGTAGTGACGAGATCAAAGTTTTTGGGTAAGAGACTATCGTAGAACAATATTGCCAACCTTTGCCTCATTTGGTAAGCAGCCGTAGCGGTGTCTTCTTGTTGATATATGGGTTGCTTGTTGATCAACCTTTCAATGAAAATGCAAACCCATACCCCACAATCTCCTAACTTCCCTGATTGTTGAGGGACTAGGTTGGAGTAAAGGACTTTGAATGGCAATGACATCTTCAATGGCTCATCATCTACATAGTATACGTTGATGCGAAGCCATATGTCAAAGGCAAAATTTATGTGGCAAATGACTTATGTTCTTTCTTTTACCAAAGTTCCACTTTCCAATAGACTACACACGTAGGCATATGTAAGATAATCATTGCTAAGAAAGGGATTCAATGTACAGTGGCATATATACGATATCACGAACATGTCATATATTGTAAGAGTCTGATCGCGAAGGTGGAACACCCCAAAAGCCAATGCACGTTTCTAATATTCAACGGAACATAAACCTATCCATCCCTTAAAAAGTTAATTTTTTGAATATAATATATATAAAGATTCCGGCATTCAAACATAACTTACCTCGTCAACTTCGGAAATTGGTGGAATAGGAATCATGGACCCATTGAAATAACACTCCAACCTCCGGATCGCATCACACTCAACTATAGTCATTTGAAAATAGGGTGGTAGAATGCTCCAACGATCGCTTTGTTGCCTCTGCTCATACATCTTAATCATCCAACCGTATAAATGTTGTTTTGATAAATTATTAAAATAACAGTTTTGAAAATAAAATTAATTAGGAAGCATAAATATTAATAATTTGCTTACATCATCACCTAACCAACCGGACCCGTCGTCACCTAGCAACGACGACCAAAATTCTGGGCCAACTTCACCAGCCGTCGTTTTTCCAAGCTTCCGCAGCCTTGAATCCGTGTCGGCTACCAGAGAACGTTTCTTGCTATACCAATCTCGGATCTTGGTTATGTGTCTATCCGTATTATCTTCTTTGTTCTTGTTTCTCTTTGACACCTTCTTCAACACAGCAAAAGGTGATAGCATAGACGGACCCGGCTTTAGTAACCTCTCTGATTGACGCAATGCTGCAGTCGGGGCATCATCGACTAAGTGTTATGTATTATAACATACAAGAGAGTTACACGGTTGCAAATTGTCTATTGCCACATGATAATCGCCAACATCATTGAAGTTAACGAACGAGTCAACTTCCGGCTACATACATAAGTTTAAGTCATAAGGACCATTAGTAAATATTATTATTTGGACGTAATTGGATTGCCTAAATCCTTGCAATACAACATTACCTTTTCGACTGAATGAACGCTACCATGATCAACATTTTGATTCATTAGTTACATAACAAATAAACAGATTAAAATATGGCAGCACTATTACATAAAACACATTTAATTTCACCCTCACCTCTGACTTTACTAGCCGAGTTAGCATCTCATTGTTCTCGTCCAATAGTGATTTAAATTTTTCTACAAGAGACGATTGTAATTCATCCGCAACTGAATAATTTCCTCCATCATGATTTGCAGACCTTCTTTTTTTTTGCTTGTTGGGTGCCCATGGGGAACAATGATGCATAACCTTCAAACCCATCACCAACCCCATTATTTGGTTTAAAACCAAAGGTGTGCATTGTATCGGCATTGGGCTGCATGTTAGGCGGTATCTGCCTCGCTATACGAATACTCTCTAAAAATTGCAAACTAGATATGTACCACTCAATCTGCATCTCGTCACTAGTGGGCAATATGCATTGATTTAGACGGTAATGCTCATTCTAACAATTGAATAATGAAAACTTTTATCAATCAATTTATTCTAATACAATATAACTGAGACTAAAATAACAAAGTAGAACAACTACCTTTTGTGCCGATTCAAAAATGCGTTCAACGGTAGTAGTTGTAACCCTTTTTCCAGGCCCCAACCTAAAAATATGGGAATTGATTTGCGTTTAAAAAATGTACGCATCTCCTTAAATTCTGGAAACACTTCATAAATCCACATCTACACATATACATAAATTTATTTTAATTAAGGGGTTGCTATGTATTGTATTAGATTAAATCAAAGTTTGTACCTTGAACGGCCATACGCAACCAGGCAACGAGAACCCTGCGTTACCCTGTTGGTGTCGATGACTCAAATCATATACATGCAAATATGTGCTCTGCCAAAGATAGCTACCCCACGGAAAGTTGTTCCATGCTTGTAAATCATCAACCAGATTCATAACCATTTGTCAATGGTTTCGAAGCGTTGGGTACCTTTAAAACCTAACTCTAGTAACATCAACAGATAGAGACGAAGACAATCGTCCTCGTCGTATTGTGCCCAGTCTGAATCAAATGCATCTTCTACATGACGTTGTTTTACATCGCGTATCCTCGGGAAAATTCTTGATCTGAACGAATTAGGTGATCCATTAGTTATCGTATTTGTGAACGGTCCAAATCTAAACCCGGTGATAAAACAAAGCTGAATGGGGGTAAAATGCAGAAAATCAATCCCGAACACGTAATGTCACACCCCGATTTCCACGTGTATCATCGGTGGGCCCGGTGGGGGATTACCGTAACGTAGTTGGCAACAATATAGTCAAACCACACAATATATAAATGCACAGCGGAAGCATAAAGATAAATATATTTCAACTATTGAATGTAATATCCAAGTATCACAATCGTCGAAATATAATCCACAGGGGATCAAAATAAGATAGAGAAATAATTGTTCAACAGATATTGGCATCCAAAGCTTGTGAGACTCTAACGATGCTAAAGAGTGGCCAGCCTATTACGAGTAGAACCTGCATTAATCTTTTTGGGGAAAATACGTCAGTTTACACTGGTAAATACATTCAACCGACACTTTTGTAAAATGTTTAATAAAATTGATTTGAATGCACATGGCACAAACTCTTTATAACTTGGGATAATTTATAATTAAATCTTGTAAAAGAATTACATGTTCACTATGCGTTCGGTCGCCCGGGTCGTGCCGGGTTTAAGGTTAATAGACACGCCACAAAGCATAAAGCCGTGGCGGGAAAACAAACGGTTATACCTTTATAATTATAGACACATTGTCGGGTGTACGCCTACACCCGCGTGTCGGGGTCGTGGCCATTTCGTAAAATGATGCCAAGGATATCCGGGACATGGTCATTAAGCTCCCAAAGGCGTAAATCTAACAAAACGTATTTAAACGGGCCGATTAAATTATTCAATTAACCACCATACGATGGAAGATTTAATGCCCGACCAAGCGGTATTTTATATACCGTAACCCAAGCCCGTATAGGGAAAATAAGTTAAAAGTATTTACCTGAGCAAGTAATATCCTTAATAAACAAATGCAAGTTTCTTTTACTGGTCTCCTATTCTGGAACGAAGGTTTAAACAATCTATTAGAATCCTAACGGGTCTTTAATTTAGCCTTACCTTAGACCGGTCAGTTTCAAAGGATATATACGGTTTGGTCGCGTGAAAGGCGAAAACCGGGAATGGAATGTGGTTTGGACCCAACAAGTTTGAAGACCTGTTTTATACGGGTATAATAACCACACTCTGGATTTTGAGGTTAAAACAATAAGGTTTGACCTGTTGGCTAGTTTATGTAAACTAGTTACCTAAACCGAACCGTGCGCGCAAAAGGCGTAACGGGTAACCGTAAGAGTCCTACACAAGTTTCCTAAGTTAATATGCTTTAAAGAGGTTGTGGTATCAGTAGGATACTTCCCATAATGCCCGTAACGAGTTTAAACCCATTATATGCCCCGTAGGGGTATTTTGGTCATTTTAAAGATTATAAAAGGGGTTTATGAGTTCTACAGGAAATCTGAGTTTTTCGAATAGTTTATAAAGTCCAAAATAATCTATTCATTATTTAAAATCAGTAGCAACTGGAATCGGGTCAAAATACTTTGTAGAACTCAAGTTATGTCCAAAAAGGGTATATTTGGTATTTACCGAACCGATGCCATAACCGCAGGTTATGAGCAGGTTAAAAATGATTAAAAATCTTTAAAACTCTCAAAATATTATTTTACATCAGTGTGTAAAAGGTTTGGTGTCGAAATTTGGGTTTAGATAGGCTTTATGCTAAATGCGCCGTTTAATTACTAAAGTTTCCGTAATTGCGCTATTTAGCATAACTCCTATTCTAGACCTCGGATTGACATGAAATTTTAGGGACATGCTTAGAGATCAGCAACTAAGGTTATTGTCCTTTCATATGTCCAAAATTCTCATTTTAAAGTAAAAAGGGCGTTACGGTCAACTTTTAAGCTTTTAACGGAAATGTGCTAAAGACTCGGACAAACAATGAACCGGTCACAGAGGGTTATGCCATCATGTAACCTGGTCCTAAGAGAGTCCTAAAGCATATCTAAATCATACCATAACGGGTCAGAACTGAAGTCAAAACAAAAGTCAAAGCTTTGCGACTTTCGGTTCCGAACCGGGTCAAAACAGTAAATGGTCGGATCAAACAAGCTTAGACTAGTTAATATACTTATTATCATGTTATAAGAGTGTTAAAACAGGTTACACGCTATCTACATTACTGATTATGCATAAAATCGCAAAATAGCATTCTGTTGACTTTTTCTAAGCAAGTTTGACTCGACATTTGGACTAGTTAGAGTGGGAATCAGAGGGTGCCATTTTAGGGGTTTAATGCCCACATGATTACCAATATATAACTACCTTTGATTTGACAAACCACTGGACCATTTGTGATTTATCGTAAAGTCAATCGTTATTTACGACGGATTGACTTTTAAGCTAAAACTATGTAAAAACTAAACCACAAAGGGTTAGGCATACTTACAGAAGCTTGGTACACGACCAGAGATGTTAGAAGAGTGCTCTTGAGCTCCAGAGGTGATCAAGAAAGCAGGTTTGAGGTGTGATTACTAAGTGCACAACTCATGGCCTTTTATAGTGAAAATGGGAGCACAAGATCATCACAACTAAGGCTACAAGGGTTCCTTGATCATCAACATGTGTCCCTGGGTGCTAGGGGTCGTTTAGGGGGCGCCCATGCTCTCATAATGGCATTCTAAGGCGGTTAAAATAGCAAACAGTGAACCTGTCCCCGTATTCTGCATCTGGCGGTCTGACGCGGCCCGCGTTAAGGATCAGGCTACCTTTACGCGGGTCGCCTGGATCCTATTGTCAGTAAACGAATCTGCACATGGCTCGCGACCCGCGTAAGATCACTCAGATCTTTAACGCGGCCCGCCTGAGGCTTGATTTCCAAGATTTTCAAATCTTTTGCCATTATTGCCCTGGCCTTTCGGTTTCGAAGGGGTAACTTTGCGATTTGGGCCTCGTTTATTTACAAATAAGGGCCTCGGAACTTTTACCCAACTTATTAACCCTTGGTTAATTTATTTACTACCCGAAAAGTCATAACTTTCAATGTTTGACGCTTTTAACCCTTATTAACGAATTCAATCATAACTTTCTCGTTTTAAAACGGAACTTCGCGAAATTTAAATCACGCATTCTAGTGAGTATAATTTACCATTACAAAGCTGAGGGCATGCCCAAAGGTCACTCAGAGGTATAACTTAAACATGTTGACACATTTGGCCCCTGTAGTTTGTAATTCCTCACTTTCTTTCACATTTCTCTCCGTACGATCCATGATTCATCCGTTTGAAGGTACGAACATTGTTTAGGGTTACTGTACAGTATATTTATCGCTCGTTGACATTTTTAACCCTCGAATTTGCATACTTTCAATATTTGTCAACTTTGGTCTTTTATTTAGTGTTTAATGCCACGTGTAAACCTATGACACGTGTCAGTACATCATTGGACGCAAAATTTCGAGGTGTTACATCCTCACCCCCTTAAAAGAAATCTCGACCTTGAGATTTATTGGAATAGATGAGGGTACTTCTCCTTCATCTTGGACTCTACCTCCCACGTATACTCGGGACCTCTACGGGCATCCCATTTCACCTTCACAATCGGTACATACTTCCTGCGAAGTTTCTTAACCTGTCGATCCTCGATCGACACAGGTTTCTCAACGAACTTTAAGCTCTCGTCGATGTGTACATCTGTATGCGGTATAACCAGTGATTCGTCAGCGAAACACTTCTTAAGGTTACAGATGTGGAACACATTGTGGATACCACTGAGCTCTTCCGGTAAGTTTAATTTGTAGGCAACCGATCCGACACGTTCGATTACCTCGAAAGGTCCAATATATCTCAGACTTAGCTTGCCTTTCTTACTGAATCGCATCACCCCCTTCCAGGGTGATACCTTAAGCAAAACCTTGTCGCCTACTTCGAAATTGAAAGGCTTACGCTTCAAATCTGCGTAGCTCTTCTGCCTGTCTCAGGCAGCTTTCAATCGATCGCGAATTTGGACAATCTTGTCCGTTGTTTCAAATATTATATCAGGTCCTGTCATTTGGACATCCCCAACTTCTGCCCAACAAATGGGCGTTCTACACTTTCTACCATATAGGGCTTCAAAAGGTGCAGCCTTAATACTGGTATGGTAGCTGTTGTTATAGGAGAATTCGACCAATGGTAGGTGGTTATCCCAACTACCACCTAAGTCGATCACACATGCTCGAAGCATGTCTTCCAACGTTTGGATTGTACGCTCACTCTGTCCATCTGTCTGAGGGTGGTAAGCCGTACTGAAATTCAAACGCGTACCCAATGATTGCTGGAAGCTCTTCCAAAAGTGTGACGTGTACCTGGTATCTCTATCAGAGATAATAGACACAGGCACGCCATGAAGGGCTACAATCTTGTCTACAAACAACTAGGCTAATATATCGGAGCTATGAGTCTCCTTTATGGGTAGGAAATGTGCTGACTTGGTCAGTTTATCAACTATTACCCATATTGTATCGTTTCCCTTCTTTGTCTTTGGTAACTTGGTGATGAAATCCATTGTTACCATTTCCCACTTCCATTCGGGAAGTTCAGGCTGTTGTAGCAAGCCTGACGGTTTTTGATGTTCAGACTTTACTTGCGCACAAGTCAAGCACTTTGCTACATAGGTGGCTATAGACTTCTTCAAGCCTATCCACCAGAAATTCGCCTTCAAGTCCTGGTACATCTTATCAGCACCAGGATGGATGGAATATCGGGAACTGTGGGCTTCCTAAAGGATAACGTCACGAAGACCTCCATAAACAGGAACCCATATCCTTCCATTCGATCTCAGAATTCCGTCTTTGCCATAGGATAACTGCTCTTCAGTTACCCCTAGCTTTTCGTTTGGACAGTTAGCTTCTAACACAGCTTCTTTCTGTGCAGCTAACAATCGTTCATTCAAACTGTTCTTGATTTCAATGCTCTTGGCATTGATCCTTATTGGTTTCACTCTCTCTTTTCTGCTCAAGGCATCTGCGACTACGTTGGCCTTTCCTGGATGGTATCTTATTTCATAGTCATAGTCGTTCAGAGTTTCCATCCAACGTCGCTGCCTCATATTCAGATCTTTCTGATTGAACAGATGCTGAAGGCTTTTGTGATCAGAATAGATCACAAATTTAATGCCATAAAGGTAATGTCTCCAGAGCTTTAGTGCAAATACAACGGCACCCAACTCCAAGTCGTGGATGGTGTAATTCTTCTCATGCACCTTTAATTATCGTGATACATAGGCAATCACCTTGCCCCTCTGCATAAGCACACAACCCATACCAGTGTGCGATGCATCACAATAAACAACAAATTCTTCCATTCCGTCTGGCAATGTCAATACTGGAGCATTGCTCAGCTTTTGTTTGAGGATATCAAAAGCTTCTTGCTGGTTAGGGCCCCAATTAAACTTTATACTCTTCCTAGTTAAAGAAGTTAGGGGTGCAGCAATTCTTGAGAAGTTTTCGATGAAGCGTCTGTAGTATCCTGCTAGACCTAGGAAACTGCGAATCTCCGTAGGTGTCTTCGGTTCCTGCCAATTCATGACGGCTTCAACTTTTGCGGAATCCACCTGGATACCACGCTCGCTGACTACATGTCCAAGGAACTGGACTTCTCGTAGCCAAAATCCACATTTCGAGAATTTGGCATAAAGCTTTTCTTGATGAAGCAGTTTGAGAATACATCGAAGATGTTCCTCGTGGTCAGCTTGACTTTTGGAGTAAATGAGGATGTCATCGATGAAGACAATGACGAATTTATCCAAATAAGGCTTACAAACACGATTCATGAGATCCATGAATGCGGCAGGTGCATTAGTGAGCCCAAAAGGCATCACTAGGAACTCGAAATGACCATAACGAGTCCTAAATGCAGTTTTATGCACGTCTTCGTCCTTGACCTTCAATTGATGGTAGCCTGACCGTAGGTCAATCTTGGAGAAGTAGCTCGCTCCTTGCAACTTATCGAACAAATCGTCGATCCTGGGCAAAGGATACCTATTCTTGATTGTAACTTTATTCAGCTCACAGTAATCAATGCATAGACGCATCGAACCATCTTTCTTCTTGACGAACAGGATTGGCGCTCCCCAAGGAGATGAACTTGGTCTACAAAACCTTTGGCTAGCAGATCATCTAGCTGCGTCCTCAATTCTTTCATTTCCGTGGGTGCCAATCTATAGGGCGCTCTTGCGATAGGCGCGGCTCCTGGGATGATGTCTATACTGAATTCCACTTGCATATTTGGTGGCAAACCAGGCAGTTCTTCTGGGAAAACTTCAGGATAGTCAGAGATGACTGGAATGTCTTCAATCTTGGGCTTCTCCTCCCCAACAGTCACCTGTGCCATATAAATGACACATCCTTTCTTCAAACATCTGGATGCCTTTAGCATAGATACTTGTGCAGGCAATCCATGTCGAGTATCTCCCTGAACGGTGAGCGGTTCTCCAGACGGAGTCTTGATTACCACTTGTTTCTGGTTGCACACGATTTGGGCTTGGTTATGCGATAACCAATCTATACCCAACACTACGTCGAAACCAGCTAGTTTAAAGGGTAACAGGGATAAAGGAAATGAGTGATTCCTAATGGATATAACACATCCATCTAAAACAGTTGAAACTGTCCCCATAGTCCCATCAGCTAGTTCTACTTCATATTTTACGTTCAATGTTTTAACAGGCAATTTTAACAACTTGCAGAACTTATCATCCACAAAGGATTTATCTGCTCCAGAATCAAACAATACTCTTGCGAATACATCATTGATAAGAAACGTACCGGTTATGACGTTGTCGTTCTGGATAGCCTCTTTAACATCCATCTGAAAGACCCTCGCATTGGTCTTTTTCCCATCTTCAGCCTTCTTCACTATCTTCAGGCAGTTAGTCTTGATGTGCCATTTCTCGTTGCAACTATAGCAAGTTGCATCCTTGAGTTTCTTGCATTCAAGAGTCCTATGCTCAGAGGACTTGCATATCCCACATGCCTTCGGCTGTGATTTCTTTTCAAACCTGCACCTTCCGAAATGGTGCTTCTGACAAACCTTGCACAAGGGCTTATCGCCCGTCTGTCGATCATTCTTCTTGTTCTCTGACCCCCTCTTGTGGTCACGATTGCCCCGATGCTTCTTGCTGGATCTACGTGAATCATCATCCTCACGTTTCCTCTTCTCATTATCAGCATTTCTCAACGATCTCTGCCTCACTGCATCCAGCGTGAGAGACAGAGATATATCTACCACGGATCTGAAGGTAGCAGGCCTAGAAGCCTTCACGCTAGCTTTTATTTCTGGGGCCAAACCCCCAATGAAGCGCATGATCCATTTGTGTTCCGGTGTTACAAGATACGGAACCAATCTCGACAGAGTGTTGAAGGTCGTGAGATATGTCTGGCAATCCAGGTTCTTCATGACCAACGATAAGAAGTCAGACTCTATCTTCTCAACCTCGTGCTGAGGGCAGTAATTTTCCTTGATGAGAGCGATAAATTCCTCCCACGTCATACTATACAAAACAGCCTTCCCAGAGGCTTGAACCAGAGATCTCCACCACGCTAGGGCTTCACCTTGAACGACTGTGAAACAAACTTCACCACGTCTCTCTCCGCACAACCACTGATGTCCACAACAGTGTCCATCACGTCTAACCATGTCATACAATCCACCGCGCCCTTTTCCCCAGTAAAATCTCTGGGCTTGCAGGAGACAAAGTACTTATACGTGCAACCCTTGGCGCGAGGTGCGTCATCGACCACTTTCTTCTTAGGGTGGACGCTGTTCTCATTGGATGAGTGCCTATCGTCGTCCTTCTTAGGCTTAGACAGAGTCGAAGGTGGTTTGCTGTGAGATTTAGAGTGAGTTTTTGGCTTTGAGTGTGGTGTAGATAGGGTTCTGCTTCGGGACTCGGTGTATTCTTCGTACTGTCGATCCAAGGCTGCCTTAACAGCGCCGTCTACTAGAGCTTTCAATTCCGCGCCCGTTATATGAATCTGGGCGTTATCGTTGTCATCCTCTTTTGATTGACTATTAACGCCACTTGGGTCAGCCATTGCAAACTTGAATCTGCTATAGAAGATAATGACAATGTTTTATTTAGGAGTTTATTATGGAATTGTCTTTTATGGCAATTCATTAACCATGGTAGACATAGACCATATCTGGTTAATTTGTTACTCACTTTTATTTAGGATTTCAATATAACTTATCCTAATTAGAAATAATATTGTTAGTGGCACATAAGCCTGGTCACAAGGACGTTTTATAATATAAGCCAGGATTACAGAGAATCAAGGCATGAAGGTTTGAACCGTAGTCCTTTTACCTTTTCTGACAGGGAGTCATAGACTACAACTGCCTTTTGTCTTATATGACAATAAGTATGGCCCGTAGGCACCACATCACTAATGGATGTTTAATAAATGATCATCTTTATTGACGATTTAACCCATGATTTACAAATCATTAACTTGGGTTTTGGAATCCTTTGATGGATTCGTATATAAGAATGACGCGTGTGATTATAACGAATCACATCTGTCTAACATGTTTACAGAGGTTAACAGGAATCTGAACCTTTTAATCGGGTCTTACCATCTTGGTCGGGTTTACCAGGCTAGGTTTCACCATTAAGATTCTTTATTTAGGCAGATTAATTTAAAAGGAATGATTTTTGATTTATTTCATATAATAATGTATTAAAATGACAAAAATGAAATTCATAAACTTAACATTCCATTAATCATAGTAATGCTTACACACTGCCCTAAACGGGACTTTTAATTAGATAAATACCTACGCAGAGGTTTACAGAAAACAAGTCCACGCAGGGAGTAATACAAGGATAGATTTCCGCACAGGGATAAAAAGATAAGTCCGCGCAGTGACTGAAAGGCAATTGTCCACGCAGGGACTAAACACGATAAATGTCCTCGCAGGGACTAAAATACTCTAAGCAAATGTCCTCGCAGGGACTTGATTGTAATAGTAAGTACTATAATACATAAGGAGACTAATGATCTCGTTTCTTCCTCCCTTTTAGTAGGTTTGCTAGGCCTTTAAGGAATCCACGATTACTTTTACGTTCTTGCTCAAAGTCTCGTTCCACTCGGTTTAGACGGTGGAGGATTTCTTCTTGCTCCGGTGGAGAAAAACGTGGCTGCTGCGACGGTTGCTGAACCGGAGGTCTAGGAGGTGCTGGATACCCATGAGCTGAGTAATCTGGTCCCCAAAGGTTTCCATAAGGTCTGTCGGGATGGAGGGCATTGTAATTAGCCGCTACCATGTATGGGTCGGCATCATAATTATAGTTGTAGTGCGTGTGAGTCGGCTGCTCAAACGGGTTGTATGCGGTGGAACCGGCGTACGTTGGTATCGAATTGTCAAAGCCGAATGGTGGCGGAGGTGGTGCAACTGGTGCAGAATTCAACTCTGCGGGGTGACTCGAAGGTTCCCCTAACTGTGGTTCTTCAGGCACAGGCGGAAAGTGACTTGCACTCGAGTGGCGAGGGGTGCTAAAGTGGAATTCCCCTCCTCGGGTGGACATCCGCGCGCCTGATCTCCTACGCCTTGGCGGATCAGGAGGTGCTGGTTGAACTGGTGGCGGTGGAGGCGGTGGCGTAACCGCCACGAAACGCGAATCCTCGGAAGGATCCTGTTGCTGCTGCTCATGAGACGAGAAGTGATGAGAATGTGTGAAGTACCAATCACACTGGTTAAACGTCGCCTGGTAACTGTCAGGACCTTGATAGTGATGTGTGTAAAATGCAACATATAACTTACATCAAATGAGGCATAAAACTAACCCTTTTTAAGTACTAATGTTGGAAAAAGTGTGCTTTTGTCTTCCTTTTGTATTTTCAGGGTTAAAAGAGCTTAAATGAACAAAAGTAGCAAAAATACAGCCAAATCCAACATAAATACAAAGAAAAGGAAGAAACTTGGCATGCCCGACTCCTCGACAGCATCTCCCAAAGCAAAAACAAGAAGAAAGCTGAGCATGGGGCTGTGCCTAGCTGAGCATGGGGCTGTGCCCAGCTGAGCATGGGGATGTGCCCAGCTGAACACGGGGCAGTGCCCAGCTCAACACGGGGCGTGTCCAGCTCAACACGGGGCCGTGCTCAGCGAGCACGGGGCCGTGTCCAGGATGGTCAGCCCTGGCAGAAAAGACAAAAGTGATAGAAGCTTCTGTTGCCCACCACGGGGCCGTGCCCAGTGAACACGGGGGCGTGGCGAAAGTAATGCAGGCGCATTAATTGTAATTGCGAATTACAATTAATGAGGAGAGAGATTGTCAGACGGGCACGGGGCCGTGTCCAGCGGACACGGGGCCGTGCCCAGGCTTCGGTTCAGCCTATAAATAGGAGTGCTTGGCCTCATTGCAACTCATCCCTTGGCACACCACCTCTCTCACACTTCATCCACCACCCACCACCATCACAACACCATCATCCACCACCATCATCCATTGTCCATCATAGAGTGTGTGAGTCATCTCGGGATCCAAGATTGATCGTAAGAGTTCTTGACAATCAAGGCCATGTTTGCCTAAGTCTCTTACATCACTTGGTGAAGACAAGTGTTTAGTATAATACTTTTTATTTTTAATCTTTTGCACTTTTTATTTGGTTTCGTATTAATGACTTTAACAACTAGTTGCTTATGTTGAAGGTGATCTTTCCTTATCGTTTGTCCGTGGTGTCTTGGCATTATTTTACTGTCTATATAAAATAAAAGATTTTCACCATTCATATCTCCACGGTCTATATGGAGGTATGTTGGCTTCCTGGTCGGGGGTTAAGGGAACGGTTTGGTAAGGGTCTTGCCCTTGTTCAGCGTTTAGAGGTCTTGCAAGGGACCTGGGTCAAATTTAGTAGGATCTCCTTCAATGCCCATAGGTATTGGATGGCGGGGATCCAAACTCTTTGATACCCTCATAAGTTAACTACTATTAATACTATAACCCGGCTATTTAGGACTGTATCCCTGCTGACTCGGACTACTTAGCCGAGAGTAACGTCACCGCCAAAAGCGGGGCCTACCATAATTTGCATTAATAACTTAATTCATTATCTTCCAATAATCCAACCCTTTAGGATTGTATCCTTGCTGACTCAAACTACTGGGTTGAGGGTAATGTCGCCTTCAAAAGAGGGGCCTACTACAATAACTAAGATAATCTCTTAAACAAGTGCAAAAGTGCGAAAATAATCAAAGGTTATACTAATACACGAGTCGGATCCAAGTGATTCATCTTGTCTATCTGTTTTTATTTTATTTTAATTTTCAGCATTTAGTTAGTTTTTATTTTCTTAGTTTAAAAATCTTTTCTAACTTCTTTTTGATTTGATTAGACGTTGAGGATAAACCGGTACTAAAAGCTCTTGTGTCCTTGGACGACCTCGGTATCTTACCAACACTATACTACGTCCACGATGGGTGCACTTGCCCATATGTGTGTTTAGTGTTAGTAAATATCGTGTTTTATAAATTTAAAACTTGGCTAAAAGTGTAAAAAGGGCTTAAATATACATCTAAATTATATCACACTTCACGCACATCAAGTTTTTGGCGTATGCTGCCGGGGACACAAGGATTTTAGGAAAGCTTAAAATCGACGGCCTAATCAGTTTTTCAAAACCTTTTTAATACGCGCGCACATTTTTCTGCATTTTAGTTTAGTTTGCATTTACAGTAGCCTGAACACGGGGCCGTGCTCACTGAACACGCCCCTGTGCTGCATATTTTTGGATTAGATACCCAGATACAGAGTCTGAACACGGGGCCGTGCTCACTGAACACGCCCCCGTGTCCAACGAGACTAGTAACTTTAATTAAAACGCCCAGATACAGACCCTGAACACGGGGCCGTGTTTACCCAACACGGGGCCGTGTCCAGCCTTCTGTTTCCACCTTTATTTTTGTTTTCTGGTCCCGAGACTCAGTTGTGGTCTGTTGAGTGATCCCTATGGATCAATACTCAGGAGGTTACAACTACACCTATGAGGAGGATGATTATATGAGAGACTATTGCACTAATTGTGGTAACCCGCACTCGGTACAATATTGTAACTTGTTTCAACCATCCACTTCATACAACTATTATGAGGAGCCCAAGTACGAGCCATCAACTTCATACACATCCTATAAAGACCAAAGGTATGAACCTTCTCCCTCATACTCATATTTTGATGAACCAAGGTATGAACCTTCATACTCATACTTTGAAGATTCAAGATATGAGCCACCACCTTCATACACTTATTATGAGGAACCATGGCGTGAACAACCCACCTCATATGGGTACTATGAAGAACAAAGTTTCGACCCTTATCCATCATATACTTACAATGAAGAACAATGGTGTGAACCATCTACTTCATATGAGTATTATGAGGAGCCAAGGATCGAACAACCGGATTCGAGCTTTGAGGATCCCAATTCTTTTTCTCTCACCGAAGTAACCAATAGGATATTAGAACACATTAAAACTATCGAACGTTGCATAAAAGAATCTCGCGCAAGGGAAGAGGAGTCCCGCGCAAGAGAAGAATTAAATTGTAATAATAACGTAGAGATAGTTGAAAATGTAAAAATGGAAGAACAAATAAGTGAAAAACCGACACATGAGCTAAACAACGAAAAAGGTGAGCCCGATAACGTTAAAATCCAAGAAGAGTCTAATTTTGAAGAAATTAATCTCTTGTCACCTTCTTTTGAAAATCACTCTTTAGTACCAACTCATGCTAAGTTTTTAAAAGAGTTAAACACTAACACTAAAATTGAAGAAATGGTAAGTGTTAAGTTAGCTAATGATCAAACTTCGCTAATAAAAGAAGACCCTTTTGAAATTAACATTACACCGGTTCCATGTTTCTTTCAAAATTCATTTATTAGTAATGTCACCATTGATAAAGATCTTTGTGTTAACTTAATGCCTAACTACATTTTTGAAAAGTTAAGTATTAGTGATTTTTCTCCACTTCAAATACCCATTTTTCTATCTAATCGGAAAGAAATAAAATCAATCGGTGTAGTTGAGGATGTCTTACTTCAAACAAATCAAATGGTTATTCCAACCGACTTCGTCATCCTTGATGACGCTCCTCTAGTCTTAGGAAAGCCTTTTGTAAAAACTCATGAAGCTTTAAAAAATCGGAAGTACAATAATCTACCTCTTCAATTAGGGGCATTCAAAAGGGACATAGATCTTGAGCGCTCAATGAAATATCCTTTTGGAAATAATGATCCCCTAATTGAAGATGAGCCAGAACCACCCGATAAGGAGGGTCTAGCCAAGGACCCTTATATACGTGGCGCACCACGGAGGCATTCCGCGGAACTATCCTTAGTTTTAGATTAGTTTAACTTTTATGCTTTCTAGTTTAGTTTTAATTTGCAGGAATAAAACACACTCAGGATGGTGAAGGATACTAAGGGAAGCTTGAACAAACACCCCATGCACAAAAACAGAGCCTCTCGACAATTTTTCTTCATTACAGCAAGTTCAGCACGGGGTCGTGCTCAACCCAACACGCCCCCGTGCCCAAAAATCTGCAGAAATGCCCAGTTCAGGTACCTGGACACGGGGCCGTGCTCATTGAACACGCCCCCGTGCCCAGCCTTCTTTTTACTTTTGGTACTGGCAGTCTGGACACAGGGCCGTGCTCAGCCAACACCACCCCGTGTTCAGCTACCCAGTAACATAAAATCTTGTTTTTAACCCACTTTTCCACATTTTAATCAACCGAAAAACTTATTTTTGGGACACATTGAGGACAATGTGTAATTTAAGTGTAGGGGGGATGCTAAAACCTTGAATTTTGCAAGTCCTAATAACAAGCCTTACACAAAACTCTATTGGAACCGCTAATCACCCCAAATTTTTCAAAAACTTTTCATTTTTTTTACTTGTCTTGGTTTAATTTGGGAATAATAAGTTCTAAAAAGGTTATATTTTTACAAATTTACAACCGATAGCGTCGTGATAAAAAGAACCAACATAAGAAAATTATGAAAAGGCGTGACAAATCTAGTTAAAATTTAATTATATATACTTGATCACATTATAAACCCATTCCCACAATAAGTGAGTTTTGAGCCTTTATTGAGCATACAAATACACATCTTTAGATTAAATACTCATTTTTCGTTTCTTGTGTGAATAGCCGTTTGGTTTCTTACAACTCTAGAACTTGCCACGACGATACATTGCCGGTCCTTACCAACTTAAACCCGGGTAAGTAAATGATGGAGGCATTAGGATTAACCCCTTTTTATTTCTACACCATTATTTTTCTTTTTGTTTTATACCACCTACCCAAAATCCCCCTAGTTAACCCCTTTGAGCCTAAACCTTTTCATTTCTTAACCCAAAACAAACACCCTTTTTCCCACCAAAACCCCTTTTTCATTTTAAACCCTTTATTTTAGTAACAAAGCGCGGTTTTTCTTATGACTTCCTTATCAAAAAAAAAAAAAAAAAGAGAGAAAAATGATGATAATAATGAAGCCAAAAAGAAATAAACAAACAAGGTTATCAAAAATAACTTTGTTTGAAAAATTGCTTCTTTAAAATAAAAAGTAAAAAAAAAAGTCTTACGAACACCGACGCTTTTTACGCCTTTCGCCCTTTTACTAACCACTAACCCAACCACCCACCTTTAGCCCAAGCCTAACCCTTCACCCAAAAAGTCCTCTTGATATTTACAAAGGTATATAGTTAAAAAGCAGGAGGATTGATTGCTTGGCAAGCCTATGGTAGGAGTAAGTTCCAGGCTGCTCTCGAGTGATTCACTAAAAATACACCTTCGGCCGAGCGTTGAGTGATCACCCGTGAGGTATGTGAACTTGTATATAAATGAAATTTTAAAAAGGCATGTTATGCCCTAATAAGTAATTTATCCTATGAAACGTTCTAAATAAATCATAACGAATAGGATTGTAAATAGTATAAAAATAAAACCCAATAAAGATCTTGGATTCCCGACACTCAAGACAAGCCCAAAACCTTCTCTTCTACCCATTCCATTTGGGAGTGTAAGCCACATATTAAAGAGTTTTGCTTGAGGACAAGCAAAGATTCAAGTGTGAGGGTATTTGATGTGTGTAAAATGCAACATATAAATTACATCAAATGAGGCATAAAACTAACCCTTTTTAAGTACTAATGTTGGAAAAAGTGTGCTTTTGTCTTCCTTTTGTATTTTCAGGGTTAAAAGAGCTTAAATGAACAAAAGAAACAAAAATGCAGCCAAATCCAACATAAATACAAAGAAAAGGAAGAAACTTGGCATGCCCGACTCCTCGACAGCATCTCCCAAAGCAAAAACAAGAAGAAAGTTGAGCATGGGGCTGTGCCCAGCTGAGCATGGGGCTGTGCCCAGCTGAGCATGGGGATGTGCCCAGCTGAACACGGGGCAGTGCCCAGCTCAACACGGGGCCGTGCTCAGCGAGCACGGGGCCGTGTCCAGGATGGTCAGCCCTGGCAGAAAAGAGAAAAGTGATAGAAGCTTCTGTTGCCCACCACGGGGCCGTGCCCAGTGAACACGGGGGCGTGGCGAAAGACTGCAGGCGCATTAATTGTAATTGCGAATTACAATTAATGAGGAGAGAGATTGTCAGACGGGCACGGGGCCGTGTCCAGCGGACACGGGGCCGTGCCCAGGCTTCTGTTCAGCCTATAAATAGGAGTGCTTGGCCTCATTGCAACTCATCCCTTGGCACACCACCTCTCTCACACTTCATCCACCACCCACCACCATCACAACACCATCATCCACCACCATCATCCATTGTCCATCATATAGTGTGTGAGTCGTCTCGGGATCCAAGATTGATCGTAAGAGTTCTTGACAATCCAGGCCATGTTTGCCTAAGTCTCTTACATCACTTGGTGAAGACAAGTGTTTAGTATAATACTTTTTATTTTTAATCTTTTGCACTTTTTATTTGGTTTTGTATTAATGACTTTAATAACTAGTTGCTTATGTTGAAGGTGATCTTTCCTTATCGTTTGTCCGTGGTGTCTTGGCATTATTTTACTGTCTATATAAAATAAAAGATTTTCACCATTCATATCTCCACGGTCTATATGGAGGTATGTTGGCTACCTGGTCGGGGGTTAAGGGAACGGTTTGGTAAGGGTCTTGCCCTTATTCAACGTTTAGAGGTCCTGCAAGGGACCTGGGTCAAATTTAGTAGGATCTCCTTCAATGCCCATAGGTATTGGATGGCGGGGATCCAAACTATTTGACCCCCTCATAAGTTAACTACTATTAATACTATAACCCGGCTATTTAGGACTGTATCCCTGCTGACTCAGACTACTTAGCCGAGGGTAACGTCACCGCCAAAAGCGGGGCCTACCATAATTTGCATTAATAACTTAATTTATTATCTTCCAATAATCCAACCCTTTAGGATTGTATCCTTGCTGACTCAAACTACTGGGTTGAGGGTAACGTCGCCTTCAAAAGAGGGGCCTACTACAATGACTAAGATAATCTCTTAAACAAGTGCAAAAGTGCGAAAATAATCAAAGGTTATACTAATACACGAGTCGGATCCAAGTGATTCATCTTGTCTATCTGTTTTTATTTTATTTTAATTTTCAGCATTTAGTTAGTTTTTATTTTCTTAGTTTAAAAATCTTTTCTAACTTCTTTTTGATTTGATTAGACGTTGAGGATAAACCGGTACTAAAAGCTCTTGTGTCCTTGGACGACCTCGGTATCTTACCAACACTATACTACGTCCACGATGGGTGCACTTGCCCATATGTGTGTTTAGTGTTAGTAAATATCGTGTTTTATAAATTTAAAACTTGGCTAAAAGTGTAAAAAGGGCTTAAATATACATCTAAATTATATCACACTTCACGCACACCAATAGGGTGTTCCATGGAAGGATGACCCATCAGAGTTCTCGATTGGATGGTTGGGAGTACCTCTTGCAGGTTCTATGGGATCCGTGTCTTCATCCATATCTACCGCATTATCTTCGGAGAAATGGTCTTCAGGTCCTAAAGGGTTATAACCTATTGGTTCTTGGACATAATCGGCCGGGTTAAATCGGCCTTGAAACAAAGGAGTAGGATCGCCATAGGAACGGTGCGAAGCAGATCGCTGGAGAGGTATAAACGAAGGTTGAGGGTTACTGGGATTGTTCTCTGAATCTGGTCCAAAAGAGTGACGGTATGAAGGTGTTGAACTGTGTGAGGTAGACCGTCTTGCAGGTTCAAAGAGGTTTCTTCTACGCCTCTGAGGTTCTTCGCTCCTCGTGCTGGAAGGAGCTCGCATGTTCGAAGGTCCGGCCTCGTGATCATTATGAGTAGTGATCGGCCCTTTGCCTCTTCCTCCTCTTCTAATTGCTGGTGGCATATTTCCTGCTTAACAAATCTTTAAATCACAATAACCAATAAAAGACAAACTGGAATAACAATTCGAATTTGTCCTATGTTCTTGTCTAGACTCAAGTATATGCAATTGTGTCATTGAGATTAAACACATAAGGATAGTGTTTAATTCACTCAACCTGGCTCTGATACCAACCTGTCACACCCCGATTTCCACGTGTATCACCGGTGGGCCCGGTGGGGGATTACCGTAACGTAGTTGGCAACAATATAGTCAAACCACACAATATATAAATGCACAGCGGAAGCATAAAGATAAATATATTTCAACTATTGAATGTAATATCCAAGTATCACAATCGTCGAAATATAATCCACAGGGGATCAAAATAATATAGAGAAATAATTGTTCAACAGATATTGGCATCCAAAGCTTGCGAGACTCTAACGATGCTAAAGAGTGGCCAGCCTATTACGAGTAGAACCTGCATTAATCTTTTTGGGGAAAATACGTCAGTTTACACTGGTAAATACATTCAACCGACACTTTTGTAAAATGTTTAATAAAATTGATTTGAATGCACATGGCACAAACTCTTTATAACTTGGGATAATTTATAATTAAATCTTGTAAAAGAATTACATGTTCACTATGCGTTCGGTCGCACGGGTCGTGCCGGGTTTAAGGTTAATAGACACGCCACAAAGCATAAAGCCGTGGCGGGAAAACCAACGGTTATACCTTTATAATTATAGACACATTATCGGGTGTACGCCTACACCCGCGTGTCGGGGTCGTGGCCATTTCGTAAAATGATGCCAAGGATATCCGGGACTTGGTCATTAAGCTCCCAAAGGCGTAAAGCCAACAAAACATATTTAAACGGGCCGATTAAATTATTCAATTAACCACCATACGATGGAAGATTTAATGCCCGACCAAGCGGTATTTTATATACCGTAACCCAAGCCCGTATAGAGAAAATAAGTTAAAAGTATTTACCTGAGCAAGTAATATCCTTAATAAACAAATGCAAGTTTCTTTTACTGGTCTCCTATTCTGGAACGAAGGTTTAAACAATCTATTAGAATCCTAACGGGTCTTTAATTTAGCCTTAGCTTAGACCGGTCAGTTTCAAAGGATATATACGGTTTAGTCGCGTGAAAGGCGAAAACCGGGAATGGAATGTGGTTTGGACCCAACAAGTTCTAAGACCTGTTTTATATGGGTATAATAACCACACTCTGGATTTTGAGGTTAAAACAATAAGGTTTGACCCGTTTCGGCTAGTTTATGTAAACTAGTTACCTAAACCAAACCGTGCGCGCAAAAGGCGTAACGGGTAACCGTAAGAGTCCTACACAAGTTTCCAAAGTTAATACGCTTTAAATAGGTTGTGGTATCAGTAGGATACCTCCCGTAATGCCCGTAACGAGTTTAAACCCATTATATGCCCCGTAGGGGTATTTTGGTCATTTTAAAGATTATAAAAGGGGTTTCTGAGTTCTATAGGAAATCTGAGTTTTCCGAACAGTTTATTAAGTCCAAAATACTCTATTCATTATTTAAAATCAGTAGCAACTGGAATCGGGTCAAAATACTTTGTAGAGCTCAAGTTATGTCCAAAAAGGGTATATTTGGTATTTACCGAACCGATGCCATAACCACAGGTTATGAGCAGGTTAAAAATGATTAAAAATCTTTAAAAATCTCAAAATATTATTTTACATCAGTGTGTAAAAGGTTTGGTGTTGAAATTTGGGTTTAGATAGGCTTTATGCTAAATGCGCCGTTTAATTGCTAAAGTTTCCGTAATTGCGCTATTTAGCATAACTCCTATTCTAGACCTCGGATTGACATGAAATTTTAGGGACATGCTTAGAGATCAGCAACTAAGGTTATTGTCCTTTCATATGTCCAAAATTCTCATTTTAAAGTAAAAAGGGCGTTACGGTCAACTTTTAAGCTTTTAACGGAAATGTGCTAAAGACTCGGACAAACAATGAACCGGTCACAGAGGGTTATGCCATCATATAACCTGGTCCTAAGAGAGTCCTAAGGCATATCTAAATCATACCATAACGGGTCAGAACTGAAGTCAAAACAAAAGTCAAAGCTTTTGCGACTTTCGGTTCCGAACCGGGTCAAAACAGTAAATGGTCGGATCAAACAAGCTTAGACTAGTTAATATACTTATTATTATGTTATATGAGTGTTAAAACAGGTTACACGCTATCTACATTACTGATTATGCATAAAATCGCAAAATAGCATTCTGTTGACTTTTTCTAAGCAAGTTTGACTCGACATTTGGACTAGTTAGAGTGGGAATCAGAGGGTGCCCTTTTAGGGGTTTAATGCCCACATGATTACCAATATATAACTACCTTTGATTTGACAAACCACTGGACCATTTGTGATTTATCGTAAAGTCAATCGTTATTTACGACGGATTGACTTTTAAGCTAAAACTATGTAAAAACTAAACCATAAAGGGTTAGGCATACTTACAGAAGCTTGGTACACGACCAGAGATGTTAGAAGAGTGCTCTTGAGCTCCAGAGGTGATCAAGAAAGCAGGTTTGAGGTGTGTTTACTAAGTGCACAACTCATGGCCTTTTATAGTGAAAATGGGAGCACAAGATCATCACAACTAAGGCTACAAGGGTTCCTTGATCATCAACATGTGTCCCTGGGTGCTAGGGATCGTTTAGGGGGCGCCCATGCTCTCATAATGGCATTCTAAGGCGGTTAAAATAGCAAACAGTGAACCTGTCCCTGTATTCTGCATCTGGCGGTCTGACGCGACCCGCGTTAAGGATCAGGCTACCTTTACGCGGGTTGCCTGGATCCTATTGTCAGTAAACGAATCTGCACATGGCTCGCGGCCCGCGTAAGATCACTCAGATCTTTAACGCGGCCCGCCTGAGGCTTGATTTCCAAGATTTTCAAATCTTTTGCCATTATTGCCCTGGCCTTTCGGTTTCGAAGGGGTAACTTTGCGATTTGGGCCTCGTTTATTTACGAATAAGGGCCTCGGAACTTTTACCCAGCTTATTAACCCTTGGTTAATTTATTTACTACCCAAAAAGTCATAACTTTCAATGTTTGACGCTTTTAACCCTTATTAACGAATTCAATTATAACTTTCTCGTTTTAAAGCGGAACTTCGCGAAATTTAAATCACGCATTCTAGTGAGTATAATTTACCATTACAAAGCCTCGGGCATGCCCAAAGGTCACTCGGAGGTATAACTTAAACATGTTGCCACATTTGGCCCCTGTAGTTTGTAATTCCTCACTTTCTTCCACATTTCGCTCCGTACGATCCATGATTCATCCGTTTGAAGGTACGAATATTGTTTAGGGTTACTGTACAGTATATTTATCCCTTGTTGACATTTTTAACCCTCAAATTTGCATACTTTCAATATTTGTCAACTTTGGTCTTTTATTTAGTGTTTAATGCCACGTGTAAACCTATGACACGTGTAAGTACATCATTGGACGCAAAATTTCGAGGTGTTACACGTAAGTTATTCCATCGCTAGGATTAGCAGTGGCCACCTGATGTCGTGCAACATAGAGAGAAAGTGGGCTTTCACAAATCACAGACTCAAGATCCAAATAGTGACCGAAGATCGTCTGCCTCAGCCTATGTTCTAAATTACCTATCATTTTTTTCTTGGTTTTATCTAGAACTGTCCAAGCTGCTCTAACTCTAATTGTAGGAGCCTTAGCCTAAATCAGTGGCATAATGAATTATATAAGACGATATCCTTTAACAAACGCTACAACAAAAAGTATAAAAACGATAACAGTAACATAAATAATTAAAGAATTACCAGTTTAGTGGTAGTCGGAACAGTATTGTCCAGGATTGCAGCCGTCACTTCTACCATGAATTCAATGTTAAAGTTTGGGATTGGGTAATCCTCCCAGTAATTCTGATTCATTGTCTGTGTTTCCGTTAGAACGAATGGTAAAAACGGGTAAGATCGGGTCGGGAGAATAACTGAATCCTAAAGAAAAACGAATCGGGTCGGATCGTGTTAGTTAGTGAGGAATGATGGGTCGGAGCTCCGTCACTGGTGGTCCCTGTTACCCGATTCGGAAATATCGAGAGGAACAGTGAACAACCACCACATGTGGTGGTCCCTGCAATGGGATACATCTAACACCCGGAAGCGTCACGAACTCCTCGTCGGATGCTAAGCCGCATAGGATGCGTCTGTAAGAAGCTTTAAAGGGTTCCATTAATTTATGAGTCCGACCCATTATTTTAGGAGTCAGGGATGCATGGGATGCGTCGGAAACGTCAAATCTCCATAAAATGTTTTTTATTTAATTTTTTAATGCAATTTTTTTTATATAAGTAACTTTTTTTAGAAGTGTAAAAAAACTTAAAAAATCTGTGGTTCCCTAAATTAATAAACTTATTCTTAGTAAAGCATGTCTGAACGGCCGGGAAAAGACTTAGCGGGTGAAGAATACTGCTCTCAACCGGCTAAAAAATCATCAAGTTGGATCCTTAGTCGATGGATGAAGCCGGCGAATGCAACAGAAAGCGGAACATCATCCAACGAAAACGTAAACCCCCCAAATAATGGAGAAGGTGACTGTCTACATAATAGACATAGCCTACATCAGCACAACCGCAGTAGATGGGCGATACCAGACGATGAAACAGAAAATTGGTCGAAAGATGTGCTTGAATTCTACAACAGAGGCGACGCGCCATTCTGTTATTCAGCTGTTTTTGATAGATCCGTACAGCTTGACAAAAACTTTTGGGGAACTTTATTGGGATTTCGTTTCAACGGCTATCTTAACGAAACAGTAAATTATATCAACAATTTTACATAAACTATTTTTGTTAAAATATGTTACTAACACTACATTTTTGGTTGGAAGACTGATGAATCGGAGAAGTAGAAAGCTTCAAAAAGACCCGTTGTTAAATCTACATTGGACAATACTACCAGCAAAGTTTTATGAGTGTTTATTAGAATCAATTCCGAAAAACGTGGCTACTTACTGTAACGGTAAATTAAGCCCGTTTCCTTCCTTTTTTGACATTGATTACGTTTTTTTCCCGATCCCGCTAGAAAATAAGGAGTGGCTAATGCTACGTCTTGAGCTGGCAACCCAATAGCTGGTAATGTTCCCCGGTCAAGACATCTGTGCAGGCGAAAAATACAGACAAGTTGTCATCCCCAGGCTAACAAAAATATGCGTATATTTAGGAGTAATATAAGTTAATATGCGCTATTGGAAAAAGACTGGAAAACCCGAAAAAATCATTTCATTCGAAATGAATGATGACTATGTTGTGTCCAACTGCTCCTTGTCTGGAAACGAAGCTATGTATCTATGTATGCTGATGGAGCATCTCGTTACAGATAAACCCATAAATCTCACCGGTGACATCAATCAAAAAATGAAGTCATATAGAAGGTTCATAGTAGATAATTTGTATTTCTGGCGTTGTTTACCACGTCCTAACATTGTTTAATGTGGAATTTTTAATTTATTTTTAGTATATTTTGTCTTTTAGTTAACAACTTTTGTTAAGTTTTTAGCTTTTTTTGTCTTTTAGTTGTCTTTTTTAATCTTTTATTTAGTGATTAGTTATATATTACTTATCATTTTTATTATTATCATCATTATTATTATTATTATTATTATTATTATTATAACTAGTTATTATTATCCAATTACATTTATAGTAGTAACAGTGTTAGGATCTGAGTTTGGATTGATTGTGATTTGTGTTTGAATTTAGATGGACAAATGAAAGAGTTGCGCAGCGGATTTTAATGGAACCAAACTTTTCACAATCAAACAGAAGAAATGCTATCAATCATACATTTTCTAACACTAAATCAAATGATTAAATTTATTTTTAAACTCTGATTACAATGTGTGTATGATATGCAAACTCCCCCTCAGCCTGAGCTCAGTGTTTGTTCGTGCAGAAAGAAGATGGTGAATGAGCTAAACAGAACAGTACAGAGTACTGTTCTATTTATAGGCACTTGCAAACCACTGAGCATCAAAGCTGACGTCACCATGAAAGTGACATCTAACCTCCTAACAAACTCTAACCTCTGATCTATACAAACACTGCTATGCTAACTACTGATATTACATTTCAATGCATAAACTAAACATAAACTGCTGCTACATCCTTCCACTGCTGTGAACCCAGAAGTACTTGTCATGATCAGCAGAGCTTGAACCAAGGGAGTAGATTGAGCAGCAGAGCTTTAGTTTTTCTATCAGACTTTGTCTTGGTCAGCAGTTATAGGTCAGCAGATTGCATGATCAGCAGATAGGAGGTCAGCAGATGTTGTAACCACTTTCAAGGGGAGAGACTTGCAACCAGACATCTGCTTATTTTGAATCTACTGCTGTGATCCAGTTTTGGCTTTTATTATCTGTTCCTTTGGTAGGGTTCAATCCCAACAATCTCCCCCTGGAACAGATAGTGCCAAAACTCTCCATTATTGTAGATTTTTATTGCCTCAACAACAGTTCCCTTATTTGCCCTTTGAATTGTAGTTCGAAGGTTAAGGCATCTGTATCATCTTCATCCCTGCTAAGTGGAAGATCAAGGAGATCCTGCAAATCTTCAAGTCTCAGGCCAAGAGCTTGTTCCCTTGTAAATTTCTTCACTTCGCCATCTGCCCTGACCATAGTCAATACGTGGTTCTGTTTGTCAGTTTTCCACTCTTGTATTTTTAGGCGAGATGGGTTTCTTGGGAGATTTTTATTTGTTGAGGAGTTTGGTGAGGCTGGCCTATTCATAACTGGCTGAGCAGTATGTGTAGATTTTTCCAGTTCAAATTCTTCTTTCAACATTAGCACCGTGCCCGTTTTCACAATGGCATTTCCAGTAAGAATCTCTTGAACTGTTTCAGAACCTAACTGGCTTTGTCTCCTTCTTTTGTAGATGGCAGTACCAGCAGGAGCAGTGGTTCTTTTGAGATGTGGCTTTGATGATCCTTTTGAAACCTCTGCTTTGGAGTAGTCAGGCTTTTGTGGAGCTTTTGGATCTTTCTTCCTTAGCTCTTCCAAACTCTTGTAGGTGGCCCTGACCCTCGCTTCTCCCCACTTAGACACAGAGTTCTTTGACCCATATTCAGCAATTATCAGTTCCTCTTTCATTCTCTTCGGCTCTAAGGCCTTATCAGCTTCAACCCTTTTAAATTTTTCTGGGGGAGTCTGTTTGACTTTATTCTTGATCATTTCATGAATCCTGGCTACTTCCTTTTCAAGCTCAGGAATAGTCCAGTTTCTGAACATGTGCTTCTCCCCCTTGTATATCTTGTAGGTCATGATGTTTTCAATGTAGTCTTTTCTCAAGGACTCATCTGCCTTTTCTGAGATTTGCTGACATACATTCTTTGCAAACTGTTCCAAAGCTTTGACCTGGGTAAGCAGAAACTGATAGTTTTGTTGATACTCTCTATCAGATTTCCCTTGTTTGTTTTTGATTGAGATATCCTCTGCTTTCTTGGCCTTGATTTTCAAGTATTCTTCAATATTAGTTGGCCTGGGATATCCTTCAATCGATGGTAAGCTCCTTTTCGCAGGGTCATCCTCATAGTAGAAGGACTTAATTTCTTCTCTGACTGTTACAAGTTCAAGAGGAAATTGAACACCTGCAGGAGGTAAGGGTTTGTACAGTTGAGCTGAAGAGAGAGGAATGGGTTTTGAAACTGTGACAAGTGCTTGGGATTTCGAAGCTTTTGGTGGTGGTGATGGAGAATCATCATCTGATATGACAACCCTTTTCCTTTTTTATATTAGGGAGGGCAGATGATGTTTTGGGTGGTTGACTAACAGCTGTTGAAACAACTGGTGTTTCAACCACTGTTGTCATTACAGCAGATGTTTTGTCATCTACTGTCTTCTGCTTTAGGGCAGGAACAGATGGTGGTGGTAAGGTAGTGGTGGTGGTGTGTGTTGAAGTGGTGTGTGTTTGAGTGGGAGCAGTTGTTGTAACGACTGTTTGGGTGGAGGTTTGATGTTGGTGGCATTTGGACAGTGATTTTGGAGTGTGCTTTTGAAGGCTGGATGGTGTGGATTTAGGTTTCCTTACTTTTCTAGTAAGATTTCTTTTTAGAATCGGATTTTGATCATCCTTTTCACCAGAACAACCCTGCGCATTCAGCTTCATGAAAGCTTTCTTCTCCTCATTCCACCTTGACAAGGCCTTTGCCGCTCTATCCCTTTTTACACTTATGACAGCATCATCAAGTGCATTCTGGGTAACATCAACCTTTTTACTACCATCTGGCAAAGGAATATCTCTGAGCATTGCACCTGTTATTGTATCAAGATATAGCCCATTTTCAAACCGTTTCTTTGTCCACTCCTTGATTTTCTCCCCCTTTTTGGCATTATCTGCAGGGAGGTCATCAATATAAAGTACAGTCGGAGGAGCAGTGCCAGTGGTTTTCAGCAAATGGGCCTTAAGAGCCTTGATGTCATCGTTTGTATCCCGGAACCTAGACTCCATTGCCATTTTGAGCTCTTGAACATGTTTGGCGTGTTGGTGCTCGGCCAACTGAAATTGTTGATGGAGAAAAGGTTGAAAGAGGTTCCAGAGCTCATTTGTAACATCTGCTGGTGGTGGAACAGGTGTTTGAGATGGAACAGCAGTGGATGGTACCTTTTGAATTGTTAACAACTGTTGCAGCATTTCTTTAATTTCTGCAACAGATGTATCCAACTTTTCAACACGTTTCGTCAATTCTTGGTACTTTAAACCATCACCCAAGTTAATGGGATCATCTGATTTCCCACTAGCAGTGGTTTTATCAGAAGTTGAAGTAGGGAGTGAACTCCAAACATCAACAACTAATGCCCCTTTGTCTTGGTACTGGGGTCTTCTTCCTTCAACATTTGATAATCTTTTGATGTTACCAGTGGTTAGTACAAACTCACTGGCAGATAACAGAGGTGTTATAGAAGGAATTGCCTCCAAGGAAGTCTTATGGATGTAACCACTGTCCAAGTGTAAACCTGTAGGTTCAACACTTGTAGTGGCTGCTTCACTTGGAATACCACCAAGAGTTACATGTAACTCAAGGGGTGTAACCTCCTCAGGTTGTGTTGGTGGGTTAGCAAAGATTGATACATCAAGCCCAGTCTCTTGTTGAGGTATTTTCTCATGAACAGGTGATTGAGAAGGACTGGTTTGTGCTAGGTTCAAATAAATTGCATCCAACAGCAGTTTGGTGTTTGGTGAAATTGGGGATGTGAAGGTTGGTTTAGAAAGCGGAATTGCCCTCGGTATTAGGCTGTGGAGGATGGAAACGAGTGCTTCCAGAGCCTCATGATGTGGTGACCCTGTGTGTACAACCTGTTCTTTTTGTGAAGAGACAGGAGGAGTTTCAGGTATAGGTTGAGATATTTCTACCAACTGCTGTGAGGAAGTAGCAGCAGTGGTTTGTTGTGATTTTTGTGCAATCACTGGCAGTTGCTCTGGTATCTCATCCTCCAGAGTTGCCTTTTTGATGGGTTTGGGGGGTTTTTGATTTTTCTTTTTCTGTGGCTTTTTGGTGATTTTAGGTGTGGGTTTCAAGACAGTTGTTTGGCTGCCTTGATCACCTTGAGCAGTGGGCTCAGCAGCAGATACCTGAGGAGCCGTGTTTGCTGCTAAAATCTGCTTAGGCACCTCTGCTCGTGTTTTACAAGGTGTTGACATTCTTGAAAAAGTTTCAGCAGTTAAGCTGTTCATTTGAAAAAAGTCACCTTGGTTTATTACCGCAATATCATCCTTACTGAACTTTTTCTCAAAATAATAACTTAAAAATCTTGGGAACAGTAAAAATGACTTTGTTTCAACATTTTTAACCAAATCATTGAAAATTGCCCTGGAGTAGTTAAGATTTTCTTCTTGTAAAATAGCATACCCCAAGTTTTGAATTTTCCTTGGTATTTCATTAAAAGAAGTGGTTTTGTTTGAAACACACATGAGAAGGGTATGAAATAAAAATCTGGTTGCAGAAGGGAAGAAACCTTTTTCTAAGGTATCCCTCTTTATCATTGTGTCTGCATACCCTCTCTTAATGAAGTCAATTTTTAACTCATTTTTAGGGAAAGAGTCTTCACCTTGCAGATCATCGAGTTGAAAGACTTCAGATATGGATTGCGGTGTTATTCGGACTGCTTTCTTCTGCAGAGTAGAGTTAATGGCTATGACATCTTTTCCTTGTTTTTCAAGGATGCAATTTTTCCAAAACTCTCTCTGAGTTTGCAGGTAAATTGGTGCATCAACGGTCAACAAAGTTTTGTACTTTGAAGCGTTGATAATATCGAGGATGGAATCAAATGTATCGATATTGCTGGGTTTTGTGAGAAGACCCAGTAGATTGTGAGATGGTTTGTGTGGGATGTCGGTGGAGGTAGCCTTTTGAGAGGCCCCTTTTGAAGAGGATGATTTCGATTTTGTCATTTTGGAGATGAGGATCGAAGATGAGATTGTGGAGTGATTTTGAAGAAATGTGATGAAAACTGCTTTGAGAAGAGAATTTTTGAGAATTCAATTCGACAGTGAAACCCTGTTTGGGTGTTGAAAGGGGGTTTTATAGAAGAAGAGTGAATGTTGATGTGGCAGCAATTACAAGGTCTGACCACTAAGTACTGTCCGCATGCCATCCCCTGGTGAAATGAAGGACATTACTTTTTGTGAAAACAACTGGTGAAAGCAGTAGTTACAATGGAAATGGAGGACAGTGGATGCTTTTCACTATCAGTAGATAGCTCAGCAGTGGAGGCACCACTGATTATGATCATCAGTGGTTATCAAGAAAAAGGAGAACAGGGGATGACTTTCAGCAGTGGACAGACTTTTGTAGCAGCACAGACTTTTGAACCCAATCATTGGTTATTGCAGACTTTTAGGATTTTAATGAAAATTTCTTTTTAGCTATTTTTAAGGATGGATTTTTGAATTTCTGAAAACATTTTAATGCTTTTATTCATAGAAAAACAGGATTTTGTCTGTTATTCCATGTTGAGCATACCAATCATAGAGATCAAGCTTTCAAAGGTAGATGTGTCTAATGCTTTGGTTAGCACATCTGCCAGCTGATCTTTAGTTGGAACATGATGCAGAGAAATCAAACCTTTTTCATAGCAATCCCTCACAAAGTGATGTCTGATGTCGATATGTTTGGTGGTTGAATGGGAAACTGGATTTTTGATGATATTTTCTGCTGCCTGGCTGTCCAACATGAGTGGTGTCTTTAAGGCAGTGATACCAAAATCCAGTAACTGATTCTGAAGCCAGAGCAGTTGGGCTATACAGCTTGCAGCAGCTATGTATTCTGCCTCAGCAGTGGATGTGGAAACAGCTGCTTGCTTTTTGCTTTGCCAAGACACTAAGCAATTGCCTAGGAATTGGCACCCTCCTGAAGTGGACTTCCTTGTTTTATCACATCCAGCAAAGTCACTATCTGAGAAACCTGAAAGCTCAATTTTACCATCAGCTGGATACCAGATACCTAGTGTGGGAGCACCTTTGAGGTATCTGAATATCCTTTTTACAGCAATAAGGTTTGACTTTCTAGGGGATGATTGGGATCTTGCACAGACATATGTTGCAAACATGATATCTGGTTTAGATGTAGTTAGGTACAATAAAGACCCAATCATGCTTCTATATAAGGTCTGATCAACCAAATCATCCTTTTCTTCAGACATGACCAATTTGTTGGTTGCAATGGGTGTACTACATGGCTTACAATCATCCATATCAAATTTCTTTAAAAGTTCTTTTGCATATTTGCCTTGATGGATGAAAGTGCCATTTTGCAACTGCTTTACTTGGAGACCAAGAAAGCACTGTAGTTCACCCATTGCACTCATTTCAAACTCAGCTGTCATGAGCTGTCTGAACTCTTCACACATTTTATTACATGTGCTTCCAAAAATGATGTCATCCACATAAATCTGGACAATCATCAAATCCTTTCCTCTCCATTTTAAAAACAGTGTTTTATCAATCCTGCCTCTGGTGAAACCAATGGAAAGTAAAAAGGTGGAAAGAGTTTCATACTAGGCTCTGGGTGCTTGTTTCAAGCCATACAAAGCTTTGTTTAGCTTGTAGACATGATCTGGATAAAATGGATCCTCAAAACCTGGAGGTTGACAGACATATACCTCTTCTTGAATCTTACCATAGAGAAATGCACATTTTATATCCATTTGGTACACCTTGATATTGTGGTTGACAACAAAGGCCAGAAAGAGTCTGATTGCTTCAAGTCTTGCAACAGGAGCAAAAGTTTCATCATAATCAATTCCCTCTTCTTGTCTGTAGCCTTGAACCACAAGCCTGGCTTTATTCTTGACAACAATGCCCCTTTCATCAGTTTTGTTTTTGAAGACCCACTTTGTGCCAATAGGACTTACATTCTCTGGCAGTGGTATAAGCTCCCATACTTGTTGTCTTCTGAACTGTTGGAGCTCTTCTTACATGGCCTCTACCCAGCTGTTGTCTTTCAGTGCCTCTTGGTACTTGACTGGCTGATGGAGTGATAGAAAGCCAGCAAAAAGACAAATGTTTTGGGATTGCTTTCTGGTAAGCACCCCTTCATTGATGTTGCCAATGATTTGATCTAGTGGATGAGATTTCAAGAAGATTAGCTCTCCTTGGTAGGGAATGATGGCATTTTGTGGTGAAGGCTGCAAATGTGTATCATCTGAGCTAACCACTGCTGGTGACTTTGATGACCCAGCAGTGGCTTCAAAAGGTGGAGGCATTGGAGGTAAAGGTGTGAACACCTGCTGACTTTGATCCACTGTTGGATGACTTTTGTCAGCAGTGGTTGATGAGGTGGAAACAGTGGTTAAGGGGCTACTTTGGTCAACAACTGTTGAGGTAGCAGTGGTTGAGCTTTGACAACTGTTTTGAACAACTGATGCTCCCCCCTTTAAGGCAGACTTTTGAGGAATGATGATTTCATATCCATAGTCTGGTGATGAATCCTCTGATGGACCTGTAGTGTTAGTCTTGACAGCAGTATTTTCAAAGGTGAATTTTTCAAGATCAAACAATTCTGCAGGATTTGCAGGAATTTTTAGTGATGAAAGTTCATTGAACATTACATTCAAAGTCTCTTCTACTGCTTTGGTCCGTGTATTAAACACTTTGTAGGCCTTAGCAGTGGATGAGTATCCCAAGTGATATCCCATATCGATTTTGGCTGCAAATTTTGAGACAGAATCTTTTAAGTTCAAAATGAAGCATGGGCAACCAAAAACTTTGAAATATGAGATTAATGGCTTTATTTTATATAGAATTTCATAAGCAGTCTTTTTGTGCCTGGAGTTGATTAAAACTCTGTTTTGGACATAGCAAGCAGTGTTTACTGCCTCTGCCCAAAAAGTTAATGGCAAACCTGAATCTGCAAGCATGGTTCTGGCAGCCTCAATCAGTGTTCTGTTCTTTCTTTCAACAACTCCATTTTGCTCTGGTGTTCTAGGAATGTTGTACTGCCTTACAATCCCTTTCTTCACACAGAAGGCATCCAACTTCTTATTTTTTAATTCTGTGCCATTGTCACTCCTGAAGACTTTTACTGGAAGGTCAAATTGCTTTTCAACCTGTGTAACAAAGTCTTGCAAAATGCCTGCAGTCTCATCTTTAGAGTGTAAAAAGAAGGTCCATGTAAACGTAGAGAAGTCATCAACAATAACCAAACAATATCTTTTCTTTTTGAGACTCACGACTTGCACTGGGCCAAACAAATCCATGTGCAGCATCTGCAAACACTGGGTTGTTTTGGACTCTTCAATGGACTTAAAAGAGCTCTTGTGCTGTTTTCCTTTTAAACAGGAAACACAGTGTTCAGGACATGAAAACATTTTTTGTGGTAAGCCTCTTACTAAGCCATTTTTTGAAATTTCATTGATTGTTTTGAGATTTGTGTGTCCCAGTCTTTTGTGCCATAACTCTGTCTGTTTGTTAGAGGCAGCTGAGAACAGACAGGCATCAGCTCTGGGACACTCTCTTGACATGTCAACAACATAAACATTGCCACTTCTTTGAGCAACAAGTTTTGTTGAGCCTTTCTTGATTATTGCTTCAATCTTACTAACCATTTCTGGTCCGACAATCCTACAACAATCCTTTGTGAAGAATGATCCAAACCCTTTATCACTCATTTGAGACACACTCAGGAGGTTGAATTTCAGATTATCAATAAGATTGACATTTTCAAATTTTACATTTCCAGACTTTACAGTACCAGACCCCAGAACTTTTCCCTTACTATTATTACCAAAGGATATATCACCCCCTCCATGAATTTTGAAATCTTGAAGAAGGGCTTTACATCCTGTCATGTGCCTGGAGCCTCCACTATCTACATACCAAAGACTATCTAAGCATGCAGAAGCTCCCTGCACATGAAGTAAAGGATTAGTTCAAAAAGGTTTCCAAAGCCAACAAGGCTTTGGATGGGGTCTCAACAGTGTCTGGGATGGAGACATGTGCATGGACAGTGGTTAGCTCAGGGGTTTGTACATTTTTGGGAATGTATTTCTCTAACCACTGTTGAGGGTCTTGACCTATCATCTGTTGATAACCAAAAGGATGCCTGTTCACTTTTGGTTTAGAGGGCTTTTTGTAAGTCTCATAAACGTGTGGAATCCTTTGGTATGATGCTTTTTCCTTGCCTTTTATGAATTGATTGGCTGGAGGTGCATCTGTCACCTGTACATCCCTTTGAACAGATGTTTGATTCAGCTGTTTTGTGACAGCAGTTTGGACAGGGATGAACAGTGGTTGTTTCTTGGTGAACTTAACAGATGATGCTGATGAACTTAAGGATGTTTTTGCAGTGTACTCTTTCTTCTTTTCATCAAAGTTTTTGAGATACACACATTCCTTAGTTTTGTGGTTATTTTTACCACAGTTGGTGCAGCTGGCAGCAGGTGAAATGTTGCTTGTTTTGTTTATATCATATGCTTTTAGATGAAAACAATCTTTTGTTAGATGATTCTTCTTTTCACAGAATTCACAAAACAAGTTTTTGATCTTTTCTCTTTTCTTCCTTTTCTCAGATTCCTTTGCAACAGAGTTTTGAACCTCTGTTGGGATATCTTTGATAGGAATGACTCTTGCTTTTGGAGCTTTTACACCATCAGTGGTTGTGAAATCCATTGGTTTGAAATTTTCATATGTGGGTTTAAATTGGTATTTCTCAATTTCCTCAAAAGTTGAGGATCCCACAGATCTTTCAAGAGTAATTTTGTTACCAAGTTTGTCGGTTATTTTAACCTCTTGGCCATTTTTGTTGGTAGGTATGATTTCAGAAGAAACAACTTGCATTGCAGCAGTGCTTGCAATGTCATCATATTTTCTATGACCTATACCAAACTTGACATTGCTTTTAAGCTGTTTCTCAAGCATAACCTCATACCCTTTGCAAGATTCCACCCACCTTTCACAGGTGATTTGGGTAGACTCTAACTCCTTTTTGTAAACTTGGTATTTTTCTACCATAGTTTGGAGTTGAGTTTTGGTTATGCTTTGTTCTTCTTTCAAACTGCTGATCTCTTTATCTTTTTCAGCCAATTTGTTTCTAAGTTCTTTCAATGACTTTTCAAATTTGACCTCATCAGACAAGATTTTATCTCTAAGGTTTTCATTCACCTCTTTAATGTTAGCAAATGCAATAATACAATTGTCTGAACGCAGTTTTTCAAGAACTTGAGGTGATACCTTAGCAGCAGCCATCATGGCACAATCACATTGATGATTATCTTCTTCATCAGCTCTCTCTTGAGGGATCGGTCAGTGGTTCAATCAGGATTTCTGAATTTTCTTCCAGTAGTAGTTCACCAGCAACTGCAGTAACCACTGCTTCAGCAACTTCATCCACTGTTTCAACACTTAGCTGTTCACCTTTAGCTTCACCCCCTTCTGGTATTGACTCTAATGCCATCAAACAAAATTCATCATTACAAGCATCATTAGAAGCATATAGAGCAAAATTTTCATCACTAAGCTCTTCAGGCATGCTGCTCCAATCAACAAGGCCTTGTGTGAAAAAGCTTTGCTGATCTGGTTGTGTCACAGTTGGAGCAGTTGTTTGAGGTGCAGCAGGTTGCACTTGTGCCTGAGGGACAGGGGCTTGAACATACTGAATTTGTGGAACAGTGGTTTGAACATAATGCACCGGCACAGGGGTTGCAGCATAATGAGCAGTGTTAACATGTGCTGCAGGGGCATATTGGGTATAGTGCACAGTGTTTTGTTGTTGTGGTCTAGGATTTGTGCTAGGGTGAGTTATTATGGGACCAGTAGTTTGACTCCTACATTCTCTAGCAAAGTGACCTAGCCTACTACACTTGTAACACTTGATTTTCGATTTATCCAACCCCACCCTTAAATTTCCATGAAGCCCTGGAAATTTTCTCCCTGTTCTTTTATAGAACTTGCTTGTTCTTACACTAAGCAAGGCCAACTGATGCAAGATGTCCATTTCCTCTAAGTCAGTGGGATCAAAATGTTGCAAATCATTCAGCTCAAAACACAAATTATCTGAGATCTGGTTTTCAGTATTTGCTGTGAAAGCATAATTTGTAGAGTGAGAATTAGAGTTGACGAAGTTACCCCCAGCTGTTATGTCAATAAAATGATCATAACTCTGATCCTTACTACTACTACTACCAGATTCTTCCTGACCAAACAGAGCTGTGCTGCCGAATGAATAATCATCAGCAACCTTACTAGACTCTTGCAACCTCCTTTTTTGGTTCAACTCCCTTTCATAGGTCAGAAGTCTACCATGGAGTTGGGTCAGGGTCAGATCTTTGAATTCAGCTGAATTCCTGGTGACAAAAACAATTGTGTCCCATTTTTCTGACAGTGATCTAAGGAACCTGCTATTTTGGGTTGCATTTGGAAATGTAACCTTAACAAGCCTTAGCCACTGATGAGACAACTGAAACGTTCAAATTGTTGGGTTAGTGATTCCCCTTTGATGTGACAAAACGTTTCATACTGCTGATTCAGAATTTCCCTATTGTTTTCGATAACCTCCTCTGTTCCTCCGAATTGTTCCTTCAATGCATCCCACAATTCTTTTACACTGTCACAGTGTAACAGTCTAGCATAGATTTCGTTGAGGAGTGCAGAGGCTATGATGCTAAACGCTTTGGCATCCAATTCAAACTTCTGAAAATCCAATTCAGTGTAATTTTCAGTTGGTTTAGGAACGGATTTTTTGGCGTCCTCTGTGCTTGGCACCATAGGAACATGAGGACCGAAAACGACAGACCTCCAACATACAGTGTTTTGTTGAGCGAGGATGTGACGCATCCTTCGCTCCCAGATGTTGTACTCATTTCTTTTCAGCATAGGTGGTTTAAACAAAGAGCCAATGTTATTTTTATCATCTTGAGATTGCGACATCTTTCCTGTTGTTTTACAGGTACTGATTAATCAACTTTATCGGTGATTAAACCTTACTCTGTTTTTCAACACAACGAACAAACGATTAGTATCAACAATTTCGAGCTGAACTATTTACGTCAAAATGATTGTTAGATCAAGTTTGACTGTCCAAGCTCTGATACCAATTGTTAGGATCTGAGTTTGGATTGATTGTGATTTGTGTTTGAATTTAGATGGACAAATGAAAGAGTTGTGCAGCGGATTTTAATGGAACCAAACTTTTCACAATCAAACAGAAGAAATGCTATCAATCATACATTTTCTAACACTGAATCAAATGATTAAATTTATTTTTAAACTCTGATTACAATGTGTGTATGATATGCAAACTCCCCTTCAGCCTGAGCTCAGTGTTTGTTCGTGCAGAAAGAAGATGGTGAATGAGCAAAACAGAACAGTACAGAGTACTGTTCTATTTATAGGCACTTGCAAACCACTGAGCATCAAAGCTGACATCACCATGAAAGTGACATCTAACCTCCTAACAAACTCTAACCTCTGATCTATACAAACACTGCTATGCTAACTACTGATATTACATTTCAATGCATAAACTAAACATAAACTGCTGCTGCATCCTTCCACTGCTGTGAACCCAGCAGTACTTGTCATGATCAGCAGAGCTTGAACCAAGGCAGTAGATTGAGTAGCAGAGCTTTAGTTCTTCTATAAGACTTTGTCTTGGTCAGCAGTTATAGGTCAGCAGATTGCATGATCAGCAGATAGGAGGTCAGCAGATGTTGAAACCACTTTCAAGGGGAGAGACTTGTAACCAGACATCTGCTTATTTTGAATCTACTGCTGTGATCCAATTTTGGATTTTATTATCTGTTCCTTTGGTAGGGTTCAATCCCAACAAACAGAAACTATAAAAAATAAGTGCATTCTTACAAAGTTATATCATTAAACATTTTACATACCGAGCTTTAATCTACAACATAATATGTAGCAGGTTGTGCTATCCAAGAATTATACATATTTTCATAATCATATGATGTAGCTGTTGGATCTGAGTTTGTTTCTGATTGTATTTTGTGTTTGTAATTAAAATGAAAATGGATGAGTATGCAGCGGAATTATGATGAAAACAAACTTTGCATACAATCAAACGAGAGTAATACGTTGATCAAACATCTTTACACAATGAATCGGAAGATTGAATTTATTTCAATAACTATTACAATGATTGATGAATGAATGCAAATTCCCCCTCAGCCAGAGCTCAGTTGTTTGTTCGTGCAAAGAAGACGATGATGCAAAAGAGCTAATAGAACAGTACAAAGTACTGATCTATTTATAGGCACTTGCAAACTACTGAGCATCTTAGCTGACGTCACCATGAAAGTGACATCTAACCTCCTAACAAACTCTAACCTCTGATCTAAACAAACACTGCTATGTTAACTACTGCTATTACATTAGATTACAAAACAGACTATTGATCAGCTGTTGCAACCTTCCACTGCTGTGAACCCAGCAGCATTGTCCGGATCAGTAGAGCTTGACTCAAAGCAGTAGATTGAATCAGCAGGACTTTAGTCTTTCATCAGGTCTTTACTTGAGCAGCAATTGTAGGTCAGTATTTTGCAAGATCAGCAGATAGGAGGTCAGCAGTTGTTGAAATCACTTTCAAGGGGAGAGGTTTGTATGTAATCATCTGCGTATTCTGGATCCACTGCTCTGATCCAGTTTTGGCTTTAATTATCTGTTCCTCTGATAGGGTTCAATCCCAACAATCTCCCCCTGGAACAGATAATGCCAAAACTCTTCATTATTGTGGATATTTATTGCCTCATCAACAGTTCCCTTATCTGTCCTTTAAATTGTAGTTCAAAGTCAAGGGCATATGTGTCTTCATCATCCCTGCTAAGTGGAAGATCAAGGAGATCCTGCAAATCTTCAAGACTCAGGCCAAGAGCTTGTTCCCTTGATATTTTCTCCACTTCTCCACCAGACCTGAGCAAAGTCAATACGCAGGTCTGTTTGTCAGTTTCCCACTTTTGTATTTTTGAGCCTGGTGGGTTTCTTGGGAGATGTTTATTTGCAGAGGTATTTGGTGAGGCTGGCCTATTCATAACTGGATGACCAGTATTTGCAGTTTGACCCAAACCAAGAGTTTCTATGATCATTTTCTTTATGCCTTCTTTTACAAGTTCATCTCCTTTTATCATCTCTTGGATGGTTTCAGCTCCCAACTTTTTGTGTGACCTTCTTTTATAGATGGCAGCACTAGTTGGAGCGGTGGTTCTCCTGATTTGTAGCTTTGATGGTCTTTTTGAAACCTAAGCTTCAGGATAGTCAGGCTTTTGAGGAACTTTTGGATCTTTCTTTCTTAATTCCTCCAACCTTTTGTAGGTGATCCTGACCACATCTTCTTTCCATCTAGCGATTTGTCTTTTGTTTCCATATTCAGCAGCAACCAGTTCTTCTCTCATTCTTTTCAGTTCTACCTGTTTGTCAGGTACATTCTTTCTAAACTTTGCCCAGTCAGGAGGTGTGTGAGTGACTTTCCTTTTTATCATGTCTTGAATTCTTGCTGCTTCATTTTCAAGCTCAGGAACAGTCCACTCTTTGTACATGTATCTCTCTCCTTTGTACTTCTTGTGAGCCATGATGCTTTCAATGTAGTCTTTCCTCAAAGTTTCAGCTGCTCTTTCTGAAATTTGTTGACTGACATTTTTTGCAAATTGTTCTAGGGAGCTGACTTGTGTGAGCAGATATTGATAGGTTCTAGAAATTTCTTTGTCAGATTTCCCTTGTGTGTTTCTTTTTGAGATATCCTCTGCTTGCTTGGCCTTGATCTTCAAATATTCATCAACATTTTTAGGCCAGGGATATCCTCTTATTGATGGCAAACTCCTTTTGGTAGGGTCATCCTCATAGTAAAATGATTTTATTTCTTCTCTAACAGCTGCTAGTTCAAGAGGAAACTGAACACCTACAGGAGGTAAGGGCTTGTGCATTCGAACTGAAGAGAGAGCAACTGGTTTTGGTATTGTGACAAGAGCTAAAGATTTTGAAGATGTTTGAGATGGTGAAGTGTCATCATCTTTGAGAATTAGCCTTCTCCTCTTTGTTTGAGGAGGGGCTGATGATGTTTTGGATGGAACAGTGGTGGTGGATGTAGTGGCAGTGATTTGTGATTGACTAACAGTTGTTGAAACAACTGGTGTTCCAACCACTGTTGTCTTTATAGCAGATGTTGTAACAACTGCTGTCTTCTGCCTTTTGGCAGGAGGTGATTTTGTTTTTGGTGGTGAGGGTGATAAGGCAGTGGATGTAGTGTGTGTTGAAGTGGTGTGTGTTGAAGTGGGAGCAGATGTTGAAACCACTGAAGTACCAACAGTAGTGGGTACAACAGGAGTTACAACAGCTGTTTTAGGTGGTGGTTTTGGAACATACTTTGAACGTCTGGTTGGAATGGATTTGGGTAGCCTTACTCTTCTTGTAGGCTTCTTCTTTTCATCAACAAGATTTTCATCATCTTTTGACCCTGAAGTACCCTGATCCGGATAATTCACCCTGGCTTTCCTTTTGGCCTCTCTATCCCTTTTTACACTTGCAACTACTTCTGCCAGTGCATTTGTGGTCACATCAATTTTCTTGCTTCCATCTGGCAGAGGGATCTGTTTGGTCATGTTTGCATTTTCTGGTGCAATGTAGAGACCATCCTCTATTCCCTTCCTTTTCCACTCCTGAATTTTCTCCCCCTTTTTGGCATTATCTGGGGGAAGTTGATCAATGAAGAGAACTGTTGGAGGAGCAGTGCCAGTGGTGTGCAGGATCTGAGTTTTGAGAGCCTTTAGATCAGCCTGAGTGTTCTTGAACCTTGACTCCATTGCATTTCTCAGCTGTTGAACATGTTTTTCATGTTGCTGATCTGCTATTTGGGCTTGATGATGGAGAAAAGGTTGAAATAGATTCCAGAGCTCATTTGTAGCAGGTGCTTGTTGTGGAGCAGGTGCTTGAGGTGGAACAGCAGTGGATTGCATCTTTTGAGTTTTCAACACCTGCTGTAGCATGTTTTTAAGATTTACAACAGATGTATCCAACTTTTCAATTCGTTCCGTCAAATCCTGATATTTTAAAGCATCACCCAATTGAATGGGATCATCTGATATCCCACTAACAGTGGTTTTATCAGTGGTAGAGGTAGGGAGTATACTCCAAACATTAACCACTGATGCCCCTTTTTCTTGGTACTGGGGTCTTCTCCCTTCAACACTTGACAACCTTTTGATGTTGCCAGTAGGATAAATAAATCCACTGGTGGTTGGCAGAGGTGCTATAAAAGGAATTGCCTCCAAGGAAGTCTTATTTATGTAACCACTGTCCAACTGTAAACCAGTGGGTTCAACAGTTGTAGTAGCTGCTTCACTTGGATGACCACCAAGAGTTACTTGTAACTCAAGGGGTGTAACCTCCTCAGGTTGTGTTGGTGGGTTAGCAAGGAATGATACATCAGGCTCAGTCAGTTGTTGAGGTATATTCTCATTAACAGGTGATTGAGAAGGACTGAGTAATGCCTGGTTCAAATCGATTGCATCCAACAAAAGTTGTGTTTTTTGTGGAATTGTGGATGTGAGGTGGGGTGTAGAAAGAGAAGTTGCCCCAGGCATTGGGCTGTGGATGATGGAAACGAGTGTTTCCAGAGCATCATAATGTGGTGGCCCTATGTGTACAACCTGTTCTTTTTGTGAAGAAGCAGGAGGAGTTTTGGTTATGGGTTGAGATATTTGTACCAACTGCTGTGAGGAAGTAGCAGCAGTGGTTTCTTGTGACATTTGTGTTGTCATAGGCAGTAGCTCTGGTATCTCATCCTCCAGAGTTGCCGTTTTGATTGGTTTGGGGGGTTTTTGATTTTTCTTTTTGTTTGGATTTTTGGGATTTGTAGGTATGGGTTTCAAAACAGTTGGTCTGCTCTTTTGATCACCTAGAGCAGTGGGCTCAGCAGCAGATACCTGAGGAGCAGTGGTAGCTGCTAAATTCTGCTCAGGCACCTCTGCTTGTGTTTTGCAAGGTGCTAAAATTCTTGAAAAAGTTTCAGTTGTTAAGCTGTTTATTTGAGTAGACTCACCTTGATTTATTGCAGCTAAATCATTCTTACTGAATTTCTTTTCAAAATAATAACTTAAGAACCTTGGAAACAGTAAGAATGACTTTGTTTCAACATTATTAACCAAATCTTTAAAGATTTCCCGAGAGTAGTTAAAATATTCTTCTTGAAGAATTGCATACCCCAGATTTTGAATCTTTAAAGGGATTTCATTGAAAGAAGTGGTCTTGTTTGAAACACATAGTAGGAGGGTATGAAATAAAAATCTAGTTGCAGAAGGAAAATAACCTTTTTGTAAGGTAAGTTTCTTCATCATTGTGGCTTCATACCCTCTTTCAATGAAGTCAATTTGTAACTCGTTTTTAGTGAAAGAAGTTTTACCTTTCTGATCATCGAGTTGAAAGACCTCTGAAATGGATTGTGGCGTGATTTGGATAGCTTTACCCTTTATAGAAGAGTGTATGGTGGTTGCAGTGTCTCCTTGTTTTTCAAGGGTTGCATTCTTCCAGAACTCCCTTTGGGTCTCCAAATAGATTGATGCATTGGCGGTGAACAAAGTTTTGTACTTTGATTTTGCCATGATGTTAATGATGGAATCGAAGACATCGGTGGTTCCTGGTTTTGTGAGAAGACCCAGGAGATTGTGAGATGATTTATATGGGATTTCAGTGGAGATTGCCTTTTGAGAGGCTGTTTTCGATGATGATTTGGATGTGGGTTTTGCAGATGGCTTCGATTTTGTCACTTTTGAATAGAATGATCGAAGAATTTTGTGGAAGATGAGATGAAAAACTGCTTTGAGAAGAGAATTTTTAAGAATTCAATTCGACAGTAAAACCCTGTTTTGGTGGTGAGTGGGGGATTTTATAGGGAAGAAAGTGAATGCTGACGTGGCAGCCGTTACAAAAGGTCTGACCACTATGTACTGCCCACGTGACAACCCCTGGTGAAAGTGAAGGACAGTACTTTGATGAAAGTGAGAGATGAAGGCAGTGGTAAGGAAGCAGTGGATGATTTTCACTATCAGTGGATAGCATATCAGTGGATAAGACACTGCTTTTGAACAACAGAGATTATCAAAGGAATGAGAGAACAGGGGTTGACTTTCAGCAGTGGACAGACTTTTGAAGTAGAGCAGACTTTTGAACAATCAGTGGTTATGGCAGACTTTTAAGGATTTTAATGAAAATTTCATTTTTAGCTATTTTTAAGGATGGATTTTTGATTTTCTGAAAACATTTTGTTGCATTTATTCAAAGAAAAACAAGATGTTGCTTGTTATTCCATGTTCAGCATCCCAATCCTAGAGACCAAGCTTTCAAAAGTGGCTGTATCAAGTGCTTTTGTGAGCACATCTGCCAGCTGGTCTTTAGTTGGGACATGATGCAGAGAAATCAAACCTTTTTCATAGCAATCCCTCACAAAGTGATGTCTGATGTCGATGTGTTTGGTGGTAGAGTGTGAAACTGGATTTTTGATGATATTTTCTACTGCCTGGCTGTCCAATATGAGTGGTGTTTTTAAGGCAGTGATACCAAAATCCAGTAACTGATTTTGAAGCCACAAGAGTTGGGTTGTACAGCTTGCAGCAGCAATGTATTCAGCCTCAGCAGTGGATGTTGAAATTGCTGCTTGCTTTTTGCTTTGCCAAGATACTAAGCAATCACCTAGAAACTGGCACCCTCCTGAAGTGGACTTCCTTGTGGTGTGACATCCAGCAAAGTCACTGTCTGAAAAACCTGAAAGCTTGATATTCCCATTAGCTGGATACCAGATACCAAGTGTGGGAGCACCTTTTATGTATCTGAAGATCCTTTTTACAGCAATGAGATTTGATTTTCTAGGAGCTGATTGACTTCTTGCACAGACACATGTTGCAAACATGATGTCTGGTCTAGATGCAGTTAGGTACAATAAAGACCCAATCATGCTTCTATAGAGTGTTTGGTCAATCAGCTCATCCTTTTCATCAGACATGACCAGCTTATTTGTTGCCATGGGTGTGCTGCATGGTTTACAATCATTCATATCAAATTTGGTCAAAAGTTCATTAGCATATTTGCTTTGATGAATGAAAGTTCCATTTTGCATTTGCTGTACTTGGAGACCAAGAAAGCATTGCAGCTCACCCATTGCACTCATTTCAAACTCAGCTGTCATGAGTTCCCTAAACTCTTCACACATTTTGTTACATGTGCTTCCAAAAATAATGTCATCCACATAAATTTGGACAATCATTAAATCCTTCCCTCTCCATTTAAGAAACAGTGTTTTATCAATGGTACCTCTTTTGAAACCATTTGAGAGTAGGAAGTTGGAAAGAGTTTCATACCAGGCCCTTGGTGCTTATTTCAGACCATACAAGGCTTTGTTTAGCCTGTAGACATGATCAGGATAAAATGGATCTTCAAAACCTGGAGGTTGACATACATACACCTCTTCTTGAATTGTACCATAGAGGAAAGCACTTTTGATATCCATTTGAAATACCTTCATGTTGTGGTTGACAGCAAAGGCCAGGAACAGTCTAATGGCTTCCAATCTTGCAACAGGGGCGAATGTTTCATCATAATCAATCCCCTCTTCCTGTCTGTAACCTTGAACCACAAGCCTGGATTTATTCTTGACAACAATGCCCCTTTCATCAGTTTTGTTCTTGAAGACCCACTTTGTGCCAATGGGACTAACCTCTTCTGGCAGTGGTACAAGCTCCCATACTTGTTGTCTTTTAAGCTGTTGGAGCTCCTCTTGCATGGCTTCTACCCAGCTGTTGTCTTTCAGCGCCTCTTGGTACTTGACTGGCTGATGGAGTGATAGAAAACCAGCAAAAAGACAAATGTTTTGGGTTTGGCTTCTTGTGAGCACCCCTTCATTGATGTTGCCAATAATTTGATCAGGCGGATGAGATCTCAAGAAGATTAAATCTCCTTGGTATGGTATGATGGCATTTGTTGGTGAAGGCTGCAAATGTGTATCATCTGAGCTAACCACTGCTGGTGACTTTGATGACCCAGCAGTGGCTTCAAAAGGTGGTGGAATAGGAGGTAATGAAGTGGACAACTGCTGACTTTTATCCACTGTTTGAGGACTTTTGTCAGCAGTGTTTGAAGATGTGGAAGCAGTGGTGGATGGGCTACTTTGGTCAACAACTGTTGAGGTAGCAGTGGTTGAGCTTTGACAACTGTTATGAACAGCTGGTGTTTTTCCCTTTGTGACAGACCTTTGAGGAATGATGATTTCATACCCATAGTCTGGTGTTGTATCCTCTGATGGACCTGCACTGTTAGTCTTGACAGCAGTATTTTCAAAAGTAAATTTTTCAAGATTAAACAAATCTGCAGGATTTGCTGGCATTTTCATTGATGAAAGTTCATTGAACTTTACATTCAAAGTCTCCTCCACTGCCTTGGTCCGTGTATTGAACACTTTGTATGCGTTGGCAGTGGTTGATTATCCCAGATGAAAACCACAATGAATTTTGGCTGCAAATTTTGAAATGGAATCTTTTAAGTTCAAAATAAAGCATGGGCAGCCAAACACCTTGAAATATGAGATCAGTGGTTTGATTTTATACAGAATTTCATAAGCAGTCTTTTTGTGCCTGGGTTTATTAAAACTCTGTTCTGGACATAGCAAGCAGTGTTTACTGCCTCTGCCCAGAAAGTTAATGGCAAACCTGAATCTGCAAGCATAGTTCTGGCAGCCTCAATCAAAGTTCTGTTCTTTCTTTCAACAACCCCATTTTGCTCTGGTGTTCTTGGGATGCTGTACTGCCTTACAATCTCTTTCTTCACACAGAAGGCATCCAACTCCTTATTTTTAAATTCTGTGCCATTGTCACTCCTGAAGCTTTTTACTGGAAGGTCAAATTGCTTTTCAACCTGTGTCACAAAGTCTTGCAAAATGCCTGCAGTCTCATCTTTTGAGTGTAAAAAGAAAGTCCATGTAAACCTAGAAAAGTCATCAACAATTACCAAACAATATCTTTTCTTCTTGAGGCTCATGACTTGAACTGGGCCAAACAAATCCATGTGTAGCATTTGCAAACACGGGGTTGTTTTGGACTCTTCAATGGACTTGTAAGAACTTTTATGATGTTTTCCTTTTAAACAGGAAATGCAATGTTCAGGACATGAAAACAATTTTTGTGGTAGGCCTCTCACCAAACCATTTTTTGAAATTTCAGTGATTGACTTAAGATTTGTGTGCCCCAGCCTTCTGTGCCATAGTTCTGTCTCTTTGTTAGAGGCAGCTGAGAACAGACAGGCATCAGCTCTGGGACACTCTTTTGACATATCAACAACATAAACATTGCCACTTCTTTGAGCAACAAGTTTAGTTTGACCAGTGTTGATTATTGCTTCAATCTTTTTGACCATTTCTGGTCCAACAATCCTACAACAATCTTTTGTGAAGAATGACCCAAACCCTTTGTCACTCATTTGTGATACACTCAGAAGGTTGAATTTTAGATTGTCTATCAGATTGACATTTTCAAATTTTACATTTCCAGATTGCACTGTACCAGACCCTAGAAATTTCCCTTTACTATTATTCCCAAAGGATATATCACCCCCTCCATGGATTTTAAAGTCTTTGAGAAGGGCTTTACATCCTGTCATGTGCCTGGAGCCTCCACTATCTACATACCAATGACTATCAAAGCATGCAGAAGCTCCCTGCACATGAAGTAAAAGGGTTAGTTCATTAAGGGCTCCAAAGCCAACAGGGCTTTGGATGGGGATTCAACAGTGTCTGGTATGGATGCAGAGTGATGGACAGTGGTTAGGTCAGGGGTTTGGGTAGCTTTAGTACTGTTTCTTGCCAACCACTGTTGGGGGTCTTGACCAATCACCTGCTGATAACCAAAAGGATGCCTATTCACTCTAGGTTTAGAGGGCCTTTTGTAGGCCTCATAAACATGTGGAATCCTTTGGTAGGACTGTTTTTCCTTGCCTTTTCTGAACTGATTGGCAAGGGGTGCATCAGTAACCTGAACATCTCTTTTGACAGATGTTTGATTCAGCTGTTTTGTGAGATACACACATGCTTGAGTTTTGTGGTTTGTTTTACCACAAACAATGCAACTTTCAGCTGAAACAATGACACTTGTTCTGTTTATATCATAAGCTTTTAAGTGGAAACAGTCTTTTGTTAGATGATTCCTTTTCTCACAGAATTCACAAAACAAGTTATCAATTTTTTCTTTCTTCTTTCTCTTTTCAGACTCCTTTGCAGCAGAGGTTTTAACCACTGCTGGGATGTCCTTGAGAGGTATGACTTTAGCTTTTGGAGCTTTAACACCATCAGTTGATGTAAAGTCCATTGGCTTGAAATTTTCAAGAATATCACACTCATCAGACCATTTTGGTTTAAACTGATGATCTTCAAGCTCCTCAAAAGTAGAGGATCCCATTGGTCTGTCAAGTGTGATTTTGTTACCAAGTTTGTCAGTGATTTTCGCTTCTTGGCCATTCTTGTTCGTGGGGATGAACTCAGTGGTTACATCAGTGGTTGGAACAGATTTTTCAAAAGCAGTGTTTTCATCATCATGTTTTCTATAACCAACCCCAAATTTCACATTGCTTTTTATCTGTTTTTCAAGCATAACCTCATACCCTTTGCATGATTCCACCCATCTCTCACATGTGATCTGGGTGGACTCTAACTCCTTTTTGCAAACTTGGTATTTTTCTACCAAAGTTTGGAGTTGGGTTTTGGTTATGCTCTGCTCTTCTTTCATGCTGCTAATCTCTTTGTCTTTTTCAGCCAATTTGTTTTTAAGTTCTTTTAGAGATCTTTCAAATTTGACTTCATCAGTTAAGATTTTATCCCGAAGGTTTTCATTCACCTCTTTGATGTTAGAAAAAGCAATAATGCAATTGTCAGAACACAGTTTTTCAAGAACTTGAGGTGATACCTTGGCAGCAGCCATCATTGCACAATCACATTGAGGAATTTCTTCATCTTCAGCTCTTTCTTCTTCCTCACCTGGTTTTTCTTCTTTCTTTTCTTCCTTGTTCTCTTCGGACCATGGGCCTGTCAGTGGTTCAATCAGGGTACCTGAACTTTCTCCCAACAGTAGTTCACCAGCCACAGCAGTAACCACTGCTTCAGTCACCTCATCTACTGTTTCAATACTTAGCTGTTCCTCTTCAGTTTCAACCCCCTCCTGTATTGACTCTAATGCCATCAAACAAAATTCATTATGAGAAGAAACATTGGAAGCATAGAGTGCAAAATTTTCATCACTGAGGTCCTCAGGCATACTGCGCCAGTCAACAAACCCTTGAGTGAAAAACTTTGTTGATCTGGTTGTACTACTGCTGGAGCAGTGGTTTGAGGTGCAGGCTGCACTTGTGCCTGAGGGACAGGGGTTTGAACATATTGGATCTGTGGAATAGTAGTTTGGACATAGTGCACTGGCACAGGGGCAGCAGCATAGTGAGCAGTGTTCACTTGAGCTGCTGGGGCATATTGGGCATAGTGCACAGTGCCTTGATTTTGAGGTCTAGGATTTGAGCTAGGATGAGTGATTATGGGACTAGTAGTTTGACTCCTACATTCCCTAGCGAAATGTCCCAACCTATTACATTTGTAGCACTTGATTTTCGATTTATCCAACCCAACCCTTAGATTCCCATGCAAACCTGAGAATTTTCGCCCTGTTCTTTTATAAAATTTGCTAGTTCTAACACTTAGCAAGGCCAGTTGGTGCAGAATGTCCATTTCCTCTAAGTCAGTGGGATCAAAATGCTGTAGATCATTGAGTTCAAAGCTTAGATTGTCTGACATCTGGTTATCGTTTGCAGTGAATGCAAAACTTGTAGTGTGAGGATCAGGGTTGTTAAAATTTGCACCAGCAGTTATGTCAATGAAGTGATCATAACCCTGATCCTTAGCACTACTCCCAGATTCTTCTTGACCCAGAAGAGCAGTGTTACAGAATGTATAATCATCAACGGTTTTTCCTGACTCTTGTAACTTCCTTTTCTGGTTCAACTCCCTTTCATAGGTCAGGAGTCGACCGTGGAGTTGGGTCAAGGTCAGATCCTTGAACTCAGGCGAATTTCGGGTGACAAAAGCTATGGTGTCCCATTTTTCTGGCAGTGACCTGAGGAACCTGCTATTTTGAGTTGAGTTTGTAAAAGTGGTATTAACAAGCCTCAGTTCATTGATGAGACAACTGAAATGCTCAAATTGTTGCGTCAGTGATTCACCTTTAACATGACAAAATGTTTCATACTGTTGGTTCAGGATTTCCCTATTGTTTTCTATGACTTCTTCGGTTCCTCCAAACTGTTCCTTAAGCGCCTCCCATAACTCTTTGGCACTGTTACAGTGTAACAGTCCAGCATATATTTCATTGGGCAGCGCTGATGCTATGATTCTAAATGCTTTAGCATCTAGTTCGATCTTTTGAAAGTCGGTTTCGGTATAATTTTCAACTGGTTTTGGAACGAACTTTTTAGCATCTTCAGCGCTTGGCACTGTGGGAACATGGGGACCAAAGACGAAAGACCTCCAACAACCTGTGCTTTGTTGAGCGAGGATGTGACCCATCCTCCTCTGCCAGATGTTGTACTCATTTCTTTTTAGCATAGGTGGTTTAAAAAGCGAGCCGATGTTGTTTTTATCATCCTGAGATTGTGACGTCATTCTTGTTGTTTTACAGACACTGAGAAATCAACTTTAATGGTGATTAATCCTTGCTCTATTTTTCAACAAACGAACAAACGATCAGTATCAACTGTTATGAGCTGAACTATTTACGTCAAAATGATTGTTAAATCAAATTTGACTGTCCAAGCTCTGATACCAATTGTTGGATCTGAGTTTGTTTCTGATTGTATTTTGTGTTTGTAATTAAAATGAAAATGGATGAGTGTGCAGCGGAATTATGATGAAAACAAACTTTGCATACAATCAAACGAGAGTAATACTTTGATTAAACATCTTTACACAATGAATCGGAAGATTGAATTTATTTCAATAACGATTACAATGATTGATGAATGAATGCAAACTCCCCCTCAGCCAGAGCTCAGTTGTTTGTTCGTGCATAGAAGATGATGATGCAAAAGAGCTAATAGAACAGTACAATGTACTGATCTATTTATAGGCACTTGCAAACTACTGAGCATCTTAGCTGACGTTACCATGAAAGTGACATCTAACCTCCTAACAAACTCTAACCTCTGATCTAAACAAACACTGCTATGTTAACTACTGCTATTACATTATATTACAAAACAGACTATTGATCAGCTGCTGCAATCTTCCACTGCTGTGAACCCAGCAGCACTTGTCTAGGGATGGCAATGGGTCGGGTTCGGGTCGGGTATTGGCAATCCCATACCCATACCCGGTTGTAAAACCGTGTCCCATACCCGACCCAATACCCGTCGGGTATATGTCGGGTAATTACCCGTCGGGTACTGGGTATACCCGCGGGTATCGGGTATACCCATTAGTTTGTTAAAAAATATACATTGGGATTTTCAAATACATTTTTTTGCTATTATAATTATTATATAATTTTATTTATGCAACAACTATTATAAATTAAAATATACATTACATAGATATAAGTTTTAGCATAAATTAATAATAACTTTATAATATTTATACACTTATATGTATATACTTCACAACATACAAAATATAAATACTATCATCAAATACATATGCTAAAAGAAAATTTATTTTTTCACATTATGAACATACTAAAATAAATCACTAATAGATAAGGGGTAATGGAAAATAAAAATATAAATTAAAAACTTCGGGTATATGATCGGGTATATAGTTCGGGTAAACGGGTATGTGGTTTCGGGTAATCGGGTCGGGTATCACCTAATCCCATACCCGACCCATACCCGCGAAAATTTTTAAAACTTAACCCATACCCGGCCCAATACCCGTCGGGTATCGGGTATACCCATCCCATTTATGTCGGGTTTCGGGTATACCCGTTGAGCTCGGGTATTTTTGCCATCCCTACACTTGTCCGGATCAGCAGAGCTTGACTCAAAGCAGTAGATTGAATCAGCAGGACTTTAGTCTTTCATCAGGTCTTTACTTGAGCAGCAATTGTAGGTCAGTATTTTGCAAGATCAGCAGATAGCAGGTCAGCAGTTGTTGAAATCACTTTCAAGGGGAGAGGTTTGTATGTAATCATCTGCTTATTCTGGATCCACTGCGCTGATCTAGTTTTGGCTTTAATTATCTGTTCCTCTGATAGGGTTCAATCCCAACAGTAGCATAAGTAGATCAATGGCTGGACAAGTAACTCTATTAATATAGAATAATAACGACGCAGCTCTTTGAATAGCTTCCTCGAGTATAGCCCAAAGAAGCTGAAGTTAGAGTGAATTTTCTTTGAATGGAATTTGAATAGCTTTGAATGAAATTTCTCTGTTAAAAAGAAAACAGACTAACAATCACATGGCAAATGAAAAGAAAACAAAGTAACAATAACATGGAATGACAAGTAACAGAGAATATCATAATTTTCTTTGAATAGCTTTCTCCCTGATTGAAATTTCTCTGTTCAAAAAAAAAAACTAACTAACAATAAAAAGACAAATGACAAGTAGTCAAATAAACAGAAATTCCACAAAAACAATGTACCTGTACCTGTATCGAAATATACGGTACGAAAAAATTCGGTACCGGTACCGGTTCAGTACCAGTACCCACTACCAAATGTTCATCCCTAAATAAGTTAGTCTAAATATATTTTCTTACTTTTTTTAATAGTATTTATAATTTATAAACTATAAGTAAAAAGTAATAATAATAATAATAAATTCATCGCTGCTTCAAATAGTAAATGCAATAATAGGAGGTGTAGTGAATAAAAAATTACTAAATTATATATAAAATTTGTTTTTCATTTTCTTTTATAACAATTAATTTCACCTAAAATATGGTTTTCTTTAATAACTTACTAGGTTATAGACCCATGTGTTACATGGGTTTGAGGATAGAAAAATGAAAGGCTTTAAGATAACCATGGAGTTGATCGAGTTCTTTGAAAAAAAAGTGTTTTCAATTTATATAAACTTGAATGAGCTTTTTTTTTAAATAAATATGTTATTGTTGAGGTTGGTTGCGTACGAAGGACATAACAATTATAAATTTGAATTATTTTTTTTTTTATATTTCATATTATTTCTTGCATCACACATAATAAATATAAATTTTGATATGAATACATATAACCCTAATATAAACTATACATACAAAATTAAAGGAAAAATATAACATTACTCATTTTAAATGATGCGTTTACCAAGTAAGAATTTTGTTTTTGAATATAAAAGAATTATTATATTTTATTTCAAACTAATATATTCTTATTTTAAAAGTGTTATCAAAGTAGAAGATAGAATGGAATTAGTTCTTGATCTAAGATTATATATATTAAACACACACACACACATATATATATATATATATGTATATGTTTAACATTTGTGAAAACGATAATAACAAATTATAAACTTGATGAGGTTTTAAATTTTCGGTTACGTCAATTAGTCATGGATGAATAAATTTTTGGTTATCCTATCTTCTTTTGATAAGTATGTTTTTATTTATTAAAGTAGAGATATTTTATTAAAGTATAGGTAAGTAGATAACTAATATTAATTATTAAGAATATTGAAGAGATTTTTATTTCAAACTAATATATTCTTATTTTAAAAAGTGTTATCAAAGTAGAAGATATAATGAAATTAGTTCATGATCTAAGATTATATATATTAAACACACACACACACATATATTTAACATTTGTGAAAACGATAATAACAAATTATAAACATGATGAGGTTTTAAATTTTTGGTTACGTCAAATAGTGATGGATGAATAAATTTTTGGTTATCTTATCTTCTTTTGATAAATATGTTTTTATTTATTAAAGTAGAGATATTATATTAAAGTACATGTAAGTAGATAACTAATTTAACTATTAAGAATTAAGAATATTGAAGAGATATAATTTTGAATATAAGGTTATTTTAATATGTGTATAAAGAGTATGTTTTTATTTTTTAAAATAGAGATATTATATTAAAATATAGATAAGTAGATAACTAATGTTACTTATTAAGAATTAAGAATATTGAAGAGATATAATCATGAATATAAGATTACTTTTATATATATATATATATATATATATATATATATATTAAATTCAATCATTTAGTAGTCTTTATATTAATTTACTTATTATTTATTATGGTTGATGTAATATGATACATTACCATATGGCATTTTGGTGTATCTTTTATTATAAGAGAATGCCATGTGGCATTAAGGGGATTCTTTTATTAGTATTAGATTAACATTTTACTTTTAAAAAAATATGAAAAGACAGCTTGTTTTTCTTTTTTTGAACATTCGGATATATAGTTAGTAATTAGGGGGGTATATTTAGTAGCACCCATTACAAAATTTAATTTAGACATAGAGTTAATTACATAGTTAGTCCCTGTGGTTTGCACAAAGTAACATACTTAGGTACTAATAGTTTAAAATCACATTCTAAGGTATTAACTTTTCATTTTATAACATTTGGAGGTATTAACTTCTAGGGTATTAACATAGTTAGTCCCTGTGGTTTGCACAAAATAACAAACTTAGGTACTAATAGAATGTGATTTTAAACCTACAAATAACGTTAATACCTCCAAACGTTACAAAATGAAAAGTTAATACCCCAGAATGTGATTTTAAACTATTAGTACCTAAGTATGTTACTTTGTGTAAACCAAAGGGACTAACTATGTAATTAACTCTTTAGACATAATATATAGCAACTGGCTTAAACGAATTAAAAACATAAACATTATTATTAACCACGCCTACACGGGTCACTTTCGTTGGCCTCCCCACAAGCCATGTAGTTTGACTGACTACCACCAACTTGCAAACAGGAAAACTGGAATTCTGCCATGGCGCAGTCGTAAGCAAAGCTTGCTTCTTAATCGGTGATACCGTCCCACTCATCATAAGTATTCGGAGGCGCCAGGTTAAATAACTTAGGATTTAAACGGGGTGAGCGTCGAGGTCTAATAACCGGTGTTTGGTAAGCAGCCGGCGGCGCCTGGTAGCCTGGTGGCGGTGCACGGTAGGCTGCTGGAGGGGTTAAGCACGATTCGTGGGTTTTTAGTGGAGGGTGGCGACCAGAAGGTGGTCTATCACTTGATGGTCCAAATTCACCACCGCCCATATCTTCTGATTATTCGTATAGTGGTATACTAGTGACTTCATTTTAAATATATAGATGGAGATATGGATAGAAATGTCAAATTTATAACTAATACAAAAAAGAAAAAACGTACAACTTTTTATTTACCTTTATATACAACAAATAAAACAAATAAAAAACAAACCAAAATAAACCAACAAAAATTACGGACTAAACAAGATATTTTTAAGAGATAACACAGTGTGATTCACAAAGCTCGGTCTCCAATTCCTCCACAAAGCTCAGTCTCTAATTCCTCTTTGTTTTTGAATAATTTGGCGGCATAGGAGGAAGTGGTAGAGGACGTGGACGGGGAAATTCGATAACACGAAGTGATCAAATGTGCCATTTGTAGGTGAGTTCTTCAAATTTCTTCGTTAAACCACCTCCCTTAAATGGCAAACCAGACCACTTCCGTCACTAGTGGCAGGTACCATCACCCATAAACACTAGGACTTCTAAAGCTTAGGAAAACGTCATCTTCAACACATGTAAACAACTTTATTTCTATTTGGAGACTATCGAAAGGCGGATAGATTGGCATTGGCATTTTATAAAATTGGTTGCATATATTGGGGAAAAATTAAAATTTTCTATTTGGAGACAAAATGTTAAAAATACCCTCAACACAACTGATTTTCGGTGCATTATATAGTAGATGGGGAAAAAAATTCAATTAATCCCAAAATGTTAAAAATAATGTGAAAAAAATATATAATTATGCATACCGAGGCCTCTAATGCGTCATATATCTCCTCCAAACGAGCCACTCAACGAGCCACAGCCAGCCAGCCAAGCGCCTCAGGATGCAGCTGAACCAGACGCATCCGCATACTTTTTGGCCCGGATGCGCTGGCGGCGGACGCATCCGCTTACTTTTTGGCACGTGTTAATACAGCAATGGCAGACGAATAAGATGCCAGATGCCCTGCTCCAAGGACGCATGAGCTGGCCATTTTGACAAGTCAACTATTTTCCTGGCTATTTTCGTAATTTTCTCAATATAAAAATGTAAGAAATAACATTTCAGATTGCTTTCTTTCATTGATCTCTCCAATATTTATAATGTACATGAATATATCCTGTTTAGAGATAGGATCTACCTAATATTTATAAGAGTTAAATGTCATTTTAGTTCTTGTGGTTTAGGTTATTTTGGCAGTTTAGTCTAAAGGTTTCATTAACAAAAACGAAAAAAAATAACGCCTAGCGAAAAGCAGACGTAAAATCTTTGAATCATGAACGCCCGTTGCAAGAAATTAAACCGAAAGGTAAAACATAGAAACAAATAACTAAGTCAATCCAGAACTCGCGCAATTGGTCAAACTTGTTAAACGGAGAAAAATAGATGTGCTGCGATGGGTCAGTCAAACGGGAAAAAATATACGAAAAATATGTTGAAACCCACACGCACGTTGCGGTGCATTAACTCACAAAATTTATAACGAAACGAAAAACTTGGGAAAGATGATAAGTATGGTGGACCAAAATTGAAAATGAAAAAAGAGTTCGGATTAAATTGCAAAAGATGAAAAACTTTGGGTTAAAAGTAAAAAAACAAAAGGGTTTAAATTGCAAAATTGAAGTTATTTATTAATCTTAGATAAAGATAAGGATAAAAATAAATGATATCTATATATTAGTTATTAATAAATCTATACTATCTATTAAGGGAGCTTAGATGATGACATCGAATTGCATACGTGTCAAGCATCTAGCCATGCCACGTAGGATCTGATGATGTCATAATCTTTATTAAACATTGCAATTAAATCAGTTTTAAAATCTATTTAAAATCTTTTAAAATACAATTAAAATACAAAGTTAAGAGGGAAATTTTAAATTCAAAATCAAATCATAATTTCAATCCTCCTCTCTCTCAAATATATTCCTGGCATCATTTTCAAAATTCAAACCATAGTCATCTTCAACCCTCTCTCTCAAAAACTCATTTTCAAAAGTTTCAAATCTAGAACTCTCTCTAAATCTCTGTAATTTGTTCAATATCTGCAACTTGATATCGATTCACAGCTGGTACAACAAAACAACTCGATTTCTGCAATAAGGTTACTCGAAGAAACCAGCAACAGAGACTCAACAAACCATTTTAGGTTTGTATATTTACTGCAATGGGATCACACACTCGGCCCGTTGAGCCGCAACAAACCATATGCTTCTTCCTTCTTTGGTGATTCTTCAGTTATTTTGATTGTTAATTTGTTCATCTTTATCGTTCTTTCCGATTTAATTGATGATGTTTATATGTTTTTTGCATATAATCAATGCAGATTCTTTGTTGTTGTGATTCGATAAGTAAATCAGGGGGCCAAGGATGATGGTTTTTGGTGGATGCAGAAGATGGGCCGGTCTCTCGGCTGAATTGGGATAATTGGTACATGTTTGAAAATCTACACTTTGGGTAGCAGGTTATGTTTTTTTTTATGTTTTTTTGGCTCTGTTGTTGTATCCCTATTTCCCTAAGCATCTTGCTGTGGGTTCTCCTTTGTTTTTTGAGTTAACAAAATGTTCTTCTTTGGCTGGCTAAAAAAAAATAAATGTGTCTTTGATAATCCATAATCTAGAGCCAGATCTATGATTGGATTAAAATGAGCATTATTTTTAGCTAATTATATATTTTTTTTGTTATTTTTAGGTAAGAATCAATGGCATCATAGCAGAGGAAAGCAAGTATATGCAGGAACCTATAGATCAGGTGTGTAGCCAAGTATTCAAAATAAAATAGTCATTTCATTTTACATTTCTCACGAATTCGATTTTGAGATTAGGGTTAATTTTTTGTTCAGATTATGTTATTTTACAAATCAATTCAGAGTAGGGTTGTTTTTTGGACATCGATTTGTTTTTTCCTGTCAATCGCAATGAGGTGTACTCGGCAGCGGCTTACAAGTAGGGTATTTTAGTGCCATATTTACTCAATCTTTGCAGCTATTTCATCCATCAATCTTTGTTATTCATGGCATGTTCTTCTCTGTTTGTTTGGTTTACTTAATTTTCTTGGTTAATTTTTTACTTATAGTCAGGATTTTCTTAGGTTTAGTTGATGAAAATGCAGATAGAAACTTATAGTCTGGATTCGTCGTCACTGATCTTCTCTGTTTGTTTGGTTTGTTATTTTTTAGGTTTAGTTTATATGCCATATCATTGTTGAAAGTAAGTGTTGGAATAAAATATTTGATACCTGCACCAAAGTTCTCATCCTTATGTTATTTTTATCTGATTATAACTTAATTTTATGCAGGGGTTGTGAGTAGGAGTTGGTTTTAGAGGCATTAAAAGATATTACAATATTAAGACAATAACCAATTCGTTCTTTAGAGTCCTCATCCTGATCGTCGGGTCAAGCCAACACGTGAGCTTGAAGTTTGGAAGTTGGCTATGATCTTGTGCCACTTCATTAACTGTTCGATGGTCAAAACTACCTTCAAGTCAAACGCAGGTAAAGTTATTGAGGAGGAACACATAGTTAAGGAGGCTGCAACAACTTTAACATGGTTTCTTCTGTATAGACAACAATGTAAATATTAAGTAGTTTGTACTCTACATTTCTTGATTGATCTGGCCTGCTAATGATTGTGGAATAACTTTTATTGTTAGGTACAAGAACAATATGGGGAAAGGGATGCTGGAGAAGAAGATGTGTCACACCTTCTATTCGTATATAGCTTTCTGTGCTCATTTAGCGTTTGTTTGTATCTGATGTTCTTTCGGACTTGATGAGTTTGTTGATGTTCTCCTGCTCACATTGTTGGATGCTATTCATGTTGCTCTTATTCGTTCTTTGAAGAGTCATGTGGAAACTAGATCTTCAAAAGGATCTGAGCTTGCATCAAAATGCCCCAGGTATTTGTTACATCGTTTTTAATTAATGCGATGTGTAGACTATCTAAGGGCTCTCTATGGAAGTATGTTCAATTACTACATAGGGATGGTTATTTCATTTATTTATTAAGGATTTTATTAACATTTAACCCTCTTAATTTCAATGTGAGCAGGAGGAGAATCAGCTATGGGAATGGGCAAGAAGATTTTTATAGGAACGCTTCCTCAGGAAGCAAGTGTGGAAGACTTGTGCTGGTATTTTGGTAGGTTTAGACGCATTTTGAATGTGTATATCCCATTCCCAATTTAGCCTCCCAATAATGGCTTGACTTATTTGTTTATTTTTACTTATCTATACTTTAATTTAATTACCTACTGAATGTAGGACCCTAGGAGATCTGGTCACAGGGGGTTTGGCTTTGTGACCTTTGCTGAGGACGGTGTTACAGATTGTATTTCAAGAAGGTCACACGTGATTCGTGGACAACAGGTACTTAATAGAATATATTAGTTCTGAATTTGTAATATTGTGTACACCTATTTAGTTAGTCCATTTGGCTTTTTTGGGATAAATGCTTGATGTCTTACAGGTAGCAAAGGATACATCAACACCTATTGATGATTATTGATGGTGGTTGTTCAAGTGGAGGCTACCACTATTTGGACAACCCACTTAAACCAACGAATGGTTGCTTATGACAGAATGTATGTAAGCTTGGATTTTGATGATGTAAGCATGGAGGGTTGTTTTTAGATATACTATTCAAGAAGATAATTAATATTGATACCATGTTTTTGTCAACAAATGTTTTGCAGTGGGGTTAGGGTACCATGAGCGGAAGCATGGGGTGTATTGGAGGACGATTTGTTTTTTTTTTATAATGACGCACATAGTACCAATATAGTACCTACTGTGGTTGTGAATAAAGCTTATTTGGTTGTATAGTACCTGTGGTTTATGACATGAGTGCGATATTAGCAGCGAAACTGACAAAAAGATTGGGTTTTCGAATGTCGCCACATGTAACACTATCAACACATATTCTCAATTTCGCCACAGGTAACACTATCAACAAATATTCTCATCGATTTCATTAATTTGTTGTGTGAATATGTAAATTTATGATAAGCTATTGGATTAGTTTTGTTGATTAAGCGTTATGCAAATATGAGTGAATTCGGATGAGATTTTAGTATTTTACCTACCGACTTTATGGATTTTTTGTACAATTTCAATGAATGATTGTGTAATTGTTGATAATCAATCTCAAATTGGCGACAGGTAACGAATAACGATACGAACACACATTTTGTGATTTTGTACCAATGGATCGAGTTGAGATACGTGATTTTGAATTTTGCTTCTGTTTTTCTGTATAATTTCGATGATAATGCATTCGTGATTTCGTTTGCGTAAGCGATATGCGAAGTGATTTGATTGTTTGAGTGTCTAAATTGTTGATAATTGATTGGATTAGGTTTGATAATTCTGTGTGATTTCATTTTGCGTAAACCGTAAGCGTTATGTATGTATGATTGAATTTAGATGAGATTTTACTTTTGTTTATATGCATCACCATCTACACTCTCCGTATCTATCCTCGGTTATGCATAACGTTATCTAGGATCTTAATTCCAATCTTCAATCTCAGTTTAGCAACAGTAGCATCATGAACACATATTCCTTGATTGTAACATCGATCGAGTTTGAGATCCGTGATTTCTAATTTTGCCTTTTGTTTGTGTATAATTTAGCTGAATTTGTTGTGTGATTGTGTAAATTATTGATAATTGATCAAATTAGGTTTGATAATTCAGTTTGATTTTTGTTTGCTTAACCGTTATGCGAATATGATTGAATTCAGACTAGATTTTGCGTAAAGAGTTTATCGATTATTCGATTGTTGCAACTTTTTGGTGGTCGGTATAGAACATGTTCCAATTGATCAAGTTTGATGCAAGTGTTCTCTGATTTTAATTTTGTTTTTCTACAATCTCAAAGAATTGATTGTATGAACGTGTCCTCTAGATAGCCTATTTGCATAAGGTATAATTCGGTTCAGTTTTGTTCAGTTTCGGGTTGGTTTTGCTCTAGGTTATTAAGGTTTTTAGTTGATCTTGGTTTTTAGTTTAGTTTTGATGCTTCAGTTATGGATAGTTATGGATTCGCGAAACTGTTCAGGATTTTCAGAATGTCATCGTGACAACATCGTGGTTTCTTTCCATTGTTCATCTATGTAATATAATAAATGATATGGGTTTGGGCCACGTGGCATGTTATGGTGGAGCCTCAACCTTATTATGAGAGGGAAGCAATCTCCTTCACTTAATTTTTTTTATGCGGGATCCGTTTTGTTTCGGGTCAAGCATTACCCATTAATTCGGATCTATATAAAAGCTTTTTCTTTTTTGACAACCTCCTTTACTACATGCTCCATCTCTCCGCCTCTCCTCTTCCTAACCTTAATCGGTATGTATTTTAATCTCAAAATGGAGCTTAAAGTGATGATTCTCAGTCTAACACATGCGAAATCTTTTGGTCCGACGCAACGATTAAAAACATTCAGGTAAGTTTTCTTTCGATCTATAATCTAATCCATGTCTGTTTTTTGGTATAGATCTGGGTACAAAGCATGAGGCTATTGAGATGTTGGTTGCTTGTGGATGTGAGATGAATGCCAGTGACGGTTTTGAATACTCGCCAGTCTTCCACATGACTTCTACAAGTAGGTACACAACTTTTTATGGTAATGAAGTTGAATTTTTAATCAATTAAACTGACTTCTACAAGTTGAATTTTTAATGAAGAACTTTTTATGGTAATGACGTTGGCCTTGATCATTGGGTTAACCTGATTTGAACAATTGTACGCACCTGATTGTCTACAAGAACATATTCCTTGATCATGTAATGACACAAAGCAATTATTGAAAATGCAATCAATTTTAATAACGATTTAATGAACTCGTGTGTACATGTGGCAAGCAAAACCAACGACTTAGCTGGTGATGGTACAACCACATCATCGATTCTTTCGGTGTGATTATTAAACTTGGTCTCCTGGGTGTCACCTCAAGAAAGGCATTGATAAAACAATAGCGAGTCTAACTGAGGAGCTGGAGAAAAGGCATGATCTGTGAAAGGCCGTGAAGATGTTAAAGGTAGCAGGACTTCTTTAATCACAAGGTTTACCATACATTATCTCATCAAATCAACTGATCAAATTCTTGAATTTGTTTTCAGTCCATTGCGTCAATCTTTGTTGGAAATGATTGTATCATTGGAACCACAATGGTAATGACAAAGTTGGTAAGAGAAGGAAGGCTTTGCTATTAGCTATTGCAATCATCACAGGTAGACTTTTGACCCATGTGGCTAATTTTTTAAAAATATTTTTTAATTAATTTTTACGATGTTATAGCAAAGCCATCCTTCTCTCACCGAAACCAGGTAGACTTTTGACCCGTGTGGCCATCATCGCAGATAGACTTTTGACCCGTGTGGCCATCATCGCAAATAACTCATGGAACTGAGCAATGGTGAGACATATTTTTCTTCCTTTAAAGTTTATAATTTTGATGATTTCCTTTTCATGCGTTTTTAATAATTTTTTTTGTATTGCTGTGTAAGGTTGTGATTTACAATGTTGGGACCCGGTTTATCGTATCAAAGTCCGTATTTAATTAGCATGAGCCTATTATTCATTTATCGTTCATAACATTTAAGTAGAGGTTCGGACATGTATAATTATAACAACTTTGCTATTATGTAATACAAGTAAATAATTGTATATGTGTGCAGGTGCATCCGGTCCATACTTTAAAATATATAAATGCTGGAATGTTCAGTTGTGAGATAAAGGTTCCAGTGGGTTGTGAATTGAGTGGTAGGCTATGCTTCTTTTCGTGTATGCGGTTTGCAGGTTTTTGGATGGGCTGGGTTCAGATTTGACCCAGGAATACTACCATTGGTTTGGTATGATAGCTGGTTCTTAATAATTAGTTGGGTGGATATAAGGGATTCTTATGACTGGTAGTCGTTTTGGGTCTGGTGGTTTTGACTCAAGATTGGGTTGGACAGTTTGAAACTGGTTATTACAATAAAGGTCAAATGGTTAAACAAGTGTTGCAGCACTATGTCAAAGATGGGAGGATATTGTTGTTTAGATTGCCTATTATAGCTTTATCGTATTGTTTGGCTTATGGGATGTGTTATTTTGGCTGTTGGTTTTGGAAGAAATGGTATGGTGCATGATGTATCTTGCAGCTATGACACCTGATCTCATGTTTGTTATTACCCTATTAAGTAGATGCATGGAAAATCCTACTGAACAACATGTGGCTGCCATGAAATGATGAAAGGAGTGATAAGATATATTAAAGGCACCATGGAGCTGAAACGCAAATGCAAGTTTTGATATTTAAATATTTTAATTTGTTGTAAGCGCAAAGAAAATTACTCTTAACTAAATACAAGTTTTGATTTCATATGCATTTTATTAAAATTTTAATGTTATTAACTATTAAAATTTCCTCACGCATTGACGGATGGTATAGAGTGAAGTGGCATACAATTGTTGATTCTCTTATCATGGCTTTGTTTATGACTTCATGTTCTTTATAATGTATCTAATCAATTTGTACGTACCTTCAATAGTTGTATAAGACTAGGGATGAGCTTGGTACCAACCGTTACCAATGACAGCAACCATCATTGAGCCATCACATTCTTTCCGTTTACATCTCAGGTAACGGTTTTCCTTAATATATCTCGAAACTTAGGTTGTTATATATGATTTTTCAATGCGGTGTTGAAACTTACAGGATAGTAATTGTCAATTTCAGGTAGGTTGGGTATTGAGACCAAGAAATTCAGCGTCGCTTGCAGATACGGTTTCAAGGTCAATTATTGGCTTGAAACAGAGACAGAGGACCTTTGTTTCTGAATGTTTTGTAGCTTCACTTATGACTTATGCCTGATGTTGTTGTCAATTCATAAGTATAATGCGAATGTGAATTCATTATATAATTTCACATCATATTTTACCTATAGATATAGACAAAAACTTTGCACATGTACACTAAAACAAACTGTCTTTAACATAAAATTAGGTCATTCTTTCAATTTAGACAACGTGTACACTAAAACTAACTGTCTTTAACATTGTTTTATAAAGATATGTAACTAAATGCAAATAATTTAAATGATATATTGTAACCTGTTTTTTAGTATTTGGTTTCGATCGTTATTAAACATACCCGTGTGTTCACACGGGTGTTACAACTAGTTAATATTAAAAGAAATTTATTAAATTTATTAAATAATTATGAATAAAATTTATGATGTTGAAGGAGAGAATGTCATGTGTCATTATTTAGAGTCTTTTATTATAAGTTAGATAGTTTTTTTATTATTTTTTATTTAATATATTATAATAGTTTATTATTATATTTACTTTAAATAACATATTTTTATTTTTTTCCTTTTTTAAAAGCATGTATTTCCTTTACCATTTTTTTAAATAATTTTTTTTTCTTTTTTAGAACATATATTAATTTATCAATTAATTTGATACTTCTTTAATAATTTATGTTTGTAACTTTTTTTTCTAAAAACTTAAATACGTACCTGTGCTTGATTTTTTCTCTCGACATTCCGTTATAAGTTTTGTTAAAAACGAAGTGGTACTCAAAATAAAGTATTTATTTGGTATCATAAAACGGTTCGATGATAAACTAAACCGTTCTAATGACCTGACTTTCTAAACAACATGCTTTATTTTCAAATCACGTTTGTTTTACATTATTATTTGATCGGTTTCGTCGCAACGCGCGACATAAAAAAACTAGTTTATAATTACAAGGAATTATAAAACTATGCAAATTCCTATCATATCGTCAATCTATTATCATCTAATACGCAATCTATTACACCCCCACAATCGAAGCGTGAGGAGGCTGTTGATGTGCGTGTAGTGTAATATATTTTTAATGTATATTTTAAGCCCTTTTTACACTTTTAGCCAAGTTTTAAATTAATAAAACACGATATTTACTAACACTAAACACACATATGGGCAAGTGCACCCATCGTGGACGTAGTATAGTGTTGGTAAGATACCGAGGTCGTCCAAGGACACAAGAGCTTTTAGTACCGGTTTATCCTCAACGTCTAATCAAATCAAAATGTTAGAAAAGGTTTTTAAACTAAGAAAATAAAAACTAACTAAATGCTGAAAAATAAAAATAAAATAAAAACAGAAAGACAAGATGAATCACTTGGATCCGACTCATGTATTAGTATAACCTTTGATTATTTTCGCACTTTTGCACTTGTTTAAGAGATTATCTTAGTTATTGTAGTAGGCCCTGTCACACCCCCAAAATCCACCTGCGGAGTATCACCGCTTGGGAGCGTGACATGACCAGGATCTTAACCACCAATCATATTGAACGTGTAATATAGTTAAGTATAGCGGAAGCATTTAAGTAACCCAACATAATTATTAATGTATGAATCATCATAAGTGTTGATATAGCATTCACGATCCTTTGCCCACAACGACCTGCTCCTCCCTGTGCAAGCTCCATAATGTACCTAAGGTCCTGCAAGGCATGCAGCAGAGAGTCAACAACTAGTTGAGCGAGTTCACAGAAAGTAAGTTCAGAAATAGAATGGTATAGCAAGCATTGCGTTCGTTCATCTAATCATGCATCGTATTAGTTCGTTCATTGTTCATGTATAGTATTGGTTTCCATCGCGGCCCTTTCGGCATGTATGCGAAGACTTGGGTTAATACTCCCAAATATCCTAGACTATGTATATTGGTATCGCTGGCCACCCTGGCATGTGTGCGAAGTTCTAATACGTTTAGTTCGCAGCCTTCCCGAGGCATGTGTGCGAAGATCAGTCATAATTATCGCAGCCAACCCATGGTGTGTATGCGAAGATCTGTTCAAGTAGGTATACTAGTCTAGCCGTATCTTATCATTCCCCATCCTCACCCTGAGGACTCGTATCATTAAGTTCCATTAACTAAGTATGTATGTATAGTTCATTCAATCCCATTCCCACCCTGGGAACCCCCATGCCTTGGCTGTGTGAACTCACCTTGGGTTGCTCGGCAGATACACAAAGAAAAGAGGGTTCTTGAACTAATAGTGGTCAACCACGTCCTAACAGGGTTACCATACGAGTCACGTATGTATCACATAAGTTAGCACAATATGAGCATGTGAAGATCATGATTAACACGTATTGCACATAACAGACAAAAGCATATCACGTTCAAATTCAGCCCATTAGTAGTTAGCCCAACATGTTGTGTGATCCACAACATGTTGTGCGATCCAACCTATCCCGGCCCATCATACAACAAGTCCAACACAAAGTCTCGGCCCGACTAACAATCATGCAAATGTCTTGTGCGATTGACCTAGGCCCAACAGTACCCGGCCCAGTATATAAACGATTAAGCCCAACAACATAAGAGTAATTAGTCCAACAATACAACGGCCCAACTAGCAATACGTGGGTAGCTTGTGCGACCAGACGGGTTGTGCGACCGGCTTAGAGCTTGTGCGGTTCTATTTGGGCTGATCGGCCCAACTGCCTAACGACAGTTTGTACGTTTGTGTGTGGCCCAACATCTTGTGCGATCAGCACCAGCTTGTGCGATCCACAAGATGTTGTGCGATCATGCATATCTAAACATCTTGTGCGAGTGGAACTTGTGTGATCAGATCCGATTGTGCGATTGGACATCTTGTGCAACCAAGATGTCTTGTGCGACCGGTTAACCAACTTCCATAATTAACGGCAACAATCAATCCGTAATTTATGCAAACAACTAAGCAGTTTCACAATTCAGATCAAACCTAGTAATTAGCAGATTTTTATATCATATTCAACGTGTTCATCTTTAAACAAATGCATAACAGTATCAAGAATAAACAATCGGATCATAATCAAACATATAGCAATCGGTTGGTTTTAAATCTTGCAACCCTATCATGCATCCTAACCGATTAACACATACATGGACCTATTAGGAATCAGAACTAACATCAGTATGCAATCCGGTTATTATTCAACATATCAACACCTAGTACCGAAAACTATACATAGATCCTGTTTTGTTTACTAGCATGAACCCTAATCGGTCGTGTAACAATATTCCTATTAAGCACATGCAACAACATACGACATACTAACCGAGATGAAGCGAGAACGGAGTCGAGAGCTTCAAAGGGTGGGTGTGTGATCGCCGATTCCGAGAGAGAGAGAGAGTTTGTGTGCGTGAGTTCTTGTTTGCAAAGCTTGTGAAAAAATAACCCTAATGGTATATGGATCATGTACGCATAAGGAGTGTGGGCCGAAACCTCACTTGGGCCGAGGTGTCTAGTGTGTGGCCCAAATGGGCTTGTGTTCGGTTGGGCATTCGGTTCAAGTAACGTATTCGTAAACACAAGTAATCACGTAACATTCAATCAGTTAATAGCATCACATAAGTTCATCAACAGTTACACGTAATACAAGGGTCGGTAAAGTACGAGTTGTCACATTATCCCCAACTAATTGGAAATTTCGTCCCGAAATTTGGTATGCACTCACTGAGGAAGCTAGGTAAGTTGTACTGTTCACTGGTTTTCCTGGGGTGTCACATCCTCCCCCCGTTGATCTGGAATTTCGTCCCGAAATTCCGAAGTAGTAGCTTCAGCCTCAGTAGTGGTTGCACTGTTCGCGAACAATTGGGGGTACTTTTCTGTCATCCTGTTTTCGCGTTCCCAAGTGTACTCTGGGCCACGTTTGGAGTTCCAACGAACTCGAACAAGAGGGATTCTCTTGCTTTTGAGGACCTTCACATCCCGGTCCGTGATTTCAACTAGTTCCTCGACGAACTGCAACCGCTCGTCGATAGTGAGTTCCTTAAAAGGAATGATGAGGTTTTCATCTGATAGGCACTTCTTTAGGTTCGACACATGAAAGACATTGTGAACTGCCCCGAGTTCAGCTGGTAGGTTCAATCTATAGGCTACCCTGCCTATTCGTTCTATGACCTCAAATGGTCCGACATATCGTGGATTCAGTTTGCCCCGTTTGCCAAAACGAACTACACCCTCCCAGGGTGAAACTTTTAATAAAACCCGGTCCCCGACCTGAAATTCCAATGGCTTTCTACGCTTATCCGTGTAGGCTTTCTGACGGTCGCGTGCTGCCGCCATGCGTTGTCGTATCTGTGCAATCTTTTCTGTGGCGTCCACTACAATCTCTGGACCCGTGATCTGACTATCCCCTACCCCTGCCCAACAGAGAGGTGACTGGCATTTACGTTCGTACAATGCCTCGAATTGAGTGGCTTGGATGCTGGTGTGATAACTATTATTATACGAGAACTCCGCCAAAGGGAGATGCTTTTCCCAGCCGTTGCCGAAATCGATGACGCATGCCCGAAGCATGTCTTCTAGAGTTTGGATCGTTCGCTCAGACTGCCCATCCGTCTGAGGATGATATGCTGTGCTCATGTCTAATCGTGAGCCGAAAGATTTGTGCATCGCTTGCCATAGCTCTGACGTGAATCGTGCATCGCGATCCGAAATGATGGAGATGGGCACCCCGTGCCTCGAAACAACTTCTTTAAGATAGACGTCTGCGAGAGTGGAGAACTTATCCGTTTCCTTTATAGGTAGGAAGTGTGCAGACTTGGTGAGTCGATCCACGATCACCCATATGGTATCGTTCCCACGCTGAGATCTAGGTAGGCCTGTAACGAAGTCCATGGAAATTTCTTCCCATTTCCATTGCGGTATCTTAGGCTGCTGAGGTAGGCCAGCTGGTTTCTGATATTCATCCTTGACCCTCGCGCAGGTCAAACACTTTCCGATGTAAGTAGCGATGTGGGCCTTCATGCTAGACCACCAATAAGTAGTGCTGATGTCGTGGTACATTTTATCCGACCCTGGATGTACCGAGTAGCGAGACTTGTGAACTTCATCCATTACAAGTTCGCGTAGTCCGCCATAAAGTGGGACCCAAATACGCCCTGTTACATAGTAGGCGCCGTCTGCCTTCTGTTCCATTCGTTGACGTGAGCCGCGTAAGGCTTCAGCTCTAATGTTTTCCGGGTTCAATGCTTCTACCTGAGCATCTCGTATCTGTGCTGGCAGGCTAGACTGGATCGTAAGCTGTAGCGCTCGCACGCGCTGAGGTAGGGTGTCCTTCCGTCTGAGGGCGTCCGCCACAACATTGGCCTTGCCTGGATGGTACTTGATAGCGCATTCGTAGTCGTTCAGTAGTTCAACCCATCTCCGTTGACGCATGTTCAAATCCTTCTGCTTAAAGATATGCTCGAGACTCCTGTGATCGGTGTAAATCGTGCACCTGGTACCGTACAGGTAGTGTCGCCATATCTTAAGCGCGAAAACAACTGCTCCCAGCTCTAAATCGTGCGTCGTGTAGTTGTGTTTATGAACCTTGAGTTGACGAGAGGCGTAAGCAATAACCTTGTCGCGCTGCATTAACACACATCCAAGTCCCCGAATGGATGCATCACAATATACCACGAAGTCATCTGTGCCCTCTGGCAATGAGAGGATAGGTGCACTGCAAAGTCTATCCTTTAAGTGCTGAAAAGCAGTCTCCTGGGGTTCTCCCCAGCGATAGGTGACACCCTTCTGTGTCAGTAGCGTAAGCGGCTGAGCAAACTTCGAGAGATCCTTGGTAAACCGTCTGTAGTATGTGGTGCAGGCCAGTTTCTGGTCGAGTCTACCTTGGATGGATCGACATGGATCCCATCCTTGTTCACTACGTGGCCTGGGAAGTGGACTTCTCGAATACTATGACGAACTTGTCTAGGTAGGGTTTGCACACCCTGTTCATAAGGTCCTTAAATACGGCAGGTGCGTTCAAATATATCAAACCATCCATGATATCAAACATAAAGTATAGTAGTTAAAATAATTCTTAAAACCCAATACGATTGATGTTCAAACCAAACTTTATTTGAGTAACAGAGACATAATAAGGAAAACCCAAAACAAGTTATAAGTTCAAATATCGTTCACAGCGTCTCCTCGTCCTAACACGAAAGCTCGACCTCTTGCCTCGTTTCCATTGTTGTTGTTGTTGTTCCCATTGCCCTGGTTATTGTTGTGGTTCTGATTCTGGTTCAACTGAGGGCAATCGCGCTTGTAATGACCTTCTGCCCCACACTGGAAACATCCCCGATTTCCACGTTGTGGCTGCTGCTGCTGTGGGTTCTGAGGAGCTGGTGGTGAAAGTTGCTGGTTCTGATTAGTTGGCCGTGAGCTTCTGCAATCTTTGGCTTCGTGCCCTATCTTGAGGCATCTCTGACAACGTTCCTTGCGACACCTTCCACTGTGATGCCTGTTACACTTGTTACATAGTGGGTGTACTCCCCTGTATCCACCCTGTTCCTGACTGCCAGATGATTGCTGACTCGGATTCTGGTAGTCATTCGTCCTGCGCTGCTGTGCTTGAGACTGAACGGAAGCTGATCCCCTGCTGGAATCCCCATCCCATTTCCGTTGGTTGTCGTTGGGTGCAGCAGAAGTAGCAGCTGGAGTGACTGTAGCAGTAGCGTTGACACGCTTAGGCAGTTTATTCTGATCCACTGCCTGGTCGGTGATGCGATGAGCGAGACGCTGTATATCCTGGATGTTGTCGAGATTAGCCGAGGTAACATGGCTCTGGATCTCTGGCGCCAATCCCTTGAGATACATCTCGATGCGCTTGTATGGAGGGTCTACCATAGTTGGACACAGCACGGCCAGCTCGTTTGACCGTTTAGTATACGCTTCGATCTCTGATCCAACCATTTTCAAATTATACAGCTCGTCTTCCAACTTGTGAATATCTTCACGTGTACAATACTCCCTCTTAATGAGTTCCTTAAAGTCGTTCCAGGGTGTGGCGTTAGCAGCTGTCAACCCTAAGATTTGAACTTGGGCGTTCCACCAAGTTAGCGCTATTCCTTCTAGTGTGCCAGTGGCGTATTTCACCCTGCGAGCCTCAGGGCATTCACACATTTCGAAGACTGACTCTAGCTTCTCAAACCAGTGGAGGAGTCCCACTGCCCCCTCTGTGCCGCCGAAAGTACTTGGACGACAGTCCATGAAGTTCTTAAAGGTGCAAACTTGCTGCGCTGGCTGACCTATTGTGTACGAATAGGGCAAAGTTTAAATACAAGGGCTAGCTTAGGAATGTAGGATCTAAAGATCCTAGCGTAAGTTATGACTACAGGGTATACTACCTGCTTGAGCAGCTGCAAGTGCCGCAGCAACTTGAGCTTGAACGAGAGCCTCTAGCTGGGCTTGAGTCATGTTGATTCGTCCAGACATGATCTTCATAGTAAAAGTAACGTAAGTGAGAGTGGTTCGCGAGTAGGGCGATGACAGAAAAGTGTAAGCACGTAGGTGTTCTCATGTAATAAAGTCGTGTGTATCTAAGCGTAATGCGAGCAAAGTTCTAAGCAGTTCTAGCAAACAGGCAATAAACATAAACCTTATTACCTAGGATGTCGAGTCTTGCACGTGGAGCGAAGCGTCGTTGTGGATCGTTGAGAGCACTGTTCTGGTTATAGTCTGGTTTTAATAAAAAACGTTTTTTCCCATATTAAAACCTAGTTCTCTATAACCAATGGCTCTGATACCAATCTGTCACACCCCCAAAATCCACCTGCGGAGTATCACCGCTTGGGAGCGTGACATGACCAGGATCTTAACCACCAATCATATTGAACGTGTAATATAGTTAAGTATAGCGGAAGCATTTAAGTAACCCAACATAATTATTAATGTATGAATCATCATAAGTGTTGATATAGCATTCACGATCCTTTGCCCACAACGACCTGCTCCTCCCTGTGCAAGCTCCATAATGTACCTAAGGTCCTGCAAGGCATGCAGCAGAGAGTCAACAACTAGTTGAGCGAGTTCACAGAAAGTAAGTTCAGAAATAGAATGGTATAGCAAGCATTGCGTTCGTTCATCTAATCATGCATCGTATTAGTTCGTTCATTGTTCATGTATAGTATTGGTTTCCATCGCGGGCCCTTTCGGCATGTATGCGAAGACTTGGGTTAATACTCCCAAATATCCTAGACTATGTATATTGGTATCGCTGGCCACCCTGGCATGTGTGCGAAGTTCTAATACGTTTAGTTCGCAGCCTTCCCGAGGCATGTGTGCGAAGATCAGTCATAATTATCGCAGCCAACCCTTGGCGTGTATGCGAAGATCTGTTCAAGTAGGTATACTAGTCTAGCCGTATCTTATCATTCCCCATCCTCACCCTGAGGACTCGTATCATTAAGTTCCATTAACTAAGTATGTATGTATAGTTCATTCAATCCCATTCCCACCCTGGGAACCCCCATGCCTTGGCTGTGTGAACTCACCTTGGGTTGCTCGGCAGATACACAAAGAAAAGAGGGTTCTTGAACTAATAGTGGTCAACCACGTCCTAACAGGGTTACCATACGAGTCAGGTTCGGTTCAAGTAATGCACGTATGTATCACATAAGTTAGCACAATATGAGCATGTGAAGATCATGATTAACACGTATTGCACATAACAGACAAAAGCATATCACGTTCAAATTCAGCCCATTAGTAGTTAGCCCAACATGTTGTGTGATCCACAACATGTTGTGCGATCCAACCTATCCCGGCCCATCATACAACAAGTCCAACACAAAGTCTCGGCCCGACTAACAATCATGCAAATGTCTTGTGCGATTGACCTAGGCCCAACAGTACCCGGCCCAGTATATAAACGATTAAGCCCAACAACATAAGAGTAATTAGTCCAACAATACAACGGCCCAACTAGCAATACGTGGGTAGCTTGTGCGACCAGACGGGTTGTGCGACCGGCTTAGAGCTTGTGCGGTTCTATTTGGGCTGATCGGCCCAACTGCCTAACGACAGTTTGTACGTTTGTGTGTGGCCCAACATCTTGTGCGATCAGCACCAGCTTGTGCGATCCACAAGATGTTGTGCGACCATGCATATCTAAACATCTTGTGCGAGTGGAACTTGTGTGATCAGATCCGATTGTGCGATTGGACATCTTGTGCAACCAAGATGTCTTGTGCGACCGGTTAACCAACTTCCATAATTAACGGCAACAATCAATCCGTAATTTATGCAAACAACTAAGCAGTTTCACAATTCAGATCAAACCTAGTAATTAGCAGATTTTTATATCATATTCAACGTGTTCATCTTTAAACAAATGCATAACAGTATCAAGAATAAACAATCGGATCATAATCAAACATATAGCAATCGGTTGGTTTTAAATCTTGCAACCCTATCATGCATCCTAACCGATTAACACATACATGGACCTATTAGGAATCAGAACTAACATCAGTATGCAATCCGGTTATTATTCAACATATCAACACCTAGTACCGAAAACAATACATAGATCCTGTTTTGTTTACTAGCATGAACCCTAATCGGTCGTGTAACAATATTCCTATTAAGCACATGCAACAACATACGACATACTAACCGAGATGAAGCGAGAACGGAGTCGAGAGCTTCAAAGGGTGGGTGTGTGATCGCCGATTCCGAGAGAGAGAGAGAGAGAGTTTGTGTGCGTGAGTTCTTGTTTGCAAAGCTTGTGAAAAATTAACCCTAATGGTATATGTATCATGTACGCATAAGGAGTGTGGGCCGAAACCTCACTTGGGCCGAGGTGTCTAGTGTGTGGCCCAAATGGGCTTGTGTTCGGTTGGGCATTCGGTTCAAGTAACGTATTCGTAAACACAAGTAATCACGTAACATTCAATCAGTTAATAGCATCACATAAGTTCATCAACAGTTACACGTAATACAAGGGTCGGTAAAGTACGAGTTGTCACAGGCCCCTCTTTTGAAGGCGACGTTACCCTCAACCCAGTAGTTTGAGTCAGCAAGGATACAATCCTAAAGGATTGGATTATTGGAAGATAATGAATTAAGTTATTAACGCAAATTATGGTAGGCCCCGCTTTTGAGACGTTACCCTCGACTAAGTAGTCTGAGTCAGCAGGGATACAGTCCTAAATAGCCGGGTTATAGTATTAATAGTAGTTAACTTATGAGGGGGTCAAAGAGTTTGGATCCCGACCATCCAATACCTATGGGCATTGAAGGAGATCCTACTAAATTTGACCCAGGTCCCTTGCAGGACCTCTAAACGCTGAACAAGGGCAAGACCCTTACCAAACCGTTCCCTTAACCCCCGACCAGGTAGCCAACATACCTCCATATAGACCGTGGAGATATGAATGGTGAAAATCTTTTATTTTATATAGACACTAAAATAATGCCAAGACACCACGGACAAACGATAAGGAAAGATCACCTTCAACATAAGCAACTAGTTATTAAAGTCATTAATACAAAACCAAATAAAAAGTGCAAAAGATTAAAAATAAAAAGTATTATACTAAACACTTGTCTTCACCAAGTGATGTAAGAGACTTAGGCAAACATGGCCTTGATTGTCAAGAACTCTTACGATCAATCTGGGATCCCGAGACGACTCACACACTCTATGATGGACAATGGATGATGGTGGTGGATGATGGTGTTGTGATGGTGGTGGGTGGTGGATGAAGTGTGAGAGAGGTGGTGTGCCAAGGGATGAGTTGCAATGAAACCAAGCACTCCTATTTATAGGCTGAACAGAAGGCTGGGCACGGCCCCGTGTCCGCTGGACACGCCCCCGTGCCTGTCTGACACTCTCTCTATTCATTAATTGTAATTCACAATTACAATTAATGCGCCTACTGTACTTTCACCACGCCCCCGTGTCCGCTAGACACGGCCCGTGGTGGGCAATAGAAGCTTCTATAGGTTTGTCTTTTCTGTTGCTTCTTGGGCACGGCCCCGTGCTGGCTGAGCACGGGGCGTGTTAAGTCTTCTGTCTTCTCTTATTTGCTTGGGAAGATGCTGTTGAGGGGTCGGGCAATCCACTTATGTTCCTTTTCTTGTATTTATGTTAGATTTAGCTGTCTTTTTGCTTCTTTTGTGAATTTGAGCTCATTTAATCCTGAAAATACAAAAGGAAGACCAAAACACTCTTTTTCCAACATTAGTACTTAAAAAGGGTTAGTTTTATGCCTCATTTGATGTAATTTATATGTTGCATTTTACACACATCAAATACCCCCACACTTGAACTTTTGCTTGTTCTCAAGCAAAACTCTTTAATATGTGGCTTACACTCCCAAATGGAATGGGTAGAAGAGAAGGTTTTGGCTTGTCATAGAGTGTCGAGAATCCAAGATTTTTTTTGGGTTTTATTTTTTTATTTATTTACAATCCTATTCGTTATGATTTGTTTAGAACGTTTCATAGGAGAAATTACTTATTTGGGCATAACATGCCTTTTTAAAATTCCATTTATATACAAGTTCACATACCTCACGGGAGAATCACTCACACTCGGCCGAAAGTGTATTTTTAGTGAATCACTCGAGAGCGGCATGGAACTTATTCCTACCATAAGCTTGCCAAGCAATCAATCCTTCTCCTTTTTAACTCGTTACCTTTGTAAATATCAAGAGGACTTTTTGGGTAAAGGCTTGGGCTAAAGGTGGGTGAATGGGTTAGTGGTTAGTAGAAAAGGGCGAAAAGCGTAAAAAACGTCGGTTTTCGTAAAACACTTTGCTTTTAGTGACTTTTTTTTGAAGTATTTCTTCAAACAAGCTTTTGTTTTAAGAGCTTTGTTTGTTTATTTCAAACTTCATCATTTTTTTTATTTTTTTTTAGTCACACGGAAACCGAGCTTGTTACTAAAATAAAGGGTAAAAAATAAAAAGGGTTTTGGTGGGTAAAAGGGTTTTAAGGTAAAGAAATGAAAGGTTTAGGCCAAAGGGGTTAACTAGGGGGATTTTAGGTAGGTGGTAAAAAAAATGAAAAATAATGGTGTAGAAAGAAAAAGGGTTAGTCCTAATGCCTCCATCATTTACTTACTTGGGTTTAAGTTGGTAAGGACCGGGAATGAATTGTCGTGGCAAGTTCTAGAGTCGTAAGAACCAAGCGGCTGGCTATTCACACAAGAAACGAAAAATGAGCATTTAGTCTAAAAAATGTATATTTGTATGCTCAATAAAGGCTCAAAACTCACTTTTTGTGGGAATGGGTTTTTCTATGTGATCAAGTATATATAATCAAATTTTAACTAAGCTTGTTATGCCCGTTTCATAATTTTCTTATGTTGGTTCTTTTTATCACGACGCTATTGGTTGTAAATTTGTAAAAATATAACCTTATTAATCTTAGAATTCCCAACTTAAACTTTAGACAAGTAAAAAAAAAGGAAATTTTTGAAAAAATTTGGGGTGCTTAGCGGTTCCAATAGAGTTTTGTGTAAGGCTTGTTTTTAGGACTTGCAAAATTTCAAGGTTTTAGCATCCCCCCACACTTAAATTACACATTGTCCTCAATGTGTCCCAAAAATAAATTTTTAGGATGATTAGATGTGTAACATGGTGTTTAAAAGCAAAAATTAATGTTACTGGCAGTCTGGACACGGCCCCGTGTCCATTAGACACAACCCCGTGGTGAACTGCCAGTAATGAAAACTTACAGAAGGTGGCCACGGGGGCGTGTTGGCTAGACACGGCCCCGTGTCTGGCAAAAATCTGCAGGAAAGTAACCAAACAGCAGGTCTGGGAGGTGAGCACGGGGGCGTGTCGGCTACACACGTCCCCGTGTGGACAGTCTGTAAGCCTGAAAAATAGGTTCCTTCCTCCGGTTTTTCCATCCTGGCTTTATGAGTGCTAAGGCTTAGCACTCGAATGCCTCGGTTTGTACCTGTTTCATCACTAAATACCATACCAAGCAACACAAACATCCTACATTACCATAGTTAAAGGTTCCAAGCATAAAGTAAAAGAAAAATAAAGCGGAAAATAAAAGTAGTCAAGGAAAGTAAATTGTTCAACACTTGGCATGCAGGCCACAAACTGTTCGATAGATAAAGGGACTTTAACTTGTGGGCTTGCCATTAACCCGCTCCTGCTCCGTCAACCCCCTAGTCCATATCCTCATCGCTGTCATCACCTCCATCCCCATGACCTGCCATATACTCCCGGATGCTGCCGATATCGTCTTGTATATCGTTGATGTTTCGTTCGATAGCTCCGACCTGGTGGTATGTATTGTTGGCAAGGTTGTAGGCGTTCCTGGTACACATGAGGTTTTCCTGCAAAAGATCATGTAAGCTTTGAAAATTAGGAAAACCGCCTCCTTGTGAGAAGGATTGGCCCGGATCACCATGGGGTTGGTACTGGTAGTGAGGAGGTGGTGCGTGAAGAACTAGGGCCTCCTGCGGGTTCCATGCATAGCCTTGCGTCCTTTGGAAGCTCACTGACTCGTCTTCCGCCTCATAAAGTAAGTTCATGGCTCGGCAAATGTGATAGTCAACTCGTCCCGACCATGGGCTTCTCTCAAGGGATCTAGGGATACGCGTGAAGTGCTTGAAGAGGCGGTACACCCATCCTCCAAAGAAGATAGGTGTTGGAGCACAAGCAAGGCGGTTGAGATGCATGTTTCGTAACAGGAGATATGGAACATCGAGAGGCTTCCGGTTGTGGATACAGTGAAGGACAACCAAATCTTTCAACCCTACAACGCCACTACTGTCGTGATGTTGGCTAAGAGAGTAGGTGAGGAGCCTGTGAATGTAGCGATAGAGCGGATCCCTCAGCTTAGTACTCTTGGTGCTGCTAGGGTTGTAGATTCCTTCACCGATTTGAGCCCATGCGGCTTGACGTTCATTTTCATCCAAATCTCGTAATCCCCCGGTGTTTTCCTCGTTTCCCGATTCTTCTTCCCCGTACAGTCCCACACTTGCTCCAAACTGAGCCATAGAGATTGACGACGGGGGTAGCCCAAAGACAAATAAAACCATTAATATGCAAAGAGCTTAAAAGGTTGAAAGGTTCATCGGATGAAAAGCTGCATAATGAGTGAATCGAGGAACAGTAACTAGTCATGTCCACCAACTCATCTCACCAACTCACGCTCACCAACTCACAAAGTCAGAGCAGGTCTGTACAGGCACACCCTATTAACCAGGGGTCCAAAGCCTTGAACCCCAAAAGGGGAAACCCTCCATAAGCAAACAGGTCTCACTAGTATAGTCCATACCATTTCGAGAAGTGTCTTCCACTATAAGAAGACAGCTCAATAACACTTCAAAGACATTCCGAAAAGCAGAGAGATTCCTTAATCTCTTGTCATTTGAAGAGTTCTTGTCACTTCCAAATAACTCTTCATCAGATTCATCTCATTCATTCTATTTGCTTTCTTTTCTTGATCCGAGTCAATCTTGGAGAAGGAACTTCAAAGCAAATAACTCAAATATACTAGTGAACCTCCTTCCACGTTTTGCAAACGTGGAGGGACCCCGCGACCTGCGTTAGCCAAAATCAAACCTTTCAGCCCTTTTGCCTGACCAGTCCAGCTACCATCCTTGGTCCCGTGTTTGTTGCATCAACAAGTTGGCGCCCACCGTGGGGCTACGCCGCTGTTTCTCCTCAAAAGAGACCTGGTACGTGTAGCTCCTTCCATTCCAAACCACTATGTCAGAAAGTGGATCTCCGGGAGAGGTCAACCAGATCCCTAACACCTCTACCCCGGGAAGTGGTCAAGCTCACACAACAATAACAACGCCTTTTTCAACTCCGGGGAGTACACCCGAGTTCCTCACCTTTAACACACCAACCCCATCCAGATCTGGAGCTCCGTCTCCCAACGTTGGTGTGTCTGACACTCCGACACGCGTTGAACTTACCCCCGAGGGGGTCGCTCATAACTTCCTTGAGCTGAGATCACTTCTTAACCAACATGTGAACAGAGAAAGGGAAAAGGGTGTAAGGATTCGTCTAGATTACGACGAGCCTGAGCCAACGTTATCTCCTGGACCACCCCTACCACCCTTCGTTACAAGAAGTGAAGCCGGTCCTAGCAACCCTTCAAACCTGCACCCTTATCTGTCCACTGTGACGAACCCCACTGTTCATCCCATTCTCTCTTCCCAACCAACTGTTAGTGGTACCCCTCTGGGACACGAGTTAACACTCGACCAACTCCTACAATCCCCGGTGACCAGTTGTCCCACTTCTCTGAATACCACATGGGAGCAAGCCCTGTCCGTGCTCCCTTTAGCACGAAGTGCTGTTGCCAGCACCCCTCTTGGGGTAAATTGCTCGGTTGGTCCTGGAAGCCTTCAAGGTTTCAATTTCGTGCCCAATATGATGTCTCAGATGATGGCCCACTTCCCTTGGCAGCACTTCATCAATCAAGTGCTGGCCACCCAGGGAAACCAAGGCAATAATAACAACGGAGGCACGAGACCTGAAGAGGACTTGGCTAAACCTTACAAGCCAAGCAACCTTTCATGCTTTTCAAGACAGATAGCTGATTATGACTTCCAGTCAAAAATCAAAATGCCTGCCCACATCAAAACGTATGATGGGACCGAAGACCCCGAAGATCATCTTCAAATCTTTACTGGTGCTGCTCGAATAGAAAAATGGTCGAATGCTGAATGTTGCCTAATGTTCATGCAAACCCTCATTGGGTCCGCTAGAATTTGGTTCAACGACCTACCTGCTCAAAGCATTCGAAGCTTTGATGATCTCAGCAGAGGCTCCCTGGCAAACTTCTCCCAACAAAGGAGATACGTTAAAGACGCGACTGTAATCTTCCAAATAAAACAACGAGATGATGAAAGCCTACGAGCATTCATTGAACGGTACAAGAAAGAAGGGCTAACCTACGTGGGGGCTGATGAGAAAATGAGGGTTGCCGGTTTTATGAACGCCATAACCTCCAAGTATCTCACACGAGATTTCAACAAATCTCTACCCAAAACCTTGGAAGAAGCCCTTGAAAGAGCTGAGGCTCACATCCGAGGAGAAGAAGCTGTTGATATCAAGGAACAAAGGAAAAGGGGTTCCGGTTGGCGAAGCAGCAGCCCAGCCAGAAAGAGAGGAAACTTTAATTCTTACGACAGACGCTCAAAGGGTTCAGACCCTCGAAGGGTTGAAGGGCGAAACCCTCCAAGCAGGGATAAGAGTATGAGTTTCACTCCTCTCACTAAAACCCCTCAAGAAATCCTGGCAACGGAAGAGGTCAAGCAAAACTTCAGACCTCCCAGGCCTCTTCCCAAAAGTCGGAAAAACGAGAACTCCACTCAGTTCTGTGAATTCCATGAAGAAAAGGGACATCACACCAACGATTGCTTCCAGCTGAAAAAGAGAATTGAAGAAGCTGTCAAGTCAGGGGAACTTGCCCATTTGGTCAAGGGAGTTCGAGACAAGATGGCCGAAAACAAAGGGAAGGAAGTAAACATGGTATGTTCTGACGAAAAGGTCCCTTACAAGAAGCGACGGTTGGAGGATTGGGAACTTCAGTGTGTTTGCTTCCCCCCGACAAGGAAGGACCCGCTCCCTGGTCCCCTTGTGGTTGAAGCCATCGTGGGTACCTTACAAACATGCAAAGCATACATAGACACGGGAGCAGCCACTGAAATCATGTTCGAGAAGTTTTTCAATCAACTAAGCAATGAGGAGCGTTCAAGGCTTCAACCCTCCGGGACCTCCATAAAGGGTATCGCTGACATAACCCTGAAGCCTTTGGGGCAAATAACCCTTGATGTTTGTCTTAAAGAGGGATCAAAGGAAAGAACCCGATCACTAACATTCGTGGTTATCAACATCCCTTCCAACTACGACGTAATCATAGGGAGGCCCGGACAATGTGCATTTTACATGGCTGTGTCTGTTGGCCATGGCACTGTCAAGTTTCCAACCGAGAGAGGGATTGCAACCCTTCAACCCTCTCAGGAAGCTTACCTGATCGAAGGAGAAAGTTCTAATGACGAGAAAGACAAGCAGGGGTTAGTCATCAACCCTAAGTACCCCGAACAGCGGATAAGGGTCAATCCCAACCTCTCTCAAGATACTCTTTCATACCTTGAAAAGCTGCTAAAACATCACAGCGATGTGTTCGCCTGGTCTCCCGAAGACATGACCGGGATCCCTCGAAGCATTGCTGAACATGAGCTAAGAATACCACCGAATGTCAAGCCAGTGGTTCAAAAGAAAAGAAGTTTGGCACCTGAAAGAAGCCTGGCAGCTTGCCAAGAGGTTGAAAAGCTTGTATCAGCTGGCATCCTCCGAGAGGTTAAGTATCAATCATGGATTGCTAATCCTGTCATGGTCCGAAAACCCGACAACTCTTGGAGAATGTGTATAGATTTCAAGGATCTTAACAAAGCTTGTCCTAAAGATTGCTACCCGCTCCCAGAAATTGACCTTAAGGTTGATTCCCTCACGGGATACCCGTTCAAATGCTTCCTTGATGCATACAAAGGCTATCACCAGATCCTCTTGAAAGAAGAGGATGAAGAAAAAACGGCTTTCCACACAGACAAGGGCATTTTCTGTTACCAAAAAATGCCTTTTGGTCTCAAGAACGCAGGAGCCACTTACCAACGACTCGTCGATAAAGCCTTCGAAAGCCAAATTGGAAGAAACATTGAAGCGTATGTCGATGACCTGGTAATCAAAAGCAAAACAGAGTACCAGATGCTTGATGACATCCAAGAAACCTTCAAGAATCTTAGAAAGATCAACATGAAGCTTAACCCGGAAAAATGTTCGTTCGGATTTGATGAAGGAAAATTCCTGGGTCATATTGTTGGAAAACAAAGCATCAAGGCCAACCCCAACAAAGTAAAAGCTGTTCTCGAAGCTAAACCACCAAGAACCAAGAAGGAGGTTGAAAGCTTGAATGGGAAGCTTGCAGCCTTGAAGCGTTTTACCTCAAAACTGGCCGAAAGGTCCCTACCGTTCTACAAAACGCTCAAGAATTGTTCAGATAAGAAAGATTTCAGATGGACCGAGGAGGCTGAGAAAGCTTTCAATCAAATGAAGCAGCACCTTGCTTCACTGCCAGATATTGCAGCACCTGAAACCGGGGAGCTCATATCGGTGTACCTCTCAGTTGCCGACGAAGCCATCAGTGCAGTCCTCACCATTGAAAGGGACAAGGCTCAGGTACCCGTCTATTTTTTCAGCAAAACTTTAAAACTAGCTGAAACCAAATATCCTCCCCTTGAAAAACTAGCCCTAGCCTTGGTCCAAACAGCCAGAAGGCTTAGAAGATACTTTCAAGCACATCCTATACAAGTGGTCACTGACCAACCTGTCAAGAACGTGCTTGAAAAGCCTGAAAACTCAGGAAGATTGGCAAAATGGGCAGTGGAACTAGGTGAACATAACATCACCTATGTCCCACGAAAAGCAATCAAAGCTCAAGTTTTGGCTGACTTCCTAGTAGAAGTCCCAAGCCAAAAGACTGAAGAAGTAAACACCACAACCACTGAACCCTCCAACCCTGAAGCCTGGAAACTGTTCACCGACGGGGCTTCAAGCGTTGAAGGGTCAGGAGCTGGTGTAATCCTAATCAACCCTGAGGGGCTAGAATTCACATATGCTCTTCGTTTCAACTTTCAGACCACTAATAACGAGGCTGAATACGAAGCACTGATCGCTGGCCTCCGGCTAGCCAAAGAAATGAAAGTCAAAAAGCTTGAAGTGTTCACTGATTCGCTACTAGTATCAAGCCAAGTCAATGACAGCTATGTCGCCAAGGAGCCCAACATGAGAAGGTACAAAGAAAAATCAAAGGAATTAATGAACACCTTCCAGGCATGCAACATCAAACAGATTCCAAGATCCCAAAACAAAAAGGCTGACGCCTTAAGCAAGTTAGCGTCCCTCACATTCGCCCACCTCACAAAAAAGGTGTTGGTTGAAGTGTTGAAGGCTCGTTCAATTGACGAATTAGAAGTACAAGATGTGGTCACCGAGGAAGATCCAAATTGGATGACTCCCATAAAGAAATTCCTTCAAAACAACGAACTACCAAGTGATCAAATAGAAGCTGAAAGGGTAAAGATCAAAGCAAGACAATATGTGTTGCAAGGAGAAATCCTCTATAAAAAAGGATACCTTACACCATTGCTAAGGTGTGTGGGCCCTGAACAAAGCAAGTATTTGGTTAAAGAAGTGCATGAAGGAATATGTGGAGCTCATTTCGGAGCTAGGTCGGTGGTTGCAAAACTCATGAACTTGGGATACTTCTGGCCTTCAATGCATCGGGATACCGTCGAGCAATTGAAGAAATGCGATGCCTGCCAAATCCACTCCCCAATACCAAAAAGTCCAAAACATGACTTGGTCCCCATAACTTCAGCATGGCCATTCCATAAATGGGGAATGGACATAGTTGGACCATTCCCTCCAAGCAAAGGGGGAGTAAAATTCCTGTTGGTAGCAATTGATTACTTCAGCAAATGGCCAGAGGTCAAACCCCTTGCCAAAATCACAGGAAAGCAAATCATAGACTTTGTATGGGAGAACATCATATGCCGCTATGGGCTGCCAGGGGTAATTGTGACCGATAATGGGAAACAATTCGCTGAGAAACCCTTCAGCCTTTGGTGCAAAGAGTACAGGATCAACCAAATCTTCAGCTCAGTGGCTTACCCGCAATCAAACGGTCAGGTTGAAAGGACCAACAGAAGCATAGTGGAAGGCATCAAGACAAGATTGGGGAGATATGAAAGTAATTGGCTGGAAGAATTGCCTAGCGTTTTATGGGCAATCAGAACAACAGAAAAAGCAAGTCACAGAAAAACACCTTATAGCTTGGTATTCGGATCCGAAGCCGTAATCCCCGCTGAAATAGGAGTTGTAACCCAACGAATTGTCAACATGGATCCCGAGGTAAACACACAAGAGACCATGTTGAACTTACAACTCTTAGAAGAGGCACGGGATCAAGCAGCAATACAAGAGGCCAAATACAAGCAAAAGATGGAAGCATATTACAACAAAAAGGTCAAGAACGAACGATTCAAGCCAGGAGACCTAGTTCTCAGAAACAATGAGGCCAGCAAAAAGGAAAACCAAGGAAAATTAGGCCCAAAATGGGAGGGGCCATACACCATCCTCGAAGCACACAAGGGTGGATCCTACAAGCTGGGAGATCTAGAAGGCAAGAGGCTCCCAAGGCACTGGAACGGAAAAACTTTAAGAAAATTCTATGTTTAGAAAGTTTGGTTTGTGGCAAAACAAAAACCTTTTGTAAAAGCAAATGTTGCTTGAATGAATGAAGTTACTTTATCAAACTTGTCTTTCTATCCTAATATCAGGTTGAGAACCTAGCAAAAAACTCCATGGCAAGGGCCATGTAAGGGGATGAGCTCCCAGGCCATATCGCTCAATAGGTTCAAGGGTTGAATGGACCTATATAAGGGGTGAGTTCCTAAATCAATACAACTCCATGAGACTTATCAAAGAAAAACCATAGTGTCTCATAGACAGGTTTGAACAGCCTACACCAATCGTTCCTTAAGTCTAAAAAATGTACCCAATAATCAGACTTACGAAACCAAACAAATCACAACGAAATAAAAGAAAAGGATAGATACTACGTCTTGATGATAAACACTAAGGCAAAGTGACTGCAGCACTGAACCCTTTAAAGTGTAAAAAACATAAAGACAAAGTAAACAAAGACAAGGCAAGAAAATAAAAACAAACAAGCCTATCAACCAAACATACAAACCAAATCAGAAGCTACCCAAAGATCAACCAACAGGTACCGAGCTTGAAAGGTTAAAGGCTTTAACCCACCAGCAACTGTACAAAAAGCCTGAAGGGTTGAAACCCCACAAAACAAAACCAAGCAAATGGAACCAACAAAAACATCAACGACAAACATCATGTCATAAGTTAGAAAGGCCATAAAAGACCTTCATAAGACAGTTAAAGCAAGCCCTAGTGACTTGCAAATAAAACTAATGTTCAACAGCCATATAGGCCCAACCAACCAACCATGGGAACCTTAAGGGTCCCCAAAACCTAAACATTGTTTAAAACATTACAAAACATAAAATGTTTGCTAAGAAAGCTACGAATAAATGTCAGTTATCAGAGGGCTTGGAACCTTCACCCTTAGACTTTTTAGCTTTCTTTGTCTTCTTCACCTTCACAACTTCTTCACCACCAACTGCAGAGGTTTCCAAACCAGCATCTTTCGAGGTTTCAGGCAGACTCGAAAGGGTATCATCACTGTCCCCGGAGTAAGACCTCTTCTTTGACAAGGAACCCAAAACCTCAGCACAAACCTTCTCATTTAACCCCTCAGGCTTCAACCCCTGTAAAACAGACAAAGGCTTACCAAAACAAGAGGATACCTCATGAATAAAGGGGTAGGTTAGCCTCTCCATCTGCTCAACAGAAGCCTTGAAGACATCAGAAGCCTCAGGGCGAAACATGGGTGATTTCTCCAAAGGTTGCCCAGATTCATGAAGTTTATACCCAGCAGTAAGGCCTTGATGCTTCCCCAGGTTCAGCAGCTTTGTGTAAACATCACCAAGGGCAGAGTTAAATTCCTTAGAGTGCAAAAGATAAGTCACAATCTGCTGAAACCCATGCTCGATCAACCACTGATTATCCGCAGTCACCTGACCAACGGAAGCCTTCAACCCCTCCTTTTCTTCACGAAAAGCCTTCTGCTGGACAGATAAGGCCTCTCGGTCAGCCTTCAATTTCAACAAATTTGCTTCAAAACTTTTCCTCAGGTCACCCATCTCAATGGCATGCATCTTCTTCAGATCCTCAATCTCCTTCTTCCAAGCTGCCTCCTTCTCTGCAAACCCAGCCACTTCCTTCTTCATCGATGCAAGGGAGGATTTCATTTTGTCTTTCTTTTTAGAAAAATCCTCATACTCCCGCATCCTTTGGCGAAAGCGTGTAATCCCTTGGGGAAGCATGGCTGCAAGGTTGCAAGTAGTTAAAACCATGCGAGATAACATAGTGTCATCATCCATCTCAGCAATAGCTTCACGAACGGAAGGAGGAGCAAGATGACTAAGAGCATCTTCACAAACAGCAGCATCCTTAAAAGTGTCATCATTCTTAACCAACCAAGTAGGCACATAAGTGCCCTCAGGGTTCAACCCTTCAACGTCTCTGCTTGACGATTCTTGAACAGGGGTAGCAACACCCTTCTTCCCTCGAACCTTCTTACCATGCACAACTAATTCCTTCTCCTTCTCAACCTCCACTTCAGCCTGATCCTCAGAAGCCTCGATATCATCACTCAAATCCACTGGCTCAGTGGAAGTGGATTGAGGAGCAGCTTTCAGTAAACGACGAGATAACCGGCGAGTTGAAGGCTTGGGAACATTGGACTTGGTAAAACCCTTCGCATTTGCAACACTGACATAACCTGAACCCTCAAACCTCTGCTCAGAGGTCCTCACAACAACATTTTCACCCGGAACAGTCGGAGCATCTTCAAAAACCACATCGGACGTATCGTCACTCTTGATGAAGTCCAAAGCAGACATAACTGCCAAAAAACAAATAAAGAAAATAAGTCACAAACAAAGTAAGATGAAAAGGTATAGGGGAAAAAATGCATACCAAGGCCATTTCTCATCAACACCGGATCCCGATCAACTTTTGCCCAAATATTACTAACCCCAAAAAGCACTAACAAATGTTCGGGAAAAGGGCGAACCCTCGAAGGGCACCCCCGAATGGCTGAAAGAAAGGCATCATTCAATTCAGACTCGGAAGGCTCCGGATCGTTGAGAACAGCATCCGGATGCCTCCACACCATTTTGAAAGGAATAATGGATTCAGAAACCCAGAAAAACGTATTCTTCCATGATCCAAGGGTTGTAACCATGGATGAAACAAGACAAGTATCAACCTTTGTGTTCTCAAAAGTAAACCAATCACCATTTTTGGCTAACCGGAAGAACCTCCGAAAGAGCAACAATGAAGGATCATAACCTAAAGCACGACACAGCACTTCAAAGTGCAAAACCCTAGCCATTCCTTTCGGATGTACTTGCCCAAAAGACACTCGATAATATTCAAGCAAATTTAGAACAAAAAACGAAAAAGGGTAACGAAGATTAGACCACTCAAAATGCCGACAATACAAAGCAATAAAACCAGGAATCGGTTTGTCAACGGAAGCATCGCAAGCAGGGGCGGTCGGATTAAACTGTTTATCGATACCATATTCAAGGCAAAACAGGTCTACCTCCTCTTGTGTCAACCGAGAAAATGACCTCGCTAAATCCTTAAGGGCACCCATGATCGAAAAAAGTAAAAGTGAAAACGGAGAAGAAAACTAACCTGAGGGAGGAAAAACTGTGAATGATTGAAGGGAAAATGATGAAGTTTTGTAATTGTAAAAATGAATATAAGAGTAAAGTAAGGGTATTAAAGATAAAAATAAAAATCTCTGCCAATCCGCCGCCTGACACATGTCCAATCAACTGTCAAATCGATTAAATTTCAACATTCAAAAAAGTAACCGCCTCAAACCCTTCAAGCCTCCAAACAACGAACCCTTGAAGCCTTTAAAAGACATGCATAAAAGTCAGAAGTCTTTGAGCCTAATACCCCAAAAACCTCTGACTTGGGGGGCTGACGACGGGGGTAGCCCAAAGACAAATAAAACCATTAATATGCAAAGAGCTTAAAAGGTTGAAAGGTTCATCGGATGAAAAGCTGCATAATGAGTGAATCGAGGAACAGTAACTAGTCATGTCCACCAACTCATCTCACCAACTCACGCTCACCAACTCACAAAGTCAGAGCAGGTCTGTACAGGCACACCCTATTAACCAGGGGTCCAAAGCCTTGAACCCCAAAAGGGGAAACCCTCCATAAGCAAACAGGTCTCACTAGTATAGTCCATACCATTTCGAGAAGTGTCTTCCACTATAAGAAGACAGCTCAATAACACTTCAAAGACATTCCGAAAAGCAGAGAGATTCCTTAATCTCTTGTCATTTGAAGAGTTCTTGTCACTTCCAAATAACTCTTCATCAGATTCATCTCATTCATTCTATTTGCTTTCTTTTCTTGATCCGAGTCAATCTTGGAGAAGGAACTTCAAAGCAAATAACTCAAATATACTAGTGAACCTCCTTCCACGTTTTGCAAACGTGGAGGGACCCCGCGACCTGCGTTAGGCAAAATCAAACCTTTCAGCCCTTTTGCCTGACCAGTCCAGCTACCATCCTTGGTCCCGTGTTTGTTGCATCAACAGAGATCGAGTACCTTGTCCCGCCACATCGAAATGCAACCCCTTCATTGTCGAACGGGTCACACCTTGAGGTGAAGGTAAAAGTACTATAGAACTCCATGGTGCATTGATGCACCGACCGAAGTCGAGTGGTCAATGCAACTCTTAGTGGTCCCGTAACGATGTTGTTGAATCGATCCAGCTGGTTTACCAAGGTTAACAGGTTCGTGCATGCTCGCCTGGGGTACTCCTCGGGTCTTGTTTGAAGTATTTCGTATCTTGCCCTAGCGTCGAGCTCACTTGCGTTGAACCTTCTGAACTTTGCCATCTGAAAGAATACACCAAAAATTAGCAAAAAACAATGAGATTTTTAAAGAAACTGCAAACAGTGGGCTGGACACGGCCCCGTGTTCAGCGGGCACGACCCCGTGTCCAGATGTCTGTAACCCAAAAACTTCATTTTTCGTCCCGGTCCCGAAAATCTGAAAATTTTTTGCCAAGTAGGTGCGGTTCCCCCCGAAAATGAAACCCTAAGTGTCGTTTTTCCCAAAACAACCCATTTACCCTTCCAATTTCATCTTTTTCGGTTCAAAAATAAGGGTTTGAGGTTTTAGTGAGAAATCGGACAAATCTATCAACAATACAAGTGTATTTACTTCCCACTATACTAATCTAAACTAATACTAACAGATTCCATCAAAAATTTGAAGTTCGATCCGGGTGAACTGGAAGAACACTAGATTTTTTTCCCCAAATCTTTGATGTTTAACTACATGCAAGTAACTAATCTAACTACTAATGATGATAGAATCATACCTTGATGTTGTTAAACGTGGAAGTAACGTCGGAAATCTGTGGAAAATCGCCTTGAACCAGAGCGTTTTCGGCAAAACGGGGCGTGTGGAATGAGGTAATTGTTATGAAAAGAGGGTTTTATCCCGACAGTTGCCTCGACACGGCCCCGTGTCCAGCGGACACGGCCTCGTGCCGAGCAAAAGTTTTAAATTTTTTTTATGTGCTTGTGTGCATACACCTTTTTTTCCGAAAACATGGTTAGAAGACTTACCGGTTTTGATGTATACTCGTTTGTTTGCAACATTTCGGGTATGATGTGGATGCTTTTCATTCATTAACCGTTTGAAGCGAGATCTCCTCTTCTTCATCCTCAATGGATCCTCGGTAGAGTTTTAGCCGTTGGCCATTGACTTTAAATGGTATACCATTTCGAGCTTTAATTTCTACTGCACCGTGAGGAAAAACATGGGTGACGGAAAAAGGTCCTGACCACCTAGATTTTAGTTTACCAGGAAATAATCGAAGTCGCGAATTAAACAACAGAACTTGGTCTCCTACCCGAAATTCATTAGACTTAATATATTTATCGTGTAAATTTTTCATTCTTTCCTTATAAATTTCGGAGTTAGAGTATGCATAATTCCTTAATTCGTCTAATTCATTCATTTGACAGAATCGATTTTTACCTGCAGTTTCTAAGTCTAAGTTTACGTTTTTTATTGCCCAGTAGGCTCTGTGAGCTATTTCTACTGGCAAGTGACAACTTTTTCCATAGACGAGCTTATATGGGGTTGTTCCTATAGTAGTTTTATAAGTAGTGCGAAAAGCCCATAAAGTATCATCTAATTTATCAGCCCATTCCTTTTTATTTAAACCTACGGTTTTTTCAAGTATTCATTTTAAACCTCGGTTAGTCACTTCGGCTTGCCCATTTGTTTGAGGGTGATATGCTGTTGAGACCCGGTGATAGACCCCATACCTTGTTAATATTTTTTCGAGTTGATGATTGCAAAAATGGGTACCTCTATCACTTATCAAAGCTTTTGGTGTTCCAAAACGAGAGAATAACTTTTTCAGAAATTTTACCACTACTCTTCCATCGTTAGTTGGAAGAGCTTCGGCCTCTGCCCATTTAGACAAGTAATCGACTGCCACAAGTATATATTTGTTTCCTTTTGACGGTGGGAAGGGTCCCATAAAATCGAGTCCCCACACATCAAAAATTTCACAAACGAGAATGCCTTTTTGAGGCATTTCGTTTTTGGAAGAAATATTACCTGATCTTTGGCAAGCGTCACATGCCTTTACAAGATTTTGTGCGTCTTTGTAAATGGTTGGCCAATAAAATCCTGAATCAAATACCTTTCGTGCGGTACTAGCGGCACCATGATGCCCTCCGTATGGACCTTCATGACAATAACGGAGAATTCTTCGTGCTTCACTACCATGGACACACCTTCAGATGAGTTGGTCGGCACACATTTTGAAAAGATAAGGGTCTTCCCAAAAGTAATGCTTTACATCAGCAAAGAATTTCTTTCTTTGGTGATGCGGCCATCCTTTGGTGACTATACCGCTAGCTAAATAATTACCATAGTGGCATTCCATGGTTCTTGTCTACTCTCCATCATTTCCAAGGACTCTGTGGGAAATTTTTCGTTGATATGCTCGTCCCTGGTTGCCTCCAAAGCTGGGTCTTCTAGGCGTGAGAGATGATCTGCACCAGTGTTTTCTGCTCCTCTTTTGTCTTTGATTTCAATGTCGAACTCTTGGAGGAGTAGAATCCATCTGATCAAACGGGGTTTTTGTGTCTTGTTTCTTGAAGAGGTATCTGATAGCTGCATGATCTGTATAGACTTTAGGAAGTTCTTTGAGCTCCATGGGTGGGTCTTTAGGTGACACCTTATTTTGTAGCTCATCTAGATCAAGAACCTTAAAGGTTTGCTCTATGGCGATCTCTTCTTCAACAAAGTGGTTATCTTCTTCAGTTGTATCGGGTGGCTCATCCTCATCTTCAATTAGGGGGTCATTATTGCCAAAAGGATATTTCATTGAACGCTCAAGATCTATGCTCCTTTTGAATGCCCCTAATTGAAGAGGTAGATTGTTAAATTTCCGGTTCTCCAAAGCTTTATGAGTTTTTACAAAAGGTTTTCCCAAGACTAGAGGAGCGTCATCGGGGATGACGAAGTCGGTTGGAATAACCATTTGATTTGCTTGAACCAAGACATCCTTAACTACACCGATTGATTTTATTACTTAACGATCGGATAGAAAAATGGGTATTTGAAGTGGAGCAAAATCACTAATACTTAACTTTTCAAAAATGTAGTTAGGCATTATGTTAACACAAAGATCTTTATCAATGGTGATATTACTAATAAATGCATTTTGAAAGAAACATGGAACCGGTGTAATGTTAATTTCAAAATGGTCTTCTTTTATTAGCGAGGTTTGATCATTTGTTAACTTAACACTTACCATTTCTTCAATTTTAGTGTTAGTGCTTAACTCTTTTAAAAACGTGGCATGAGGGGTTACTAAACAATGATTTTCGAAAGAAGGTGACAAGAGATTAATTTCTTTAAAATTAGACTCTTTTTGAATTTTAACATTATCGGCCTCACCTTTTTCGTTGTTTAACTCATGTGTCGGTTTTTCACTTTCTTGTTCTTCCATTTTTACATTTTCAACTATCTCTACGTTATTATTAAAATTTAATTCTTCTCCTGCGCGGGACTCCTCTTCCCTTGCACGAGATTCTTTTATGCAACATTCGATAGTTTTAATGTGTTCTAATATCCTATTGGTTACTTCGGTGACAGAGAAAGAATTGGGATCCTCAAAGCTTGAATCCGGTTGTTCGATCCTTGGTTCCTCATAGTACCCATATGAAGTAGATGGTTCAAACCATTGTTCTTCATTGTAAGTATATGATGGATAAGGGTCGTAACTTTGTTCTTCATAGTACTCATATGAGGTGGGTTGTTCACGCCATGGTTCCTCATAATAAGTGTATGAAGGTTGTGGCTCATATCTCGAGTCATCGAAGTATGAGTATGAAGGCTCATACCTTGGTTCATCAAAATATGAGTATGAGGGAGGAGGTTCATACCTTTGGTCTTCATAGGATGTGTATGAAGTTGATGGCTCGTACCTGGGCTCCTCATAATAGTTGTATGAAGTGGATGGTTGAAACAAGTTACAATATTGTACCGAGTGCGGGTTTCCACAATTAGTGCAATAGTCTCTCATATAATCATCCTCCTCATATGTGTAGTTGTAACCTCCTGAGTATTAATCCATAAGAATCACTCAGCAGACCACAACTGAGTCTCGGGACCAGAAAACAAAAACAAAGACGGAAACAGAAGCTGGACACGGCCCCGTGTTCAGTGGACACGGCCCCGTGTTCAGGATCTGTATCTGGGCGTTTTAATTAAAGTTACTGGTCTCGTTGAGCACAGGGGCGTGTTCAATGAGCACGACCCCGTGTTTAGACTCTGTATCTGGGTATCTAACTAAAAATATGCAGCACGGGGGCGTGTTCAGTGAGCACGACCCCGTGTTCAGGCTACTGTAAATGCAAACTAAACTAAAATGCAGAAAAATGTGTGCGCGTTTTAAAAAGGTTTTGAAAAACTGATTAGGCCGTCGATTTTAAGCTTTCTTAAAATCCTTGTGTCTCCGGCAGCAGCGCCAAAAACTTGATGTGCGTGTAGTGTAATATATTTTTAATGTATATTTTAAGCCCTTTTTACACTTTTAGCCAAGTTTTAAATTTATAAAACACGATATTTACTAACACTAAACACACATATGGGCAAGTGCACCCATCATGGACGTAGCATAGTGTTGGTAAGATACCGAGGTCGTCCAAGGACACAATAGCTTTTAGTACCGGTTTATCCTCAATGTCTAATCAAATCAAAATGTTAGAAAAGGTTTTTAAACTAAGAAAATAAAAACTAACTAAATGCTGAAAAATAAAAATAAAATAAAAACAGTTAGACAAGATGAATCACTTGGATCCGACTCGTGTATTAGTATAACCTTTGATTATTTTCGCACTTTTGCACTTGTTTAAGAGATTATCTTAGATATTGTAGTAGGCCCCTCTTTTGAAGGCGACGTTACCCTCAACCCAGTAGTTTGAGTCAGCAAGGATACAATCCTAAAGGGTTGGATTATTGGAAGATAATGAATTAAGTTATTAATGCAAATTATGGTAGGCCCGCTTTTGGCGGTGACGTTACCCTCGACTAAGTAGTCTGAGTCAGCAGGGATACAGTCCTAAATAGCCGGGTTATAGTATTAATAGTAGTTAAGTTATGAGGGGGTCAAAGAGTTTGGATCCCCGCCATCCAATACCTATGGGCATTGAAGAAGATCCTACTAAATTTGACCCAGGTCCCTTGCAGGACCTCTAAACGCTGAACAAGGGCAAGACCCTTACCAAACCGTTCCCTTAACCCCCGACCAGGTAGCCAACATACCTCCATATAGACCGTGGAGATATGAATGGTGAAAATCTTTTATTTTATATAGACAGTAAAATAATGCCAAGACACCATGGACAAACGATAAGGAAAGATCACCTTGAACATAAGCAACTAGTTATTAAAGTCATTAATACAAAACCAAATAAAAAGTGCAAATGATTAAAAATAAAAAGTATTATACTAAACACTTGTCTTCACCAAGTGATGTAAGAGACTTAGGCAAACATGGCCTTGATTGTCAAGAACTCTTACGATCAATCTTGGATCCTGAGACGACTCACACACTCTATGATGGACAATGGATGATGGTGGTGGATGATGGTGTTGTGATGGTGGTGGGTGGTGGATGAAGTGTGAGAGAGGTGGTGTGCCAAGGGATGAGTTGCAATGAAACCAAGCACTCCTATTTATAGGCTGAACAGAAGGCTGGGCACGGCCCCGTGTCCGCTGGACACGCCCCCGTGCCTGTCTGACACTCTCTCTCTTCATTAATTGTAATTCGCAATTACAATTAATGCACCTGCTGTACTTTCGCCACGCCCCCGTGTCCGCTGGACACGGCCCCGTGGTGGGCAATAGAAGCCTCTATAGGTTTGTCTTTTCTGCTGCTTCTTGGGCACGACCCCGTGCTGGCTGAGCATGGGGCGTGTTCAGTCTTCTGCCTTCTCTATTTTGCTTGGGAGGATGCTGTTGAGGGGTCGGGCAATCCACTTATGTTCCTTTTCTTGTTTATGTTAGATTTAGCTGTCTTTTTGCTTCTTTTGTGAATTTGAGCTCATTTAATCCTGAAAATACAAAAGGAAGACAAAAACACTCTTTTTCCAACATTAGTACTTAAAAAGGGTTAGTTTTATGCCTCATTTGATGTAATTTATATGTTGCATTTTTCACACATCAGCTGTATGCTGAGACTGACTTTGAAATCATCAAACAAAACTTTAGGTAGACCTTTGGCAAATATGTCAGCAATTAATCTGATAGCGAAATGGACCATGAAGAATGGGAAAGTGACCCCATTGTACCTGTTGACGAACAAAATGAATATTTAGCTCAATGTGTTTAGTGTGGTTGCGAATGAAAGACATTCGCCACGCCATAACAATAATGACCAAGCATCTTTCATCATTATCTTGAAACCCTTGACAACAACTAAACATGTGCCAACAACAAAGTCCACATATAAACACGTGGAGGTCAAGCCAAGAGCCAAAACAAATAAAACATTTAAACAAATACAAAGCCTAGTGTACAACATGTCGAAGCCAAATAAAACACTAGTGCAAATAGTACAAGCACCTTATGTATATCAACGTTGATAATCGATATCATGTACATTCATTAAAGAAGTGACCAATGCATAGTTTAGAAACACCAAACGCACACAAAGGTTGAATATGTATATAATATCACCAAATGCACACAAAGGTTGAATATTTATATAATATCAATTATCAACATTTGTATACAATCATAAGTGTAGGCTTGGACTAAAGGAGGCGTGGTCACTTTTCAAAAGCCATCTCAGCCGCCAACCTTAAACGGTTATCACCATGGCCAAGATTCAGTTATAAAAAACCAAAGGCTCAGTAAAGCTTCATTGCCTACCTTTCCAAACCTGTCGAATAGAACCAATGCTACGCATACATTACTGATGACACCATTGAGGCTCATACAAATATCACAGCCCCATTAACAATAACCAATCGAGCTGACTAAGTAACATACAACAATCACGTATCCAAACACCCTATTCGAGCATCTTCTCTAACAATCATATAGATGACTCACTAATCCAACTGTTAACATACAACAATCACAAATCCTATGTGGTAAAAAGACACGGTAATCACAGATCCAAACGTCCCATCATAGGCAACAACAAAAACCAACCAATATTAGCTATAAACAAAAGGCAATCACAGATTGAAACACTCATTCAAAGTATGTTTTCTAACATATCACGTACAAGGCTCACCAATGCCTCATGGACTAGATTCAACCATCAATATAACAACCTAAAAATCCCAAACCATGCAACATGAACTATAAAGGGACAACAAGAACAACAAATCCAAACACTCATTCAAAGCATCTTAAGGCTCACCAATGTGTCATTGCCTATACATATCACATGCAAAGCTAAAATTCTAACATATCACATACATGGATCACCAATGACTCTTCATCCATGCATGTTGAAAAATAAATTAGATTCAACTGTCAAATAACAACCCAAAAAGTCCATACTAAGCAATCCGAGCCATAAATGAACAACAATGACACATATTCAAAGCATGCTAAGGCTCACCAATGGCTCATCTCCTATATATCTTAAAAAATCAAACACGCCACATAAACACGAGTAGGCCGGGCCAAGAGCCCACACAAATAAACTACTTAAGCAAACACAAAAGCACACCGTACAACATATCAAAGCCAAATAAAACAATAATGCAAAAGGTAAAAACACCATATGTATATCTATGTTGATAATTGATATTATATAAATTTATCTACATTCATGTTTAATTTTTCAAGGACTATCTATTTGTGATCTAGAAATTATCAACATAAATCCATTTTAGAATTTATGGCGACTTTCTCCTTTTGGGATTTTCTCTTTCGGTTGCTTTACCGAGTGTCGATACTATAGTGATGACGTAACAAAATAAAACGCCGGGCAATGCCAAAAAGTTTTACTAGTTTAAAAGTTAAAATTATATAATTCTAAAACAAAGAAAATTAATGGAAAATCAAATTATGGGGTGGCATTTTCATCATTTACTTTTGTAGTACGATATAAGGGGAAGTGGGGGTGGTCCGTGATGGGCCATCCTTCACGCGTTATAGGCACTAGAACACCGCCGCCACCATGTAACTCCACGCGTGAAAAATAAAACGCGTGAAACATATCACGCGTTGCAAATCAAGTTTACCGTTTGGAAAATGACCGTTGTGAGAGATTTTGTGACTGTTTGGGGTTAATTTTTTGAGGTTTTTTTTATATTAAATCCAAATCATTCCCCCACTCAATCAAAAAAATCAAAAAACTCTCCAATTCAACTCAAAAATTCTCCAATTCAACTCAAAAATTTTACAACAAACATGGAAGGTTCAAGCAAGAGAGGTGCGGGTTCGAAAAAAAGAGGTTCGGGTACAAAGAAAAATCCTGTAAGACCCAAGGTTCAAGCGAATCTTGGCGAGCCGACACGCTTTAGGTTGCAAGATGAACCCGACCAAGTCCCACATTTTCAAACCCAACAATATCCACCCTTTCAAACCCAACAATATCCACCCTTTCAATCTCAAACGTATCAAAACCAACCGTTCGTTCCACCATTTCAACCTCACCAATTTCAACCCCAATCGTTTCCACACTTTCAAACCCAACCCCACAAACTCGACCCACTACTAGAAGATAACACCCTCATCCATCAATTTGCAAATGCGTATCGTGAACCACAACCAAGTCTCGACGACGATGAAGACGATGATTACGTTCAAGAAGAAGAAGAAAAAGAAGAAGAGGAAGAAGAAGAAAACGATGACGTTCAATAAATTGTCCCGTCATCCGTTTGAAAACATTGGACGAGCGAGGAGGTCGCCTTGGTGAAGGCATACTTGCACATCTCCGAGAACAAGAAACATGCCAACGAGCAAAGAAAGGATATGTTTTGGAGACGGGTCATAAATCATTTTAGCCAACTTCCCGATTCAACGGAATGAAACATGGACCAAATGACGTCGAAATGGACAGATTTGAATGGGAAAATTAGTAAGTTCAACGGTTGTCTCATTCAAAAGGTATGTTTTTTTAATAAAGTTTAAAACTTTATTTTTTATTTTAGAAACAGTAATTTTTTTTGAAAACAGAAACAGTTTCTAAAAAAACAGAAAACTGTTATTTAAAAAAGTTACAGTTTTTTAAAAACAAAATTCTGATATTTTTTTAAAACAGAAAACTGTCATTTTTTTTAAACAGAAACAGTAATTTAAAAAAAAATAGAAACAGTTTAAAAAAAACAGAAAACTATTATTTTTTAAGTTTTCTGTTTTAAAAAAAAAAACAGTTTAAAAAAACAGAAACAGTTTAAAAAAAACAGAAACAGTTTAAAAAAAACAGAAAACTATTATTTAAAAAAACAGAAAACAATTTTTTTTAAAAAAATACATAACTTTTTATATTTTTTTGTATAACCGAAATCCACAAAGTGGAGCGAGCGAGGCGACAATCATGCAGCAAGCCACCGAAGAGTATTGCAAACTCTACCATAAGAGGAGTTTTCCACACGTGGCGTCATGGGAGGTTGCGAGACGTCACCCGAAGTGGGTCCCTGTTGATTTGGTCGACATGGGTAAGCATACGGCTCCAAAAAAAAGAGGAGGTCCGAAAAGATCAAAGACCTCCGATTCGGGGAACTACATGACTTCCGCGTCGGATAACTTGCCCCAAATGAATTTAAACAAAGACCCCCTTGACGAACCCGATCAACCCGTTGATGACCCCGTTGAAGAAGATACACCTACAAGGCCACGCCGCAAGAAAAGTGGTGAATCGTCAAGCAAAAGAAAGGAAGTGGTGGCGGAGTCCATCTTCAGAATCGAAGAGGCGAAATTGGCGCTATACAGCGAGTCCAAACAAAGAAAAGAAAAACTTGTGTCCGTAAAACTTGAACGCGAGCACGCGTACATGGGTCACTTGAAAACGGTAGAAAGACAAAATGATTTAAAAATCTTGTGTGAGCCGCACGTGTCACACCCCGACCACGTAAAACAACAAATCGTGGCGGAAACGACGGGGAGTGTCGTAACAGAATCATTGTTTCACAACCATGGATCAAATAGTTTTGTTTTATTGAATTATAGAACCCATTGTTTTATTACAAATCATATAAATACAAATATTGTCTTTCGAGTTTTAAAGTCACTAAGGCACGAGTCCATCCTATATATAGCATGCATCAACAATCATCACATAGCAGCACCTGAAACATATGTGAAAATAGGTAAGTCAGCATAAAAATGCCTGTGAGTAACATAGGTTTTGTTGATTTAGATTCATGGCTTTAGTTAACGTAAGAAAAAGGTTTTATGTTTTACAAAAATAGCCATGAATCCTTGTAAAAGTTTTGTTTCAAAAAAATGTATTGTCTTGATAAAAGGTTTGTAGTATACACAAAAAATATACTTTGGTTTGGAAATAGTTAAACGTATAGTATATCAAAATATAATTTTGTTACTAAAATAATAGATTTGGTAATATATCACAAATATACTTTGGTTTTGAAAGATAACATATCAACTATGCTTTGGTTTTGAGAATAGCATATCAACTATGCTTTGGTTTTGATAATAACATATCAACTATGTTTTGGTTTTGAAAATAACATATCAAGTATGTTTTGGTTTCGAAAATAACATATCAACTATGTTTTGGTTTTGAAAATAACGTATCAACTCTGTTTTGATTTTGAAAATAGCATATCAACTATGCTTTGGTAAATAACAAAGTACTATATTAAAACATATGTTGGATTTTGTACATAGTATATCAAAAATATACTTTGGATAATATCACATTTGTGAGCACATCAAACTGTACCTTGGTAGTATATCAAAATATACAAGAAAACGTGATTTAGTATTCATTCAAACCTAAGTGTATCAAACTACACCTTGGAGACTATAGAAATACCACAAAGGCAATTTCTATTTGGTTAAACTTTGGTTTCTGACATTCCATACAACAGGAATGGGATGTCTAGTCCTACAGCGCTATATCATACTACCAATCGGCTTGGTGAATGCATAAAGAAAGTACAATCCAACAATTAGTTTTAAAATCTTTGAAAATTTGTGTTTAAACCATAGATAATTGTTCAATTTGTCAAAAGATAAGTACTAACATGTATAATCATATAGTCGAAATCAAGAAAATAACGAACAAGCACATATGTTTCACCCCAAAACATTTGAAAGCAGAAAAAGAGGGGACTATGTACTCACTTGAGATTGCAAGTATCCTTGATTAAGTGTCCTAATGAAGCTCGGGAAATCAAGGAATCAAGTGGCACCTAGTATGGAATCACTAATTAAACAATCGGCTCCTAAGTCGGAAGATTGGGTAGAATGAGGTCTCGTAGACTAAATGAGCATTGGAACTCATGTGATATGGTTTAATGAAGTCTACATTCTAAAACGAAACCTATCCTAAGTGCTTACGACCCGTTACGACCCATTAAGGTAGCTTACGCTACTTTAACGCGTCGTTCGCGCAAACGCGCGTTCGAGACGTCTAACTAGTCCTATGACAAGTATTATATGCCTAAACATGTCTAATTTTGTTGCATAATCAGTTAAGTAAAAAAAGTTTAAGTTGCATATGCTTAAAATCCAATTATGCATGAAAAGGGCATTTTGGTCATTTACCTAAGGCATATAAACTACCTATCATACAACTACTTAAACTATGTGACCATAAGGTATAACCTCGGAAGGTTATTCCCTATAAAACTATGGTCATTAAAGATGCTTGGTCGGATCCTAATGATCGACCAAACGGGTCGAGTTCGAAAGTCTAAGCGGTGGTTTAGACCGCTTGACTTACGACTCTAAACAAGCACTAAACTAAAAGTGACGAGCTAAACATGTTAAAACATGCTTAACTAAGTTAGAAAACAGGTTTTGATACCCAAGAGTAGTTTGGTTGCAAAATACGCATAAATGCACATTTTGACCGAAACTACGACTCGTCACTACGCCTAGTCAACGTGGTAATCAGTAGGTATAGTCACAAGGGACTATAACCATCGTGATTACGCTCACGTTGCAAAGTTCAAACGAACTTTGTGTTGACCAAAGACTAGTCAAAGCAGAAAGTCAAACACTGTTTGACTTTCACGCTTGAAAAGCGATAAAAGAACGAAAGAAGCTTACAAAGGGTCCAAGATAGGGAGAACTTGATCTATAACACTCAGGTATGAAGCAAAGGCTTCAACTTAGAGCATTAAAATGATCAAGGGTGTAGAAAATGGAATGGGGGCATGGGTATATATAGTTTTCGGTAAACCGTTAGGATCGTTTCTTGCTAAAGAGGGATCAATCTTGGCCATCCATGTGGGTTAATGGTATTCAAATACTATGGGACATGATAAAGCATCAAAATTCAGCATATGGTATCCCAAAACAAGTGTTAAAACCATCAAAAACAAGCTCCAAGTCCAGATTCAATGTTTCTGACCTGGGCTGCTATCGCGCCCCGCGTAGGAATAGGCTCAGGCTTACGCGGCCCGCCTGACATCTTTGGCAGATTGACAGTTTTGGTCCCTGCAGCCCAGAAACTTGTATTTTGATGCATTTTTGACACGTTTAAGCCCCGTTAACCTCATTTCTGTGACAACCCTCACCAAACCAGGTATCCGTACGAATTAATTAATATTTAATTACTGCTCAATTACTGTTTGCTTACAGTGGTAAATAAACTTCTACATGATTTCTGAAATATATTTAACCATGCCTCATACTCTATTTGCTGTTACTCTATTATTTACATACAGAACTTTAGTGACAACCTTGATGCATAAAAGCACAGTAGCACAATGAACGGATAACCCATTTAACACGTTGATATAGCCAGCACCAGGCGGACACTGCCACTAAGGCCTGTATGAGCCAGAGATAGTTTACTACACCCGTAGAGAGTGTAGGGAAGTGAGGATTGTAGAACTGCGTCACTAGGTGATAATTACAGTGACCGAATGTGCCTAAAACGTACTTTAAGTACAAAATTCAGCACTTTAAATAAAAAGTCAGCATTAAACTAATTAATAAAGTGCCAAAACATGAGGAAAATATTACTAGACACTTTCCAAAGTGTCGGGAATAAATTGTGTCACTAAAATATATAATAACGACACTCTAAAGCTTTGTTAAGCACGTTAACGGATCACAATCCAACCGAACAACCGGACTTTATCCGGAACAAAAAAATATTGCCATCAACATTATTTTTCCTTGTTTAAGCCTGTTAGGGTCCCCGAATACCCTAACACCCGTTACAACTTACTACATGCTAGTAACTAAGTTAACCTCCTAATTAACTAACTATTGTCTAACCACTTAGTTGGAAACCAACCATAAGACCCCACCCCCCCCCCCAACGAAATCGGCTCCCCAAGGGGGCACCCCACTAATACTTTTGATTATAATAATCTTGTTTACCCCATATCTTGAAGACACATTATCTAGAGGGTAATTAGAAGATGGGATTATAAATGTAACCATAAGTTCATAACATCACATAACCCACACTTAGAAAAATTCACTCTCCCCTCTCTCCCTCTCTTTGAGTTCGGCCGAAACCCCCAAGCACCACCACTACCATTTTTCGATTTCATTCAAGCCATTCCAAGCATCTACAAGGGCTAAGGAGCGCGTATAAGGAACCTCGGTGCACTCGGATTGCGAAGGACCTCACTACATTGCCTTTATCCACTCGATTTTTGACTAGTTTCTTCCCTAGCCTCGAGCTAGTAGTAAGTGACTCTAAACGACTTCTTGATCTATTCTAAAGTGGTTAAAATGAACTTTGTCGGTTAAAAATCATGAACATACAAGATTACATGCTAAAAGTTTACTAAAATGATAAACATGTTGGATAAAAACAATAGAGTTGTGTAAAACTTGTAAGACTTGTTTTATTGTGATCATTTAGTGCTGATCTATGCTAGTAGTAGCTCGGATCGTCATCTAACCCGGCTAAGTCATGTCCATGAAACATGACCTAGAATATGTTAGATATGAAAGAGGTTAAATGATGAACACTACTACATATCAAGCATGAACTTGTGTAAAGACAATCTTTCTTATGAAATAGACTTGTAAACTAGTAGATCTACGGACCTACAAGTGGTATTTTCAAAGGACCAAGCGTCAAAAGAAATCATATTTTCTAAACCGGGTTTTACATGAACAAGAGTGATTTTTGTAAACACACAAGTGTGTAGACACTTGTGTAACACAAAGTTTTGACAAAAGAACTATTTTTGTAAATGTTGACAAGAAGTTGTGGAAATATATTTTCTTTAAAAATGAGACTCTCAAGAAACCGAGTTGATTTATACAAAGATTCACTAAAAGTAATGGAAAGTTACTACATATTTTAGATAAACCACAAGTTCATGTATTTTTGCGATTTATATCTATTTTGACTAGTTTGATGGTTGAATATTGTTTATTGTTGATTGAGAAAATTGTTGTTTGGAATTATAAAAGAAAATGATACGCTTGAAAGCGTGGCCACCTCCAGTTACAGGGGAAATTCTGGCAAAATTTTTCCAAAAACCCAACACTTGGAAATATTTTCATCACAAGTGTTATAAATATATTTCTAACTTGTTTTCAAAAAAGTAAATTTCGCCACGATTTTATTTACAACATTTCTAAGTGTCGGAGGTGGGATTTTCACAAAATAAAACTTGATAAATGTATATTTGATATATATATATATATATTTCATAATATCACTTGTGAGATTTTTATGATTATTTTGTGAAGTATACAAATATTATTCTTAGGGTAAAAAATAATATTACCGAATATTAACGATTCCAAAATAATACGAACGCCTTCACAATAAATAATAAGTTACAATGGTATTATTAATACCACCCGCTCTTTAAACGTAACTTTTGCATTTTCGGAAAAATACTAGTGAACACATATTTTGACAAAGGTATTATTTGGGGAAAAATATTTATATTTTTGAGAAAGGATTAAAATATATTTTAAGTGAGACTTAATAACATATTTCGAAGTTATACGAGCGCACATGTATTAAAGCCCCCATCCTTGGGAAGGAAAATATTTACGAAATATTTGCTAAGTGTAATTACGAAATAGTTGTCTAATATTTGCCAATGACATTAAACCTTAAGCTAAGGCACGGCCGTCCGTCTAATAGAGCTTAGTACGTGTAGGTCGTTGCACATCAGGTTGACCAGGAGATTTCTTGTTAGAGACGCACCACTGTGAGTTCATGTCCCCCTTTTCTCTTAACTGTTTTCAGTTTTCTAAACTGCGGGGGTGAAATACATGTTACTATGATTACAAGTACTTTTTACATGGTATGGTTAGCGTAAGGAGGGTTATTATTTAGATCATGTGAGTGGGTGGACGCAACTTGAGGCCATTAATCCTCATTGTAGGACCGAGGGACAGTAGCGATAGATCTATCTGGGTGTAGCGAGCCCAGCCCCAGGCCCAGCGTAACGGACCTCGGGGTAACTTTGTACCCATCGCAAAATATGCTAGGTTTGAGTCTTCCTACAGCACTTCAGACATATCAATGGCCTTGCAAACCATTGGTGATCTCTTTTTCCTTATTTGCTACATACCAGGATTTTTATACTTACAAAGGTTTTACTTACTCTCTACACATGAACTTGCTCAACAATTTTTGTTGATTTTTCCAACTTACATGTATTTCAGGTAATTAAGGATCTGGCATGGTATGCTACGTTTTTCACGCTGCATAAGATAAATAAGGTCATCCAAGTTTAGGGGTCGTGGCTCTTGCCTGGACGAGCCACGGTTCTTAAACTACGTCCGCTTTATGTTTGTGGTTATAAATTCTGAACAATGTTTTTATGTTATTAGGTTGTAATCTCCGTTGCATGTGTCAGCACTTTAAAAAATGTTGTGGTACTTTTATTTTGAAACTTAAATCAATGGATGATCTGCATGGTTTTACTTTCATATAGCTTTGTTGTGATTAAGCTATGGTATTAAGAAGTCACACCAAATTAACCCACGCTTCCGTAAAGCCAGGGTGTGACAGCTTGGTATCAGAGCTCTGATCATAGCGAACTAGGATTCCTTCTCGAGTCTAGACTATGATCACTAGGGCTCTCACGAAAACATTTTTTTTTACTGCATACCACTTAAGTCCAGATCCAAAACGTTTTTACAAACAAATGTTGAGCACATGTTATCTAATAGTTATAGGCTCAGTCTGGGAGGCTGAGGCTCGGTCTGGGAGACCGAGGTAGTTGTCTAGTGGGACTAGAAAGAGCAGTCTGGGAGGCTGGGAGGCTAGTGGAACTAGGAAGAGCAGTCTGGGATGCTGGGAGGCTAGTGGGACTAGGAAGAGCAGTCTGGGAGGCTGGGAGGCTAGTGGGACTAGGAAGATCAGTCTAGGAGGCTGGGAGGCTAGTGGGACTAGGAAGATCAGTCTGGGAGGCTGGGAGGCTAGTGGGACTAGGAGAACTATTTGATTGCGTATTGGTGACTAATATGTTTATTTGACTATATGATTGATTATTTGTGCATATATATGTTACAGACGCTAAGCCTTTATCCGGCACAGGAGGGTCGGACACCACTGACCCTATGCCCATAGTACCAGACGATATAGACTCATTAGAGCACGAGGTGTATACCACAGATACCACCAGCACGTAAGATGATGATTTCCAGCCATTTACGCTGCCTCATGTTGATGCCCCTCACATTGCTGATATTCCTGCTGATCCTGTTATTGCCCCTTTTCCTGACCCTGTGCCTGTACAGTTCGATCATGCGCCTTTTGCGACCCATGTTGATCCTCGATACGCGCACACCCGAAATGGGTGGACAGACGATGACAATGGTTACCCACCTTTCGAGTTTCCTGTGACACTCTCTTGTGGCTCCTGTTTCAGCCCCTGTTTCAGTTCCTATGAATGCACCCTTGTTCCCACACTCACCACTGATGCTCACCACGCCGTTACATGACCCGGAGCCTGCACTTGAGCCAGCTACTACACCATTTGGTTCAGCTTGATGTTGCGCCTACTGAACCTACACCTTTACGTGGTCACGATCCTGTTTCTTTTAGTCTGCCAGACGTTGCACCCCTTATATCTACCTGCATCGGGCAATCCCCTCATTTGTGGAGAGGTTCGTTTTCCCTTGTGAAGATCGACGCCCGTTGCGCCATCGTGCCTATCATTTTCTGTCAGGACATACCCGCGCCTCGGAGAGATGCTCCAGGTTGGCACCCACATAATAATCCTTTTATTATAGCAGCCTTTTCTACAGGCCGCACCGCTTGCTACATTCACCTCTACAACGCTCGATAAGCCGATTTGATGGTCCCTATAAACGCACTATGCTAACTATAAATCCTTACCATTCCTCGCATTATGAAAAACACACACAGGATAAGTTGCTCCTGTAACATCAACTGCAGTTGAGGATATGAGTCGCGGAACGTTGAAGCTTGAGCTAACACCACAAAGGGCAACTTCAAATACAAAACATTACATAACCAAAGACATGAGTTAAGTGTCTACATCACAAGACAGCATATTGTCTGAAAACTTTAAGTAAAACACCACGTCCTCCACTAGCATGCCTTGATCCGCCACGTACATCAGGATCCCTTTTATGCTCTTGACCTCTGATATTTCACCGTCCCCAGGATATTTGATGATCGTTCCTTTTACCATTAAGCGGCAAATCAGTTGACTACTTCGAGGAATATACAAGCTCGCGGGGGAATTCAAGCATGTCGACAGTTTACTTTTCTTTCCTCCCCCACCTTAGTCACCAGAAATGTTGGTGTCTGGATAACGCAGATTGCGTTACGATTGGGTAGAGACCCCAAGATTGTGGAGATTTGTGAAGACTACGTCTGACTACGTAATTTAGATATGTGGATATACTTGTTGGGCAAGGGTAGGGAGACCCGGTGACCCTGATAATGTGATGCATTTTGTAAAACAATGAAATTGTGGCCGGTAAACGATGGGAACCAATTGTCATTAAGCACGCAACCAACGAAAACTCAGTCACTATGTCCTTGTTAAATGCGATCAGTAACGCTTGTGTGCGTACTAAAATTTTGTTATATACTACGTGCTTACTTGCTATACTCTCATTAAACGAAACCCTCAAATTACGTACGGATGCTATGATTTTGATGCAATGTGCTTACCCGTTTAATGAAAACCTAATCATAAGACGTGTTACCAATATAACGGGAATGTGCTATGACTGAGAAACACGTGTTTGTTTGTTATACTTTCGGTAAACATGATTCCAATTACTTGCTTGTAGAATTGCGTGATGTGTAATATGATGATTTAAATACGTGCGATACATGTGGTTCCAAACGACTATTTACGTTCCCTTAGTAGAAGAGACCTAACTAACATGAACTTCTTCCTAGAAGATGTTGCATCAAGAGATCACCCGACTGACCGAGGCAGAATGGTTAGCGCACGCCTCACAAGTCAGAGCTCGACACGAGGTTCTTCGCTACAAACATGGCGAAGGTGCCTCGGGGAGAAACCAACCTAACGGTTGTACCTACCAGCATTTTCTAGAATGCAAACCCCTGAATTTCGGTGGCACGAGAGGTGCCATAGCTTTTGTAAAATGGGCTGAGAATGTGGACGCCGTTGTGCGAACGAGTGGTTGCACGCCAGAGCAGCAAGTCCCATACATCTCCGGATTGCTACAAGATGGAGCTCTGTTATGGTGGGACCGTAAGGTTCGAGAATTGGGCAAGGCTGTAGCATATGCGATGTCATGGAGCGAGCTGAAAGAAATAATGCGTAAGGAGTATTGTTCTCAGATTGATATCCAAAGGCTGGAATTAGAATTCTGGGAACTACAGAAGGAAGGTCCAAATGTGGTGGAGCACGTGCGAAGGCTTTACGATTTGTCGCGAGTCGTTCCGTACCTGGTGGAACCCGAGTTGAAGAGAATGGAGCAATCCATTTGGGAGCTGACACCTCAAGCCTTGAGCTTGATGATGGTATCAACGCCACCATCACCCATGATTGCCCATGTGATAGGACTGGAGCTCACTAAGGAAGCACTTAGATTGGTGAAACTTTCAATCCCGGACGAGAAGAAGGAAACACCAGTGGAGACATCTGAGAAGAACAAAAGGAAGCTCAGTAAATTCCAAGGAGGTGATCAGGCAAATAACAAGAATAAGGCCAAAAAGGGAAAGATGTACTTGGGTAATCTACCTAAGTGCGAAGTATGCCAGCGCCATCATAACGGGCAATGCGGTAATAGGAAGTGTGACAACTGTGGTAAAAGGGGACACAACAGGGAAACGTGTTGGCAGGAGACGAAAAGAGGAAAGGAAGAAAAGGAAGGTTATAACTGCGGTGGTATGGGGCACCTTGGGAAGGATTGCCCAAGGGAGATTAACCAAGACCATGAAGGAACATCCAACACCGGAGCTAGTGAAGCATGCCAGGATCCAGATATGGTCGCTGGTACGTTCTTTATCAACCCAAAATTTTGCATCCACGTTATTTGATAACAGTGCCGACCATAGCCTCGCATCTCATGAATTTAGGAATCTACTTAGTTTAGTAGAGAGTAAGTTAGACGACCCACTCTTAATGAGGCTGGTTAATAAACGACCTCGACGTAGTAACTAGGATGAACCCGCGGTCGAGCAACTAAGCGGAGAATTGTTATCCGCATCCCGGAGTCGAACGACGAAGCAATCATGACTCATGAGGCAAGATACGCCTCTACAAACTACAAATTGCTTGAAGGCATGGAGGATGTTGCGTAAAGAATATGTTGTTTCTTGGCCCATGTCGGGGATAGGAGGAGCCGAAGAACTAAGCACGAAGATCTTCTTATTACAAGGAAATGCCCTAAGGTCTTCCCCGAGGATTTGCCAGAATGTTCTCTCCCACGGCTAATCCTGTTCACATCAGATAAATTCCCGGCGTCGCACCTGCAGTCAATACCCCTCAACGACTTACATCTTCGGGAATGAAAGGATTGACAGTGAAGTTTCAGAAGTTAATGGAGAAGGAAGATAACAGGCCAAAAATCCCCTGTTGGGTAACCCCATATCTGATCGCCAAAAAGAGGGATGATGATTTTCAAGTAAACGTCAGCTACCAGGAGCCGAACGAGCTAACCCACCAAAGTCAGTGACTCTTGCTAGAAATTAGCGGACCTCTTACACAACTGACTATGATGACCCAACTACTACTACACGACTGATCGACGATCGAACATCGTTAGCGGAGAAATTCAGGGAATATACCAGGATGAAATTGTGGGACAATGATTGTGCTTAGACATAAACAAAATGCTGCTTCCTACACAATGTATAAACCAGATCCACACGAGATGCAGAATCCAGAGAAAACTAGAAGACATACATCTAGGAACCATATCTGTCAACTCAATGAAACATCATTAACTTGACCAACTTGTCATTGCAGTTAACGAAATCGAAAGTACTTAAATTTTCTTCCGTTGAAGTCTTCACTTTCACTTCTAACGAGTAGATATTTGCATTTCTACTCCCCTCAAGTAGTTGCATCACGTTGTTTTCCTTCGCTGAGAGCGAACACACGCTCGCTTCGTATACTTGGTCACTTCTCTCTTTTGGTAGATTCGCATCGCTTCATCACTTGAAAACTTATGTATAACCCATGCACCGTTTGCTACGCATGCGGTTTCATTTCGAATAAACGCTCCATTAAAGTTCAGATATTACGTTGCCAAAGCTAATTACTAGTTTGTGATTCAAATAAACTACATTTTTGTCATTGATGACTCTGTTGTTATCAAGTCAACATACTTTCATGAAACCACTTTCTTTCAAGTTACGTGTTTACTATCATGCCAAGATTTCCTTGTTGATATGTACGTTTATTGTTGGGTTACGTTGAAACTAAGTTCAACTGCTTGAACTTATCCAGTTCACATGTTTGATTTGAGACACCATATGATGTATTGAGAGCATCATATTCTAATACTTTGGCACAGATTCTTTTGTTTCGAGTCGTAGTAGACTTATTTGGTCTATGACTCCACTAAATCGTTGATAGATTTCGATACCTTACAGTGATACTTTCACAGAATTGAAGCTTGCGCTTATCTGACTACTCACTTCGTACACGGATTTAATTGATTATTTGACAACTTGCCCTAAATCCGTTTTCTTTATCACAATTAAATCACTCTCAACACACTTACGTGCTGAGTCAAAGGTACATAAATTCATTTCATATCATGGTGTACCTCCTAACGATTCTTTCGTTATCAATCAAACGCCTTGCAGTACTTAGTTTCATCTTCCGGCTTGTTTCGGACACCTTCATCTGGTCTCAAACTCGGTAAATTTGTTCAGTCACCGCTATTATGGAATCATGTCGTTGCGATACCTTGTGGTGTCATCACAAACTTGCAGCTTGTGCTAATCATGGTCAACCGTTTCACGCAAAAATACATAAACTTTTGTTGACTTGTCATTTAAACGTTCCTGATGCAACTACAAATCAAAGCAAGGATACACCAGATTCGTTTGTATTCACTCAGCGTATTCTCGCATTTCAAAATGTTCAACACGCTGAACCTTACCACTCGTCTACTCAGGAGTTGACAGATCATTTTACTATTTCATTTGAGTTGATGATTTTTGAATTTATATAGAGGGTGCTATGTTTCGTGAAAACTCTCTTGGATACTGCGATCAATCGTTTGAGGATCTTATTAGTTGAAACTCCTCTCCTGTGGACCCCCTGCTAGCTGGAATACATTAGGCTATACGTCAAGTACGTTTTGTACTTCTGACATCAACGGCTATGAGCACCCACCTTCTTAACCCTAGGGTACGGGTTGTTAAATATTCTTGGACCCACCAAGTGTGAGTAAGGTTTGATTCGGTTTGATGATTATCTACCTCGATGTTATTTATATATATACATGGGTGACGTGACCATAAGGAGTTAAGGTAGTACAAATTTCGGGGACGAAATTTCTTTAACGGGGGGAGAATGTGACAACCCTCACCAAACCAGGTATCCGTACGAATTAATTAATATTTAATTACTGCTCAATTACTGTGTTTGCTTACAGTGGTAAATAAACTTCTACATGATTTCTGAAATATATATAACCATGCCTCTTACTCTATTTGCTGTTACTCTATTATTTACATACAGAACTTTAGTGACAACCTTGATGCACCAAAGCAAAGTAGCACAATGAACGGATAACCCATTTAACACGCTGATATAGCCAGCACCAGACGGACACCGCCTCTAAGGCCTGTATGAGCCAGAGATAGTTTACTACACCCGTAGAGAGTGTAGGGAAGTGAGGATTGTCGAACTGCGTCACTAGGTGATAATTATAGTGACCGGATGTGCCTAAAACGTACTTTAAGTACAAAATTCAGCACTTTAAATAAAAATTCAGCATTAATCTAATTAATAAAGTGCCAAAACATGAGGAAAATATTACTAGACACTTTCCAAAGTGTCGGGAATAAATTGTGTCACTAAAATATATAATAACGACACTCTAAAGCTTTGTTAAGCACGTTAACGGATCACAATCCAACCGAACAACCGGACTTTATCCGGAACATAAAAATATTGCCATCAATATTATTTTTCCTTGTTTAAGCCTGTTAGGGTCCCCGAATACCCTAACACCCGTTACAACTTACTACATGCTAGTAACTAAGTTAACCTCCTAATTAACTAACTATTGTCTAACCACTTATTTGGAAACCAACCATAAGACCCCCCCCCCAACGAAATCGGCTCCCCAAGGGGGCACCCCACTAATACTTTTGATCATAATAATCTTGCTTGCCCCATATCTTGAAGACACATTATCTAGAGGGTAATTAGAAGATAGGATTATAAATGTAACCATAAGTTCATAACATCACATAACCCACACTTAGAAAAATTCACTCTCCCCTCTCTCCCTCTCTTTGAGTTCGGCCGAAACCCCCAAGCACCACCACTACCATTTTTCGATTTCATTCAAGCCATTCCAAGCATCTACAAGGGTTAAGGAGCGCGTATAAGGAACCTCGGTGCACTCGGATTGCGTAGGATCTCACTACATTGCCTTTATCCACTCGATTTCCGACTAGTTTCTTCCCTAGCCTCGAGCTAGTAGTAAGTGACTCTAAACGCCTTCTTGATCTATTCTAAAGTGGTTAAAATGAACTTTGTCGGTTAAAAATCATGAACATACAAGATTACATGCTAAAAGTTTACTAAAATGATAAACATGTTGGATAAAAACAATAGAGTTGTGCAAAACTTGTAAGACTTGTTTTATTGTGATTATTTAGTGCTAATCTATGCTAGTAGTAGCTCGGATCGTCATCTAACCCGGCTAAGTCATGTCCATGAAACATGACCTAGAATATGTTAGATATGAAAGAGGTTAAATGATGAACACTACTACATATCAAGCATGAACTTGTGTAAAGACAATCTTTCTTATGAAATAGACTTGTAAACTAGTAGATCTACGGACCTACAAGTGGTATTTTCAAAGGACCAAGCGTCAAAAGAAATCATATTTTCTAAACCGGGTTTTACATGAACAAGAGTGATTTTTGTAAACACACAAGTGTGTAGACACTTGTGTAACACAAAGTTTTGACAAAAGAACTATTTTTGTAAATGTTGACAAGAAGTTGTGGAAATATATTTTCTTTAAAAACGAGACTCTCAAGAAACCGAGTTGATTTATACAAAGATTCACTAAAAGTAATGGAAAGTTACTACATATTTTAGATAAACCACAAGTTCATGTATTTTTGTTTATTGCTTGAAAGCGTGGCCATGTGACAACTCGTACTTTAGACTTATCTTGTGTAACGTTACGTGCCTATGTGATACTTCTATCTAATGAATGTTATGTTATTATGTGCATCATGTGTGTTTGTATGTTATGTGAATGTTACACGAGCCCAAACCGCACACCATAACCGATCGCACAAGGCTCAACCGGTCACACAAGCTCATTTGGGCCACACCTTGAAATCGGACATCATAGGGCAGCCGAGTTGGGCTCGGCCCACTCCCCACTCGCAAACACAAAACCAAATGTAGGGGTTTGATTTTCATTGTTTTGCAAAAACACATTAACACACACAAAACCCTAGCTCTCCTTTCTCTCTCTCTCACACGAACCGAAGGCAGCCAAGAGTTTCCCCTTCACCGAAGATCATTGTGCTCGGATCAATCCCATCCTCTTTTCAATCGGTTAGTGATTATATGATTGATGATATTATGATATGTGTGTTATTATGATCTTGTATGATAAACTAGGGTTCTTGATAGCATATTGATTATGATGATAATTGTTTTGTGCTTTGTTAATCGGCTGTGATATAAATCGGTTAGATTTAGATGTCAATCCACTGTTTGTTTGAAGGATTGGTATTGTTAACTTATTATTGTGCTAGTGATTTGGGTTATGATGGAGTAATCGGTTATTTGTTCATATGAATCATTAGATTGTTGTTCATGCCTTGATTAGAGTTCATATGGATTATGTGTTAAGAGCTATGTTTGATCGATAAATCCTAAAACCAGAAACTGTTTACATGTTAATTGACTTGGTATAAGTTTGGAAACCACGAAACTGATTGCATGAAACATGGAAATCTGTTACAATTTGATAGCCACACGGTTGCGAGTCGAGACCCTGTAATCGTTGCGACTCGAGACCACACACTTCCGGCACAAACCGCACAAGTCGAGACCGAGGTTGCGAGTCCCGTTGCGACTCGAAACCGGACCATGACGAGCCGAGACCAGCCCTCTTGCGACTCGAGACACTCCTGTTGCGACTCGAGATCGCTGGTTGCGACTCGAGACCAGTTATTTCGCACACACTGTTTTGGACCCTACACTATCACGGGCCCAATCGATTGGGCCAAGTAATTGGACTTACGTACTTGACTGCAAATTGGACTGTCTATGTTAGCTGGGCCGGGTATAGTTTGGGCTTAGACATCCGAATCGCACACGTGGTGAATTGCTATACTTTGATTGTTTGCATGCTATACGTGTTTGCTATGATTCATGAGTGCATTACTTGAACCAAACCTGACTTGTATAATAACCATGATAGGACGTGGTTGACCACTTACTAGCTTACCTGTACTTTCTGTGTATCTGCCGAGCAACCCAAGGTGAGTTCACACAAGCCAAGGCATGGGGTTCCCAGGGTGGGAATGGGGATTGGATGATTAATTGTACATACATAGATGGTAGAACCTACTGCTAGACTGGTAACACTTATTGAACGATCTTCGCACACCTGCCAAGGGTTGGCCGCGATATTATGACTGACTTCGCACACCTGCCTTTGGAAGGCCGCGAACTGTAATCTGCTAATCTTCGCACACCTGCCTGGTAGGCCGCGATACAATCAAAACCTAGTCTAGAATACTCGGGAGGAACATCCCCTAATATCTTCGCACACCTGCCTGGGAGGCCGCGATACGAACTAAACGATATACGACTTAACGAACGAACAAAATGCTACTCACACTATACTATTACTGAATTGTTAACTGTGAACTCGCTCAACTAGTTGTTGATTATCTGCTGCATGCCTTGCAGGACCTTAGGTACATTATGGAGCTTGCACAGGGAGGAGCAGGTCGTTGTGGGATACGGATCGTGAACGATATTTGAACTTATAACTTATTTGGGTTTTCATTATTATGCTTCCGCTACTTAAACAAAGTTTGGTTTTTGAAACATCAATCATGTCATGATGAATTACTTTATCTACTTTTATTATTAAATGTTATGTTTGATATGATTGATGGCTTGATCCTGGTCACGTCACGCCTCCAAGCGGTGGTACTCCGCGTGTGGGATTTTGGGGGTGTGACAGATTGGTATCAGAGCCATTGGTTATAGAGAACTTGGTTTTAATATGGGAAAACGTTTTTATTAAAACCAGACTATAACCAGAACAGTGCTCTCAACGATCCACAACGAGGCTTCGCTCCACGTGCAAGACTCGACATCCTAGGTAATAAGGTTTATGTTTATTGCCTGTTTGCTAGAACCGTATAGAACTTTGCTCGCATTACGCTTAGATACACATGACTTATTACATGAGAACACCTACGTGCTTACGCTTTTCTGTCATCGCCCTATTCGCGAACCACTCTCACTTACGTTACTTTTACTATGAAGATCATGTCTGGACGAATTAACATGACACAAGCCCAGCTAGAGGCTCTCGTTCAAGCTCAAGTTGCTGCGGCACTTGCAGCTGCTCAAGCAGGTAGTATATCCTGTCGTCATAACTTACACTAGGATCTTTAGATCCTACACTCCTAAACTAGCCCATGTATTTAAACTTTGCCCTATTCGTACACAATAGGTCAACACGCGCAGCAACCTGTATGCACTTTTAAGAACTTCATGGACTGTCGTCCAAGTACTTTCAGCGGCACAGAGGGGGCAGTGGGACTCCTCCACTGGTTTGAGAAGCTTGAGTCAGTTTTCGAAATGTGTGAATGCCCTGAGGCTCGCAGGGTGAAATACGCCACTGGCACGCTAGAAGGAATAGCACTAACTTGGTGGAATGCCCAAGTTCAGATTTTAGGGTTGGCAGCTGCTAACGCCACACCCTGGAATGATTTCAAGGAACTTATCAAGCGTGAGTACTGCACAAGGGATGATATCCACAAGTTGGAGAATGAGTTTTATCACTTGAAGATGACGGGGTCAGAGATAGAAGCTTATACGAAGCGATCGAACGAACTGGCTATTTTGTGTCCTACCATGGTAGACCCTCCCATCTAGCGCATCGAGTTGTACCTCAAGGGTCTAGCCTCAGAAATTCAGAGCCATGTTACATCGACTAACCTCGACAACATTCAAGACATCCAGCGTCTTGCTCATCGCCTCACGGATCAGGCGGTGGAACAGAACAAGTTGCCAAAACGCATCAGTGCTACCACTACTGCTGTCACTACTTCTGCTACTCCCAGTGACAACAAACGGAAATGGGATGGGGATTCCAGCAAGGGATCAGTATCTGTTCAGTCCCAAACGCAGCAGCGTCGCACCAACGATTATCAGAGTCCGAATCAGCAATCATCGGGCAGTCAGGGGCAGAGTGGTTATAGGGGAACTCACCCATGGTGTGGTAGATGCAACAAACACCACAGTGGAAGGTGTCGCAGGGAACGATGTCAAAGATGCCTCAAGCCGGGTCATGAGGCAAAGGATTGTAGAAGCTCACGGCCAGCAAACCAGAACCAGCAACTCCCACCACCAGCTCCACAGAATCAGCAGCAGCAGCCACAGCGTGGAAACCGAGGATGTTTCCAGTGTGGGGCTGAAGGTCACTACAAACGCGATTGCCCTCAATTGAACCAGAACCAAAATCGCAACAACAACAACAATCAGGGCAACGGGAACAACAACAACAACAACGGGGGAAACAACAACACTAATGGCAACGAAGCTAGGGGACGCGCTTTTGTGCTAGGTCGAGGTGACGCAGTGAACGATCCCAACGTGGTTATGGGTAAGTTTCTCCTTGATGATATTTATGTTACTGTTTTATTCGATTCGGGTGCGGATACAAGTTATATTTCTGTGAACGCCAGTAAATTGCTAAAACGTACATCAACACCCCTAAGCACCAAACATGTCGTAGAGTTAGCAAATGGTAAGAGTTTAGAAGCCACGCAGATAATCAAGGGTTGTAGTATTGTCTTAGCCGGTCAGGCTTTCCCCATCGACCTTATTCCCATAGTCTTGGGAAGTTTTGATATCGTTATTGGGATGGATTGGTTATCCCAACATCAGGCAGAGATCTTATGCAGCGAGAAGATTATTCGCATTCCTCGTTCTGGTCAGGAACCTCTTGAAGTTCAAGGCGACAAGAGTGGTGCTGTGGTTGGCATCATCTCTTTCTTGAAGGCTCAGAAATGTCTGCGAAAGGGTCACACCGCAATCTTGGCGCTCGTTTCAGATGCATCAGTGAAGGAAAAGAAATTTGAAGATATTCCAATTGTACGCGACTACCCTCAGGTGTTTCCTGAAGATTTACCTGGCTTACCGCCTCATCGTCAGGTCGAATTTCAAATCGAGCTCGCTCCAGGAGCAGCACCCATAGCTCGCGCACCATATCGTCTAGCTCCATCAGAATTGGAAGAATTGTCAAAGCAGCTACAAGAGCTCTTGGAAAAGGGCTTCATACGTCCAAGCTCTTCGCCTTGGGGAGCTCTAGTGTTATTTGTGAAAAAGAAAGACGGTACGTTCAGGATGTGCATTGACTACCGTGAACTCAACAAGGTGACGGTGAAGAATCGTTATCCTCTTCCGCGCATCGACGATTTATTCGACCAGTTGCAAGGGTCGTGTTATTACTCCAAGATAGACTTGAGGTCTGGTTATCATCAGCTGAGAGTCCGGGAGGAGGACGTCTCCAAAACTGCATTCAGAACTCGTTACGGTCACTACGAGTTTCTTGTCATGCCGTTCGGGATAACGAACGCGCCTGCCGTATTTATGGATCTTATGAACAGGGTGTGCAAACCCTATCTTGACAAGTTCGTCATAGTATTCATCGACGACATTCTGATCTACTCCAAGAGTCAGGAGGAGCACGAGCAGCACCTACGCCTTATTTTGGAACTCCTACGGAAGGAACAGCTGTACGCTAAGTTTTCGAAATGCGACTTTTGGCTTCGTGAAGTCCACTTCCTAGGCCACGTAGTGAACAAGGATGGGATCCATGTCGATCCATCCAAGGTAGACTCGATCAGAAACTGGCCTGCACCACGTACGCCAACGGAAATACGCCAATTCTTGGGTTTGGCGGGTTACTACAGACGGTTTATTAAAGACTTTTCAAAGATTGCTCAGCCGCTTACGCTACTGACACAGAAGGGTGTCACCTATCGCTGGGGAGACCCTCAGGAGACTGCTTTTCAGCACTTAAAGGATAGACTTTGTAGTGCACCTATCCTCTCTTTGCCAGAGGGCACGGACGATTTTGTAGTATACTGTGATGCATCCATTCAGGGTCTTGGATGTGTGTTGATGCAGCGCGATAAGGTCATTGCTTACACCTCGCGCCAACTTAAGATTCACGAACGGAACTACACGACGCACGATTTAGAGCTGGGAGCTGTTGTTTTCGCGCTTAAGATATGGCGACACTACCTGTACGGTACCAGGTGCACGATTTACACCGATCACAGGAGTCTCGAGCATATCCTTAAGCAGAAGGATTTGAACATGCGTCAACGAAGATGGGTTGAACTACTGAACGATTACGAATGCGCCATCAAATACCATCCAGGCAAAGCCAATGTTGTGGCTGATGCCCTCAGTCGGAAAGACACTCTACCACGGCGCGTGCGAGCGCTACAGCTTACGATTCAGTCTAGCCTCCCTGCACAGATACGAGATGCACATGCAGAGGCATTGAAACCAGAAAACGTCAGGGCTGAAGCCCTACGCGGCTCAAGGCAACGACTAGAACAGAAGGCAGACGGCGCCTACTATGTAACGGGGCGTATTTGGGTCCCACTTTTTGGCGGTCTACGAGACTTGTGATGGACGAAGTTCACAAGTCTCGCTATTCGGTACATCCAGGGTCGGACAAGATGTACCACGACATCAGAACAACATACTGGTGGCCTAGCATGAAGGCCCACATCGCTACATACGTTGGAAAATGCTTGATCTGTGCGAGAGTCAAGGTCGAGTACCAGAAACCAGCGGGCCTACTTCAGCAACCCACGATACCTAAATGGAAATGGGAAGAAATTTCCATGGATTTCGTTACAGGTCTACCTAGATCCCAGCGGGGGAATGATACCATATGGGTGATCGTGGATCGACTCACCAAGTCTGCACACTTCCTAGCTATAAAGGAAACGGATAAGTTCTCCACTCTCGCAGACATCTACCCTAAAGAAGTTGTTTCAAGGCACGGGGTGCCCACCTCCATCATTTCGGATCGCGATGCACGATTCACGTCAGAGCTATGGCAAGCGATGCATAAATCTTTCGGCTCACGGCTAGACATGAGCACAGCGTATCATCCTCAGACGGATGGGCAGTCTGAACGGACGATTCAAACCCTTGAAGACATGCTTCGGGCATGCGTTATTGATTTCGGCAACGGCTGGGAAAAACATCTCCCTTTGGTGGAGTTCTCATACAATAACAGTTATCACACCAGCATACAAGCCGCTCCATTCGAGGCATTGTACGGACGTAAATGCCGGTCACCTCTCTGTTGGGCAGAGGTGGGGGATAGTCAGATCACGGGTCCAGAGATTGTAGTGGACGCCACAGTAAAGATAGCACAGATACGACAACGCATGGCGGCAGCACGCGACCGTCAGAAAGCCTACGCGGATAAGCGTAGAAAGCCATTGGAATTTCAGGTCGGGGACCGGGTTTTATTAAAAGTTTCACCCTGGAAGGGTGTGGTTCGTTTTGGCAAACGGGGCAAACTAAATCCGCGGTACGTCGGACCGTTCGAAATCATTGAGAAAATCGGCAAAGTAGCCTACAAGTTGAACCTACCAGCTGAACTCGGGGCAGTTCACAATGTATTTCACGTGTCGAATCTGAAGAAGTGCCTATCAGATGAGACCCTTATTATTCCTTTCAAAGAACTCACTATCGACGAGCGGTTGCAGTTCGTCGAGGAACCGGTAGAAATCACGGACCGGGATGTGAAGGTCCTCAAAAGCAAGAGAATCCCTCTTGTTCGAGTACGTTGGAACTCCAAACGTGGCCCAGAGTACACCTGGGAACGCGAAGACAGGATGACAGAAAAGTACCCCCAGTTATTCGGAACCAATACAACCACTACTGAGGCTGAAGCTACTACTTCGGAATTTCGGGACGAAATTCCAGATCAACGGGGGGAGGATGTGACACCCCAGGAAAACCAGTGAACGTTATAATCTACCTAGCTTCCTCAGTGAGTGCGTACCAAATTTCGGGACGAAATTTCTTTTTAGTTGGGGATAATATGACAACTCGTACTTTAGACTTATGTTGTGTAACGTTACGTGCCTATGTGATACTTCTATCTAATGAATGTTATGTTATTATGTGCATTATGTGTGTTTGTATGTTATGTGAATGTTACACGAGCCCAAACCGCACACCATAACCGATCGCACAAGGCTCAACCGGTCACACAAGCCCATTTGGGCCACACCTTGAAATCGGACATCATAGGGCAGCCGAGTTGGGCTCGGCCCACTCCCCACTCGCAAACACAAAACCAAATGTAGGGGTTTGATTTTCATTGTTTTGCAAAAACACATTAACACACACAAAACCCTAGCTCTCCTTTCTCTCTCTCACACGAACCGAAGGCAGCCAAGAGTTTCCCCTTCACCGAAGATCATTGTGCTCGGATCAATCCCATCCTCTTTTCAATCGGTTAGTGATTATATGATTGATGATATTATGATATGTGTGTTATTATGATCTTGTATGATAAACTAGGGTTCTTGATAGCATATTGATTATGATGATAATTGTTTTGTGCTTTGTTAATCGGCTGTGATATAAATCGGTTAGATTTAGATGTCAATCCACTGTTTGTTTGAAGGATTGGTATTGTTAACTTATTATTGTGCTAGTGATTTGGGTTATGATGGAGTAATCGGTTATTTGTTCATATGAATCATTAGATTGTTGTTCATGCCTTGATTAGAGTTCATATGGATTATGTGTTAAGAGCTATGTTTGATCGATAAATCCTAAAACCAGAAACTGTTTACATATTAATTGACTTGGTATAAGTGTGGAAACCACGAAACTGATTGCATGAAACATGGAAATCTGTTACAATTTGATAGCCACACGGTTGCGAGTCGAGACCCTGTAATCGTTGCGACTCGAGACCACACACTTCCGGCACAAACCGCACAAGTCGAGACCGAGGTTGCGAGTCCCGTTGCGACTCGAAACCGGACCATGACGAGCCGAGACCAGCCCTCTTGCGACTCGAGACACTCCTGTTGCGACTCGAGATCGCTGGTTGCGACTCGAGACCAGTTATTTCGCACACACTGTTTTGGACCCTACACTATCACGGGCCCAATCGATTGGGCCAAGTAATTGGACTTACGTACTTGACTGCAAATTGGACTGTCTATGTTAGCTGGGCCGGGTATAGTTTGGGCTTAGACATCCGAATCGCACACGTGGTGAATTGCTATACTTTGATTGTTTGCATGCTATACGTGTTTGCTATGATTCATGAGTGCATTACTTGAACCAAACCTGACTTGTATAATAACCATGATAGGACGTGGTTGACCACTTACTAGCTTACCTGTACTTTCTGTGTATCTGCCGAGCAACCCAAGGTGAGTTCACACAAGCCAAGGCATGGGGTTCCCAGGGTGGGAATGGGGATTGGATGATTTACTGTACATACATAGATGGTAGAACCTACTGCTAGACTAGTAACACTTATTGAACGATCTTCGCACACCTGCCAAGGGTTGGCCGCGATATTATGACTGACTTCGCACACCTGCCTTTGGAAGGCCGCGAACTGTAATCTGCTAATCTTCGCACACCTGCCTGGTAGGCCGCGATACAATCAAAACCTAGTCTAGAATACTCGGGAGGAACATCCCCTAATATCTTCGCACACCTGCCTGGGAGGCCGCGATACGAACTAAACGATATACGACTTAACGAACGAACAAAACGCTACTCACACTATACTATTACTGAACTGTTAACTGTGAACTCGCTCAACTAGTTGTTGATTATCTGCTGCATGCCTTGCAGGACCTTAGGTACATTATGGAGCTTGCACAGGGAGGAGCAGGTCGTTGTGGGATACGGATCGTGAACGATATTTGAACTTATAACTTATTTAGGTTTTCATTATTATGCTTCCGCTACTTAAACAAAGTTTGGTTTTTGAAACATCAATCATGTCGTGATGAATTACTTTATCTACTTTTATTATTAAATGCTATGTTTGATATGATTGATGGCTTGATCCTGGTCACGTCACGCCTCCAAGCGGTGGTACTCCGCGTGTGGGATTTTGGGGGTGTGACAGGCCACCTCCAGTTACAGGGGAAACTCTGGCGAAATTTTTCCAAAAACCCAACACTTGGAAATATTTTCATCACAAGTGTTATAAATATATTTCTAACTTGTTTTCAAAAATGTAAATTTCGCCACGATTTTATTTACAACATTTCTAAGTGTCGGAGGTGGGATTTTCACAAAATACAACTTGATAAATATATATTTGATATATATATATATATATATTTCATAACATCACTTGTGAGATTTTTATGATTATTTTGTGAACTATACAAATATTATTTTTAGGGTAAAAATAATATTACCGAATATTAGCGATTCCAAAATAATACGAACGCCTTCACAATAAATAATAAGTTACAATGGTATTATTAATACCACCCGCTCTTTAAACGTAACTTTTGCATTTTCGGAAAAATACTAGTGAACACATATTTTGACAAAGGTATTATTTGGGGAAAAATATTTATATTTTTGAGAAAGGATTAAAATATATTTTAAGTGAGACTTAATAATATATTTCGAAGTTATACGAGCGCACATGTATTAAAGCCCCCATCCTTGTGAAGGAAAATATTTACCAAATATTTGCAAAGTGTAATTACGAAATAGTTGTCTAACTATTTGCCAATGACATTAAACCTTAAGCTAAGGCACGGCCGTCCGTCTAATAGAGCTTAGTACGTGTAGGTCGTTGCACAGCAGGTTGACCAGGAGATTTCTTGTTAGAGACGCACCACTGTGAGTTCATGTCCCCCTTTTCTCTTAACGGTTTTCAGTTTTCTAAACTACGGTGGTGAAATACATGTTACTATGATTACAAGTACTTTTTACATGGTATGGTTAGCGTAAGGAGGGTTATTATTTAGATCATGTGAGTGGGTAGGCGCAACTTGAGGCCATTAATCCTCATTGTAGGACCGAGGGACAGTAGCGGTAGATCTATCTGGGTGTAGCGAGCCCAGCCCCAGGCCCAGCGTAACGGACCTCGGGGTGACTTTGTACCCATCGCAAAATATGCTAGGTTTGAGTCTTCCTACAGCACTTCACACATATCAATGGCCTTGCAAACCATTGGTGATCTCTTTTTCCTTATTTGCTACATACCAGGATTTTTATACTTACAAAGGTTTTACTTACTCTCTACACATGAACTTGCTCAACAATTTTTGTTGATTTTTCCAACTTACATGTATTTCAGGTAATTAAGGATCTGGCATGGTATGCTACGTTTTTCACGCTGCATAAGAGAAATAAGGTCATCCAAGTTTAGGGGTCGTGGCTCTTGCCTGGACGAGCCACAGTTCTTAACTACGTCCGCTTTATGTTTGTGGTTATAAATTCTGAACAATGTTTTTATGTTATTAGGTTGTAATCTCCGTTGCATGTGTCAGCACTTTAAAAAATGTTGTGGTACTTATATTTTGAAACTTAAATCAATGGATGATCTGCATGGTTTTACTTTCATATAGCTTTGTTGTGATTAAGCTATGGTATTAAGAAGTCACACCAAATTAACCCACGCTTCCGCAAAGCCAGGGTGTGACAATTTCAAGGATCTAAAATGAAGTTAAAGTATAGGGAACTTGAAATATGCTCAAAAACATCTCGGATGTCGGTTTGTTTGGTCGTACGGTTGCGTTATTCGGGTAATTACGACGGAAGTCGTAACGAACGCAAAAACGATCCAAATTAAGCGACGAATGGAATTTAATCATGCCAATCACTAAAATAGAATATTTTAATGATTACATAAAATTTTGGATGTCCGGATATATTCAGAACGTAAGATATGCGCGAAAATGCAAACTTATGCACTTTTTGACGCTTTTAGTCCCTATTGATCAAATAAGTTTATTTTAGCATACCGAACCCCTCAAAGCCTATTTCTAAGCTATTTAAAGGATATTTAGGGTATTTTTAACTTATGATCAAGTTCTGGAATGTTCTTTACCATACAAATCGGTATAGTTTCGTAGTTTGACACAAATAGTCCCTGCGATCGAATATACTGGATTTCAACACACCAAACCATCCAAAACTTATTTCTAAGTTATGTAAGGGTTATTTAAGATATGTTAAGCCTATGTCACTATTCCAGTGTGTTTGTCGCGTTAAACTGATCGCGTTTACGCATCAGCTCGCGTATAACTTTCCAGAAAGTGATTTAAAGCTCGAAATCGAACAAGAATTAATATGTGCAAATGATACACATATTTATACAAATCCCAAGTATGAAACACAATATTTCATTGGTTTGGTATTTGTTTGACGGTCGTAGTGACACAGGCGTCACAGTCTCCCATACTTTAGGAAATTTCGTCCCGAAATTTAATTTTAGAGGAAACCTGTGAAGACTACTGTGATTGTTTCGCTTTCGAATGAATCCTCCATTTCCCAAGTAAAACTCTAGGTCACATTTGGATTCTTAGCGAATTTGTTAATTGCCAAAATGTTGTCGTTGTTGTAACAAAAGCATGGAGCTTTGAACAACGGATAGGAGAATATTTCCTATGAAGACTATTATAGGAAACTTATGTGTGCTTGAAATTAGAATCGGGGAGTGCAAAATAAAATAACACTGGTCAAGGTCCAGGACTTCTAGTCACTTAAATAACGCTACGCTCGCAATGTAATAAAGAACACTTATATATAGGAAGTACCAGCGGCGTATCCACCATGCCCTTTTTACATTGTTCCCGTCTCGTTATTCTCATCACTATAGGTCTTAACACATGATAAAACTTGTTGTGGTTTCTGTGCACTGAATTCCACAATTATGTATGCATCCATAATTACGTAATTCCTTGCACCGTCCGCATAGTTCATTTTATAATGTGTAGGGAAAATTAATCGGACACACATGAAATGACCTGACTAGACCACCAGAGGATCTTTTTAACTAGATCAACGAACGATCTTTTTAACTAGATCAACACATGATCTCCTTAACTAGATTGTCATATGATCTCTTTAAATAGACCAACAAAAGGTCTTTCTAACTTTGAACCAAATAATCGTTTTGAAACAGTACTTGGAATCCAAGGGTCTGACTATTTGCATAGATAGCCCCTTAAGGATTTAAGATAGTACTTTGAGTATCCTTCTGAGAATCTAACATACGAAAATACGGAAGATTCTATCAGGACTTAGATAGCGAGCTTTAGAATTACACATAAACACATAATCGTGTATTCGTTAATTTAGTTATTAGCTCGTTCGTTAATTTGAATTAATGCATTTAAAGTACACCAGAAATCCAATCACGGACTTTAATTGGTACTTTAAATATCCCTAGGAATCTAACTATGAAGATAGGAAGATCTTATAAGGATACACGAAGCAAAAATGTACTTGATAATCATGTACATAGTCACATAACATGGGTCCGGTTAAGGACTTATGAAAGTACCTTTAGATATCAAATCAAGGATTTGAAATGGTACTTCACATATTTGTTTAAGAGCTTGTAATTTGTACCTTGTACTTTGTTCCTTAAAAGAAACGAGTACTTAGGATTTTAGGGGAGATCACAAGTGATTATAAAATGAAAGAATCACACGAGTAGTTTGTTCTGCAAGGAACACGGTTCCTTGGTGTCGGTATCGTAGGGGTATGTCACGCAGACACACAATCATAACAGTTTCATAAAATAAAATTGGAACAGCAATTTTATTTATGTAACAGTTGAATTGTTTCAAATGATAACAACAAAGAAAAATACAAGGTCTAATTATTCACTGCTGCATTGTCGTTTGCGTTTGCCTCGTTTATGTTAAACACTCGTCCACGCGCTGGATTTGCGTTAACAAGTCTTGGGCAATTGTTTCTGTAGTGAGTAAGATCACCACAGTTATAGCACGATCCAGGTGGAAATGGTGCTTGAACAGCAGTAGGATTTGCAGCATTTTGGTTTTGGGTAGCATGACGGAAAGTATTGACCAAATGTCCCAATCGTCCACAGTGGGTACATTTGTGACACGGTGTTTGCTCCTGATGATGACGGTTGCATTTGTTGCACAAGGGTGCAGTACCAATATAGTTTTTCCTAGCACGAGGCTGTGCTGGCTGATTTAGTGCAATCTGATCATTCTGAGCAACTACTGCGAAGTTTTGTGAAGCCTTACGCTTCTTCGACTTCTTAGAGGACTCGGTCTGTTTATCCTAAGGTTTTTCTTGTGCTGACTTATCAAATGGTTTCTGGTTGCCTTTTCGGAAAATTTTACCCTTCCTGATCTGAGATTCAGTCAGGGTAGCAGATAGTTCGATGGCTTGTCTGACGATAGTAGGGTTGCTACCAGTAACAATGTCCTGAACTGGGTCAGGGAGGCCATCGATGTACTTTTCAATTGCCTTTTCCAAGGGCGTAACCATGGTAGGACATAACAAACTTAACTCCTCATAACGATCAGTGTAGGCTCGATGTTCACCGCTGTCTTGTTTAAGATCGTTAAATTCCCTTTCCAAAGCCTTGAGCTCATGACGAGGACATAATTCCTTCATCATTAGAGCCCGAAGCTCTTCCCAGGTTTGTGCCATTGCCACATCGGCACCCCTATCACGCATCACACTTTTCCACCATGTAAGAGCACGCTTCTCGAACGCACTAGATGCAAACTCAACCTTGCGCTCATTCGGACATTGCACATGTCTGAATGTGCTTTCCAAACTTTCGAACCATTGCAGGAGCGTGGTTGCTCCTTGAGACCCAGAAAACTTCAAAGGTTTAGCAGAATTGAAGGTTTTGAAACTACACTGAGCATTGTTGTTGTTATTGTTGTTGTATAACTGAAGGATCTAGGTTACTATGTTCGGAAGTACTGCAGCCATTTGCTGAGAGACAAGGGCTGCGACTTCTTCGTTGGTTAGAGGTTGTGCATCTCGTCGAGGCGGCATTGTTTAAAAGGAACAAGGGAACATGAGAAACGAGCGAGGTCGATAATTGGAAAAACAAAAGAGGTATTGAAAACATCGACAAAACACAAGGAAGGCGATCATTCGTTTGTTACCTCGAACAAACAAACGACAAGCAGTGACTAATCAAAGTAAATGGGTCAATATAATGTATCACTGAAGACATGCTCGCCAATAAGTGAACACTCACCCCAAGAGTTCCCAGGTAAGAGTGACTGGTCCGATACTGCGGATTTGTACGAACACTCTAGCCTTAGACAGAAAACTCGGGGTACAGACATTCACCCTTCCAGTTTGCACGTTTTCACATTATTTAGACCCAAACTTTGACGAGATTTTGAAAACTCAAAGGGGTTCAAAACCTTATAATCAATCATCCAAGAACTGATGACTAATTCTCGAAGCAGATTTGAAATTTGTGTTCTTGTTGTGGTTGTCACCTAAGGATAGGTGACAGTATTGTTTTAAAAATCTAAACACAAGAATCTTGTGTTAGGGTCCTAGGAAGGTTATAGTCTAGGTCAAAGCATTACTAATAACCTAATTCCCTAAAACCATTGGCTCTGATACCAACTTTTCTGTCACACCCCGACCACGTAAAACAACAAATCGTGGCTGAAACGTCGGGGAGTGTCGTAACAGAATCATTGTTTCACAACCATGGATCAAATAGTTTTGTTTTATTGAATTATTGAACTCATTGTTTTATATAAATCAGATAAATATAAATATTGTCTTTCGAGTTTTAAAGTCACTAAGGCACGAGTCCATCCTATATATAGCATGCATCAACAATCATCACATAGCAGCACCTGAAACATATGTGAAAATAGGTATGTCAGCATAAAAATGCCTGTGAGTAACATAGGTTTTGTTGATTTAGATTCATGGCTTTAGTTAACATAAGAAAAAGGTTTTATGTTTTACAAAAATAGCCATGAATCCTTGTAAAAGTTTTGTTTCAAAAAAATGTATTGTTTTGAAAAAAGGTTTGTAGTATATACAAAAAATATACTTTGGTTTGGAAATAGTTAAACGTATAGTATATCAAAATATACTTTTGTTACTAAAATAATAGATTTGGTAATATATCACAAATATACTTTGGTTTTGAAAGATAATATATGAACTATGCTTTGGTTTTGAGAATAGCATATCAACTATGCTTTGGTTTTGAAAATAACATATCAACTATGTTTTGGTTTTGAAAATAACATATCAACTACGTTTTGGTTTTGAAAATAACATATCAACTGTGTTTTGGTTTTGAAAATAGCATATCAACTATGCTTTGGTAAATAAAAAAGTACTATATTAAAACATATGTTGGATTTTGTACATAGTATATCAAAAATATACTTTGGATAATATCACATTCGGGAGCACATCAAACTGTACCTTGGTAGTATATCAAAATATACAAGAAAACGTGATTTAGTATTTATTCAAACCTTAGTGTATCAAACTACACCTTGGAGACTATAGAAATACCACAAAGGCAATTTCTATTTGGTTAAAAATTGGTTTCTGACATTCCATACAACAGGAATGGGGTGTCTAGTCCTATAGCGCTATATCATACTACCAATCGGCTTGGTGAATGTATAAAGAAAGTACAATCCAACAATTAGTTTTAAAATCTTTGAAAATTTGTGTTTAAACCATAGATAATTGTTCAATTCGTCAAAAGATAAGTACTAACATGTATAATCATATAGTCGAAATCATGAAAATAACGAATAGGCAGATATGTTTCACCCCAAAACATTTGACAACAGTAAAAGAGGGGACTATGTACTCACTTGAGATTGCAAGTATCCTTGATTAAGTGTCCTAACGAAGCTCGGGAAATCAAGGAATCAAGTGGCACCTAGTATGGAATCACTAATTAAACAATCGGCTCCTAAGTCGGAAGATTAGGTAGAATGAGGTCTCGTAAACCAAATGAGCATTGGAACTCATGTGATATGGTTTAACGAAGTCTACATTCTAAAACGGAACCTATCCTAAGTGCTTACGACCCGTTACGACCCATTAAGTTAGCTTACGCTACTTCACCGCGTCGTTCACGCAAACGCGCGTTCGAGACGTCTAACTAGTCCTATGACAAGTATTATATGCCTAAACATGTCTAATTTTATTGCATAATCAGTTAAATGACAAAAGTTTAAGTTACATGTGCTTAAAATCCAATTATGCATGAAAAGGGCATTTTGGTCATTTACCTAAGGCATATAAACTACCTATCATACAACTACTTAAACTAGGTGACCATAAGGTATAACCTCGGAAGGTGATTCCCTATACAACTATGGTCACTAAACATGTTTGGTCAGATCCTAATGATCGACCAAACGGGTCGAGTTTGAAAGTCTAAGCGGTGGTTTAGACCGCTTGACTTACGACTCTAAACAAGCACTAAGCTAAAAGTGACTTGCTAAACATGTTAAAACATGCTTAACTAAGTTAGAAAACAGGTTTTGATATCAAAACAATGGGTTTTGATACCCAAGAGTAGTTTGGTTAAAATACGCATAAATGCGCATTTTGACCGAAACTACGACTCGTCACTACGCCTAGTCAACGTGGTAATCAGTAGGTATAGTCACAAGGGACTATAACCATCGTGATTACTGTTGGATCTGAGTTTCCTTTTGATTGTATTTTGTGTTTGAAGTTAAGATGAAAATGGATGAGTTGTCCAGCGGAATTAAAATGAAAACAAACTTAGCATACAATCAAATGAGAGTAATACTTTAATCAAACATCTTTTACACAGTGAACCGAATGATTGAATTTAATTTCAACAACGATTACAAAGATAGATGTATGAATGCAAACTCCCCCTCAGCCCGAGCTCAGTAGTTTGTTCGTGCAAAGAAGACGAATGATGTAAAGAGCTAATAGAACAGTACAAAGTACTGAACTATTTATAGGCACTTGCAAACTACTGAGCATCTTTGCTGACGTCACCATGAAAGTGACATCTAACCTCCTAACAAACTCTAACCTCTGATCTATACAGACACTGCTTGTGTTAACTACTGCTAATACATTCTATTACAAAACAGACTTTAGAACAGCTGCTGCAACCTTCTACTGCTGTGAACCCAGCAGCACTTGTCCGGATCAGCAGTGCTTGACTCAAGGCAGTAGATTGAATCAGCAGGACTTTAGTCTTCCATCAGATCTTTAGTTGAGCAGCAGTTATGAGTCAGCAGTTTGGTAAGATCAGCAGATATGAGGTCATCAGTAGTTGTAATCACTTTCAAGGGGAGAGATTTGTGTATCAGCATCTGCTTATTCATAATCCACTGTTCTGATCCAGTTTTGGCTTTAATTATCTGTTCCTCTGATAGGGTTCAATCCCAACAATCTCCCCCTGGAACAGATAATGCCAAAACCCTTCATTATTTGTGGATATTTTATTGCCTCATTAACAGCTCCCTTATCTGACCTTTAAATTGTAATTCAAAGTCGAGGGCATCTGTATCTTCATCATCCCTGCTAAGTGGAAGATCAAGGAGATCCTGCAAATCTTCAAGACTCAGGCCAAGAGCTTGTTCCCTTGATATTTTCTCCACTTCTCCACCAGACCTGAGCAAAGTCAATACGCAGGTCTGTTTGTCAGTTGCCCACTTTTGTATTTTTGAGCCTGGTGGGTTTCTTGGGAGATGTTTATTTGCAGAAGTATTTGGTGAGGCTGGCCTGTTCATCACTGGCTGAGCAGTGGTAGCAAAGTTTTCCTGTTCAAGTTCTTCTTTTAACGTTCTTAACAAGCCTTCTTTTAAAACAGCATTTCCAGCAAGAATTTCTTGAACAGTTTCAGCTCCTAACTGGCTTTGTGACCTTCTTTTGTAGATGGCATTACCAGCTGGAGCAGTGGATCTCCTGATTTGCAGCTTTGATGGTCCTTTTGAAACCGCTGCTTCAGGGTAGTCAGGTTTTTGAGGAATTTTTGGATCTTTCTTCCTTAATTCCTCCAACCTTTTGTAGGTTGACCTGACCAAATCTTCTTTCCATCTAGCAACTTGTCTTTTGGTGCCAAATTCAGCAACAACCAATTCTTCTTTCATTCTTTTTAGTTCCAACTGCTTTTCAGGTACATTCTTTTTGAACTTTGCCCAATCAGGAGGAGTGTGGGTGACTTTCCTTTTTATCATAACTTGAATTCTGGCTGATTCAGCTTCAAGCTCTGGAACAGTCCACTCTTTGTACATGTGTCTCTCTCCTTTGTATTTCTTGTAGAACATAATGCTTTCAATGTAGTCTTTCTTCAGAGTTTCAGCTGCTCTTTCTGAAATTTGTTGACTGAAATTTTTAGCAAAACGTTCTAGGGAACTGACTTGTGTGAGCAGATATTGGTAGTATCTTGATACTTCTTTGTCAGATTTCCCTTGTGTGTTTCTTTTCGAGATATCCTCTGCTTGCTTGGCCTTTATCTTCAAATATTCTTCACTGTTTTTGGGCTAGGGATATCCTTTGATTGAAGGCAAACTCCTTTTGGTAGGGTCATCCTCAGTATAGAAGGATTTTATCTCTTCTCTGACAGCTTCTAGTTCAAGAGGGAATTGAACACCTGCAGGAGGTAAGGGTTTGAGCATTGCAACAGAAGAAAGTGGAACTGGTTTTGGTATATTGACAAGAGCTAAAGGTTTTGAAGATGTTTGGGATGGTGTAGTGACATCATCTTTAGGAATTAGCCTTCTCTTATTTGAGGAGGGACTGATGATGTTTTGGATGGAAAGGTGGTTGTAGTAGCAGTGGTTTGTGATAGACTAACAGTTGTTGAAACAACTGGTGTTCCAACTACTGTTGTCTTTACAGCAGAAGTTATAACAACTGCTGTCTTCTACCTTTTGACAGGAGGAGATTGTGATTTTGGTGGTGATGGAGGTAAAGCATTGGATGTAGTGTGTGTTGAAGTGGTGCGTGTTGAAGTGGGAACAGATGTTGAAACTACTGAAGTACCAACAGCAGCTGATACAACAGGAGTTACAACAGCTGTTTTAGGTGGTGGTTTTTGAGCAGACTTTGAACGTCTGACCGGAATGGATTTGGGTAGCCTTTCTTTTCTAGTAGGCTTCTTCTTTTCATCAATGAGATTTTCATCATCTCTTGACCCTGAAGTACCCTGATCCGGATAATCCACCCTGGCTTTCTTTTTGGCCTCTCTATCCCTTTTTACACATGCAAGTGCTTCTGCAAGTGCATTTGTGGTCACGTCAATTTTCTTACTCCCATCTGGCAAAGGAATCTGTTTGGTCATATTGGAATTTTCTGGTGCGAGGTAGAGACCATCTGTTATTCCTTTCCTTCTCCATTCCTGAATTTTCTCCCCCTTTTTGGCATTATCTTCGGGGAGTTGATCAATGAAGAATACTGGTGGAGGAGCAGTGCCAGTGGAGTGCAAGATCTGAGTTTTGAGAGCCTTTAGATCATCCTGAGTGTCTTTGTACCTAGACTCCATAACATTTCTCAATTGTTGAACATGTTTTTCATGTTGCTGATCTGCTATTTGTGCTTGATGATGGAGAAAAGGTTGAAATAGATTCCAGAGCTCATTTGTAGCGGGTGCCTGTTGGAGAGCAGGTGCTTGAGGTGGAACAGTAGTGGATTGTACCTTTTGTACTTGTAACAACTGTTGTAGCATATCTTTGAGTTCTGCAACAGAGTTATCAAGTTTTTCAACACGAGCCGTCAATTTCTGGTACTTTAAACCATCACCCAATTTAATGGGATCATCTGATTTCCCACTAACAGTGGTTTTATCAGTGGTAGAAGTAGGGAGTTTACTCCAAACCTTAACCACTGATGCCCGTTTTTCTTGGTACTGGGGTCTTCTTCCTTCAACACTTGACAACCTTTTGATGTTGCCAGTAGGATAAATAAATCCACTGGTGGTTGGCAGAGGTGCTATGAAAGGAATTGCCTCCAAGGAAGTCTTATGGATGTAACCACTGTCCAACTGTAAACCTGTAGGTTCAACAGTTGTAGTGGCTGCTTCACTTGGATTACCACAAAGAGTTACTTGTAACTCAATGGGTGTAACCTCCTCAGGTTGTGTTGGTGGGTTAGCAAAGAATGATACATCAGGCTCAGTCATTTGTTGAGGCATATTCTCATTGATAGGTGATTGAGAAGGACTGTGTAATGCCTGGTTCAAATCAATTGCATCCAACAGTAGTTGTGTTTTTGGTGAAATTGAGGATGTGATGGTGGGTGTAGAAAGCGGATTTGCTCCGGGCATTGAGCTGTGGATGATGGAAACGAGTGTATCCAGAGCATCATAATGTGGTGGCCCTTTGTGTACAACCTGTTCTTTTTGTGAAGAAGCAGGAGGAGTTATGGTTATGGGTTGAGATATTTGTACCATCTGTTGTGAGGAAGAAGCAGCAGTGGTTTCTTGTGACATTTGTGTTGTCACAGGCATTAACTCTGGTATCTCATCCTCCAGAGTTGCCATTTTGATTGGTTTGGGGGGGGTTTGATTTTTCTTTTTGTAAAGCTTTTTGGGTTTTGTAGGTGTGGGTTTCAAAACAGTTGGTCTGCTGCTTTGATCACCTAGAGCAGTAGGCTCAGCAGCAGATACCTGAGGAGCAGTGGTTGCTGTTAAATTCTGCTCAGGTACCCCTGCTTGTGTTTTGCAAGATGCTAACATTCGTGAAAAAGTTTCAGATGTTAGGCAGTTTATTGCAGTTATTTCACCTTGGTTTATTAAAGCTAAATCATCCTTACTGAATTTCTTTTGAAAATAATAGCTTAAAAACCTTGGGAATAGTAAGAATGATTTGCTTTCAACATTATTAACCAAATCCTTAAAGATTTCCCGAGAATAATTATAATTTTCTTCTTGAAGAATTGCATATCCCAGATTTTAAATCTTTATAGGGATCTCATTAAAAGAAGTGGTTTTGTTTGAAACACATAGGAAGAGGGTATGAAATAGAAATCTTGGTGCAGGAGGAAAATAACCTTTTTCTAAGGTTAGTTTCTTCATCATTGTGGCTTCATACCCTCTTTCAATGAAATCAATGTGTAACTCGTTTTTAGTGAAGGAAGTTTTACCTGCCTGGTCATCGAGTTGAAAGACTTCGGAGATGGATTGTGGTGTAATGTGGACAGCTTTACCCTTTATGGAAGATTGGATTGCAGTTGCAATGTCTCCTTGTTTTTCAAGGGTTGCATTCTTCCAAAATTCCCTTTGGGTCGCCAAGTAGATGGGTGCGTCGGCGGTGAGCAAAGTTTTGTACTTTGATTTTGCCATGATGGTGATAATGGAATCGAAAACATCTGTGGTTCCTGGTTTTGTGAGAAGACCCAGGAGATTGTGAGATTTTTTGAATGGAATTTCAGTGGTAGTTGCCTTTTGAGAGGCTGTTTTCGATGATTTTGATGAGGGTTTTGCAGAAAGCTTCGATTTTGTCGTTTTTGAAACGAAACGATCGAAGAAATTTGTGAGAAATGAGAAGAAAAACTGCTTTGAGAAGAGAATTTTTAAGAATTTCAATTCGACAGTAAAACCCTGTTTTGATGGTGAGTGGGGATGTTATAGGAAAGAGAATGAATGTTGACGTGGCATCCGTTACAAAAGGTCTGACTGCTATGTACTGCCCACGTGACAACCACTGGTGAAAATGAAGGACAGTACTTTTGGTGAAAGCAACTGATGAAAGCAGTGGAAAGGGGGCAGTGGATGATTTTCACTATCAGTGGATAGCATATCAGTGGATAAGACACTGCTTTTGAACAACAGTGGTTATCAAGGAATGAGAGAACAGAGGTTGCCTTTCAGCAGTGGGCAGACTTTTTGAAGAAGAGCAGACTTTTGAATAATCAGTGGTTATGGCAGACTTCTAAGGATTTTAATGAAATTTTCATTTTTAAGCTGTTTTTAAGGATGGATTTTTGATTTTCTGAAAACATTTTGTTGCTTTTATTCATAGAAAAACAAGATGTTGCTTGTTATTCCATGTTTAGCATCCCAATCCTAGAGCTTTCAAAAGTGGCTGTATCAAGTGCTTTTGTGAGCACATCTGTCAGCTGGTCTTTAGTTGGGACATGATGCAGAGAAATCAAACCTTTTTCATAGCAATCCCTCACAAAGTGATGTCTGATGTCGAAGTGCTTTGTGGTAGAATGGGAGACTGGATTTTTGATGATATTTTCTGCTGCCTGGCTGTCCAACATGAGTGGTGTCTTTAAGGCAGTGATACCAAAATCCAGTAACTGATTTTGAAGCCACAGGAGTTGGGCTGTACAGCTTGCAGCAGCAATGTATTCAGCCTCAGCAGTGGATGTTGAAACTGCTGCTTGCTTTTTGCTTTGCCAGGATACTAAGCAATCACCTAGAAACTGGCACCCTCCTGAAGTGGACTTCCTTGTGGTGTGACATCCAGCAAAGTCACTGTCTGAAAAACCTGAAAGCTTAATATTCCCATTAGCTGGATACCAGATACCAAGTGTGGGAGCACCTTTTATGTATCTGAGAATCCTTTTTACAGCAATGAGATTTGATTTTCTGGGAGCTGATTGACTTCTTGCACAGACACATGTTGCAAACATGATGTCTGGTCTAGATGCAGTTAGGTACAATAAAGACCCAATCATGCTTCTATAGAGTGTTTGGTCAATCAGCTCATCCTTTTCATCAGACATGGCCAGCTTATTTGTGGCCATGGGTGTGCTGCATGGTTTACAATCATTCATATCAAATTTGGTTAAAAGTTCTTTAGCATATTTGCTTTGATGAATGAAAGTTCCATTTTGCAATTGCTGTACTTGGAGACCAAGAAAGCATTGCAGCTCACCCATTGCACTCATTTCAAACTCAGCTGTCATGAGTTCTCTAAACTCTTCACACATTTTGGTACATGTGCTTCCAAAAATAATGTCATCCACATAAATTTGGACAATCATTAAATCTTTCCCTCTCCATTTAAGAAACAGTGTTTTATCAGTGGTACCTCTTTTGAAACCATTTGAGAGTAGAAAGTTGGAAAGAGTTTCATACCAGGCTCTAGGTGCTTGTTTCAGGCCATACAAGGCTTTGTTTAGCCTGTAGACATGATCAGGATAAAATGGATCCTCAAAGCCTGGAGGTTGACATACATATACCTCTTCTTGCAATGTACCATAGAGGAAAGCACTTTTGATATCCATCTGAAACACCTTCATGTTGTGGTTGACAGCAAAGGCCAGGAACAGTCTGATAGCTTCCAATCTTGCAACAGGGGCGAATGTTTCATCATAATCAATCCCATCTTCCTGTCTGTAACCTTGAACCACAAGTCTGGCTTTGTTCTTGACAACAATGCCCCTTTCATCTGTTTTGTTCTTGAAGACCCACTTTGTGCCAATGGGACTAACCTCTTTTGGTAGTGGTACAAGCTCCCATACTTGTTGTCTCTTAAACTGTTGGAGCTCCTCTTGCATGGCTTCTACCCAGCTGTTGTCTTTTAGTGCCTCTTGGTACTTGACTGGCTGATGAAGTGATAGAAAACCAGCAAAAAGACAAATGTTTTGGGTTTGGCTTCTTGTGAGCACCCCTTCATTGATGTTGCCAATCATTTGATCAGGTGGATGAGATCTCAAGAAGATTAAATCTCCTTGGTATGGTATGATGGCATTTGTTGGTGAAGGCTACAAATGTGTATCATCTGAGCTAACCACTGCTGATGACTTTGATGACTCAGCAGTGGCTTCAAAAGGTGGTGGAATGGGTGGTAATGGAGTGGACCACTGCTGACTTTTATCCACTGTTTGAGGACTTTTGTCAGCAGTGTTTGAGGATGTGGAAGCAGTGGTGAATGGGCTACTTTGGTCAACAACTGTTGATGTAGCAGTGGTTGAGCTTTGACAGATGTTTTGAACAACTGATGCTTTTCCCTTTGTGGCAGACCTTTGAGGGATGATGACTTCATACCCATAGTCTGGTGTTGTATCCTCTGATGGACCTGCACTGTTAGTCTTAACAGCAGTATATTCAAAAGTGAATTTTTCAAGATCAAACAGTTCAGCAGGATTTGCTGGGATTTTCATTGATGAAAGTTCATTGAACTTTACATCCAAAGTCTCCTCCACTACCTTGGTCCGTGCATTGAACACTTTGTAGGCCTTGGCAGTGGTTGAGTATCCCAGAAAATAACCACAATCAATTTTGGCTGCAAATTTTGAAATGGAATCTTTTAAATTCAAAATAAAGCATGGGCAGCCAAACACCTTGAAGTATGAGATCAGTGGTTTGATTTTATACAGAATTTCATAGGCAGTCTTTTTGTGCCTAGGGTTTATTAAAACTCTGTTCTGGACATAGCAAGCAGTGTTTACTGCCCTGCCCAGAAAGTTAATGGCAAACCTAAATCTGCAAGCATGGTTATGGCAGCCTCAATCAAAGTTCTGTTCTTTCTTTCAACAACCCCATTTTGCTCTGGTGTTCTAGGGATGCTGTACTGCCTTACAATCCCTTTCTTCACACAGAAGGCGTAACTCCCTATTTTTAAATTCTGTGCCATTGTCACTCCTAAAGCTTTTCACTGGAAGGTCAAATTGCTTTTCAACCTGTGTCACAAAGTCTTGCAAAATGCCTGCAGTTTCATCTTTAGAGTGCAAAAAGAAAGTCCATGTAAACCTAGAAAAGTCATCAACTATAACCAAACAATACCTTTTCTTTTTAAGGCTCATGACTTGAACTGGGCCAAACAAATCCATGTGTAGCATTTGCAAACACTGGGTTGTTTTGGACTCTTCAATGGACTTGTGGGAACTTTTATGCTGTTTTCCTTTTAAACAGGAAATGCAATGTTCAGGACATGAAAACAATTTTTGTGGTAGGCCTCTCACCAAACCATTTTTTGAAATTTCTGTGATTGTCTTAAGATTTGTGTGCCCCAGTCTTTTGTGCCAAAGTTCTGTCTCTTTGTTAGAGGCAGCTGAGAACAGACAGGCATCAGCTCTGGGACAATCTTTTGACATGTCAACAACATAAACATTGCCACTTCTTTGAGCAACAAGTTTAATTTGACCATTTTTGATTATTGCTTCAATCTTTTTGACCATTTCTGGTCCAACAATCCTACAACAATCTTTTGTGAAGAATGACCCAAACCCTTTGTCACTCATTTGGGATACACTCAGAAGGTTGAATTTTAGATTGTCTATTAGATTGACATTTTCAAATTTTACATTGCCAGATTGCACTGTTCCAGTCCCCAAAACCTTTCCTTTACTATTATTTCCAAAGGATATATCACCCCCACCATGGATTTTAAAGTCTTTGAGGAGGGCTTTACATCCTGTCATGTGCCTGGAGCCTCCACTATCTACATACCAAAGACTATCAAAGCATGCAGAAGCTCCCTACACATGAAGTAAAAGGATTAGTTCATTAAGGACTCCAAAGCCAACAGGGCTTTGGATGGAGTCTCAACAGTGTCTGGTATGGATGCAGTGTGATGGACAGTGGTTAAGTCAGGGGTTTGGACAGTTTTAGTACTGTTCCTTGCTAACCACTGTTGAGGGTCTTGCCCAATCACCTGCTGGTAACCGAAAGGATGCCTATTCACTCTGGGCTTAGAGGGCTTTTTGTAGACCTCATAAACGTGTGGAATCCTTTGGTAGGACTGTTTTTCCTTGCCTTTTCTGAACTGATTGGCAGGAGGTGCATCAGTAACCTGAACATCTCTTTTAACAGATGTTTGGTTCAGCTGTTATGTGACAGCTGTTTGAACTGGCACAAACAGTGGTTGTTTCTTTGTGAATTTGACAGATGGTGATGCTGATGGACTCAAGGATGTTTTAGCAAGGTACTCATTCTTTTTGATGTCAAAGTTTTTGAGATACACACATGCTTGAGTTTTGTGGTTTGTTTTTCCACAAACAATGCAGCTTTCAGCCGAAACTATGACACTTGTTTTGTTTATATCATAAGCTTTTAAGTGGAAACAATCTTTTGTTAGATGGTTCCTTTTCTCGCAAAATTCACAAAACAAGTTATCAATTTTTTCTTTCTTCTTCCTCTTTTCAGACTCCTTTGCAGCAGAGGTTTTAACCACTGCTGGAATGTCCTTAAGAGGAATGACTTTAGCTTTTGAAGCTTTAACACCATCAGTTGATGTAAAGTCCATTGGCTTGAAATTTTCAAGAATATCACACTCATCAGACCATCTTGGTTTAAATTGATGATTTTCAATCTCCTCAAAAGCAGAGGGGCCCATTGGTCTGTTAAGTGTGATTTTGTTACCAAGTTTGGCAGTGATTTTCACTTCTTGGCCATTCTTGTTTGTGGGGATGTACTCAGCAGTTACATCAGTGGTTGAAACAGATTTTTCAAAAGCAGTGTTTTCATCATCATGTTTTCTATAACCAACCCCAAATTTCACATTGCTTTTTATCTGTTTCTCAAGCATAACCTCATACCCTTTGCATGATTCCACCCATTTTTCACATGTGATCTGGGTGGATTCTAACTCCTTTTTGCAAACTTGGTATTTTTCTACCATAGTTTGGAGTTGGGTTTTGGTTATGCTTTGCTCTTCTTTCATGCTGCTAATCTCTTTCTCTTTTTCAGCCAATTTGTTTTTAAGTTCTTTTAAAGATCTTTCAAATTTGACTTCATCAGTTAAGATTTTGTTCTTAAGGTTTTCATTCACCTCTTTGATGTTAGCAAAAGCAATAATGCAATTATCAGAACATAGTTTTTCTAGAACTTGAGGTGATACCTTGGCAGCAGCCATCATTGCACAATCACACTGAGTATTCTCTTCATCACCAGCTCTCTCTTCTTTTTCACCTGCCTTTTCTTCTTTCTTATCTTCTTCAGACCATAGATCTGTCAGTGGTTCAATCAGGGTACCTGAACTTTCTTCCAACAGTACTTCATTAGCCACAGCAGTAGCCACTGCTTCAATCACCTCATCCACTGTTTCAGAGACCAGCTGTTTCTCTTCAGATTCAACACCCTCCTGTATAGCCATCAAACAAAATTCATCATGAGAAGAAACATTAGAAGCATAGAGTGCAAAGTTTTCATCACTGAGGTCTTCAGGCATACTGCTCCAATCAACAAACTCTTGAGTAAAGAAACTTTGTTGATCTGGTTGTGTTACTACTAGAGCAGTGGTTTGTGGTGTAGGTTGTACTTGTGCCTGGGGAGCAGGGGTTTGAACATATTGAATCTGTGGAGCAGCTGTTTGGACATAATGCACTGGCACAGGAGCAACAGCATAGTGAGCAGTGTTCACATGTGCTGCTGGGGCATATTGGGCATAGTGCACAGTGTTTTGATTTTGAGGTCTAGGATTTGAACTAGGGTGAGTAATTATGGGACCAGTTGTTTGACTCCTACACTCTCGAGCAAAATGTCCTAGCCTGTTACACTTATAGCACTTGATTTTCGATTTATCCAACCCAACCCTTAGATTCCCATGCAACCCTGGGAATTTTCGCCCTGTTCTTTTATAAAACTTACTAGTTCTAACACTTAGCAAGGCCAGTTGATGCAAGATGTCCATTTCCTCTAGATCAGTGGGGTCAAAATGCTGTAAATCATTTAGTTCAAAGCTTAAATTGTCTGACATCTGGTTTTCATTTGCAGTGAATGCATAACCTGTAGAGTGAGGATCAGGGTTGTTAAAATTTGCACCAGCAGTTATGTCAATGAAGTGATCATAACCCTGATCCTTACCACTACCACCAGATTCTTCTTGACCCAGAAGAGTAGTGTTACCGAATGAATAATCATCAACGGTTTTCCCTGACTCTTGTAACTTCCTTTTCTGGTTCAACTCCCTTTCGTTGGTCAGGAGTCGACCATGGAGTTGGGTCAAGGTCAGATCCTTGAACTCAGGTGAGTTTCGGGTGACAAACGCTATTGTGTCCCATTAATCTGGCAGTGACCTGAGGAACCTGCTGTTTTGAGTTGAGTTTGTAAAAGTGGTTTTAACAAGCCTCAGTTCACTGATGAGACAACTGAACCGCTCAAATTGTTGCGTCAGTGATTCACCTTTAAGTGAACACTCACCCCAAGAGTTCCCAGGTAAGAGTGACTGGTCCGATACTGCGGATTTGTACGAACACTCTAGCCTTAGACAGAAAACTCGGGGTACAGGCATTCACCCTTCCAGTTTGCACGTTTTCACATTATTTAGACCCAAACTTTGACGAGATTTTGAAAACTCAAAGGGGTTCAAAACCTTATAATCAATCATCCAAGAACTGATGACTAATTCTCGAAGCAGATTTGAAATTTGTGTTCTTGTTGTGGTTGTCACCTAAGGATAGGTGACAGTATTGTTTTAAAAATCTAAACACAAGAATCTTGTGTTAGGGTCCTAGGAAGGTTATAGTCTAGGTCAAAGCATTACTAATAACCTAATTCCCTAAAACCATTGGCTCTGATACCAACTTTTTTGTCACACCCCGACCACGTAAAACAACAAATCGTGGCGGAAACGTCGGGGAGTGTCGTAAGAGAATCATTGTTTCACAACCATGGATCAAATAGTTTTGTTTTATTGAATTATTGAACTCATTGTTTTATTATAAATCAGATAAATACAAATATTGTCTTTCGAGTTTTAAAGTCACTAAGGCACGAGTCCATCCTATATATAGCATGCATCAACAATCATCACATAGCAGCACCTGAAACATATGTGAAAATAGGTATGTCAGCATAAAAATGCCTGTGAGTAACATAGGTTTTGTTGATTTAGATTCATGGCTTTAGTTAACATAAGAAAAAGGTTTTATGTTTTACAAAAATAGCCATGAATCCTTGTAAAAGTTTTGTTTCAAAAAAATGTATTGTTTTGAAAAAACGTTTGTAGTATATACAAAAAATATACTTTGGTTTGGAAATAGTTAAACGTATAGTATATCAAAATATACTTTTGTTACTAAAATAATAGATTTGGTAATATATCACAAATATACTTTGGTTTTGAACGATAACATATGAACTATGCTTTGGTTTTGAGAATAGCATATCAACTATGCTTTGGTTTTGAAAATAACATATCAACTATGTTTTGGTTTTGAAAATAACATATCAACTACGTTTTGGTTTTGAAAATAACATATCAACTATGTTTTGGTTTTGAAAATAGCATATCAACTATGCTTTGGTAAATAAAAAAGTACTATATTAAAACATATGTTGGATTTTGTACATAGTATATCAAAAATATACTTTGGATAATATCACATTCGGGAGCACATCAAACTATACCTTGGTAGTATATCAAAATATACAAGAAAACGTGATTTAGTATTTATTCAAACCTTAGTGTATCAAACTACACCTTGGAGACTATAGATATACCACAAAGGCAATTTCTATTTGGTTAAAAATTGGTTTCTGACATTCCATACAACAGGAATGGGGTGTCTAGTCCTATAGCGCTATATCATACTACCAATCATCTTGGTGAATGTATAAAGAAAGTACAATCCAACAATTAGTTTTAAAATCTTTGAAAATTTGTGTTTAAACCATAGATAATTGTTCAATTCATCAAAAGATAAGTACTAACATGTATAATCATATAGTCGAAATCATGAAAATAACGAATAGGCAGATATGTTTCACCCCAAAACATTTGACAACAGTAAAAGAGGGGACTATGTACTCACTTGAGATTGCAAGTATCCTTGATTAAGTGTCCTAACGAAGCTCGGGAAATCAAGGAATCAAGTGGCACCTAGTATGGAATCACTAATTAAACAATCGGCTCCTAAGTCGGAAGATTAGGTAGAATTAGGTATCGTAAATCAAATGAGCATTGGAACTCATGTGATATGGTTTAACGAAGTCTACATTCTAAAACGGAACCTATCCTAAGTGCTTACGACCCGTTACGACCCATTAAGTTAGCTTACGCTGCTTCACCGCGTCGTTCACGCAAACGCGCGTTCGAGACGTCTAACTAGTCCTATGACAAGTATTATATGCCTAAACATGTCTAATTTTGTTGCATAATCAGTTAAGTGACAAAAGTTTAAGTTACATATGCTTAAAATCCAATTATGCATGAAAAGGGCATTTTGGTCATTTACCTAAGGCATATAAACTACCTATCATACAACTACTTAAACTATGTGACCATAAGGTATAACCTCGGAAGGTGATTCCCTATACAACTATGGTCACTAAACATGTTTGGTCAGATCCTAATGATCGACCAAACGGGTCGAGTTTGAAAGTCTAAGCGGTGGTTTAGACCGCTTGACTTACGACTCTAAACAAGCACTAAACTAAAAGTGACGAGCTAAACATGTTAAAACATGCTTAACTAAGTTAGAAAACAGGTTTTGATATCAAAACAATGGGTTTTGATACCCAAGAGTACTTTGGTTAAAATACGCATAAATGCGCATTTTGACCGAAACTACGACTCGTCGCTACGCCTAGTCAACGTGGTAATCAGTAGGTATAGTCACAAGGGACTATAACCATCGTGATTACTGTTGGATCTGAGTTTCCTTTTGATTGTATTTTGTGTTTGAAGTTAAGATGAAAATGGATGAGTTGTGCAGCGAAATTAAAATGAAAACAAACTTTGCATACAATCAAATGAGAGTAATACTTTAATCAAACATCTTTTACACAGTGAACCGAATGATTGAATTTAATTTCATCAACGATTACAAAGATAAATGTATGAATGCAAACTCCCCCTCAGCCCGAGCTCAGTAGTTTGTTCGTGCAAAGAAGACGAATGATGTAAAGAGTTAATAGAACAGTACAAAGTACTGAACTATTTGTAGGCACTTGCAAACTACTGAGCATCTTTGCTGACGTCACCATGAAAGTGACATCTAACCTCCTAACAAACTCTAACCTCTGATCTATACAGACACCGCTTGTGTTAACTACTGCTAATACATTCTATTACAAAACAGACTTTAGAACAGCTGCTGCAACCTTCTACTGTTGTGAACCCAGCAGCACTTGTCCGGATCAGCAGTGCTTGACTCAAGGCAGTAGATTGAATCAGCAGGACTTTAGTCTTCCATCAGATCTTTAGTTGAGCAGCAGTTATGAGTCAGCAGTTTGGTAACATCAGCAGATAGGAGGTCATCAGTAGTTGTAATCACTTTCAAGGGGAGAGATTTGTGTATCAGCATCTGCTTATTCATAATCCACTGTTCTGATCCAGTTTTGGCTTTAATTATCTGTTCCTCTGATAGGGTTCAATCCCAACAATTACGCTCACGTTGCAAAGTTCAAACGAACTTTGTGTTGACCAAAGACTGGTCAAAGCAGAAAGTCAAACACTGTTTGACTTTCACGCTTGAAAAACGATAAAAGAATGAAAGAAGCTTACAAAGGGTCCAAGCTAGGGAGAACTTGATCTATAATACTCAGGTATGAAGCAAAGGCTTCAACTTAGAGCATTAAAATGATCAAGGGTGCAGAAAATGGAATGGGGCATGGGTATATATAGTTTTTGGTAAACCGTTAGGATCGTTTCTTGCTAAAGTGGGATCAATCTTGGCCATCCATGTGGGCTAATGGTATTCAAATACTATGGGACATGATAAACCATCAAAATTCAGCATATGGTATCCCAAAACAAGTGTTAAAACCATCAAAAACAAGCTCCAAGTCCAGATTCAACGTTTCTGACCTGGGCTGCTATCGCGCCCCGCGTAGGAATAGGCTCGGGCTTACGCGGCCCGCCTGGCATCTTTGGCAGATTGACAGTTTTGGTCCCTGCAGCCTAGAAACTTGTATTTTGATGAATTTTTGACACATTTAAGCCTCGTTAACCTCATTTCAAGGATCTAAAATGAAGTTAAAGTATAGGTAACTTAAAATATGCTCAAAAACATCTCGGATGTCGGTTCGTTTGGTCGTACGGTTGCGTTATTCGGGTAATTACGACGGAAGTCGTAACGAACGCAAAAACGATCCAAATTAAGCGACGAATGGAATTTAATCATGCCAATCACTAAAATAAAATATTTTAATGATTACATAAATTTTTGGGTGTCCGGATATATTCAGAACGTAAGATATGCGCGAAAATGCAAACTTATGCACTTTTTGACGCTTTTAGTCCCTATTGATCAAATAAGTTTATTTTAGCATACCGAACCCCTCAAAGCCTATTTCTAAGCTATGTAAAGGACATTTAGGGTATGTTTAACTTATGATCAAGTTCCGGAATGTTCGTTACCATACAAATCGGTATAGTTTCGCAGTTTGACACAAATAGTCACTGCGATCGAATAAACTTGATTTCAACACACCAAACCATCCAAAACTTATTTCTAAGTTATGTAAAGGTTATTTAAGGTATATTAAGCCTATGTCACTATTCCGGAGTGTTTGTCGCGTTAAACTGGTCGCATTTACGCATCAGTTCGCGTATAACTTCCCAGAAAGCGATTTAAAGCTCGAAATCTAACAAGAATTGATATGTGCAAATGATACACATATTTATACAATTCCCAAGTATGAAACACAATATTTCATTGGTTTGGTATTTGTTTGATGGTCGTAGTGACACAGGTGTCACAGCAATAGAGGTGGATATGCAGAGGTTCAGGGCTAATGTTGACTTTACTAGGGAAGAACTGGATGGTTCAAGTGATGGGGATCATGATGATGATAGAAGCGAAGAAGGTCATCAGCCTGTTCACCTGGAGGTTTTTGAAAGTGGGTCTGAGGACAATTCAAGTCTTAGAGATAAGGTTGCTAGGAAGATAAGGAGGAGAAACAAGAGTGCTTTAAAAGGTCCAAATGATTTGCCATTCTATGTTGGTCAGCTAATTGATGACAAGAAAACGATGAATCAGATGGTGAAAAGTTATGCTCTTAAGGCTAGGAGGGATGTGTTTATTCTAAAAAATGAATTGTTAAGGTATAGGGTAGTATGTTTTGGAAGCAATCCACCACTACTTGGTCCTGTAAAAAAAAGGGAGAAGAGGGGTAAAATAGTAAATGCACCAAAGTAGGGCAAAAATACAAGCACCTTAAAAGGCATATCAAGCCCACTTGTCCTTGGGCAGTTCACATCTCAAGAAACACGGACAAGGATAAGTGGTGTGTGAAGACCATTCATAATTAACACAATTGTTTGACAACAAGGGTCGTTTCTTTATATACAACGAGTTTGATTGCCAGAGAGATTCAACCTATGATTGAAAGCAATCCAGACATGCCAATTCATGCAATCCAAAGTCAACTGCTTCGGAAGCATCAAGTTGAAATATCACTCCATAAGGTCTTCAGAGCCAAGAGGATAGCAACTACGAAGATTTATGGTGATTACCAAGAACATTATGCTTTGGTAAGGTCATATTGTGATGAACTTCTAAAAGTCAACCCAGGTAGTATAATTAAAATTGATGTGGAGCCATGTGGGAACTCAGCTAGTCCTACAAGGCAGTTTCGAAGGGTTTATTTTTGTTTCGCCTCTATGATGAGAGGATTTAAGATGATTGGAAGACCATTGCTGGGTGTGGATGGTTGTTTCATGAAAGGTCCATATCCTGGACAGATCTTGAGTGTTGTTGGTATTGATGGAAATAATAGCATATATCTAGTTTGTTATGCCCTTGTTGAGGCAGAAACAACACAAACCTGGAAATGGTTTTTGCAACTGTTGAGAGATGACCTAGGGTGTACGGCTGACTCTTGTTTCACCTTCATCAGTGACAGACAAAAGGTGATAAGTTCTTATGATTAATAAATTGCAAAAAACTTTGGTAGCAAAATATTATAATTATTCAGCAAATTGAATTGCATTTTGTATCACAGGGTCTGATTCCTGCTATGCTAGCTGTTTTTCCTAATGGTGAGCACAGATTTTGTTTGAGGCACATCCATGAGAACATGAAATCCAAGTGGCGTGGAGATCTTTACAAGAATTTGCTTTGGTCAGCCGGAAGGAAGACATCCATTCCATACTTTAACAAAGCTATGGAAGAAATTAAGACAACAGAACGAGCTATGTATGACTGGCTGAATGAGATCCCATTCACCGCTTGGTCAAGAGCATATTTTTCTGGAAGAGCTAAATGTGATATGTTGCTGAACAATATTTGTGAGGTTTTTAACCGACAAATCGTAGGAGCAAGGGACAAGCCGATTATCACATGCCTAGAATTCATTCGGGGGTACATGACCAAGAGAATAGTTAATGTCAACAAATTGCAAGCAAAGTGTACGGGGCCACTGACACCTCATGCAACTGACGTGTTCGATGAGATCAAGAAACAGGCTACTAAAATGTCTGTTCTCATGGTTGATTCAGACAAGTATCAAGTAACAGGTCCGAGATCACAGTGTGTTGTGAATGTCAAACATAAAACTTGTGCATGCAGGAAGTGGGATTTGACAGGGATGCCTTGCAAACATGCAGTTGCAGCCATATGGGATATGTCAAGGAATAACATTGATGTTGGCATACCAGAAGAGTGGGTGGATGATGTGTATTGGCTGTCAACATGGAAGAAAGTCTATCAAAATGTGATAGAGCTAATCAACGGGCCGGAGATGTGGACTCCTTCAGAGTGTCCAATAACACTCATCCCACCGAAGCATCATACACAAGTTGGAAGGCCTAAGAAAAAAAAGAAAGAAGGCATTTGGTGAAAAAGAGCTTGAGCAGGAGTTCGACAAAGGAGGTAAAATGACCAGAAAGGGAAGTAGCATCAAGTGTGGTAAATGCGGGAACATGGGTCACAATGTCAGGAGCTGCAAAGGACAAGGTGGTGAACAATCAACTGCTTCACAGGAATCACACACTGCAACTCAAGGTGCACCAGTTTACAATCTTGATGAGTGATGGATGGTTTGTAAGTTTAGAGTATGTTTGTTTGTTTGTCAAGTTTCAACAAGACAATGTTTGGTTTGTAACTTTAGTGTCAAGATAATGTTTGGTTTGTACCTTTATGTTTGGTTTGTACCTTTATGTTTGTTCAATGTCATGCCTGCTTTGGTTTATTATGGTTGAGTATGGCTGCTTTAGTAAAAAAAATGTGTTCAAACAGATTTTTGGGGGAAGGTTATTCGATTACAAACCAACATTTAGTACAAATAAGATGTCCAAAATACAAACATACAACCGAACAAATCTAGCCTATTTCCAGTGACAATCATCCAAACAAGACCAATCCGAATCAGAACCATGCTCTCCTTCATATGGGTCAAAGTACCAATCATCGTCTTCATCCCAATATGTGTAATCCCATGCATGTTCCAGCACTTCAGGGTCATAATCCTTTGTCGGATCTCCGAATATCTTTTCATAATCAGTTTGTGTGACAACCCTCACTAAACCAGGTATCCGTACGACCTAATTAATAATTAATTACTGCTTAATTACTGTGCTTACTTGAACTTATGGATAAACTGCTACTTGAATGTTGATACATGTACATACTTGCATTATACTCTATTTACTGTCACTACATTATTTACATGCTGAACCTTAGTGACAACCATGATGCACAAAAGCACAGTAGCACAATGAACGGATAACCTATTAAACATGCTGATATAGCCAGCACCGGGCATGCACTGCCCCTAAGGCCTGTATGAGCCAGAAATAATTACTACACTAGTGGTGAGTGAAGAACTGCGTCTCTAGGAATAAGTTACAATGACAGGATGTGCCTAAAACGTACTCTAAGTACAAAATTCAGCACTTTAACTAAAAATTCAGCACTTGGTTAACTAATAAAGTGCCAAATCATGAGAAAAATATTACTAGACACTTTCCAAGGTGTCGGGAATAAGTTGTGTCACTAAAATTAATATTAACGACACTTTAAAGCTTTGTTAAACGCTTTAACGGATTACTATCCAACCGAACAACATGACTTTACCCGGGACATGAAAATTTTGCCATTAACATTGTTTATCTTTTTCTGAGCCAGTTAGGGTCCCTGAATACCCGAACACCCACTGTAATGCACAACACACTAGTAACCGGGTTAATCCCTAAACTAACTAAACTAACCTAACTACATGCTAACTAAATGGTTGATTTGGAACCGTATTACCCCCCCCCCCTAACCAAACCGTCCCCAAGAGGGGGACACCCTTGTCCTTCTTGTGATTATTTTATTATACTTGTTCCATATCTACTAGACACACAAACCCTAGGATAATGTTCATAACCTTTGCCTATAAGATCACCACTAAACCCCTCATTCATTTACTTAACATTTCACCACTCAAAACACTCTCCCTCTCTCTAAATAACTCACGGCCGAACACCCCTATCCAACCCATCAATTTTTCGAGTTTTGTTCAAGCCATTCCAAGATCATTCAAGTGTTAAGGATCACCTACGAGGAGGCTTGGTGCATTCGGAACTCGAAGGACCTCATCTCATTGCTTTTATCCACTCATTTTGCGTCTAGATTCTTCCCTAGCCTCGAGCTAGTAGTAAGTTGCTATAATCACACTCTCGAACTATTTTAAGGTGGTTAAAAGGATATGTAACGGTTAAAACTCGTAAACATGCAAGATGATACATAAAAGTCTACTAAAAATGCTAGTAATGATGGTTAAAAGCTTGAATGTTGTGTAAATCTTGTAGTATTTGATTTGTGTAGTTATTTAGGCCCGATCTATGTTGTGGTAGCTCGGATCATCGTTTAACCCGGATTGGTCATGATCATGGATCATGACATAGAGTTGTTTTAGTGTAACAAGGGTTAAGTGATGAAACTCTACCACACGAGAAACTTGAACTTGTGTAAAAACGATTTTACTTGCAAAATAGTGTTTAAAACTAGTAGATCTACGGATCTACAAGCGGTATTTTCAAAAGACCGAGTGTCAAAGAAATCTTATTTTCTAAAAACCGGATCTTACACTAACAAGAATGAATTTTTAAAACACACAAGTGTGTAAACACATGTGTAACACTAAAGTTTCGACAAAGAACTAGTTTTGTCAAATTTTACAAGAAGTTGTAAAGATGGAATTTCTTTAAAAGCGAGGCTTTTACGAAACCGGAATGATTTATATAAAGATCCACTAAAAGTAATGGGATTTACTTCATATTTTTGGATAAACTACAAGTTCATGTAATTTTTGCGATTTACATGTTTATTGGCTAGTTTGTTGCTTTGAACATTGTTTTGGTTGAATGAAAATATTGTTGAATGGAATCATAAAAGAAAATGACACGCTTGAAAGTGTGGCCACCTCCAGTTACAGGGGAAACTCTGGCGAAATTTTTCTAAAAACCTAACACTTGGAAATATTTTCTCTACAAGTGTTAGAGATACATTTTGACTTGTTTTCCTATATAAGTTTTGCCACGACTTTATTTACAAAATATCGGAGGTGGGGTTTTCACAAAATAAAACGTGATAAATATATATTTGGAAGATATATTTTTCTTCATAACGTCACTTGTTATGTGTTTATGATTATTTTGTGAAATATACAAATATTATTTTTAGGGTAAAAATAATATTACCGTGTTAACAATTCCAAAATGATACAAACGCCTTCAAGATAATTATTTAAGTTACACCGGTAATTATTATTACCATTCGATCTATAAAACGTAACTTACGCATTTAAGGAAATATTTACAAACGCGTATTTTTGTCAAGGTATTATTTTGGGAAAATTATGTGTATTAAAATATAATATTTTTGAGAAAAATACCTATATTTTGGAGAAAGGATTAAAGTATATTTTAAGTGAGACTTAATAATATATTTCGAATTTTACGAACGCACATGTATTAGATCCCCCATCCTTGGGAAGGAAAATAATCACCAAGTATTTACAGAATGTAAACACGAAATAGTTGTCTAACTATTTCCCAAAAACTTAAACCATAAAGCTAAGGCACGGCCGTCCGTCTAATAGAGTTAGTACGTGTAGGTCGTCGCACAGCTGCTTGATCAGGAGATATACTTGGTAGAGACGCACCACTGTGAGTTCATGTCCCCCTTTTCTCTTAACTGTTTTCAGTTTTTAAACTACAGGGGTGAAATACATGTTACTATGATTACAAGTACTTTATACATGGTATGGTTAGCGTAAGGAGGTTTACTACTTAGATCATGTGAGTGGGTAGGCGGAAACTTGAGGCCATTTATCCTCATCGTAGGACCGAGGGACAGGAGCGGTAGATCTATCTGGGTGTAGCGAGCCCAACCCCTGAGCCCGCCTAATGGACCAGGTGGTGACTTTGTGCCTGACGCATAAATCTGCTAGGTTTGAGTCTTCCTACTTGCACTTCACACATATCAATGGCCTTGCAAACCATTGGCGATCTCTTTTTCCTTATTTGCTACATACCAGGGTTTTATACATACAAAGGTTTATTTACTCACTTACACATGAACTCGCTCAACATTATTGTTGATTTTTCAACTTACATGTATTTCACGGAATTAAAGGATCTGGCACGGTATGGCACGTTTTCCCCGCTGCACTAGTTACGAGGTCATCCAAGTTTAAGGGATGTGACTTTTTCCTGGACGAGTCACAGTTCTTAAACTGTGTTTATGTCATGTTGATGTTTGTGTCTGTTGAACACTGTTTATGTTGTTAGGATGTGTTTCCGTTGAGACATTGTTATGGTATTTTACTTTTCAAACCTAATTTAATGGATGATCTTGCATGGTTTTTAAATTCATATAGCTTGTTATGGTTAAGCTATGGTATTAAGAAGTCACACCAAATTAACCACGCTTCCGTAAAGCCAGGGTGTGACAGCTTGGTATCAGAGCTCTGATCATAGCGAACTAGGATTCCTTCTCGAGTCTAGACTATGATCACTAGGGCTCTCAAAAAAACATTTTTATTGCATACCACTTAAGTCCAGATCCAAAACGTTTTTACAAACAAATGTTGAGCACATTTCCTTTATTATTTATAGGCTCGGTCTTGGAGGCCGAGGCTCGGTCTAGGAGACCGATGTAGTTGGCTAGTGGGACTAGGAAGAGCAGTCTGAGAGGCTGGGAGAATTGGCTAGTGGGACTAGGAAGAGCAGTTTGAGAGGCTGGAAGAATTGGCTAGTGGGACTAGGAAGAGCAGTCTGAGAGGCTGGGAGAATTGGCTAGTGGGACTAGGAAGAGCAGTCTAAGAGGAGAATTGGCTAGTGGGACTAGGAAGAGCAGTCTGAGAGGCTGGGAGAATTGGCTAGTGGGACTAGGAGGACTGTTTGATTGATTATTGGACTAATATGTTTATATGATTATATGATTGATTGTTATACGTATGTGTGTTTGTGTTACAAACGTCATGCCTTCATCATTTACTAGAAAGATGGACACTACGAATCCCATGGCCATCAGACGACATAGTTTCATCGGAGCACGAGGTGTACATTTCCGATACTACCGGCACAGACAATGACGACTTTCAGCCCTTTTGCGTCGCCTGAAGTCGTAGCAGAGCCTACTGATGGCCATCTTGTTGGGAATTTGCCACTCGTGGTGATCCCTGCTCCTGTGCCCCTTGCCGCTTATCCTGTTGTTGATATGCCCCCCCCCCCCCCGACGTGGCCTCTGACGACGATAATGATCTACTAGAGGAGGACCCATTCGTGGGCGAGGCCCTATTGCTGCTGGTATTAGCCTACTGCTTGCGGACACTCCTGCAGGGGAAACTCATGCCCATTCCCCTGTCCCAGACTCATTTGAGTTTCTGACATCCACATTTTCGCATATACAGGGAGTGCAGCACCATTCACACGACGCCGACCCTGATACGGCATCATCAGCTGCACCGGTTCCCGCACACAGCTTTGAGTTTGATCACAGTATTGAGGGCGATCCTGTTCTTCCACCTGGTTTTGATCCAGACCATGACCTTGAGTTTATACACTTAGACCAGCCCTTGGAGGATCCTGTAACCCCCTGTGATGGTTGATCCAGCTGATTTTGAGATGGAGTTTGTTGATCCGGAGCCAGTCGTGGCCCTGAGCCAGGCGTTGCTCTTGACCCCGCATTGGCGCATGACCCTGTTCATGCCGATGCACCTGCTGTTGCTCCTTGATTGATCATCTGCTTGGACGAGGGAAAATTTGGGGTAACTGTGCAAGACAATTTATTATTACGGGGGCCCACGTAATAACGACTTATAGTGCACAGAAATCCTGGTGGACTCTGCGGGTCAAGCTGATGAAAACCAATGTAGCAGGAAATAACTAAAACACGAATGACCAAGGCGATGTAGCCTCGAGATCATTCTATTTCAAGCAACGAGCCAAATTGGCAAACCTATGTGAAGGCTCAGAATTTATTTCCTCACTTATACATTGAATATATTTTCATGTGAAATTGGGTGATTACATGATGGCTTATGGTGCTATGTAACTCCTAGACAATTGAGATGATGTCTAACCCGCTTCATGCCACTTCGGCAAAAGAGAATGCCACCCAGGCATGACACAAACACCAGTACGTTGCCAAGGATAGAAGCCGAGCTGCAAAAACGCAACTCACAGGCAATTGCACGACATGAAGCTCTCCGCTTTTAGCATAGCAATGGCACTACTGGAAATAACCCTCCAACTGACTGCACCTATGAGTAGCACCTGAACTACAAGCCTTTGAACTTCGACGGAACAGGAGGCGCCGTTACATTTGTTCGTTGGTCCGAAAAGATTGACTTCATACTAAGAATGACTAACTGTTCACCCCAACAGAGTGTTACCTTTACCTCGGGGTCATTTCTAGATGCCACACTCTCATGGTGGGACCATCAGGGTCAGGCCTTGGCACAGAATGCTGCTTATGCACTGAGCTGGGACGAGCTCAAGGAAATGATTGAGAAGAAATGTGGTTCTAGGAATGGAATCCAAAAGTTTGAGGTGGAGTTCTGGAATTTGAAGATGGACAAACCAAGGATTCCTGAATACGTCCAGCGATCTCACGGCTTGTCTAGGGTCGTCCCCTACTAAGTCATTGATGTTGTATGATACAGTTGTGTACCTGTAAGCCTTACATTCTGGTCTCGATTTGTGGCTATACAATCGCAGTGATCTATTGTTTATGTTCTATGACATGGGATGCTATGTGGCTGATTTATTTATAGCATGAGATGTTATGTGCTGATATTGTTGAATACATACGTACGTTTTACCTGCTATGACCTAACCTACGTGAAACATCTTTTAGAAGATGCCACCAAGACGCGAAATGCGCATGCCCACCTCAGAGGCGGAACTTCAAAAGATAATTGCTGCAGCTATAGCACAGCACGAGGCCCTACGCTCCGGACCTAGCAGAGGCACCTCAGAAAATAACGGTTGTTCCTACTGGCACTTCCTCAATTACAAGCCTCCGAAGTTCAACGGCACTGGGGGTGCCATAGCTTTTTTGAAATGGATTGAAAGTATGGAATCCATCTTTCGAATGAGTGGTTGTTCGCCAGAACAACAAGTCCCGTACGTTTCTAAGTTATTTCAAGATGGAGCTCGATTATGGTGGAATCTTCAGGTTCGAATAATGGGCCTAACTAAAGCATACGCGTTGACTTGGGATGAGTTGAAAGGAATAATACATAAGAAGTATTGCGCCCAAACAGAAACCCAGAGGTTAGAAGGTGAATTCCAGAGCCTGATAATGGAAGGTCCGAAAATGTTGGAATTCATGCAAAGACTTCATGATTTGGCACGAGTCGTTCCGTACTTAGTGGAACCAGAATTGAGGAAATTAGGACGTTTCATTTGGGAACTGGCACCTCAAGTCCTGAGCTTAATGACAGCATCTACGCCACCAACAACTATGGCTGCAAGTAAGATGGTCTTGGCACTCGTTACGGAAGTCATTAGACTAGAAAAACTTGCAAACCCTGACATGGAGACTCACGTCGAGTCACCCGGAGGTAACAAACGGAAGTTCTCGAACTTCAAGCAAGGCACTAGTGGGGTTGTTAAGAAAGGAAAGTCAAGCGCGCCAGCTCAGGTTACAGCTGGTAGTGGAAAGAAAGGAAAGGGATATATGGGCACTCAGCTTAAGTGCAACACCTGCCAGCGTCACCATTCTGGCCGGTGTAGTCGGAAAGTGTGTGAAGCGTGTGGAAAACCTGGCCACTTGAAGGATTCTTGTTGGGCCACTGTTGGCCAGGGAGGCCAAGGAGGATTTGGAAACGGGAACAATAACCGGGGTGGTAATGGAAATCGCCCACAAGGAAACGTTGGAGGAAATAGGAATCGAGGCAACAATGCGAATCAAGCAGGCGCTGTGAATCGTAACCAAAGGAATAATAAAGCTAGGAATGGAGGTGGAAACGGGCAAAGACCTGGATGCTTTAACTGTGGTGATCTTGGGCACTACAAGAGGAACTGTCCAGAATTGAACCAAGCCCGGGGAAGAGTTTTCAACATCGAAGCGAGGGAAGCGCGCCAGGACCCCAATGTCGTTACTGGTACGTTCCCTGTAAACCAATGTTATGCATCTGTTTTATTTGATATTGGTGCCGATTATAGCTTCGTGTCGTTAGAGTTTAAGAATATGCTTGGTTTAGCCGGTAGTAAATTAGATATTCCGTACTCAATCAAATTGGCTAATGGGAAGTTTGTAGAAGCCAGTGAAGTTATCAGAGGTTGTGTGATCGAATTGGGAGAGCGTGAGTTTGCTTTGGATCTACTACCAGTCCAGCTAGGAAGCTTCGACGTGGTGGTAGGAATGGATTGGTTATCAGGCAACAAGGCAGAAATAGTTTGTCACGAAAAGGTTGTTCGTATCCCAACCGAAGATGGTGAAACAATTGTGGTTCACGGAGAGAAGCGTGATACGTCGTTAAGGATTATCAGCTGCCTCAAAGCGCGAAAGAGTTTGCAGAAGGGATGTGCTGCCTTTCTGGCACACATTGTAGATAAGAAAGCTACAGAACCGAGAATCGAAGACATCCCTGTCGTGAGGGAATATCCAGAAGTCTTCCCAGAGGACCTGCCTGGATTGCCGCCTCAGAGGCAAGTAGAGTTTCGCATTGATTTAGTCCCAGGCGCTGCACCGGTGGCTAAGGCACCTTATAGACTTGCCCCGTCCGAGATGCAAGAACTATCAACACAACTTCAAGAGTTGTTAGAAAAGGGATTTATCCGACCAAGCTTCTCGCCTTGGGGGAGCTCCAGTTTTGTTTGTCAAGAAGAAGGACGGTAGTTTTCGAATGTGTGTCGACTACCGGGAATTGAATAAGCTGACGATCAAGAATAGATACCCTCTGCCGAGAATCGATGATCTATTCGACCAACTGCAAGGTTTAAGCTTTTACTCTAAGATCGATCTTCGATCTGGATACCATCAGTTAAGGATACAAGAGGAGAGTATCCCGAAGACAGTTTTCAGAACTCGTTATGGACACTCCGAGTTCCTAGTTATGCCGTTTGGGTTGACAAATGCACCTGCAGTCTTTATGCATTTGATGAATAGAGTTTGCAAGCCCTACTTGGACAAGTTCGTGATTGTGTTCATCGACGACATTTTGATTTATTCAAAGACGAAGGCTGAGCACGAACAGCATTTAAGAGCCATTTTGGAATTACTGAAGAAAGAACAGTTGTATGCCAAGTTCTCTAAGTGCGAGTTTTGACTGCGAGAAGTACAATTCCTTGGGCACGTGGTAAATGGAGATGGAATCCACGTGGATCCCACCAAGATCGAAGCGATCAAGAATTGGGAAACGCCAAAGACGCCAACCGAAATTCGACGATTCTTAGGTTTGGCTGGTTACTATCGAAGGTTCATTGAGGATTTTTCAAAAATCGCTCAACCATTGACGCTCCTCATGCAGAAAGATAAGAACTTTGATTGGGGAATCAAACAGGAAGAAGCATTCCAGATATTGAAAGATAAGCTCTGCAATGCGCCAATCTTAGCACTACCAGAAGGTACCGATGATTTTGTGGTATACTGCGACGCTTCACGTCAAGGATTGGGTTGCGTGTTGATGCAACGCTAAAAGGTTATTGCTTACGCATCGCGTCAATTGAAAGTGCACGAAAAGAACTATACCACACATGATTTGGAACTTGGCGCAGTGGTTTTTGCTTTAAAGATCTGGAGGCACTACCTATATGGTACGAAGTGTACAATCTTCACAGATCATAAGAGCCTACAACACATATTCAACCAGAAGGAGCTGAATATGAGGCAGAGACGTTGGGTTGAGTTGTTAAATGATTACGACTGCGAGATAAAGTATCATCCAGGGAAGGCGAGTGTGGTCGCCGATGCCCTAAGTCGAAAAGAAAGAATCAAGCCCATAAGGGTTAGGGCTTTAGAGATGATTATCCAAACAGATCTTTCCTTGCGCATTCGTGCCGCGCAGAAGGAAGCTCTTAAGGAAAGAAACCTGGAAGAGGAAGATCTTCGTGGGATGGAGAAGCTATTGGTGCCAAACGAGTAAGGAACATTATGTTTTGAGAAAAGGATTTGGGTTCCTCTGTTTGGTGGTTTAAGGAAGGTTATTTTCGATGAAGCTCACAAATCGCGGTACTCTATCCACCCAGGAGCGGATAAGATGTACCAAGATCTTAAGGATTATTACTGGTGGCCTAGGATGAAAGGCGATGTTGCTGTTTATGTGAGCAAGTGTCTAACGTGCGCTAAGGTGAAAGCAGAATACCAGAAGCCTTCAGGACTTCTGCAACAACCCGAGATTCCCAAGTGGAAATGGGAACAAATTTCCATGGATTTTATTACAAAGTTGCCAAGAACGCCAAGAGGCCATGACACTATTTGGGTAATAGTGGACCGCTTAACGAAGTCAGCGCACTTCTTACCTATCAGAGAGAAGGATAATACGAGCAAGTTGGCTGAAATTTACATGAGAGAAATCGTTACGCGCCATGGAGTACCTCTCTCAATCATCTCTAATAGAGACGGAAGGTTCGTATCAAGGATTTGACAATCCTTCCAAGAAGCTTTTGGCTCGCAATTGAATTTGAGCACCGTATTTCACCCGCAGACCGACGGGCAAAGCGAACGGACGATACAAACTTTGGAAGACATGTTGAGAGCGTGTGTTATGGATTTGGGCGGTAGCTGGGATAAGCATTTGCCTTTGGTCGAATTTTCATATAACAGCAGCTACCACACCAATATTGGAGCCGCGCCATTCGAAGCTCTATATGGCCGCAAGTGCAGATCACTGCTTTGATTGATCTGACGCAGGTGATATACAATTGATTGGTCCCGATATGGTCCAGGAAACCATGGATAAGATCGCACAGATCCGAGATCGCATCAAGGCGGCTCGTGATCATCAGAAAGCCTACGCGGATCGAAAAAGGAGGCCTCTGGAATTTGAGGTAGGAGATATGGTTTTGTTAAAGGTATCACCCTGGAAGGGTGTGGCATGCCTCGGGAAGTGTGGAAAGTTGAATCTGCAGTATATTGGTCCATTCAGAATTTTGGAGAGAATTGGATTAGTAGCATACAAGCTGGACTTGCCTGCTAAACTGAATGGTGTTCACGATACATTTCATGTATCAAATTTGAAGAAAAGTCCAACTCAAGATACCGTTATCATTCCCACCGACGAAATTCATGTTGACGACACGCTCCACTTCGTTGAAGAACCTGTTGAGGTCAAGGATTGGAAAGTGAACAAAACCCGCCGGAGCAGTGTCAAGCTCGTCAAGGTTCGTTGGAATGCTAGGCATGGTCCTGAATTCACCTGGGAGCGTGAGGACCGGATGAAAGAGAAGTACCCCCACTTATTTCCCAAGAACCCTGCACCTAGAAGCAGAACTTAAAATTTCGGAACGAAATTTTTCTAACGGGGGGAGAATGTGACAACCCTCACTAAACCAGGTATCCGTACGACCTAATTAATAATTAATTACTGCTTAATTACTGTGCTTACTTGAACTTATGGATAAACTGCTACTTGAATGTTGATACATGTACATACTTGCATCATACTCTATTTACTGTCACTACATTATTTACATGCTGAACCTTAGTGACAACCATGATGCACAAAAGCACAGTAGCACAATGAACGGATAACCTATTAAACATGCTGATATAGCCAGCACCGGGTATGCACTGCCCCTAAGGCCTGTATGAGCCAGAAATAATTACTACACTAGTGGTGAGTGAAGGGACACAAGGGTTGTAGAACTGCGTCTCTAGGAATAAGTTACAATGACAGGATGTGCCTGAAACGTACTCTAAGTACAAAATTCAGCACTTTAACTAAAAATTCAGCACTTGGTTAACTAATAAAGTGCCAAATCATGAGAAAAATATTACTAGACACTTTCCAAAGTGTCGGGAATAAGTTGTGTCACTAAAATTAATATTAACGACACTTTAAAGCTTTGTTAAACGCTTTAACGGATTACTATCCAACCAAACAACCGGACTTTACCCGGGACATGAAAATTTTGCCATTAACATTGTTTATCTTTTTATGAGCCAATTAGGGTCCCTGAATACCCGAACACCCACTGTAATGCACAACACACTAGTAACCGGGTTAATCCCTAAACTAACTAAACTAACCTAACTACATGCTAACTAAATGGTTGATTTGGAACCGGATTACCCCCCCCCCCCCCTAACCAAACCGTCCCCAAGAGGGGGACACCCTTGTCCTTCTTGTGATTATTTTATTATACTTGTTCCATATCTACTAGACACACAAACCCTTGGATAATGTTCATAACCTTTGCCTATAAGATCACCACTAAACCCCTCATTCATTTACTTAACATTTCACCACTCAAAACACTCTCCCTCTCTCTAAATAACTCACGGCCGAACACCCCTATCCAACCCATCAATTTTTCGAGTTTTGTTCAAGCCATTCCAAGATCATTCAAGTGTTAAGGATCACCTACGAGGAGGCTTGGTGCATTCGGAACTCGAAGGACCTCATCTCATTGCTTTTATCCACTCATTTTGCGTCTAGATTCTTCCCTAGCCTCGAGCTAGTAGTAAGTTGCTATAATCACACTCTCGAACTATTTTAAGGTGGTTAAAATGATATGTAACGGTTAAAACTCGTAAACATGCAAGATGATACATAAAGTCTACTAAAAATGCTGGTAATGATGGTTAAAAGCTTGAATGTTGTGTAAATCTTGTAGTATTTGATTTGTGTAGTTATTTAGGCCCGATCTATGTTGTGGTAGCTCGGATCATCGTTTAACCCAGATTGGTCATGATCATGGATCATGACATAGAGTTGTTTTAGTGTAACAAGGGTTAAGTGATGAAACTCTACCACACGAGAAACTTGAACTTGTGTAAAAACGATTTTACTTGCAAAATAGTGTTTAAAACTAGTAGATCTACGGATCTACAAGCGGTATTTTCAAAAGACCGAGTGTCAAAGAAATCTTATTTTCTAAAAACCGGATCTTACACTAACAAGAATGAATTTTTAAAACACACAAGTGTGTAAACACATGTGTAACACTAAAGTTTCGACAAAGAACTAGTTTTGTCAAATTTTACAAGAAGTTGTAAAGATGGAATTTCTTTAAAAGCGAGTCTTTTACGAAACCGGAATGATTTATATAAAGATCCACTAAAAGTAATGGGATTTACTTCATATTTTTGGATAAACTACAAGTTCATGTAATTTTTGCGATTTACATGTTTATTGGCTAGTTTGTTGCTTTGAACATTGTTTTGGTTGAATGAAAATATTTTTGAATGGAATCATAAAAGAAAATGATACGCTTGAAAGCGTGGCCACCTCCAGTTACAGGGGAAACTCTGGCGAAATTTTTCTAAAAACCTAACACTTGGAAATATTTTCTCTACAAGTGTTAGAGATACATTTTGACTTGTTTTCCTATATAAGTTTTGCCACGACTTTATTTACAAAATATCGGAGGTGGGGTTTTCACTAGGGCTGTAAACGAACCGAACGAACACGAACAAGGCCATGTTCGTGTTCGTTCGTTAAGGAAATCAACATGTTCGCGAACAGTTCACGAACGCATACCGAACATAAACTTATGTTCGTGTTCGTTCGTTAACGAAATTCAGTTGTTCACGAACAGTTCGTGAACACTGGTCTCGAACACAAACGAACGCAAGCAAATAAAAACAAACGCAAACGAACATTTAACTTAAAAATAAAAAAATAAAAACATCGTTATCCTTAAACATTGAATATAAGTACTTAAATACAACCATCAAATGATAAATCAAAACACAAGAAGTGTACTAGACCACCAAACGATGAATTAAGTTTAGCTAATTTAGACATAATTATCCCCAAAAATGTCTTAGAATGTCTAAATTTTAGCTACTTAAAAAAATAGGGTTTCAAGTTTTCAATATGTTTAGATAAAAGGTTTATTATTTATTTATTTTTTTGATATAATCAAACAAACACGAACGAACGTAAACGAACATATTACCGAACGTTCACGAACGTAGTCGAACGAACGAGACATGTGTTCGTGTTCGTTCGCTAAGCTAACCGAACGAAATTTTTTGTTCGTGTTCGTTCGTTAAGCTAATCGAACGAACATAAACGAACTTCCCGCCGAACGGTTCACGAACTGTTCGCTGAACGTTCGGTTCGTTTACAGCCCTAGTTTTCACAAAATAAAACGTGATAAATATATATTTGGAAGATATATTTTTCTTCATAACGTCACTTGTTATGTGTTTATGATTATTTTGTGAAATATACAAATATTACTTTTAGGGTAAAAATAATATTACCGTGTTAACAATTCCAAAATGATACAAACGCCTTCGCGATAATTATTTAAGTTACACCGGTAATTATTATTACCATTCGATCTATAAAACGTAACTTACGCATTTAAGGAAATATTTACAAACGCGTATTTTTGTCAAGGTATTATTTTAGGAAAATTATGTGTATTAAAATATAATATTTTTGAGAAAAATACTTATATTTTGGAGAAAGGATTAAAGTATATTTTAAGTGAGACTTAATAATATATTTCGAATTTTACGAACGCACATGTATTAGATCCCCCATCCTTGGGAAGGAAAATAATTACCAAGTATTTACAGAATGTAAACACGAAATAGTTGTCTAACTATTTCCCAAAAACTTAAACCATAAAGCTAAGGCACGGCCGTCCGTCTAATAGAGTTAGTACGTGTAGGTCGTCGCACAGCTGCTTGATCAGGAGATATACCTGGTAGAGACGCACCACTGTGAGTTCATGTCCCCCTTTTCTCTTAACTGTTTTCAGTTTTTAAACTGCGGGGGTGAAATACATGTTACTATGATTACAAGTACTTTATACATGGTATGGTTAGCGTAAGGAGGTTTACTACTTAGATCATGTGAGTGGGTAGGCGGAAACTTGAGGCCATTAATCCTCATGGTAGGACCGAGGGACAGGAGCGGTAGATCTATCTGGGTGTAGCGAGCCCAACCCCTGAGCCCGCCTAATGGACCAGGTGGTGACTTTGTGCCCGACGCATAAATCTGCTAGGTTTGAGTCTTCCTACTTGCACTTCACACATATCAATGGCCTTGCAAACCATTGGCGATCTCTTTTTCCTTATTTGCTACATACCAGGGTTTTATACATACAAAGGTTTATTTACTCACTTACACATGAACTCGCTCAACATTATTGTTGATTTTTCAACTTACATGTATTTCAGGGAATTAAAGGATCTGGCACGGTATGGCACGTTTTCCCCGCTGCACTAGTTACGAGGTCATCCAAGTTCAAGGGATGTGACTTTTTCCTGGACGAGTCACAGTTCTTAAACTGTGTTTACGTCATGTTGATGTTTGTGTCTGTTGAACACTGTTTATGTTGTTAGGATGTGTTTCCGTTGAGACATTGTTATGGTATTTTACTTTTCAAACCTAATTTAATGGATGATCTTGCATGGTTTTTAAATTCATATAGCTTGTTATGGTTAAGCTATGGTATTAAGAAGTCACACCAAATTAACCACGCTTCCGCAAAGCCAGGGTGTGACAGTTTGTTGCTCCATGTAAGGTCTGAGTATCTTAGACTCTTGATCTTCAAAGTATACATAACTGTCTGGTTCTTCGGCTGCAACAACGTCTTCATCCTTAGCAATATCTTTCTCATTCTCAACTTTAACATTCTCTTTGCCAGCCATACCTACAGAATTACATCCAGGCTACCAAAACAAACATATAAGAACTTGAAAAGTAGCATTGCATAAACTTCAAAAGTCATAACCAAAATACGGTTACACTCAAAATACACAACCAAATCCAATTTCTCGACATTAACCTACTTAAGCAAAAAAATACAACAATCAAGACCCAAGTAATCACAAAGTACATCTTTAGTTTCAACACATCCCCATTCTTGTACCGAGCCAACTGTTCTTTGCACTTAGCCAACTCATCCTTATCTTTAATGCTTTGAATTAAAGCAGGCATTACCTCTCGACAAATCGGACATCCCTGTTCTTCACCAACATCAGCCCATCTGAGGAAGCCACATCCTTCAACCTGTTATCGGACATCATAAGCAACATAAGAATGAAACTTGAGTTTCAATAACCATTTAACAGAAAAAACTTACACATCTAAGATACAATCGACCAGGATTAGCTTTGGAATGTGACTCTCTGAACACTGTTTTCGAACCACAAGGACATATGATGTCTGAAGCTTCACTTTTTCTCATGGTCTCCTTGGATCGCAGCATAGAGGAAGAAGATGAAGACATGTTCAGCGATTTTGGGGGTGGATTGAAGAAGACAGTGAGAGAGAGCGATTTACACAGAGAAATTAGGGCTAGAACCACTTAAATGAGGAAGAGGAATATGTTGGGGGGTAATTTGGACATTTCATCACTCTCTAACGGGAAGACTAACGGAATGTTGGGCCGGGGAGTAAAAGTGCGACATAAGAGTTAACAGTGGAGGGTAATTTGCAATTATTTCCTTAGGGGGATAGACATGCTAATGACCCCTAATCTCAGGGTGTAAAATTGCAGTTTACTATACCGTATAATATGATGTCAATTTATTTGGTCAAGAACGTCGCACGTTGATCACCAACATGAAATATAAAAAAAAAACAAATAACCTCTTTGTCCACAAAAAAATTTTAAACCAAAATTGAGTAGTTGAAAATTGAATATTGAATATTGTGTCATAAAAGCTGCCAGCCAACAATATTTTATTTTTTTCAGTCAACAAATGTAAAAAAATTGATCAAATACCCAAAACAACCTTTAGGTTTTACCCTACCTACACACAACAAAACCATCAAACTAAACACCGGTTTGAAGGCTAATTTCGTAATTTCATTTAACAGGTCAACACAAGGGTACTCCAGTCCAAGATCTGTACACATACAAATACCAACATCCACCATTCATCGAATCCGTTCGATACCAACGAAGTAGTGACGAGAGTTGAAAACCCTCACGCCGGCGTCAAATTCCTTCTTGTAAGCCAATCGATTCCTTTTTACTTCAATTTCAACCAGATCGATTCGATTTTCACTTTACAGGATTTCTTCTTTTTTTATTTTGTTCGAATTTTGCTTTGTTTTCAACTTTTTAGGTATCAATGGCGTCAGATCCGAAAACTTTTGTGTTCAGTGATGTCTCCGTGCATAACAAAACTAAGGATTGCTGGCTTATCATCGATGGAAAGGTTAGGTGTTTTCTGATTTCAATTTTGACTTTCGTCAGTTAATTAATTAATATTATTATTGTTTTGTTTGTGATTTTATTTGATCTGATAAATAGCTTGATACGGTGTGATTTTAAGTTGTTAATCAGTTTATTTGTGTGATTGTACAGTTAATTTTGTTTGTTGGTGGTTAGTTTATGTGAGCTTTGTGTTGTGAGTTGACTTTAGTTAGGGTTTTGGTGTGGTTTGTGGAATCATTGAAGGGTTATGGTGATGGATATTGAAATTCGAATGATGTTGCTTTGGTTACAAGCTTGAATTTGATTTAGAAGTTTACGTGATAAATTAGGGTTTAGATCTGCATTTGGTTTGATAAATTGGGCGCTTTGTTTACTGTGGAGTTATGATTAAAAAAATTGCTAATTTGATTAAACGGATTAATAATTGATGTGAATGGCGGTGGTTCGTAATAATTTGATTGAGGTTACATCGATTACAAATTTAAATTTGATGCAGAAGTTGCGGTTAAAGTTAGGGTTTAGATCTGCATCTGGTCTATGTGACTATATGTGTTAGGCATTTTGTTTAACTTGGAGTTACAAAGATAAGATAGCTAGTTTTGATGAATTGGAATAATAATTTGATATGAAAAGCAGTGGTGTGTGAAGAATTTAAGTGAGATAGGGTTATATTAAAGGAAGGAACTGTTGATCGATGCTCCTAATCGTGTGGATTCTTTTGTTCTTGTTGCTTTTATTTGTGATCAAGTGTTGATAAGCTTGACCTGCACCAGGTTTATGATGTGACCCCGTTTATGGAGGATCACCCTGGAGGTGATGAAGTTCTGCTAGCAGCAACTGGTAAGTTTGAGATATTTTCTTCATCTTTCATACGTATGAGAGTGATTGATGTTAACCGTTGATCTCTGCTACAGGGAAAGATGCGACAGATGATTTTGAGGACGTGGGCCACAGTGACGATGCTAGAGACATGATGCACAAGTACTACATTGGGGAGGTAGACAAATCTACTGTTCCTAAGAAGCGCACATATGTTGCGCCTGCTGACAGGGCCTACAATCCGGACAAGACTCAAGATTTTGTTGTGAAGATTTTGCAGTTTCTTGTGCCTCTTGTGATCCTGGGGTTGGCTTTTGTGGTCAGATCCTACACAAAAGAGAAGTCCGCTTAAGATTTAGATGGTTTAAGTGAGTTATGGAGAATGTTTGTGTGTGTTAGCTCATGATGTCTTTGACTCGTATTGAACTTTGTGAGTCTGTTGTCTCTGCTAAACATATATCTCAATCTTGGATTTGGTTATTTGGTAGATTAATAATGTGTCATGAAGACGGTTTATCTTAAAATTATTGTCTATTGAATTGAATATCATCTTTTGTCTCGTTTCATTTCTGTGTCCGTGTTTAAACAAATGAATTTGGCATTCTTCTTATTGTCTATGGCATGCCCAATTAATACCTTTTGTAATGAAACTGTGGCAAAAATGAATGTGAGAAGAAGAAGACGGTTTCTGTTGTTACCGTCTTCTTATTTCTTGTATAATCTTTTATGATCTTGGTATTCTTGTTGTCGACGGGAATACCTTCAATGGTGAAATTGAAAACAGCTACTAGAATCACACATTTTTCTTAATGCTATGTGTTGCAATTTCAGACTGGAACGTGAATGAGTCTTTTAACAAAAGTGAAAAGTCACTTTTGGAGGGAGGTTATGGTCCAATGGATAATGTAGGACATGATACATTAGGAGAATCTCATTCATGATAAATAAATAAACACAATATGAAAATGTAATGAACTGGTTGAGCCAATGGTGAAACAGAGTTTCTTATAAACAGTTTGTGTTTCTTTAAGTGTTTTTGTGCAATAGGCAAGTATTAGTTACCATTGGGGTTGGTGGTCCAGTGACTAGGCAAAACCTTTTAAAACACTTTTAAGTGTAAGGTTTGAGTTCAACACTCTCACAAAGAGCAGGAAATTCGTCAAGTTAACCATTAGTTGTACCAGCAATGATTCACTTGGAACCCTCAATTCCACATGAAAAACTTCCTACTAAATTTCTCATAACTAGTTCAAGCATATCCCGTGAACCTGAAACTGAAGAGGGAGGGAGTCTGGTGGTTGGGTTATGTATTTTTGTATTTAGAGAGCTATAAACCAACTTACAACTTAAACATGAGAGCATATTAACCGCTATGGCTCAATTTTGCTCTTTAAAATGTCTTTTAGATATAATTGAACGAGCATTTACATGCCAGTTTACGTACTAATTGTTGAAAAATAATTCAATCAAACAGTTAATTTATTAATTACCGAGTTATCAGCCAAACCAGTTAGTTCCAACTTGAGCAAACTGATTAAAGAAAGGTAGAAGGAGACTGTCCCATTTTCGGACGAATTTAAAGAACACTTGAATTAACACCAACCTGGCGATTACGGAATAATAATCTTCGAAGTGCAAAGTGCGCCCATTCGCGACCATTCGCGAGCTCGCGGCCCGGCGTGCGTGTGGGCTTAACCCACTTCTCAACCCATTTAACACTATGGAGGCCCATAAGGGGTAATCCCTTATAAACCACTCAAACTTCACTCATTCCACCAATGTGGGATGGAGTGGGATGGAGGAAACATACCTACTTGTATGTTTACCTCTTTAATATTTCCAACACTAATAGGTTTACAAGTTTACAAATTTGTTTTAAAACCATGTTTCGCCGTACACCACCTTGCCATAATCAATAGAAACTGGTACCGGTCAAAACGGACCGTTTTAAAGAAACCAAGAATAATATATAATGAGACTTTAAATTACGCCTGCCGTTTTTGGCTCTCTGTTTTAATATTTTTTTTGGATAATACACGTAGCTCTTTCTAATGGAACGGGTCATAGTAGGCTGATTGAGACAACTCTTTTGTAGGAGACCGTTCACAAAAGAAATAAAATAACAATTTTCTATTAATAACCAGTCTGATTACAATACATAAAGAGGAACAGAACTAAACAGAAAGAAATTACAATACAAGAAATTGAATTAAAGTAAGAACAGGTTACAAAGAAAAATATGGAATAAAACGAAAAAACCAATGGTGACTGAGTCACGTGAAGATCACGCTTCCCTTAAAACAGATTTCGGGCCACCCAGGTGAACCCGTCTGTTTCCCAGGGTACAACAGTCTAAGCAGATTGTACTGCCGGGATTAGCCTAGCACCTGAAAAAATACCTGAAACAAGAGTTCTCAGGGATTCGAAGTTAGGAAATTCTCTGTGTGTGCTATGAACCATACGAATGTGTAATTTTCAGTGTATCTTTAGACCAAGCACACAACTTGTATATATTCCTATTTAGAATTCTAACTGAAATGTTATATTGAATACAAAATTCAATAACGAATTCAATGACAATGATGGTCATATTGAATACTGAATTCAATAAAAATTACGTCTCATATTCAATGAGAACTTAATTCACCTTAACCAGTAGGAATCTAAACAGTCACCAGACCACTTGCTCAAGCCACACGAACCAAGACGCATCTAAAAAATAGTAAAGGCGGCTCCAAGCGGCTCGCGGCGATGCGAAATGCAAAGTGCAAAGTGCGCCACATTGCGCCCATCGCCCGCGTCCCGGTCCCGTGCCCGGGCGCGGGCGCGGGTCGGGTGCTTTGCACCCTCCTGGCTACCACTGGGTGTGAGTTGTCATACAAGAATACATTCGTGTAGAGAATTCTAATTATAAATCCACAAAAGATTTATCTCTCCACCTATGTGGGACAAGCTCAATTTCCCACATGTTTATGGTTCCAACACACAAACTTAATGCACAAGATCTCTCATTCATCTTGGCTTAATTATTAAATAATCATTATATTATCTCATAATATAATATTATTTATAAAATTCTCAACAATCCCCCACATGAATGGAGATCGTCCCATACACTCAAGTGTCATGATAAAATTTCAGCTGTTAAGTAATGCAGGATAGGTAGGTTTCCCTTTGAACCCTCCTTTGTGACATATACTTAGTCTCCTAGCGGTTAGTAGACGCGATGTCCTTGAACCAACCCCTTTTACGTAGACGTTATTACACATCACACATTACTCTTCCTGGTCTGGCTAACCCCTCATAGTTGTGTCCGTTATGGTCATGGAACACCATCCTGGTTCTGCGAGAGCTCTAGGAACTGTGCCCCCAATTCCATTCGAAGCGACCCCACTTCTCTCTAACATAGGTGATTTACAAATCATTAAAAACCATATGCTTAACCTTTCTTGATATCACTGAATTTAAGTAGGAATGGACTAGGAAGTTTGTAACTCCCTTTGTATGTTGAGGTACTCCCCCACAGTGACCTCAGTTCGTACAGTTAGGTGGTCCTATTGAACCTAGATCATGGGATCTCCAATCTTCTAGGATAGGTTTTCCGTTGTACAAACTTACTCCAAGGGCTTTAAACCTATTCCCATCGACGACTTATGTACTACCTCTCTGCTTAAGCCTTTTGTAAGCGGATCCGCAATGTTATCCTTTGACCTCACATAGTCAATCGTGATAACTCCAGTTGAGAGTAGTTGTCGTATCGTGTTATGCCGACGTCGCATGTGCCTTGATCTGCCATTATACATTGCACTTTGAGCTCTACCAATAGCTGATTGGCAATCACAATGTATGCAAATAGCAGTCAAAGGCTTAGGCCATCTTGGAACATATTCCAAGAATTGACGCAACCATTCTGCCTCTTCTCCAGCTTTATCTAACGCGATAAACTCAGATTCCATCTTGGATCTAGCTATAAGAGTTTGTTTGGACGACTTCCAAGATATAGCCGCTCCTCCAAGGGTAAACACATAACCACTTGTAGATCTAGAATCTTTCGTATCAGATATCCAGTTGGCATCACTGAATCCTTCCACAACAGCTGGATTTTGGCCATAATGCAGTCCATAATTTCTCGTGTATCTCAAATACCTTAACAATCTTGTCATACCCTTCCAGTGATCTTGTCACACCCTGGCTTTGCGGAAGCGTGGTTAATTTGGTGTGACTTCTTAATACCATAGCTTAATCATAACAAGCTATATGAAATAAAAATATGCAAGATCATCCATTAAAAATAAAAATATGAAACATTGTCTTAATGGGTTAACACCCAACAACCATAACTTGTCTAATCATTACAAATGCAAACTTAAAATAAACATGGTTCAGGGACTGTGACTTGTCCAGGAAAGAGTCACAAGCCTCGAACCCTGGATGACCTCGGGTCTAATGCAGCGGAAAACAAGCCATACCGCGCCAGATCGTTAATTTCCTGAAATACATGTAAGTGGAAAAATCAACAATAATGTTGAGCGAGTTCATGCGAAAGTGCGTAAACAAACCTTTATCTTTATCAAAAACCTGGTATGTAGCAAATAAGGAAAAAGAGATCACCAATGGTTTGCAAGGCCATTGATATGTGTGAAGTGCAAGTAGGGATGACTCAAACCTAGCGAATTTATGCGTCGGGCACTAAGTCACCCCGAGGTCCGTTATGCTGGACCTGGGGCTGGGCTCGCTACACCCAGATAGATCTACCGCTCCTGTCCCTCGGTCCTACTACGAGGATTAATGGCCTCAAGTTGCGCCTACCCACTCACATGATCTGAGTAACAAACCTCCTTACGCTAACCATACCATGTATCAAGTATTCATAATCATAGTAACATGTATTTCACCCCCGCAGTTTATAAAACTGAAAACAGTTAAGAGGAAAAAGGGGGACATGAACTCACAGTGAGTGCGTCACAATATCAAGTAATCCAAATATCCAACTGCTGCGCAACGACCTACATGTGCTAATTCTATTAGACGGATGGCCGTGCCTTAGCTTTATAGTTTAATTTTTCGGGAAACAGTTAGACAACCGTTTCTTGTATATACTTGGTAGAAAAATCTCCTTCCCAAGGATGGGGGATTTAATACATGCGTGTTTATAATATTAAGTCTCACTTAATATATTTTATTTCTCATCCCAAAATATAATTATTTTCTCAAAAATAATATATTTTCTCTTTACATAATACTTTCCAAAATAATACGTTGACAATATCCGCATTCGTGAATATTTCCGTATAAAGCGTAAGTTACGTTTTGGCGATTAAGTGGTAATAGTAATTACCGTTGTAACTTATATGTTGTCGTGTAGGCGTTGGTATTATTTTGGGTTCGACAAAGTTTGTAAATATTATTTTTACTCTAAAAATAATATTTATACATTTTCACAAAATAATCATAAACAGTGTTGTGAAAAATATATTTATCGAATAAATATTTATCACGTTTATCTTTGTGAAAACCCCACCTCCGAATATTTGTAAATAATAGTCATGGCGAAATATATTTGAAAATATGTCAAAAGTAGTCTAACACTTGTAAATAATTCTAAGTGTTAGTTTTTAGAAAATTTCGCCAGAGTTTCCCCTGTAACTGGAGGTGGCCACGCTTTCAAGCGTATCATTTTCTTTTACAAAATCATTTCAACAATTCTTCAAATCAACCAATCAATTTCCAACACATTAAACAAGTTTCAACAAATCAACTTGTAGACTAGTATGTAAAATCGCATTATTACATGAACTTGTAGTTTTTCTAGAACTATTGTGTAGATCTCGTTATATTTAGTGGATCTATGTATAAAATAGTTTAGTCTTGCAAAAACCCTGTTTTTGGAACAAATCACTCTTTACAACTTCCCGACAATTTTATAAAAATTGTTATTTTGTCGGATCTTTCGTTTCACAAGTGTTTATACACTTGTAGTTTATAAAATCATCTTTGTTAGCATGTTATCCAACTTATATAAAACATGATTTTCTCGACACTTGGTTCTACGAATGTACCACTTATACATACGTAGATCGGCTCGTTTTAAATACTATTTTTCATGTCAAAACACTTTTACACAAGTTCATGTTTCCCGTGTGGTGGAGTTTCACCTTTTAACCCTTGTACAAAAGAAACAAGTGTATGTCAAGATTCGGGATCTTAACAAAGTCGGGTTAAACGATGATAAGAGCCACCACATCGTAGATCGGGTCTCTACAACCAACATATTCAAATACTATGACTTTTACACAAGACATGACCTTTTATCCAACGATATTCGAGTTTTTGTAGACTTTAAAGATTCAAAAGATGGGTTACCGACTTTTAACCGTTAAAAATCCTTTTAACCACTTTAGATACGATCAAGAACAAGTTTTAAATGTTATACCTCTAGCTCGGGGCTAGGGAAGATCTTTGGCGAAAATGGCGTGGATAAAAGCAAATGAACGTGGTCCTCCAAATTCCGCTTGCTTCAAGCTTCCTCGTATGTGATCCCCGACACTTGTATGAGCTTGGAACTTGCAAGACGAAAACCGAAACGGATGGATGGCTTGGGGGTGCTCTCGGCCGAGAAGAGAGGAGCAAGAGAGAGTGAGAGTGGGTGTTGGAAAGTGTGAGAGTCTTGTGTGTGGTGGTGGGTTTATATAGAAAAATTAAGCTTTATCGTCCATCGGTTCACAAGGCCTCTAGATATCCACGAAATCTAATAAAATAATAAAAAGTGTACCCTCTAGTTCCATTAGAATGGAACCGGCCTAAAGGGGGTGGGGTCACCCGGTTGGATCTCGATCGTTCAGTTAGTGTTTAGTTTGGTTAAGTCGGTTAACTTTAGGGATTAACCCCGTTAGTTGTTTAATGCGTTATAAGGCGGGTGTTAGGGTAATCAGGGACCCTAACTGGCTCAGAAAAGTACCAATAATATTTCTGGTAATATTTTTATGTTCCGGGTATAGTCCGGTTGTTCGGTTGGATAGTAATCCGTTAAAGTGCTTAAGTAATCCTTTAAGCGTCGTAATTAATATTTTTAGCGACACAATTTATTCTGCAAAGTGTCAGGAATAATTCCTCGTATTTTGGCACTTTATTAGTTAGCTAGAAGCTAGTGTGTTGCTAAAAGTGCTGTGTTTTGTGCTTAAAATACGTTTTTGGCACATCCAATCTCTGTATCTTATTCCTAGAGACGCAATTATACAACCCTTGTATTCCTACACACACTATGGGTGTAGTAAAATATTTCTGGCTCATACAGGCCTTTAGAGGCAGTGTCTGCCTGATGCTGGCTATGTCAAATAGGTTATCCGTTCAAATGCTACTGTGCTTTTGTGCATCATGTTTGTCACTAGAGTTCAGTAAGTAATAATGTAGTGATGGAAAGATCAAAGTATGATGCAGATATGTACAAGTATCAACAATCAAGTAGCATTTTATCAGAAATCTCAGTTAAGCACAGTAATTAGGCAACAATTAATAGTTAATTAAGTCGTACGGATACCTGGTTTTGTGAGGGTTGTCACATTCTCCCCCCGTTAGAAAAATTTCGTCCCGAAATTTTAAATTCTGCTTGTAGAAGCAGGGTTCTCAGGAAATAAGTGGGGGTATTTCTCCTTCATTCGGTCTTCACGCTCCCAGGTGAACTCAGGACCATGTCTAGCATTCCAGCGAACCTTGACGAGCTTGACACTGCTCCGGCGGGTCTTGTTCACTTTCCAATCCGTGACCTCGACAGGTTCTTCAACGAAGTGGAGCGTGTCATCAATATGAATTTCGTCGGTAGGAATGGCAACGTTAACTTGAGTTGGACTTCTCTTCAGATTGGATACATGAAATGTATCGTGAACATTATTCAGCTCGGCAGGTAGATCCAACTTGTATGCTACGGTCCCAATTCTTTCCAAAACCTTGAAAGGACCAATGTAGCGCGGATTCAACTTCCCACGTTTCCCAAATCGTGCCACACCCTTCCAGGGTGATACCTTCAACAAAACCATATCCCCAACCTCAAACTCCTGAGGTTTCCTTTTCAGATCTGCATAGGTCTTCTGACGGTCACGAGCCGCACTAATGCGATCTCGGATTTGCGCGATCTTATCTGTAGTTTCCTGAACTACTTCGGGACCTACCAATTGTCTATCGCCTGCGTCAGACCAACAGAGCGGCGACCTGCACTTGCGCCCATATAAAGCTTCGAATGGCGCGGCACCAATACTGGTGTGGTAGCTGTTGTTGTATGAAAACTCAACCAGGGGTAAATGCTTGTCCCAGCTACCGCCTAAATCCATCACACATGCTCTCAGCATGTCCTCCATCGTCTGAATCGTCCGCTCACTTTGACCGTCGGTCTGCGGGTGAAAAGCTGTGCTCATATTCAGCTTTGAGCCAAAAGCTTCCTGGAAGGATTGCCATATCCTCGATACGAACCTCCCGTCTCTATCAGAAATAATCGAGAGAGGTACTCCATGGCGTGTAACAATCTCTCTCATGTAGATTTCAGCCAATTTGCTTGTATTATCCTTCTCGCGGATAGGTAAGAAGTGTGCTGACTTCGTTAAGCGATCCACTATCACCCAGATAGTGTTATGGCCTTTTGGTGTCCTTGGCAACTTTGTAACAAAATCCATGGAGATTTCTTCCCACTTCCACTGGGGAATTTTTGGTTGCTGCAGAAGTCCCGAAGGCTTCTGGTATTCCGCCTTAACTTTGGCGCAAGTTAAACATCTGCTCACGTAAATAGCAACATCGCCCTTCATCCTAGGCCACCAGTAATAATCTTTAAGATCCTGGTACATCTTATCCGCTCCAGGGTGGATAGAGTACCGTGACTTGTGAGCTTCATCAAAGATAACCTCTCTTAAACCACCAAACAGAGGAACCCAAATCCTTTTCTCAAAACACAACGTTCCTTCCCTGTTTGGCACCAAAATCTTCTCCATCCCACGGAGATATTCTTCCTCAAGGTTTCCCTCCTTGAGAGCTTCCTTCTGTGCTGCACGAACGCGTGAGGAAAGGTCGGTCTAGATTATCATTTCCATAGCCCTAACCCTTATGGGCTTGATCCTTTCCTTACGACTTAGGGCATCGGCGACCACATTCGCCTTCCCTGGATGATACTTGATCTCGCAGTCGTAATCGTTCAACAACTCGACCCATTGTCTTTGCCTCATATTCAACTCCTTCTGGTTGAATATATGCTGGAGGCTCTTGTGATCTGTGAAAATCGTACACTTTGTACCGTAAAGGTAGTGTCTCCAGATCTTTAAAGCAAAGACCACTGCGCCTAGCTCCAAATCATGCGTGGTATAGTTATTTTCGTGCACTTTCAGTTGGCGTGATGCGTAGGCGATAACCTTTTGGCGTTGCATCAACACACAGCCCAATCCTTGACGCGATGCGTCGCAGTATACCACGAAATCGTCAGTGCCTTCTGGTAGAGCTAAGATTGGCGCGTTGCAAAGCTTATCTTTCAATATCTGAAATGCTTCGTCCTGTTTGATTCCCCAATCAAACTTCTTATCTTTCTGCGTGAGGAGTGTCAACGGTTGAGCGATCTTTGAAAAGTTCTCGATGAACCTTCGATAATAGCCAGCCAAACCCAAGAATTGCCGAATCTCGGTTGGCGTTTTCGGCGTTTCCCAGTCTTTGATCGCCTCGATCTTGGTGGGATCCACGTGGATTCCATCTCCATTCACCACGTGCCCAAGGAATTGCACCTCACGTAGCCAAAACTCACACTTAGAGAACTTGGCGTACAGTTGTTCCTTCTTTAGCAGCTCCAGAATGGCTCTAAGATGCTGCTCGTGCTCAGCCTTCGTCTTCGAATAAATCAGGATGTCATCGATGAATACGATCACGAACTTATCCAAGTACGGCTTACAAACTCGGTTCATCAAATCCATGAACACTGCAGGTGCGTTTGTCAAACCAAACGGCATAACCAGAAACTCGTAGTGTCCATATCGAGTTCTGAAGGCTGTCTTTGGGATACTCTCCTCCTGTATCCGTAGCTGATGGTATCCAGATCGAAGATCGATCTTTGAATAGAAGCTTGAACCTTGAAGCTGGTCGAACAGATCATCGATTCTTGGCAGGGGATACCTATTCTTGATTGTCAGCTTGTTCAACTCTCTGTAGTCGATGCACATACGGAAACTACCGTCCTTCTTCTTCACAAACAAAACTGGAGCTCCCCAAGGCGAGAAGCTTGGTCGGATAAAACCCTTGTCTAACAACTCTTGAAGTTGTGTCGACAGTTCTTGCATCTCAGACGGAGCGAGTCTATAAGGTGCCTTAGCCACAGGCGCGGCGCCTGGAACTAAGTCGATGCGAAACTCCACTTGCCTTTGAGGTGGCAAGCCAGGCAAGTCTTCTGGAAAGACTTCTGGGTATTCCCTCACGACAGGGATGTCTTCGATCTTCGGCTCAGCAGCCTTCTTATCCACAATGTGTGCTAGAAAAGCAACACATCCTTTCCTCAAACACTTCCTTGCTTTCAGGCAGCTAATCATCCTTAACGACGTCTCACGCTGCTCCCCATGAACAACAATGGTCTCACCATCATCGGTCGGGATACGAATAATCTTCTCGTGGCAAACTATCTCTGCCTTGTTACTCGATAACCAATCCATCCCTACTACCACGTCGAAGCTTCCCAACTGGACGGGTAGTAGATCTAGAGCGAACTCACGCTCTCCCAATTCGATTACGCAACCTCGAATCACCTCGTTAGCTTCTACTAACTTCCCATTCGCTAATTCGATCGAGTATGGAATATCTAACTTACTAGTGGCTAAACCAAGCATGTTTCTAAATTCTAGCGATACGAAGCTATAATCGGCACCAGTATCAAACAAAACGGATGCATAGCGTTGGTTTACAGGGAACGTACCAGTGACAACGTTGGGATCCTGGCGCGCTTCCCTGGCTTCCATGTTAAACACTCTTCCGCGTGCCTGGTTTAATTCTGGGCAATTTCTCTTGAAATGCCCTTAATCTCCACAATTAAAACATCCGGGCCTCTGCCCGTTCCCACCATTGTTTCCAGCTTGATGGTTTCCCTGGTTCCGATTCATGGCGCCCGCTTGGTTAGCATTGTTGGCACGGTTTCCATCACCTCCCAGGTTTCCTTGTGGGCGGTTCCCAGCACCACCACGGTTGTTCCTATTCCCATTTCCTCCTTGGCCTCCCCGGCCAGCATTTGCCCAACAAAAATCTTTCGTGTGACCAGTCTTCCCACATGATTCACAAACTCTCAGGCTGCAACGACCAGAGTGATGTTTTTGGCATGAGTTGCACTTGGGGTGTGCACCCATGTATCCCTTCCCTTTCTTTCTACCACCAGCTGAATCTTGAGCTGGCGCATTCGATTCTCCCTTTTTAACCACCATCCCGGTGCTTTGCTTGAAACTTGAAAACTTTCGCTTATTACCACCAGATGACTCCACATGAGTCTCTTTCTTCTTGGGCTCAACCCCATCAAACTTGTTCAACCGAATCGCCTCTTCGGTGAGAGCCACACTCAGATCAATGGCTTCTGTGATGGTTGCAGGTTTGGAAGAAGTCACCATGCTGATTATCCGAGGAGCCAATCCCCAGATGAAGCGTTCAATCCTCTTGAACTCCGGTGTAACCATGTAGGGTACCACGTGCGACAAATCGTGGAACCTCTGGACATACTCAGCTATCTTGGAACCTTCCATCTTTAGGTGCCAGAATTCGGTCTCTAACCTCTGAATTTCAGCACGAGAACAGTACTTCTTGCGCATGAGCTCTTTCAACTCTGTCCAGGTCAGTGCGTAAGCTGCAGCTTCGCCAAGGGTCTGGACCTGTAGATTCCACCAGGATAGGGCTCCATCCACAAATAGCCCTGAGATGTAAGTGACTTGCTGATCCACAGCGCACTTGCTCATGCGAAGTACGGACTCGGTCTTCTCTGCCCAGCGGACGAAAGCAACAGCACCACCTGTGCCGTCGAAGTTTATGGGCTTACAGTCCAAAAATTGTTTGTAGGTGCACCCTGCACATACATTACATCATAGGTACGGCATTAGCATCTGCTAAAGGAATCCATTTAGGCCATGGTATGTCTTAATGACTTAGGGTTACCATGAGGAGGATTTTGGTTGCCGTTGATGTTCGAGCTACTTCCGCTTGGTCCTCCTTGCGAGGCAGCATATTGAGCAATGGCGTTAGCGATAACTTGCTGTAGTTCTTCAGGAGTAGTGGGCATCGGCTGCGGCTGACGTCTTGGTGCCATCTTCTAAAGATGCGTACGTCGGTCAGGCCATAGTAAACATACGTATATAGTAATAGTAATAGCATATAACATCTCATGTTATCAATATATCACACACAACATCCCATGTCCCAACATCCCATGTCACAAATATCATACACACAACATCCCATGTCCCATCATCCCATGTTGCAAATATCCTACATACAACATCCCATGTCCCAACATCCCATGTTGCAAATATCATACATACAACATCCCATGTCCCAACATCCCATGTTGCAAATATCATACATACAACATCCCATGTCCCAACATCCCATGTTGCAAATATCATACATACAACATCCCATGTCCCAACATCCCATGTTGCAAATATCATATATACAACATCCCATGTCCCAAAACATAAATAAGCAATCAAGTGAATCAGATATGGTGAGAATACGACGATTGTTATATATATCGAGACCATAATGTGGTAAGGGTATCAGTACGTCACTGTATCATACAATCACAAATCAAATAGGGGCTACATCACCCCTGTCAAAAACAATATCACATCAGTGTCACATACATCCAGTACATCAACAAATATCAACAAAAATCAGTATCGTCAGATGGTCTCCAAAAGGCTGTGCAGTCACAATCGCGGTTGTCTCACCATCGCCTACCACTATGGCACCAATGAGCCCTATGCGGATGGGGGTGGAGGAGGGGGAAAGTGAGCGTAAAGTAAGCGGCGTAAATGAAGCCAATCCTCCTCCATCGCCTGCTGAGTGCGAATAACAGATGCAATCTGCTGCTCCAAGGTCGTAAGTCGGGCAGCATAGTCAGGAGGTAATGATCGAAAAGGCTGAAAAGATGAAGATGTCTGACCAAGATATGGACCAAAAGATAGCTGAGCTCTCTCGAGCTCCTGGAGTCGCTGTGTATGGGAATCATGCTGATGGACAAAGGACATCAAGACGTCCTCTATGGTATGTCCCATATGGAATGGATGATATGGATCAGTAGGTGGCATCGGTGAGGAAGATGGCCAAAGCAGTGGCATGCTGGTGGGATCGAATGGTGCTACATGAACAGAGGATGGAACAGGGGTCATCTGAGGTACGAAAGGCATAGGCATCGGTATGTGACCAAAAGGGTGGGCTGAAGAGCCCTCTCCAGGCCCTGCTGGATGTACAAATGGTGGGATCTGAAACGAAAAATCAGTATGATGTGCCTCAGTGTGATGTGGTGGAAGTGGTGGAACATCCTCGTCAGCCGGTATCCAACCGTGCTGAGCCTCCTCATCGGGTGGATCCATATGCTCTGCAAATAGAGCGTGCTCAGGCTCAATGGGTACAGGATCAAAAGGAGCAATGACAGGATCAACATGATCAATATGATGGTCAACAGGGACGTCAGCAATCAAAGGTGGGTCAACAAAAGGATCAACAGCATGATCAGCAACTAACAAAGGGACATCATCAACAGGAAGATCGCCAACTGGCGGGTCAGCCAAAACGGGCTCAACAGGAACGTCAGCATGTACCAAGTCATGCTCATGTACAGGATCAAAAGCAGCTGCCTGCTCTGGGGCTACGGCAGGCTCCGGGTCGTCAAAGGCCATGTCAAAATCAAACTCTGGATCAAAGGGATCAATAGGATCGACGGGATCAACAGGGTCCTCCATATGATGGTCCATAGGAATATACTCAATGTCACGGTCAGGATCAAATCCTGGAGGAAAAACGGGATCGGAATCCTCAATATCGTCGTGCTCAAATACAAGGCTCGGAATGGGGGCGGCAGAAGACGCCTGATCGGGGTCCGAGTCATGAACAAAATGCTGAGTGCTCACCTCGTGAGACGGAGCAGATGCCACAGACTCAAAAGAGTCTGGGACTGGTGAGTGGACGGGCGAGTCTCCAGCTGGGGCATCAGCAATCATCAAGAGACCGCCAGTGGGTAAAGGGGCTGCATCAGGAACCTCGTCCTCAAAAGGCTCGTCCTCGTAGAGATCAATGTCGCCGTCAGCCTCGGCGTCTAGTAATAGCTCGTGTGCTGGATAAGAAGCAAGAGGAATCGGAGCTGGAATCACAACAAGGGGAAGATACTCAGCAGGATCGCCATCAATAGGCTCATAGGCACCCTCGGGTAAAGCGAAGGGCAAGGAGTCATTAGTATGCTCATCAATGCCGTCGGGTAGAACGAACGGCTGGAAGTCATCATCATCCGTGCTCGTGTAGTCTGAGGTATGCACCTCATGCTCCGATGACACAATGTCATCTGACACTATGGGTAGAGGTCCAGTGGTATCTGAGTCTCCGGTGCCTGATGTATCCATGTGTCTGTAACACAATCACAAGTATGCACAAATAATCAGTAAATCAGGTAATCACATAAGTTACCAAATAATAATCACATAATTCTCCTAGTCCCACTAGCCTCCCAGCCTCCCAGACTGTCCTTCCTAGTCCCACTAGCCAACTTTCCCAGCCTCCCAGACTGACTCCCTAGTCCCACTAGCAAACTTTCCCAGCCTCCCAGACTGACTCCCTAGTCCCACTAGCAAATTCTCCCAGCCTCCCAGACTGACTCTCTAGTCCCACTAGCAAAATTCTCCCAGCCTCCCAGACTGACTCCCTAGTCCCACTAGACAACTACCTCGATCCATTAGATCGAGCCTCGGCCTCCCAGACCGAGCCTCAGTCTCCCAGACCGAGCCTCAGCCTCCCAGACTGAGCCTAAAAATAATAAATAAAATATGCTCAACATTTGTTTATAAAAACGTTTTGGATCTGGACTTAAGTGGTATGCAGAAAAATGTTTTCGTGAGAGCCCTAGTGATCATAGTCTAGACTCGAGAAGGAATCCTAGTTCGCTATGATCAGAGCTCTGATACCAAGCTGTCACACCCTGGCTTTGTGGAAGCGTGGTTAATTTGGTGTGACTTCTTAATACCATAGCTTAATCATAACAAGCTATATGAAATAAAAATATGCAAGATCATCCATTAAAAATAAAAATATGAAACATTGTCTTAATGGGTTAACACCCAACAACCATAACTTGTCTAATCATTACAAATGCAAACTTAAAATAAACATGGTTCAGGGACTGTGACTTGTCCAGGAAAGAGTCACAAGCCTCGAACCCTGGATGACCTCGGGTCTAATGCAGCGGAAAACAAGCCATACCGCGCCAGATCGTTAATTTCCTGAAATACATGTAAGTGGAAAAATCAACAATAATGTTGAGCGAGTTCATGCGAAAGTGCGTAAACAAACCTTTATCTTTATCAAAAACCTGGTATGTAGCAAATAAGGAAAAAGAGATCACCAATGGTTTGTAAGGCCATTGATATGTGTGAAGTGCAAGTAGGGATGACTCAAACCTAGCGAATTTATGCGTCGGGCACTAAGTCACCCCGAGGTCCGTTATGCTGGACCTGGGGCTGGGCTCGCTACACCCAGATAGATCTACCGCTCCTGTCCCTCGGTCCTACTACGAGGATTAATGGCCTCAAGTTGCACCTACCCACTCACATGATCTGAGTAACAAACCTCCTTACGCTAACCATACCATGTATCAAGTATTCATAATCATAGTAACATGTATTTCACCCCCGCAGTTTATAAAACTGAAAACAGTTAAGAGGAAAAAGGGGGACATGAACTCACAGTGAGTGCGTCACAATATCAAGTAATCCAAATATCCAACTGCTGCGCAACGACCTACATGTGCTAATTCTATTAGACGGATGGCCGTGCCTTAGCTTTATAGTTTAATTTTTCGGGAAACAGTTAGACAACCGTTTCTTGTATATACTTGGTAGAAAAATCTCCTTCCCAAGGATGGGGGATTTAATACATGCGTGTTTATAATATTAAGTCTCACTTAATATATTTTATTTCTCATCCCAAAATATAATTATTTTTCTCAAAAATAATATATTTTCTCTTTACATAATACTTTCCAAAATAATACGTTGACAATATCCGCATTCGTGAATATTTCCGTATAAAGCGTAAGTTACGTTTTGGCGATTAAGTGGTAATAGTAATTACCGTTGTAACTTATATGTTTGTCGTGTAGGCGTTGGTATTATTTTGGGTTCGACAAAGTTTGTAAATATTATTTTTACTCTAAAAATAATAATTATACATTTTCACAAAATAATCATAAACAGTGTTGTGAAAAATATATTTATCGAATAAATATTTATCACGTTTATCTTTGTGAAAACCCCACCTCCGAATATTTGTAAATAATAGTCATGGCGAAATATATTTGAAAATATGTCAAAAGTAGTCTAACACTTGTAAATAATTCTAAGTGTTAGTTTTTAGAAAATTTCGCCAGAGTTTCCCCTGTAACTGGAGGTGGCCACGCTTTCAAGCGTATCATTTTCTTTTACAAAATCATTTCAACAATTCTTCAAATCAACCAATCAATTTCCAACACATTAAACAAGTTTCAACAAATCAACTTGTAGACTAGTATGTAAAATCGCATTATTACATGAACTTGTAGTTTTTCTAGAACTATTGTGTAGATCTCGTTATATTTAGTGGATCTATGTATAAAATAGTTTAGTCTTGCAAAAACCCTGTTTTTGGAACAAATCACTCTTTACAACTTCCCGACAATTTTTATAAAAATTGTTATTTTGTCGGATCTTTCGTTTCACAAGTGTTTATACACTTGTAGTTTATAAAAATCATCTTTGTTAGCATGTTATCCAACTTATATAAAACATGATTTTCTCGACACTTGGTTCTACGAATGTACAACTTATACATACGTAGATCGGCTCGTTTTAAATACTATTTTTCATGTCAAAACACTTTTACACAAGTTCATGTTTCCCGTGTGGTGGAGTTTCACCTTTTAACCCTTGTACAAAAGAAACAAGTGTATGTCAAGATTCGGGATCTTAACAAAGTCGGGTTAAACGATGATAAGAGCCACCACATCGTAGATCGGGTCTCTACAACCAACATATTCAAATACTATGACTTTTACACAAGACATGACCTTTTATCCAACGATATTCGAGTTTTTGTAGACTTTAAAGATTCAAAAGATGGGTTACCGACTTTTAACCGTTAAAAATCCTTTTAACCACTTTAGATACGATCAAGAACAAGTTTTAAATGTTATACCTCTAGCTCGGGGCTAGGGAAGATCTTTGGCGAAAATGGCGTGGATAAAAGAAAATGAACGTGGTCCTCCAACTTCCGCTTGCTTCAAGCTTCCTCGTATGTGATCCCTGACACTTGTATGAGCTTGGAACTTGCAAGACGAAAACCGAAACGGATGGATGGCTTGGGGGTGCTCTCGGCCGAGAAGAGAGGAGCAAGAGAGAGTGAGAGTGGGTGTTGGAAAGTGTGAGAGTCTTGTGTGTGGTGGTGGGTTTATATAGAAAAATTAAGCGTTATCGTCCATCGGTTCACAAGGCCTCTAGATATCCACGAAATCTAATAAAATAATAAAAAGTGTACCCTCTAGTTCCATTAGAATGGAACCGGCCTAAAGGGGGGTGGGGTCACCCGGTTGGATCTCGATCGTTCAGTTAGTGTTTAGTTTGGTTAAGTCGGTTAACTTTAGGGATTAACCCCGTTAGTTGTTTAATGCGTTATAAGGCGGGTGTTAGGGTAATCAGGGACCCTAACTGGCTCAGAAAAATACCAATAATATTTCTGGTAATATTTTTATGTTCCGGGTATAGTCCGGTTGTTCGGTTGGATAGTAATCCGTTAAAGTGCTTAAGTAATCCTTTAAGCGTCGTAATTAATATTTTTAGCGACACAATTTATTCTGCAAAGTGTCAGGAATAATTCCTCGTATTTTGGCACTTTATTAGTTAGCTAGAAGCTAGTGTGTTGCTAAAAGTGCTGTGTTTTGTGCTTAAAATACGTTTTTGGCACATCCAATCTCTGTATCTTATTCCTAGAGACGCAATTATACAACCCTTGTATTCCTACACACACTATGGGTGTAGTAAAATATTTCTGGCTCATACAGGCCTTTAGAGGCAGTGTCTGCCTGATGCTGGCTATATCAGCATGTCAAATAGGTTATCCGTTCAAATGCTACTGTGCTTTTGTGCATCATGTTTGTCACTAGAGTTCAGTAAGTAATAATGTAGTGACGGAAAGATCAAAGTATGATGCAGATATGTACAAGTATCAACAATCAAGTAGCAGTTTATCAGAAATCTCAGTTAAGCACAGTAATTAGGCAACAATTAATAGTTAATTAAGTCGTACGGATACCTGGTTTTGTGAGGGTTGTCACAGATCTGAACTAGGATTACTAGTATATCTACTTAGCCTACTCACAGCATATGCTAAGTCTGGTCGAGTACATGACATGAGATACATAAGACTGCCAATGATCCTTGAGTATTCCAATTGAGCAACACTCTCGCCTCTATTTTTTGACAAATGTAGAGAGGTATCAATTGGAGTTTGAGCTACACTCGTGTCCCCAGGATTGAACTTCTCAAGAATCTTATCCACATAATGAGATTGACTTAGCACCAAACTAGTTTGGGTTCTAATGATCTTTACTCCAAGAATCACATCAGCTAGACCCATATCTTTCATGTCAAATCTCGCTTTCAACATGTCTTTAGTAGATCTGATCATCTTATCATCACTCCCAATGATAAGCATATCATCTACATAAAGGCATAAGATCACATAACCCTTAGAAGTGTCTTTCACATAGACACATTTATCGCATTCATTTATTTTGAAACCACTGTTAAGCATAACTTGGTCAAGTTTTTGATGCCATTGTTTTGGAGCTTGCTTCAAGCCATATAATGACTTGACGAGTTTACACACTTTGCCCTCTTGGCCAGGAGCAGAAAAACCCTCTGGTTGCTCCATGTAAATCTTTTCCTCTAATTCCCCATTGAGAAATGCAGTTTTTACATCCATTTGATGTATTTCCAAATTTCTCAAAGCTGCAATTGCAAGCACAAATCTAATTGAGGTTATTCTGGTCACAGGCGAGTATGTGTCAAAATAGTCAAGACCTTCCTTTTGTCTAAACCCTTTGATCACAAGCCTTGCCTTGTACTTGTCGACAGAGCCATCAGCTTTCATCTTTTTCTTGAATATCCATCGATATCCAAGTGGCTTGCACCCTAGTGGAAGATCTACTAGCTCCCAAGTATGATTCTGCAAGATAGAATCAATTTCACTCTTGATGGCTTCTTTCCATTGAGGTCCATCTGAAGAGGTAACTGCTTCTCGATAGGTTTGAGGCTCACTCTCAACTATGAATGTAAGAAAGTCAGGCCCAAAGGATTTCTCAGTCCTTTGCCTTTTACTTCTTCTTGGCTCACCCTCTTCAACCTCTAATTGTTCTTGAGTTTCCTCTCGAACAGTCTCATCAACCATTGTTGATGAACATGCATGATTGGTTGTTGAAGAACCCGCATGAGTTTGTACTAACATTGGAAACTCTTCTTCAAAGTAAGTCACATTTCCTGGCCTTGTCTCTATGATAGAGTCCTTGTGCACATCAGGATTCTTGGATTCATATACAAGAAAACGATGTGAGCTACCGTTTTTGGCATATCCAATGAAAATACAATCAACAGTTTTTGGCCCTATTCTAAGTGCCTTAGGGGGTGTAACAATCACCTTGGCCAAGCACCCCCACACTTTCAAGTATTTATAGGATGATTTATGTCCCCACCACAACTCATGAGGTGTTATGTCCTTATTCTTAAAAGGTATTTTATTTAACAAAAAAATTAGCCGACAAAATGGCCTCCCCCCACATGTCCTGGCTCATCCCAGAACTTATCAACATGGCATTCATCATTTCTTTTAGTGTACGATTCTTTCGCTCCACGATGCCATTTGATTGGGGTGTATAAGGAGGGGTACACTCGTGTATTATGCCACTTTTTGCACATAATTCCCCAAATGGTGAAACATATTCACCTCCTCTATCACTTCTCACACGTTTTATTTTCTTGTTGAGTTGATTCTCAACTTCAGCTTTATACAAGATAAACTTGTCAATTGCTTCATCCTTACTCTTAAGTAAGTAAACATAACAATATCTTGTATTGTCATCAATAAAGGTAATAAAATATTTATTACCACCTCTGGTAGGAATTGATTTTAAGTCACACACATCAGTGTGAATCAGATCAAGGGGTTCAGTTATTCTTTCAACTGATTTGAAGGATGATCTTGTTTGTTTGGCTTCAACACATGTTTTACATTTTGTTTTAGAGTCAATGGCAAAAGTTGGTATGTAATCTAATTTAATTAAACGACGCATCGAATTAAAATTTACATGACCAAGACGTCCATGCCAAACATTAGGAGACTCAACCAAGTAAGCAGAAGTACTAGCACTTTTATTCACGTTTTTCTTAACAGCCATTACATTAAGTTTAAACATGCCATTCTGGGCATAGCCCTTTCCAACAAACATACCACGCTTAGTTAAAACAAAATTATCACTTTCAAAAACCAAACGAAAACCATGCTTGTTAAGCATCCAACCCGACACAAGACTCTTGCGCAGGTCTGGAACATAAAGCACATTCTTCAAAGTGAGCTCTTTCCCAAAAGTCCACTTCAAGATCACATCACCTTCTCCCTTGATATCAGCTGTAGCAGCATTACCCATGTACAACTTTTCTCCCACCACCTCTTTAAATGTATTAAAGAGGGTCCTATCTGGGCACACATGGCGGGTTGCCCCAGTATCAACCCACCACCCTTTTGGCTCGTTATATGGAGCCCAAATTTTTCTCATTCGACCAACGACATAAAATTCTTACAATTTTACAAGATTTTGACATGACCCGTTCGTAGTAAGTACTTTTCTCCCTGTTTTTAACTATACCATTACTATTAATACTACGACACTTTCCATCATAACAAAAGTTAAGTCCATATATGGTTCGCCATGAACATTTTGTACAAACTAAACAAAAGTTTAGTATCCAAACTTCTTACTAACAAACTAGACACTTACTAAATAACATTTACTAGACAAAATGGTAAGTTAACCCATCAAAACAAACAACTTGGACCGGAAGCGCATAAGGTCGACATTTCGTGCGTGTGTTCGGTCCGGGTGCGCCGCAATCAAGCAAGGGATTTACCTAGCATTCATAACAAAAACATTATTAGTTCATAACACATAGTACTTTAAAAATCCTTTAATTACCTATCATTGTTCGACCTGTTAACATGACTTGTTACCTTATTAGCATCCTTACTTCCATTCGGAAACATCCAACATATCACTTTCCGACTCATTCGCAATGAATCGTTACATACCATACTTTTCAATATACTTACATCATTTGACCCGTTATGAACATTTACAACAAATCCATAGTACCAAATACTACTATTCATAAAACTACATTTAAAGTAAATAAAGCTCATATGAACTTACCGCGATCTTGAGATGCTTTTGCCTTCGAGTGACTTGCGCCTTCTTCCTTCTTTGTGCCTATATGTCATAATCTCATACTTTAGCATTCTTAACATTACTTTCACAATCCTTATAGTACGTTATGGCGTTTACTAATCACATACATCATTGTCATAAGAAAATTGCATCATTTTAACAAGTATACATGCAAAAGCCATAACTAAACTCACTTAGGCATTTTGTCAAACACCTTGTGTGCGTATCACTAGTTTAGCATAATGTACAAGCATTTTAAGCACAACTTCCATAGTTCATTCTTTGAGTAACAAAAACATCCCTAACTTAGAAATTATCATTCTAATCATGATCACTTAATTCTAAATCAATTACATCTAACCTTTTCACCAACATTCATCAAATTAACATATAGAGCTTCACAATTTCTTGGTCATCTTTTATCATATGAATGGGTTTTACCCTAATCTATCATCATAGAGAAATTAAAGCATGATTTCAACTCTTACAAGTTCATATCATCTTGCATTCATGTTTGATTTCATAAAACATCACAAATTTCACATATCAAATTAATCAAACATCACCAAATCATGAAATTAGACTTACTTGATGTTAATTTCACTTAGGGATGAACATTCCTAACTCATGCATTGATAAACCTTCAACTTTTTCCCTTTCAATTTGAGAGATTTGTGATGTTAGGTAGCGTTTGGTATGAAGGAATAGAAGGTGGAATGGAATGGATCATTCTGATGGAATGAAAAAAGACATGTTTGGTTAGCATGTGGTAATGGAATGAAGCATTCCAATGGAATGTAACTCCTTCCAAATATAACAATTTCCATTCCTTGGTAAGGGGGTGTTTTTATTTCATTCCTTCAAGGAATGGAAAGAAATATATTATTATTATTATTATTATTATTATTATTATTATTATTAATATTAATACTAATATTAATATATATCAAAAGATTTATTATTAATTCTTTACTATTAATAAATTAATATTATTATTGAGGCAATTATATTTTTGTCATTTTAATACAATTGTGTTTCGTTACTTCGTCTTTTTTTATTTATCAAATTGTACAAAGTAATTTTTTATTTTATTCACATATGAGTAACCAAACATCACAATGGAATGGAATGATTCATTTCATTCCGTTGTCCATTCCATTACTTCGTCCATTCCATTTCCTCATTCATTCCATTACCCCGTACCAAACAGACCCTTAGGGTTTTGACTCCCTTGGCTCCCTCCTCTCTCTCGATCGAACACACTGCCAGACCAAACTGGCTTTCTTTTTTTTATCTAATTTTATTCTATATTTACACATTTAGCCCCTAACTTTTATGGTATGTTCATATTAGTGATTTTTCACACTAACTTTGTTACTTTTCTTTAGTTAACTTTATTCACATACAAAGGGTTTTTAACTTACCATTATTTATAAGACTTTCATAATGGTAAAAATTTATATTTACCATTCTTTATCATTAAATCCTCACTATTAGTTTATTATATTGCGACATACGAAAACTGGGGTGTTACAAGTCCACCCCCCTTATAAAAGGTTTCCTCCCCGAAACCTGACTACGTACCAAATAATTCCGGGTAGTGCTTTTGCATGTCATCCTCCGCTTCCCAGGTGAGATCCGATCCCTTCCGATGTTGCCATTGAACCAACACTTGTCGAACGGATTTGTTTCGGAGGTGCTTCACTTTAAAATCTTTAATTGCGACGGGCCTTTCAACATAATTCAACTTCTTATCCACTTCAATGTCATCCATAGGCACGTATGCCGTCTCATCCGCAAGGCACTTTCGCAACTGCGACACATGAAAGGTGTTATGAATCCCATCCAGCGCGGGTGGTAATTCTAACTGATATGCCACCGCCCCGACCCGGGCGAGTATTTTGAATGACCCGATGTATCGAGGGCCTAGCTTCCCGCGTTTACGAAAACGGATTATTCCTTTCCATGGAGAGTCCTTTAGTAATACATGATCTCCCACTTGAAATTCAATTGGCCGCCTTCGTCGATCCGCATAAGACTTTTGTCTATCTTGCGTTGCTTTTATTCTTGATCTAACCATATCTGTTTTTTTTCATTCGTCTTGGCCACTACTTCTTTTGACGCGATTTCTCGTTGACCCACTTCCCCCCAACAAACCGGGGTTCTACATTTCCTTCCATAAAGCATTTCGTACGGGCCATTCTTATGCTGTTATGATAGCTATTATTATATGAGAACTCTACCAAAGGTAGATGATCATCCCAGCTTCCTCCGAAATCCATGACATACGCCCTTAACATATCAACTAACGTTTGAATAGTTCGTTCTGACTGACCATCGGTTTGTGGATGGTAGGCGGTGCTAATGTGTAGTTGGGTCCCCAATTCATCATGAAACTTCCTCCAATAACGAGATGTGAACCGGGTGTCCCGATCGGATACTATAGACACCGGAACCCCATGTCGGGATATGATATCGTTCATATAGACTTCTGCCATCTTTTCTGAATTATAATTTTCCCGAATAGGTAGGAAATGTGCACTTTTGGTCAGTCGGTCAACGACCACCCATATTGCATCGTGCCCTTTTCTTGTCTTTGGAAGCTTAGTCACCAAGTCCATCGTTACATGTTCCCACTTCCACACCGGGATCTCCAAGGGTTGTAACTTTCCATACGGCTTTTGGTGTTCGGCCTTTACTTGGGAACACGTCAAACACTTAGCAACATACTTGAAAATGTCTCTTTTCATCCCCAGCCACCAATAGTTCATCCTCAAGTCTCGATACATCTTTGTAGCCCCCGGATGAACAGAGTATCGAGACTTGTGAGCCTCATTCAACAGTAATTCTTTCACACCACAATGCCGAGGTATCCAGATTCGGTTATAACCTCGTTTTCATACCATTTGCATTCTCTTCCAATTCATGAATAAACCCTTTCGTTCTTTCTTTCTTCGGGTCAACAGCATTTAAAGATTTCGTTTGAGCTTCTCGAATTTCATCAAGGAGTTTAAGAGTGACTACCATCTTCATGGATTTTACCCGAATCGGGGGTGGGTACTCCTTTCGACTAAGTGCGTCTGCCACTACATTAGCCTTCCCGGGATGGTAATGAATGTCACAATCGTAATCCTTAATGAGTTCCAACCATCTTCGTTGCCTCATATTGAGATCTTTCTGCTCGAAAAAATATTTGAGGCTTTTATGATCTGAGAAGATAGTACATTTCACCCCATAAAGATAGTGCCTCCATATTTTCAAGGCGAATACGACCGCCGCCAGTTCAAGATCATGAGTTGGATAATTGCCTTCATGTTGCTTGAGTTGTCTTGAAGCATAAGCAACGACTTTACCCCTTTGCATTAATACACAACCTAAACCTTGGTGAGAGGCGTCAGTATACACCACCAAATCATTCGTTCCATCCGGTAATGTCAATACTGGGGACCTTGAGAGCTTCTCCTTCAAGGTCTGAAACGCTCTTTCTTGTTCTTCGCCCCATATAAACTTTTCGCTCTTCTTTGTTAACTTCGTCATGGGCGAGGCTATCTTGGAGAAATCTTGGATGAACCTCCTGTAGTACCCAGCCAAGCCTAGAAAACTTTTTATTTCACTTGGATTCTTCGGGGTACCCAGTTCATTACCGCTTCCACTTTGGACGGGTCCACATGGACACCCTCCGCATCAATTATATGACCAAAAAACTGTACCTCTCTAAGCCAAAAGGCACACTTTGAGAACTTTGCATATAACTTTTCCTTGCGAAGTGTTTCTAATACATTACGCAGGTGGGAAGCATGTTCTACTTCACTTCGGGAGTATATTAGTATATCGTCAATGAAAACGATTACATACTTATCAAGCAAAGGTCAGCACACCCGATTCATCAAATCCATAAACGCAGCTGGCACGTTTTTTAACCCAAAAGACATTACTAAGAACTCGTAATGTCCGTATCGTGTTCGAAACGCAGTCTTCGGCACATCTTCTTCCCGCACACGCAATTGATGATAACCCAACCGCAAATCAATTTTCGAAAACCAACTTGCCCCTTGAAGCTGGTCAAATAGGTTATCAATTCTGGGCAAGGGATAACGATTCTTCACCATTAACTTGTTCAACTCTCGATAGTCGATGCACATTCGCATCGAACCATCTTTCTTCTTTACGAATAATACGGGCGCTCCCCATGGTGAAACACTTGGTTTAATGAAACCCTTATCGAGCAACTATTGAAGTTGCGTCATCAATTCTTTCATTTCGGTCGGGGCCAGCCGATAAGGGGCTTTAGCTACCGGCTTTGCATCCGGGTTAAGCTCTATCTTGAATTCTACTTCCCGCTCGGGCGGAAGCCCCGGTAATTCTTCCGGAAACACGTCCGGATATTCGTTCACTACATTTACATCTTCAAGCTTTGGAACACCTCGATCGGTGTCAATCACATAAGATAGATACGCCCTTCCTCTGTTCTTCATATGTTTAACAGCTTTGATTATAGAACACAATTTCGACTTGATGACCCTTTCCCCTTGAATACTTACCCGTTCCCCCCCCCCCCCCCCCGAGGTTACTACATGAATGACTTTCTTTTCACATTGAATTTCAGCATGGTTTTGGGCTAGCCAATCCATTCCTACAACTACTTTAAATTCCCCCATGTACATTGGAACAAGATCTATACTAAATTCCTCATCTTCGATTATTATCTTACAGTTTTTGCAAATATCGTGCAACAAATAGCTTTTACTATCAGCAACTTCCACCTCTAAGGGTATTAACATCTTTTCAAGCTTAAACGATGGGTGAGCTAACAATTCGTTAGAAATGAACGACCTACTAGCCCCGGAATCAAATAAAACATTCATAGGCATAGAATTAACCAAGAATATACCTGAAACCACATCCGGGCTAGCTTTAGCTTCATCCGAGGTTAACTGAAACATCCTCCCGCGAGCCTTGGGAGACTCATCCTTCTTTCCATCTTTCTTTGCCCCTTGTTGGAGTTTCGGACATTCCGCCTTAATGTGTCCCGTTTCATTGCAATTATAACACGCCTTTGGGTTTTCGGGGCACCTATAAAACGGATGTCCCTCTCGTCCACATTTGTAGCATCCCTTCTTTCCCGACAAACATTCACCCAAATGATGCTTCCCACATGTCTTGCAAGTCGGAATTTCACTAGTTGTTTTCCCCTTTTTGCTTTGGTCTTGATATCTTGCCTTTTTCGATGGGCTTGCGTTGGTAGGCTTCTCTGCTACCCTTTTCTCTCCCCGTTCAACCTGTCTTTTTATCTCAATTTCTCTATCTCTTGCCCATTCGATTAATTCATTTAACGTTGCACACTTGGAGGGATTTACAAATTCCCGATATTCAGCCTTTAACATAGCATGGTAACGTATAATTCTTTGCCTCTCAGTCCCCGCTATCTCCTCACAAAACTTCACCCTCTCAAGGAACTTGTTCGTTATCTCGTCAATCGTTTCATCCTTTTGTCTGAGACGTAAGAAGTCTTCCTGAATCTTATCGATTGCAGATTGTGGACTGTAATATTTCAAAAATGACTCCTTGAATTCTTGCCATGTTAATGACTGTACTTTATCATCCCCCAATTCCTTCGAGTATGCGTCCCACCAATCTTTTGCTTGAAGTTGTAGGAGGCCCGTAGCAAACATTACTTGGTCCTCCACTTCACATCTACTTCGTGTAAACACGGCTTCGGTACTTGAGATCCACCTTTGACAAGCTATCGGATCAACTTCCCCTTTGTATGGTAAGGGGTTACATGCCATGAACTCTTTGTACGTGCATCTTCGAATACTTTTCTTCACTTGCAGTTCACTAATCATTTCTTTCAATTCTTCCACCTTGGATGTTACCGAGGTATTAACTACCTCCAATACTTGTCCTTCGACTTCTTGAGCTAGTCGGGGTATACTAGCCTCAATTGCTTTCTTTACTTCTTCCACAACCATAGTTCTTATTTCATTTCGGCGTGCTTCATCGTCATCATTCACATTCACCATATCAGCCATCTACATAAAACATTCATTACATTCATTAGGTTTCATTTCATACTTGCCATCATCATGTTTCAACATCATTTTATCATGACACATTCCATCCATTATTCATACTTCATGCCTTGTCGTCATTGACAATCGTATCGTGTCATTCTTATTTTAGACATTCATTCATTCTTTCTATCATAACCAAGTTAATAATACGTAGCTCTCATTCTTTCCAATACGTAAAAGAATCACTCGTGACTAAATCATACTTAAACTTTCTTTGGAAACTCCACGTTTCCGACGATTTACATCATAATATTCTTTCTCCATTATACCTTGGTATCACTTTTCTTAACCTTTAGGATCTCATTATAACGTTCTTAATACTTTCCGTATGAATTAAACAATAAACAGAACAATATACTTCCAAAAGGCTGAAAATGGCCTCCACTGTAAGCTACGGTGGCTACCGTAGCTTACGGTGGCCCCTTTTCCTTTACGGTCCTGGGCTACTGTCTTACGGTGGCCACTTTCTCCCAGGTGCTACCGTAAGCTACGGTACCACCGTAACTTACGGTAACGCCCAGCGTACTATTATTGATTTTTCATGTTTTTCCACCCATTTTTGACCCGTATTACCCCTAAACTGACCCGATTCACCCCATATCTTCCCACAACATCTCATAACCATTTCATAATGTTCCGTAACTAATTATGTTGTAATGCAAATATTTCAACTTTTAAAACACTTACTTTCTTTGCGCCACGGATCGAACACACACTTCTCACGAGCTTTTAGTTTGAGTTCAAGCACTTGATGCTTAAATCCCTCAAACCTAGGCTCTGATACCAACTGGTGGAGCCCAAATTTTTCTCATTCGACCAACGACATAAAATTCTTACAATTTTACAAGATTTTGACATGACCCGTTCGTAGTAAGTACTTTTCTCCCTGTTTTTAACTATACCATTACTATTAATACTACGACACTTTCCATCATAACAAAAGTTAAGACCATATATGGTTCGCCATGAACATTTTGTACAAACTACACAAAAGTTTAGTATCCAAACTTCTTACTAACAAACTAGACACTTACTAAATAACATTTACTAGACAAAATGGTAAGTTAACCCATCAAAACAAACAACTTGGACCGGAAGCGCATAAGGTCGACATTTCGTGCGTGTGTTCGGTCCGGGTGCGCCGCAATCAAGCAAGGGATTTACCTAGCATTCATAACAAAAACATTATTAGTTCATAACACATAGTACTTTAAAAATCCTTTAATTACCTATCATTGTTCGACCCGTTAACATGACTTGTTACCTTATTAGCATCCTTACTTTCATTCGGAAACATCCAACATATCACTTTCCGACTCATTCGCAATGAATCGTTACATACCATACTTTTCAATATACTTACATCATTTGACCCGTTATGAACATTTACAACAAATCCATAGTACCAAATACTACTATTCATAAAACTACATTTAAAGTAAATAAAGCTCATATGAACTTACCGCGATTTTGAGATGCTTGTGCCTTCGAGTGACTTGCGCCTTCTTCCTTCTTTGTGCCTATATGTCATAATCTCATACTTTAGCATTCTTAACATTACTTTCACAATCCTTATAGTACGTTATGGCGTTTACTAATCACATACATCATTGTCATAAGAAAATTGCATCATTTTAACAAGTATACATGCAAAAGCCATAACTAAACTCACTTAGGCATTTTGTCAAACACCTTGTGTGCGTATCACTAGTTTAGCATAATATACAAGCATTTTAAGCACAACTTCCATAGTTCACTCTTTGAGTAACAAAAACATCCCTAACTTAGAAATTATCATTCTAATCATGATCACTTAATTCTAAATCAATTACATCTAACCTTTTCAACAACATTCATCAAATTAACATATAGAGCTTCACAATTTCTTGATCATCTTTTATCATATGAATGGGTTTTACCCTAATCTATCATCATAGAGAAATTAAAGCATGATTTCAACTCTTACAAGTTCATATCATCTTGCATTCATGTTTGATTTCATAAAACATCACAAATTTCACATATCAAATTAATCAAACATCACCAAATCATGAAATTAGACTTACTTGATGTTAATTTCACTTAGGGATGAACATTCCTAACTCATGCATTGATAAACCTTCAATTTTTTCCCTTTCAATTTGAGAGATTTGTGATGTTAGGGTTTTGACTCCCTTGGCTCCCTCCTCTCTCTCGATCGAACACACTGCCAGACCAAGACCAAACTGGCTTTCTTTTTTTTATCTAATTTTATTCTATATTTACACATTTAGCCCCTAACTTTTATGGTATGTTCATATTAGTGATTTTTCACACTAACTTTGTTACTTTTCTTTAGTTAACTTTATTCACATACAAAGGGTTTTTAACTTACCATTATTTATAAGACTTTCATAATGGTAAATTTTATTTGTCATTCTTTGTCATTAAATCCTCACTATTAGTTTATTATATTACGACATACGAAAACTGGGGTGTTACACGTTACCCACCAAATTTACCTCCTCCGCCATGGCAGTGAGGTCTGAAATCATGGCCACTAATAGCATACCATCATCATCAACCATAAGAGCCGTGTCACGTTTAGGCTCTTTACATTGGTCAGCACGGTGACAAGTTTGTCCACAGTTGTAACACTTCCCTTTAAAGGGACCAGCCTTCTTCTTCACACCACCTTTCTTTGGCCCTAGGTCAACATCTTTGTTCTTCCTTTTTCCATTGAACTTGTGGCCTTTGTTACCCTTGTGACCCCTTGAGGATTGACCATGTTCCACAAGGTTCGCTTTTGCAGAAGCTTCAACTTGACCTCCTTTGTGTGCTATTCTATTGTCTTCTTCAATACGAAGACGAACCACAAGGTCTTCGATAGTCATTTCCTTTCGCTTATGCTTAAGGTAATTCTTGAAGTCCACCCAACTAGGAGGCAATTTTTCAACAATTGCTGTCACTTGGAATGTTTCACTCAGATTCATCCCTTCTGACAGAATATCACTAAGAATAATCTGCAGTTCTTGGACTTGACTCATCACAGTTTTTGAATCAATCATTTTATAGTCCAAAATCCTAGCCACAACATACTTTTTAGTACCCGCATCCTCAGTCTTGTATTTCCGTTCCAATGAACAAAACAAACTGTTTATAATTTTTTTTTAAAACCAAAACAGTGAACAGGTTTTAAAAATCTGTTTTAAGCTTGTAGGAGACCGTTCACAAAAGAAATAAAATAACAATTTTCTATTAATAACCAGTCTGATTACAATACATAAAGAGGAACAGAACTAAACAGAAAGAAATTACAATACAAGAAATTGAATTAAAGTAAGAACAGGTTACAAAGAAAAATATGGAATAAAACGAAAAAACCAATGGTGACTGAGGCACGTGAAGATCACGCTTCCCTTAAAACAGATTTCGGGCCACCCAGGTGAACCCGTCTGTTTCCCAGGGTACAACAGCCTAAGCAGATTGTACTGCCGGGATTAGCCTAGCACCTGAAAAAATAACTGAAACAAGAGTTCTCAGGGATTCGAAGTTAGGAAATTCTCTGTGTATGCTATGAACCATACGAATGTGTAATTTTCAATTTATCTTAGACCAAGCACACAACTTGTATATATTCCTATTTAGAATTCTAACTGAAATGTTATATTGAATACAGAATTCAATAACGAATTCAATGACAATGATGGTCATATTGAATACTGAATTCAATAAAAATTAAGTCTCATATTCAATGAGAACTTAATTCACCTTAACCAGTAGGAATCTAAACAGTCACCAGACCACTTGCTCTCATAGTAAAGGCGGCTCGCGGCGATGCGAGCGTGCGAAGTGCGCCACATTGCGCCCATCGCCCTCGTCCCGGTCCCGCGCCCGGACGCGGGCTCCTGGCTACCACTGAGTGTGAGTTGTCATACAAGAATACATTCGTGTAGAGAATTCTAATTATAAATCCACAAAAGATTTATCTCTCCACCTATGTGGGACAAGCTCAATTTCCCACATGTTTATGGTTCCAACACACAAACTTAATGCACAAGATCTCTCATTCATCTTGGCTTAATTATTAAATAATCATTATATTATCTCATAATATAATATTATTTATAAAATTCCTAACATCTTTTTAATGAAACGGGTCAGTAAGATTAGGCTGATGTTATTTTTTTAATAGGTTGACATATGTGTTTCTTACAACAAAACGTACACATGCCAACCCGTTCAAAAAATTTAACACAAGCCCGATCTGACCCATTTGTTGGAAAGAGTTGTCTCAATCAACACGTTCCATAAGAAAGAACCGTATCAACCCAAAATATTCAAAAACTACCCATATCAAGCAAGTTCTGAAAGAGTGGGCCAAAAGGAAAGGGACAACGGAGGAGAGAGGGTAAGATGGTAATATCACACTGAATTAACAGATTTTTCAACTTCAGTTAAGAAATATAACCGCATGCTATGTTTGAGAAAACAGCTGAACAAAAGATATAATTAATTCTAACTTTATAAACACAAGTAATTTCTTAAACCTATGGAATATATACACAAGTAACATAGCAATCATCGGTTTAATTAATTCTAACTTTATAAATGCACAACATATAGTTATTTGTGTCCAAACTAGTATTTACCTACATATACATTTACCTAAGCGGCAATAGTTCCAGCATGCTACTTGTGGAAAAAGGCGGTTGCCGCCACTTTTTTTTTTTTTTTAATCTTAGTAGCTTGGGGGAATAGTGTAAGACAACTGCCTGATACTCCCACATTGGACCAACCAGTTTATTATTCTATATCCACTTTAAAATTATGGTTTTGCCCCCAGGTTAAAATTATGCTTTTGCCACAAGTTCAAAATATAATTACCCTTTTGCCCCAGCTCAAAATTACGATTTTGCCTTCGGTTCATAAATTACGCTTTTACCCTTAGCCAAAATTATGATTTTGTCCCAGTTCAAAATAATATTATGTTTTTCCCCTATCTTAAAATTACGGTTTTACACCAGTTTATTATTTTACACCCACTTTAAAGTTTCATATTTACCCCTAGTTTAAAATTACATTTTTGCCCCATGTCAAAATTACGATTTTGCCCTCGGTGCAAAATTACGATTTTACCCTCAATTCAAAATTACGTTTTTGCCCCCAGTTTAAAATAAAATTATGGTTTTCCCCTAGCTCAAATTTATGATTTATCATCGGTGCAAAATTATGATTTTGCCCCCAGTTCAAAATAAAATTATGACTTTGCCCCCAACTTAAATTACGATTGCGCCCTCTGTTCAAAAATATGATTTTGCCCCCGTTTAAAAAATTCTGATTTCGCCCTCAGTTTAAAATTACGTTTCCGCCCCCGTTCAAAATAAAATTATGCTTTTGCCCCAACTTAAAATGACGATTTTGTACTCAGTTCAAAATAAAATTATGCTTTTGCCTCCAGCTTAAATTACGATTGTGTCCTTAGCTCAAATTTATTTTACGATATTACCCTAACTTCAAAATTACGAACTTGCCTTTGCGCAAATTTACGATTTTGCCCATGGCTCAAATTTACAGTATTGCCATCACTTTAGCTTTTAGCAAATTATAAATTTACTCGAGTCAAAAAATACAACTTTGCCCTCAGTTAAAAAATTACATATTACCATTGTTTTAGTTTTTATAGAAAAACTATAAAAGTGTTTTCTTTTAATTGGTTGAGTCGATTTAATTGTTTTTCGTGTCAATGAGCTGCCTAACACTCGCTCATTAGTCCTTACAAATTACTGTTTTGCCCTGACCTCAAAATTACGGTCTTATCATCGTTTTAGTTTTTTTTTTTCTAGCAAAACTATAGTACTGTTTTTTTAATTGGTTGAGAATTATTCGACCATCGCCCCGCAACGCGAGCGGGGCATCAACTAGTTATAAACAAGTGAGATTCTACCAGGTATGGTGGGTGTATAATAAAAAGTAACCAAACGCATCTCCCGATATGACCGCTACAACACACAGATATTTATAGTCTAATTGAGTTGGTCTGTCAAGAAAACTTTACACTGATGTTAGGCCTCATACAGCAGTTTTGCTCTTTTCATTATCTGAAAATCTTAATCAGACATGGAGAGAGAACCCGCCTCTTGAAAGCATTCTTATTTTGTGTTTGTGTGTATTCATATTTCCATTATTTTCCATAAAACACAGATTGGGTTTTATCAATTGAGCAATCAGCAACAGTACTCAAACAAACAAACAAACAAAGCTTTCAAAACATAAACATTGACATACCTAACAAAGTGTCATTTTGTTATCTTCTCATTCTTGCTTGAAAATTGAGCAATTAAACCTTATTCTTCACTCAAAGTGCATTACAATCTTGAACCTGAAAACGGTCCAAAAACGGTTTAATCAACTCACGTTACAACAGGATGCGATTCCTTCTTGCCCTAGAGCTTAGAAGCTGCATCTTTGTCCAAAAACCATGTCAACTGGCCTTCAGGCGCCACCATCTGAACCGGCAAAGGCTCAGGCTCTTGACCATTGCCCAGAGCCACATGAACCGGATGGGCTTTACCAGCCCCGGCTACCACGAGCGCAACATTCGCAGACGAATTGATCACTGGGAACGTAAAAGTAATTCTTTCTGGAGGGGGTTTTGGTGATTCCTTGATGAAGGTGATCCACTTGCTCTTCTCGGCTAGTAGAGGGTGACCAGGAAATAAAGACGCCACATGTCCATCCGGGCCCATACCCAATAGCATAAGATCGAATTTTGGAATCCCAGTTGTCTCCGAAGTGCTGATTATCCCGTTATGAACCAGATGCTTGATGTGGGTCTCGTAGTCATCTGCTGCAGCCTCTGCTGACAAGGCGTCGTTAATGGCGTGAACATTTCCAGGAGGAATTGGCACCTACATAGCATGAAAGATTGAACATTTAGAACAATAACAAACTTTAAAAACAATAGGGTTGTTCACTATCTGGTTTTGACGAACTTTTGGGCCAAACCGCTAACTACAGTTTTGGGAAAAGACCAACTAAACTGGCCAATTTTCACGGTTTTACAATTCGGTTTTGGTGGTTTGCGGTTTAAGACAAGAAAAAAATATACCTTTTTTAAAAACATAATTTTGTATTATTTTTCTAAAAATTATAAGAATTATTTATATCCCTAAATTGATGTTTAAAGAGAAAATTTAACTGCCGGTTTGGTTTACGCGGTTGGTCCCAAGTTTCAAACTATAAAACGTCAAACTGTTAACACCAAACCGTATATATTTCAAACCGGTCGACTTTCTTTGCTATTTGCGGTGGCTCTTTGGCAACATCTGAATGGTTACGTGCTGTCTGAACTATTAAGAGCCTGTATAATGCTTAACCGTTCATAGGCAAATTTCTGACCAATTCAGATTAAAGGCCTAACCATTCAGACTCGATATAATGCTGAACCAGTAAGAGGTTCAGTAAGAGGTCTGAACCATTAAGAGATAAACAAACAGCCCCTAAGTTATATAAACAAGTAAACATCCCTAATCAAAGACAAGATCAAGTTTTCTTTTGAATGCAAAAGAAAAGATTTAAAAAAAAAAAAAAAAAAAACCACCTTGGAGAGAAAGCAATCATAGGCAAGCAAATAATTACTATCAGGATGATCTTTAGGAACCACTCTTTCATCCACCCAAAACATATGCCACTTTGACCAATCAATAGAATCAACATAAGGTGATTCTACTAGCTTCCTTCAATTACAATTACAAAATTAAAACAAATACATTATCCAACCAAAAACCCACAATTAACAAAAATAAAAATGTCAAACCTGAGCGACTTGATCAAAGATCCACCGGAGACAACAACGGTGAAGGAAGCCTTTTGTTGGGTGAACTTTTGGGACAAATCGGCGGTGTATTTGGCGAGAGAAACCGAAAGGGCTTCTTCGGAATCAAATACCTGAACTTGTTTCTCAGTTGCCATATTTGCTGCTGACGTTGAAGAAGCTTTGGTCTTGAAACAGTTGAGTTTGATCGGATTGTGGGCGGCGGCGATGTTAGCACGGGAAGATCGGTTGGTGACCGGAAACCAAGATGACGGAGATCGTGAGGGAAGTAGAATAGGAGGAGTGTGGGTTGGTGTGCGGGTGCACTGAGGGGCGTAAAGTGGTTGGAACAAAGATGCCATATGTTGTGCGCCCTTTAGACTGATTGATCACCAAACCTAGGGCCTTTTGTGTTGTTTTGGGTATTGAAATTGTTTTATAATTTAGGGGTGTTTGTCCAAGCTTTATTTTTTTGGCTTATATGCTTGCTAGGTTAGGGGAGTGGAGGTGGTCACTAGTGATAGAATTCATCACTTACAAGCATCTAATCAAGTTCCGTCATGTCATCAACCATTTTTCCATCACTCACAATCTTTTTTTGGTGGCAATGGGCATCACTCACAACACCCAACTATAAACCCCCACACCCCCTCACATCCATTTATCACTCACACCCTATAACGCGTTGAAATTATCACGGAACATATATATCACGCGTTATAAATTTAGGTGGCGGTGGGAATCTTTTGTTTTCCACGCGTTGAAAACGGCTATCATGGAACATTAACGTTCCACCCCCACCGCCCTTAGAACCGCATGTAATACACGAGTTGAATAAATGTAATTTTATATAATAAATAATAAAAAAAATATCTTTAAAAACCTCTTTTATTACACGGGTTGAATAAATGTAATTTTATATAACAAATAATAAAACAATATATATTTTAAAACCTCGTTTATTACATGGTTTGAATAAATTTAATTTTATATATTAAATAATAAAAAAGTTATATCTTTAGGGTTGAGTAAATTTAATTTTATATATTAAATAATGAAAAAGTTAGATTTTTAAGAACCTCCTCTATTGTATGGGTTGAGCATATGTAATTTTATATATCAATCAATAAAAAGTTATATCTTGTTATATATTTACAAACCCTGTGTATTATACGGGTTGAATAAATCATATTTTATATACCACGTAATAAAAAAAGTTATATTTTCAAAAACCCGGTGTATTATACGAGTTGCATAAATACAATTTTGTATAGTAAATAATAAAAATGTTATATCTTTAAAAAACCTCTTTTATTACACGAGTTGAATGAATCTAATAAAAAATTATATCTTTAAAAAAATGAATGAATATACTTGATATATGATTGATGGGGTGATTGCGGTGATGGTTCTTATAAATGCCACGTAAACATAGTGAATACCATATTTGAGTTGAGAGTTGAACACGTAAATAAAGTATAGAACCAATTAACATTAATTAATGTTTTTGTTTACCCTTTATAAACATTTTTTGAAATAGGTTATACCCTTAACTACTTTAGTTTAATAAAATAAATAAATCAATTACATTATATTAATTTATATTTAGTGTACCTCTTTTTTTAATTTCGAAATAAATAATTTTGAAATCTAATAAATATTTCAATATATTATATTATCTCCCATACAAATTGTTTAAATTTATATTAAATTTAATTTTATAATTATCTTTTAATTAATATTAATTATCTATAATTAAGTAGGAGAGAAAAATTAGATGGCTCCAATGAATAACATGTGTCCCCCAATTGGTTTCTTTTATTATATAGTACTAGCGGTAAGACCCGTGTGCAAACACGGGTCATTTCTTAGAAAACCATGCATGACACATATTGACAGAGAGTAAAAAATAATTAGTGCAGACTTACAAAATTGATATAAATTAATGATCAATAGGTTTATTCAACAACAATTCCATTATGTTGATAGCAAACCACTGTTGTCTATTAACTGTTAAAAACTTCTGTTGCTTTCCAACAGACTTTCCTAAGAACCGTCATCAATTATCTCCAACAGAGCTTGCCAGATGGATAGATAGTAACTATCAGATGTTAGGCAACCCATGTTAAAAAGGTCAGTCAACAGAAATTACAAAAGTTAGTAAACAGATGTTAAGAGAATAATGTTATTAACAAAGAATTTAGTACTCTCCTTAAAAATGAGAGCTGCAAACTTGTTACTACAACGCCAGATATAAACATTTTCACAACATGTGTTCTCAGGATAGTCTTAATGCAGAGCAAGTATCAGATGCTTTCAAAAAGTTGTATTGCTTTCCAACAAACATTTCCTAACAACAGTTCCTCCATTATACCCAACAGACTTTTCCAGGTTGACAGATGTTTAGTATCATCATAGATTTTGTAAAACTTCTTTGTAAACCACATTAGTAGTGGTTGTACAGACTCGTTTCTCTTTATCACAAATCAAAATTTTCAACCCTTTCCTACTTTTTACTCTAGATACAGCAACATAGAGCTGGCCATGACTAAACACTAGACGTGGAAGATATAAACCAACACGCTCCAATGATTGTCCTTGACTTTTATTCATTGCCATAGCAAAAAACAGTGAAAGTGGGAATTGTCTTCGAGAAATCTTCACTGGTATTCTTTTATCAGAACGTGTCATCTTCAGTCTTGAAATAAAGTATGATGACCTATATTAGTCCCTGTGATAATTTTTGCTTCAATCACAACTTTTCCGAGCTTCGTGACTTGTAAACGTGTACCATTACACAATCCATTTGCCTGATCAATGTTTCTGAGTAACATCACTGGAGCACCAAGTTTCAGTACTAATTTATGGTTAGGTAAACCAGATAAACGAAGATTGTTTAACACATCAGGAGGAAACAATGCCATATTAAACTCTGATTCTTCCTCCGATTGGCATAAACTATCTGAACTAAAATAAACCTTTTCTTCACCGGGCAGACTCTCTAACAACTCTTTATTTATTGAATCCACTACTTCATTAGGTGGAGCAAGAATCGCTCTTTGCTGGAAATACGTTAAATCCCACAAAAACTTATTCATGTCCGGATATATAAATGAAATGAGAGAAGAAATAGGATTGACTTGATCATGAATAAGTAAATCATGTGGTATTTCAATATCAATCTCACCATCATTTTCTTCACCAAGCAGACCATCACTAAGCTCTAAAATCCATTCTCCAAATTCCTTTATTTCTTTCAAATCTGCTTCCTGACAACCAACTCTTAATCTAATATTCTCAGTTAGCTTTAGTACTTGATAGTGCCGCCATATATAAAAAGAATTCAAAGAAGCATTGACTATCATTATTCTGGTACCTTTAGGGATGACCGGAAGAATTTGTCTAAAATCATCACCAAATAGAATGACCTTTCCCCCAAACGGCTTGGAGTGCATGTTCGGTTGACTGGAACGTGATGTGTCTCTCATTGCTCTATCAAGAGCCTCGAAACAATGCTTGTGAGTCATAGGTGCTTCATCCCAAATAATCAATGTTGCTCTTTTAACTAAATCACCTAACTCAGTATTAGGCTCTATCGAACATATTGAATTCTCATTAATGTTGATTGGAATTACAAACCTTGAATGAGCAGTTCTACCACCATCCAGCAAAAGTGAAGCAATTCCACTGGATGCAACATTCAATACAACTACACCTTTTGATCGTAATGCAGCTGAGAATGTCTTCCAAAGAAACGTCTTTCCAGTTCCACCATAACCATATACAAAAAACACACTTCCATCACCTTTTTCAATCGCTTCCATAACAATTTTATATATCCTTTTCTGTTTGGCAATTAAACACTTTACATAACCATCATGTTCCCTTTGAAGAGCTAGTCTGTCATACGATAATTCTTTCATCATCAATCGATTGTTCGACGATGAAACATAATTATCCAGAACACTTGGCATATCATCAAAAATTTTCACTGTACTTCCATTGATAAGTAGCAACTTTTCAATTTCAGATAGACAGATATTTTCAAGTTCTTCTTGTTGAAGATCCAAATCTAAAACAAATGTTGAACAAAGTATTAGTTTTTTCCCAATAACAGAGCTATTACATAATTTTAATGTAGTTGTATATAACTTTAATAAAATAATCACATTACCTGCAATACCAGTTATCTTTCGTTGCTGATACAGAATGTCTTCACATAACAGGGACTTCGTTTCTGACCAAAAAACACCAGGACGAGATATCGAATTTGACAGCAACAACATTACAAAAAAAGTCCTCAAGAAATCTCCGGTTGACCATGTGCTAGCTTCTTTGACAGCATTAACATATTCTTTATCATCATCTAATAGTCCCCGTGCAAAACATGCATCTTTAAATGTTTGAAAAACCTGCCCATCAACTGTTTTTATATCTTCAAAACAGGTTGGTCCCTTAATATGATTCAGTAAAATCCTTAGGTAATAACAATCACCAAGTGATGGTGGGACATAATGTATCCTCCCAATTGATCCATACGGATGCTTTCTTCGATTCCATTTGCGATTTTTAGCATTCCATATATAATATCCTGGAAACTGAACATACCTCAATGTCCTGGCAAATTCATCGACTTTATTACAATTCATCCACTGTGTGAACATTGTAATTTTCACAGTTGGATCAGTAACAATATCACACAAATTATCATGATCGTTATACACAATACTCTGACCATCTTCACAATGAAAAGGTAATACTTCAACAGCTGGAGATCTATAATGTCACACCCCGACCGCGTAAAACAACAAATCGCGGCGGAATCATCGGGGAGTGTTGTAACAGAATCATTGTTTCATAACACATGGAAATTGAAGTTTTGTTTTATTGATTAACAGAAGTTACAATGTCTTAACAACAAATGAGCATAACATAATTAACTAGTCTTGCATCTTTTATTGTCACTAAGGCCCAAGTCCGCCTAAGTGTATCTTGATTAATCCTATGCATCATTTCCTAAAACACATGTGAAAATAGGTACGTCAGCATAAAAATGCCTGTGAGATACATAGGTTTTATTGATTTAGGATTCATGACTTATAAGTTTAAAATAATGTTTTAACAAAAGTAGTCATGAACCTTGTAAAATGTTTTTGTTTTATAAATCATATAAAAATCGATAAGAAAACAGATGATACAAAATAATAATGCAAAATGAAATGAATAACCAAGTAAAAATGAGTTTGTATAAAATATGTTGTTTGTAAAACAATGTTTCATGAAAATATGATATAAGTGTAAAAATGTATTATGTCTAACTTGAAATGGTTTAAATAACGCTACAATATGTAATACCATAAAAGCACTTATATATAGAAAGTACCAGTGGCGTATCCACTATCCACCATGCTTTTATCATATTACAAACGCCTCGTTATTTAAATCACTCTCCAAAACAAACCATCAACGTAAAAATGTTCATGTATAACCAAATGTAATGTATAGTGAATAAAAGCAATTATTGATTAAAAGCATTTACTCAACCCTATAAGAAAGAAATGTACAAAACAATACATTTGATAAATTATAATCAAAAGTTATGTTTGTAAAATAATGCATGCTTTACTGATACAAACATCTATGCGGTAATGTTAAACGTCTACATCCAAGCCTTGAGACTGTAGGATAACCTTAGAGTAAAGGTTATCAAAAATGTTTTCGGATTCGGTCATTCCTTTCATCCAAACAAACCTAGGATTTCAGGAACGGGAGTTGTCAAGTCCTATGGTACCACTACCTACTTCCGAGCGGCATGATCGGTGTTAATGAATGTATTAGTCTCGTTAGACAAACCAAATGTTATACCAAATGTAAGCATGTTTTGTGAAAACAATGTACCTAGTATGCTAAGTGAACATACAAGGCAGAAATGTAAAACAAAGTGTCCATATGCTAAGTGAACATATGCACAGGAAATGTAATGTAAAACAATGTACTAAGTATGCACTAGATGGACATACATAGCATAAAATGTAATGTAAAACAATGTGCTAGCATGCTAAGTAAACATACATAGCAAAAGAAATGAATGTAAAGCAATGTGCTAGCATGCTAAGTAAACATACATAGCAAAAGAAATGAAATCATGTACTAATAGTGTACTAATGAACATAGCAAGTATATGATATGAAAACATGGAAAACACGAAAGTAGCAAGTAGGCACACGTGTTTCACCCCAAAACGTTTGAAAACAGTAAAAGAGGGGAACTATGTACTCACTTGAGTGTGCTTAGAAGTCTTGAATAACACCCAAGCAAAGCTAGAGGGATCACGGAATCAAACGGCACCTAATATAGGTAACTATGTAAATAAACGGACCTAAATCGGAAGATCGGGTAAAATGTGGTTTCGTAAACCAAATGAGTATAGGGACTCATGTAATATGGTTTAACAAAGCCTACATTCTAAAACGAAACCTATCCTAAGTGCTTACTACCCATTATGACTCGTTTAGGTAGCTAATGCTACTTTAACGCGTCGTTTGCGTAAAACGCGTTCGGACCGCTTAACTAGTCCTATGACAAGTAAAATATGCCTTAACATGTCTAATATAGTTTCCTAATCAGTTTAGATGTTAAAATTTATGTTACATATGCTTAAAATGAATTTTGGCGTAAAAAGGGTATTTTGGTAATTTTCCTAAGGCATATATACTACCTATCATACAACTAACTAAACATCGTGACCATAAGGTATAACCTCGAAAGGTTATTCCCTATACAACTATGGTCACCTAATGTGTTTGGTCGGATCCTAATGATCGACCAAGCAGGTCGGGTTCGAAAGTATAAGCGATTGATTAGATCGCTTACCTTACGACCCTATATAAGCACAAATCTAAAAGTGACGAGCTAAACATGTTAAAACATGTTTAACGAGGTTTGAAAACAGGTTTGGTATCAAAACAAAGGGTCTTGATACCTAAAAGTAGTTTGGTTACAGAATACGCAAGAATACGCATTCTGGCCGAAACTACGACTCGCCACTATGCCTAAATAACGTGGTAATCAGTAGGTATATTCACTAGGGACTATAACCATCGTGATTACGCTCACGTTATGAAGTTCAAACGAACTTCGCATTGACCATAAACTGGTCAATGCACAGTTTGACTTTTAAGCTAAAAATGCATAAAAGAACGAAAGAAGACTTACAAAAGGTCCAAGAACGGAAGTTTGACCCGATTATTCTCAGGTATGGAGTATTAGAACCCCAACTTAGAGAGCAATCAGATCAAAGGTGTGAGTTTTGGGTGAAACATGGAGGGGTATTTATAGTTTTTGTGGAACCGTTAAGATCATTCCTCGATTCCCAAGCTTTAATCTCAATCGTACACCTCGTGCCCACTGATTTGTAATACCATGGGAGCCCAAAATAGCCCATAGTATTGTTCAAAACCATTGGCAACTCATAAAAACCCAGCTGCTGATTAAACAAAGCTTTTTTGCAGGTCAGATGGTAGCTCGCGGCCCGCGTAAGTCCCAATAGAAGTCTACGCGGCCCGCTTGGGCTTCAGAGTTCAGCAAACAGTTTCATTAAATACAGTTTCAGTCCCTGCATGTGTAATAGCCTCATTTTGACCCACTTAAGGCCCGTTAAGCCAACTTTAAGGCCCTACAATGATTCATAAACATAGTGGACATGAAACATGCTCAAAAATAAGCCAGATGTCGGTTCGTTTGGTCATACGATCGCGATATTCGCTTAATTACGACGAAATGCGCACGAACGCGAAAAACGATCCAAATTACGCGACGAATGAATTTTTATCAAGCCAATCACTAAATTAAAATATTTTAATGATTACATAAATTTTTGGATGTCCGGATGTATTCAGAACGTAAGATATGCGCGAAAATGCAAACTTATGCACTTTTTGACGCTTTTAGTCCCTGAATGACCAAAAAGTTTATTTTAGCATACCGAACCCCTCAAAGCCTATTTCTAAGCTATGTAAAGGATATTTAGGGTATGTTTAACTTATGGTCATGTTCCAGAATGTCCGTTACAGTACGAATGGCATACTTTCATAGTTTGTCGAATTTAGTCCCTGTAAGCGAATATACTTGATTTCGGCACACCAAACCTTCCAAAACTTATTTCTAAGTTATATAAAGGTTATTTAAGGTATTTTAAGCCTATGTCACTGTTCCGGGGTGTTTGTTGCATTAAACTAGTTATATTTACGCATCAATGCGCGTATAACCTTCCAGAAAGCGATTTAAAGCCCGAAATCGAACAAGAATTGATATTTGCAAATGATACACATATTTTTACAAATACCAAGTATGAAATACAATATTTCATTGGTTTGGTATTTGTTTGATGGTTGAAGTGACACAGGTGTCACAGTCTCCCCTACTTTAGGAAATTTCGTCCCGAAATTTATTTAGAGGAAACTTGTGAGAGTTTGAAACATGAAGTCGAAAAGATCAAACAACACTCGTTAGAGTCTTGAACTTCTAGTAATTTTAAATAACATCATGCTTGCAATGTTAGAAGGACACTTATATACAAGTATATAAAGCGTTATTGGTGCGTCCACCGTACCTCCATTACATTGTTCATGTTTCGTTATTATTGCCACTATCGGTTCTTACACATAATAAATCTTACTGGGCTCCTGTGCACTGAATTTCATAATTATGTACGCGTCCATAATTACGTAATTCCTTGCATAGTCTGCTCAGTGCTTTTTATAATGTGTAGAGGAAAACCAAATGAACAAACTTGTGATGAGTGACTAGACCACCATAGGATCCTTGAAACCAATAAATGATTTCTTTAAATGGACCACCAAGGAGTCTTTTCAGCTATAGTATCACATGTCATTCTTAACCAGGTCCTGAATCGATCTTTCTGACAAGACTACTCAGAGGGTCTCTTTTCGAATCATGGAATGGCACTATATAATCCAAGGGTCTTAACGATTATGTAGAAGCCCATTAAGGATTTAAGGTAGTACCTTTGGATATCCTACTGTGAATCACTCATATGAAGATATGGAAGATTCTACGAGGATTTGGATAATGAAATAAAACCACAAAAGAAAACATAAAATGCATAAACATGAAATCACAAAATTGTTTAACTTAATCTTCAAATTGTTATCATTTTGTTAATTTGTTTTGTTAATTGTGCACAAGTATTTAAAGCACACCAGATATCCAATCCGTGGATTTTGATTGGCACTTTAAATATTTCCAAGAATCTAACTATAAGGATAGGAAGATCTTAAAAAGAAAATTCGATTTCGGTTATAAGGAATCAAAATGTTCGAATTAAGGCATACAAGGAATCCAATGAAGGACTCTGATTTGAACGATAATCATCCACAAGGATTTTAATTGTGAAGATAAAAAGATCCCATATGGATTTTGGGATTTGAAAATGTTTTGAAACCTTGCACTGGACGTGCTTAAGTTAAAACATGAGGTAAAAATGCTCATGAATTTGAGATGCTAGATATGCTAAGGCGACACATGAAGCAGAATTTGAAGGTTAAGTCAATGTGTGGGCAAAATGTTTTTGAAAACCATGCATAGGGTTATTTTTGAAAAATATTTTTGAAACCTTACATAATACTTTTGAAATCATAAAATAGGTGTACTAGATAAGTATATTTATAAAATGTTTAAAAATCATGCGAGATGAATTTTGAAATTATGTATAAGGTTTTTGAAAACATGGGTAATGCTTTTTGAAAGCATGCACTTGATATATTAAGTAATTATATTGTGTTAATATTGTTTTCAAACTATATGAAACATTTTGAAATCATGAAGGTTGTTTTTGAAAACATAGACAATGCTTTTGAAATCATGGAGGTTGTTTTTGAAAACATAGACAATGGTTTTGAAATCATGCATTTGATATGTTAAGTAAATACACTATATTAAAAATGTTTTCAAACTATATATAAAATGTTTTTGAAATCATGAAGGTTGTTTTTGAAAACATATGCTATGCATGTTGAAAAATCAGAATGTAATGGGTATGAGATTGAAAAATACCTTAGTTTTCTAACCAAGGATTTAAAGGCACAGATGTGCAAAAAGGCACAATTACTCATAATGTCACTTTATTTTCTGTACTTCGTTCCTTAGAATGAAACGGGTACTTTAGAACTTGAGGAAATCGAGAGTGACTAGTTGAAAGGGAGAATTACAAGAGTAGTTTGTAAAGAACATAGTTCCTTAATGTAGGTATTGTAGGAAAATGCCATACACACATGTAACCACACTTGTATATCAGAATTTGCGATCAACGATTTATTTATAAACAAAACTAATTGTTTCACATTATAAGAAAAACAAAGAAACAAAAGCATAAGATTAAAACAGCAACATCTTATACTCAGCCAATGCTCATCCATGGGTCAGATTTGCATTGACAATCTTTGTTCACTTGTTCCTGAAATAGCTCGTCTCGCCGTAGTTGTACCAAGTATGTCACACCCCAACCGATGGCGGAATCATCGGGGCATGGCACTGAGCGAAACAGATTGTCCAGAAGTTTCCATAACAATTATCATTACCAATCAATTTAAAATAACATGTCCCATACCATGTCTCAAAAGGTAAACAAATTATTACAGAAAAAATCTAGGAAAATGGTTCTATTCCAACAACTCAGATTTTTGAAATAGAGCAATTGTTTATCTGCTTCTAGAGACCCTTGATTTCATTTGTACAGACAACTATTTGTTGGACTCTAGAGCCTTATTCTAGCCTCGCTTTCCTAGCAGATAAGCATCCTAAACACCTGTCACATACGTTAAAATAAAGTCAATAGACATAGTTTAAAGGCGAGTATACAAGTTTGATAATAGCATATAGAGTTCGAAATAGTTTACGCATAACCAGCACGTACACAGAGGAAAATGAAGCATGTTAGTTATCGACATGAACCTATCGGTACCAATGACTGTGGCTTAACTGCCCAAGGCAGTTCGCAATACATGATTACCACCGTAATCCATGCAAGTAATTGTCCTTAACAACCCCCGAGTGAACGGGTGCTGAGTCCAAACTATAGTACTATCGTCGTTAAGGCAGGTAGACAGTATTCCATGTGTAAACATAACAAAAAAGCATTCATTAAGTCATGTATAACATGCGATAACGGTTAGCGTTTAAAGTATTGCGTAGTGTGTTCGATTGTGATTTTGTATAAGTAACGTATGTAACACCCAAAAGTGCATAAAGCAAAAAGGGATCGAGTATACTCACAACGGTTGATGGATTGAAGGGAGCGCTTGAGAGTAAGGTTAGCCTGATCAGAACGACAGCATAACGATAAGAGACGCATAAAATGGAAACAAGTGCTGATGGGTCAGACAGCTGGTCGATCGGACGGCAGTCCGATCAGACAGCTGATCGTGCGGGTGACAATCCGTTCGGATGGCTGTCCGATCGGATGGCCGTTCGAGTGGATTGTTTCTTCCTTTGAGAAAGGATGTGTTTGTGTCTGATGGTTTGACTTTTGAGGTTTTCGTTGTAGCATTTTGAAAAAATTGAAGTATATTTACCTTTCAGGTCGGTCGATCGGACGGTCGTTCGATCGGCTGGCAACCCGTTCGGCTAGGTACTTCAGTGAGTATAAGTTCTCAGCAAGGTGTCACTCGATCGGACGGCAGTTCGATCGGGTGGCATTCCTAGTGCATTGAACATGCTGAAAATCGATTAAGTGTTAAAGTCCCAGTATCTCATGATCCGAAGGGCAATCCGATCAGATGGCAGTCCGATCGGTTAGCAGTTCGTTCGATACTTAAACTTCATATAAAATTGGTTAAGTGTGGGACCCATAGTGCAAGCCGTTTGGCTGGCCGGCCGTTCGGGTGACTGTCCGTTCGGACAGCAGTCCAATCGGACGGCACCTCGTCCTGGTCGTCGTGTTCGTCTCACACTTGGTTATTTGTTTGTTTTGTCGTTTTATCGAGACCGTGTGACAACGTTTTAACCAATAGAGCCCTGTCTTGACCCAAGTGATCTGATCAAACAGGAATCACCCTAGTTCGACCAGTTAATCGGTTCAAGACAACCGCTCTTGGTTAACCCGGAATCGGTGGTCTCGAGAGTAGAATCCAGATCTTGTACTAGCACAACACTAAGAATGAGTAGGAGACTAGAACAAGGTCCGATTCTATCGGTTTTGAGTGCATTGAGTGTAAAAAAGTTGAAAGAAAGTGAGGAAACCATCTTTCAATCCTTTTTATTGCGAATATGTTTAGATCTTTGAAAGATCTTTGTTAATTTATGTGGAAATCGGTTAGATCTAAGTTGTTCTTGGTGGATTGAGGCCAAAACATGAAGTTCTTCAAGAACACATGATGACGTCATCCTAGAACACCTTGGATCTTGATGATTTCATGGTTACAAGTTAAGATTCAAAAAATAGAAAGGTGTAGGAGTGTGTGTAGATCAAGGAAGTACAAGATTTAGGATGAGATCTTACCGGATTTGAGAGAAATCTGAGAAAAGGTGAGGAGAGCGTGCTGTTCGGTCAGAGAATTTCCAAAAGTGGAAAGAATGAAAGTGACATGGGTATTTATAGAGTTCCAAAAGAGGAAAGGCCTGGCCGATCGGCTGGGTAGCTCGATCGGACAGCCTGTCCGATCGGAAAGCAGTCCGATCGAACGGCTGGTCGATCGGCTGGTCGCCTGATCGATCTGTCGTTGATCTGAGCGTTTTGCGCGACGAGTTTTGTTGTTTCGATTTCGATTGCAAGCGGTGCGATGCGATGGAGTTTCCTAGTCAAATTACTTTTAATCCCAACCACTCATATCTCGCATTATCTCTTCTCCACTAATTATCATACTATATCAACATACAAACATCCTTATTTCGTATTCGTTTTGCGATTGCGATTCGATTGTGATTGACTTCGATTGCGATTCGATTGATTACCACACATAACATAAGTAAACAGGCACAAGTAACACATAAGGCATACACACACGTATAACAATATCCAAAATGCGTATTTCGAGTTGCGAGCGCGATGTTGATTAGATTAGTTCGATTAGCGTTTAATTGACTTTATCGCATTGTTACTTCCTATTATTCACAGTCATAAAGCGATTCATAGCTATAATGTTCGATTACAGCGATTATAATTGAGTACTCCACATAATACAACTAACATAAAACATAAAATAGACTAACTATAAGTCAAAGAAGTCAAAACAGGAATTGAGCAAGGAGAGACAGATTGCAATTAGCAATCTTTTCCTCCTTAACTTCAATCTTGACTTTGAATTTGACTTTCAAAACACTGGGGTAATCCGAGAAAAGAACGGACTTCAGACGGGTTCTTAGGCGTAATCCAACTCTTAACTACTTCAATCTTCGCGGGATCGACATGAATACCTTGACTATTGACGATGTGACCCAGAAACTGAACCTCTTCTAGCCAGAATTCACACTTGGAGAACTTGGCATAGAGTTGATTCCCCTGGAGTAGCTCGAGAACCAAACGTAGATGTTGCGCGTGTTCGGCTTTCGATTTAGAATAGATCAAGACATCGTCCATGAACATGATGATGAAACGGTCTAGAAATGGCTTACACACGCGATTCATCAGATCCATGAAAACCGCGGGTGCGTTGGTTAAACCAAATGGCATAACAACAAACTCATAGTGGTCGTAACGAGTGCGAAAAGCGGTTTTGGGTATATCTCCTTCCTGAATGCGTAGTTGATGATAGCCTGAGCGTAGATCGATCTTCGAGAAACACGTAGCACCTTGCAGTTGATCAAACAGGTCGTCGATTCGGGGCAGGGGATAGCGGTTCTTGATAGTTAAGTTATTCAACTCCCGATAGTCGATGCACATCCTGAACAACCCATCCTTCTTTTTGACGAAGAGGACTGGCGCTCCCCAAAGAGAGGTGCTCGGGCGAATAAAGCCTTTTTCAAGAAGTTCCTGGAGTTGGTTTGAGAGTTCACGCATTTCGGACAGCGCGAGTCGATATGAGGCTTTGGCAACAGGGTTAGCTCCAGGAATGAGGTCGATATGAAAGTCGATATCACGACTTGGCGGTAGTCCAGGAAGATCATCAGGAAACACATCAGGAAATTCACGTACCACAGGAACGTCTTTTACTTCTGTCCTTCCTTTCTTTTCCTTCTCCGCTACTACAATGTTAGCCAAGAAAGCTCTGTATTCCTTGCAGAGATATTTGCTAGCTTGGATACATGACATGAGCTTGAGACCTTTCGAAGTAGTTTCGCCGTACACAGATAACAAATCACCATTCGCGAGCGAAAATCGAATCATCTTATCGAAGCACACAACTTCAGCATGGTTTTCACGAAGGAAGTCCATGCCTACTATGACGTCAAAACTTCCGAGTTGCATCGGAATAAGGTCGATTGGGAAGATGTGATTGTTGAGCTCAAGAATACAATCACGGAGAACAGAGTTAATGGCGACAGTTCTTCCAGTGGCGACTTCAACATCGAACGTCGAGGAGAGTTGGGAGCGTTTACGACTAAGAAGCTTCTCGAATTCAAACGACACAAAGCAATTATCGGCTCCAGTATCAAACAAACACGATGCATAAATACCATTCACAAGGAATGTACCATTGACCATGTTGTTGTCAGCCTGGGCTTGGCGCACATTGATGTTGAAGGTTCTGGCGCATGCGACTTGCTGTTGTTGCTGCTGAGGCTGCTGTTGTTGGTGTTGTTGTTGCTACTGGGGCTCTTGCTTCACAACCCTGTTCGGGCACATGTTCGCGAAGTGGTTGGGATCACCACATGCGAAGCAGACTCGGGCGTTCATCGCGGATGCCTGAGCTGCGTGTTGGCCTTGCGGGGCTGGGAGCAGAGCTTGATGAGCAGTGGCAGGTGCTGCGGTGTTGCGGGGACCAGTACGGCAGTTGGCAGTAAAGTGGCCGTACAGGTTGCAGTGGGCACAGAAGCGACAGGCAAGCAAACCGGATGGGGGCCTGTGTATGCACACTTAGCAGGCAGTGCATGAGTGATTGGAGCTGGGCAGTGGTGGGACTGCTGCTGAGCTGGTACGGCTTGCAGAGGAGCAGCAGCGGTAGTGACAACACAGTTCTTGTTGCTGGAATTGTTGTGGTTGTTCTTCTTCCTACGGCGTGAGGACTTTGACGGTTGAGCAATGGTGGTTTCAGCGTTTGGTGCGGTGGTAGCTTGATGCAGAGACTTGGAGGGCTTATCCCAAAAACCAGCTTTTACCCGCTTGTCATTGATTTCAGCGGCAAGCAAGTAAGTTTCTTCAATCGTTGCTGGCTTTGCGGCGTGCACGAAATCAGCAACACAGTCGGGTAGAGCTCGAATATACTTCTTGATCGTCATGTCTGTAGTCTTGACTTGGTCGGGGCAGATGATGCTGAGCTGCTTAAAGCGAGCAGTCAGGGCAGCGTTGTTACCTTCCTTCTGTTTGATATTCCAGAACTCGTCCTCCAGCTTTTGGCGTTCATGCGGAAGGCAGAATTCGTCCATCATGATGGCTTTCAACTCTTCCCAAGTCAGCTTATAAGCTGCATCATTCCCGCGTTTGTTTCTCTCGGCCGTCCATCAGTTTAGAGCGCGGGACTGGAAGACACCGGTAGCGTTTATGGTACGGAGATTTTCAGGACATCCGCTCTGGCGGAGAGTGACTTCGATGGAATCGAACCATTGGAACATAGTTGTTGGGCCATCTTCACCAGTGAATTCCTTCGGACCACATGCCTTGAACTGCTTGAAGCTGAAAGCAATCTTGGTAGTAACTCCTCAGATGATTTGCTGACGTTCTCGTAGACATCAGTCACAGCCTTTGCTACTTGTTTAGCGATGATAGCAGCAAGGCGTCTTTCTCTCTTTTCTTGGCGAGAAAGTGGTGGGTGACGGGATCCTAATGACGGTCCAGTTGACATTGTCTGCAACAGACATCGTCATAGGTCTCAGACACATCATAATCGTATCTCACCTCACACGTCTATTACTTACTGAAGCTTAGGAACACATATATCACATAATCGCGTAGGCACATAATCACAGATTCACATAAGCACGGAAGCACATGAGCACGTAGGGCACAGAATCACAGAAGCACGTAAGCACATAACTAACAGAAGCAGTCAGAATACAGAAACCTATCATTCAAAGTCTGCGAGCGTTCGTATATAGCGGTCACGTTTAGCATAGCGTCTAGTATAGTATAAGCGTATAGTATAGCAAGCATCATAGCGTACGGTGTTTCTTTATAGTAGTAACGACTTGTTAACGTTTTGAGATAGAAGAGAAATGCGGGTCGTGTGTGTCGATCGAAGCGAAAGCAAAATTGAATAAGTTGCCAAAATTTAAACACATAAACAGGCAAATTTCATATATAAAACACACAAAATCAACGAATCATCAGAGTCAGCAGTTGCGGGCTCAAAATCGAAACACGTAAAAATCGAGAGGTAGATCGTCTGCGGCTATTAGACATTGACTACCCAAAGCAACTCGACTATTCTCAAGGACTTGTCATGCACATTTTGACTTTCAGGATCGGCCTCTGCCTCGATTCTTGGGCATTCGGCACTCATTCCTCTAGTCATATCGTGAGTTCAGGTCGTTGGAGTCCGTCGAGGCCTTGGTGAGAGTGTTGTAAAATCAAGAACAAGTCGTCAAGGTTAGGGTTTCACCCCTGGCTTAACAACTTCTTCCTTATTTTTAATAAAATAGAGGAGATTATTCATCAAAATATGGATTTCACTCCTAATTTGGCATAATTTCCCTCATTGGTAAATAAAAATGCGGGTTGATCAAGCAAGCTTTAGTCGAGAGTTTGCGGTTTTCACACCTATTCTCGACTTAATCGCTTGTCTTCATTTGAAAATTCGAGTGAAGTGATAGTGTAGTATAGGCGGGAATAGCGAGATATAGCACATAAGCTTGTATCAAACTCTTAAAGGTTAGCACAAGTCAGTCTGTTGGTTCCTAACTATAGACTAGGTCGAGTCTTGCCTAATCCCCTATAGTTATGGCTCTGATACCAATCTGTCACACCCCAACCGATGGCGGAATCATCAGGGCATGGCACTGAGCGAAACAGATTGTCCAGAAGTTTCCATAACAATTATCATTACCAAACAATTTAAAATAACATGTCGCATACCATGTCTCAAAAGGTAAACAAATTATTATAGACAAAATCTAGGCAAATGGTTCTATTCCGACAACTCAGATTTTTCAAATAGAGCAATTGTTTATCTGCTTCTAGAGACCCTTGATTTCATTTGTACAGACAACTATTTGTTGGACTCTAGAGCCTTATTCTAGCCTCGCTTTCCCAGCAGATAAGCATCCTAAACACCTGTCACATACGTTAAAATAAAGTCAATACACATAGTGTAAAGGCGAGTATACAAGTTTGATAATAGCATATAGAGTTCGAAATAGTTCACGCATAACCAGCACGTACACAGAGGAAAACGAAGCATGTTAGTTATCGACAAGAACCTAACAATACAAATGAATGCGGGTTGACTGCCCAAGGCAGTTTGCAATACATGATTACCACCATAATCCATGCAAGTAATTATCCTTAACAACCCCCGAGTGAACGGGTGCTGAGTCCAAACTATAGTACTATCGTCGTTAAGGCAGGTAGACAACATTCCATGTGTAAACATAACAAACAAGCATTCATTAAGTCACGCATAACATGCGATAACGGTTAGCGTTTAAAGTATTGCGTAGTGTGTTCGATTGTGATTTTGTATAAGTAACGTATGTAACACCCAAAAGTGCATAAAGCAAAAAGGGATCGAGTATACTCACAGCGGTTGATGGATTGAAGGGAGCGCTTGAGAGTAAGGTTAGCCTGATCAGAACGATAGCATAACGATAAGAGACGCATAAAATGGAAACAAGTGCTGATGGGTCGGACAGCTGGTCGATCGGACGGCAGTCTGATCAGACAGCTGATCGTGCGGGTGACAATCCGTTCGGACGGCTGTCCGATCGGATGGCCGTTCGAGTGGATTGTTTCGTCCTCTGAGAAAGGATGTGTTTGTGTCTGATGGTTTGACTTTTGAGGTTTTCGTTGTAGCATTTTGAAAACATTGAAGTATCTTTACCTTTCAGGTCGGTCGATCGGACGGTCGTTCGATCGGCTGGCAACCCGTTCGGCTAGGTACTTCAGTGTGTACAAGTTCTCAGCAAGGTGTCACTTGATCGGACGACAGTTCGATCGGGTGGCATTCCTAGTGCATTAAACATGCTGAAAATCAATTAAGTGTTAAAGTCCCAATATCTCATGATCTGAAGGGCAATCTGATCGGATGGCAGTCCGATCGGTTAGCAGTTCGTTCGATACTTAAACTTCATATAAAATTGGTTAAGTGTGGGACCCATAGTGCAAGCCGTTGGGTTGGCCGACCGTTCGGGTGACTGTCCGTTCAGACAGCAGTCTGATCGGACGGCACCTCGTCCTGGTCGTCCTGTTCGTCTCACACTTGGTTATTTGTTTGTTTTGTCGTTTTATCGAGAGGTGTGACAACGTTTTAACCAACAGAGCCCTGTCTTGACCCAAGTGATCTGATCTAACAGGAATCACCCTAGTTCGACCAGTTAACCGGTTCAAGACAACCGCTCTTGGTTAACCCGGAATCGGTGGTCTCGCGAGTAGAATTCAGATCTTGTACTAGCACAACACTAAGAATGAGTAGGAGACTAGAACAAGGTCCGATTCTATCGGTTTTGAGTGCATTGAGTGTAAAAGAGTTGAAAGAAAGTGAGGAAACCATCTTTTAATCCTTTTTATTGCGAATATGTTCAGATCTTCGAACGATCTTGTTGGTGCAGTTGTCTGTCGACTTCATCTTCGTTCGAGTCTTAGATTAGAACTGAGTGTATAGTGCACAAAAAAAGAGAAATGGGATATAATAGGTAATTCCGCTTGAAATGGCACAGAGTCATTTCAAGCGAAATCAAGCAATTCATTTCAAGCGAAATCAAGATATTGAGATGTGATTGTGATTCCGCTTGAGATGTGATTCCGCTTGAGCATGTTCAAGCGGAATCACATGCCTATATATATCCTTCCGAGCGAAATCAGTTGTAACGTTCATGTTTCCGACGGCGAAGCTCCGTCGAAGTGTCTACGTGCTGTAAATTGCTTCCAGATCAATAAACGAGACAGTTAATAGTGAATTCAAGCTAAACAAAGACAGAATCAATGAATTCCGCCTCTGATTCTGTCTGAGCACTCTTCTGATCGACTCATTAGGTCGCTACATGATCCTACATGTGGTATCAGAGCTCAGGAGGAAGAGTTCTTACTGTTTAGCTCGTTTTCGCTGGAAATTTCTGTATTCTACACCTTCTTTTCACATTAAATCAAGTTTTCATGGTTAAAATGGACTGATTTTTACATATAATGTGTAAAATACAGTTTTAACAAACCCTTGAAAGTTTGAGATCAAAATTCGGCCTAAAACTGCTAAAAATGGACTGAATACCTGATTCCGCTTGAACGAGTGTTTTGATTCCGCTTGAAATATAGTGGTAATTTCAAGCGAAATAAGGTATACCGCTTGAAAATTTTTGATTCCGCTCGAAACCTGAAGTAATTTCAAGCGAAATAGGAGATTCCGCTTGAAAGTCACTTGATTCCGCTTGAATTGGTGACTGATTCCGCTTGAGTTGGGATTCCGCTTGAAATATTATTTGATTTCGCTTGAAACATTGTGTCTGATTCCGCTTCAAAACATTATCTCGCTTGAAATCTAATTTTGCTTGGAACATTCCAAGCGAAATCAGTTTATTTTGTTTCAAGTTGTTATTTCGCTTGAAGTGTGTTTGTGATCATTTGTGTGAAATTTGTTGAAGTTGGTGTGAAATATGGCAGAAATGTTTGATGAAAAAGAAAATGATTATCTTGAAAGTTTAAATAGTTGGTATATGAGAACTGTGGATAGTAGTTATAGAAATGTAGATGTGGATATATGGGTTAAAAGTTTTGAACATTTCATGTGTCAAAAGGATGAAACATTGGATGAGTTGGAAAGACGGTTTGAAATTTTAATAGACAAATTGAGGAAAAAAGATATTAGAATATCAAAAGATGAACAAATTTCGAAATTGGCAGATGCATTACCTGCTAAATGGGATGAATTCTTGATTGAACTAAAAAGGAAGGATTTTTTCCAAGAACTTTATCCAAAACAGTTCTTCAATGAGGTTAATGCAGAGTTTCGTAAGGAATATAAGAAAAAGAAGGAATTGATGAATGAAATGGAAAAGAATTTACAAAAAATGGAATTGGATGTAATTGCTGAAATAGATAAAAGAATTCGTGTGTGTCTTGCAACAAAGAGTATTTTGAAATATGATATTAAAAAGAAATATTATATCGATGAAAGTATGAATCCTTTTGATTTCGTTAAACTCTTTTGTGCAGGAACATACAAGATGGAGACAGAGCAAGTTCAAAAGAATGAAGAACCTGTGAAGATTGGATCCTCAAGTTCTGAATCAGTGTGCTCTAAATGTGATAAACTTGTGACTGAAAATGGCAAACTCTTGAAGGATGCGGAAAGTTTGACATTGGAAGTCAAGAAGTTGAAAGATGAGAAGCAATCTGATGATAAACAGATTCTTATTTTGCAAGGAAATTGTGAGAAGCTAAAATCTGAAAATGTTAAACTGTTAAGTGACTTGAACAGTTTGACATTAGAAAACAAGGTTTTGAAAGAGAAAGAAAAAGAGTTTGAAAACAAAAAGAAATCTTCAGAAAATGAAGATTTCTGGATAAAGCTTGAAAACAAAAATTTGAAAGCAAATAATCAAAATTTCAAGAATAGATAAAAGTTTTGGACAATGAAAAGTCTGTTCTTGAAAACATTAAGATTGAAAATGAAAAGTCAATCAAGTCTCATTTTGAAAGAATATCTCAGCTTGAAAATGAAGCTGAGAATTCAAGAGCTAAAATTGATGAGCTTGAAAAGAAATTGAAAGGTTTTGTGACCTCATCAGAATTTCTGAATCATCCTTGTCCAAAACTGATCAATTCTGTTCCAATAAGTGACAATGTCACAAATTTTGACAAAGTCAAAATTGAGGATTGCGATGACAAATCTGATGATGAAAATGAAAAATTTGAGAAAAATAAATTATTTTTGAAATTAAAAGAAAAGTTTCAGAAAACTAATTTGCATTCTACAGAAAGGGGTGAATGTTTAAAGCAGAAACCTTTGGAAAAGAATGCAAAACAAAAACAAAAAGAGAAAAATGTGAAAATTGTACAAAAAGAAAATAAAAGTTCATCAGATCAATCATCCAATCGCAATCAAAAACCACAAAAAATGAAAAATCAAAACTCAAAAATAGTTGGTAATCAGTGGCACAGGTTTGACCACAGTGCTTCAAAGCCAAATCCAGTTTTCAGGAGGAATGATGATTTCCACAGAGCCAAACAATGTTATGATCTAAGTATTTGGTGTGAAAGTGGTAAATGGTACGATAACAGAGTGTGTTACACTTGTGGTGTGAAAGGACACATTGCTGTTAACTGCCAGAGTTGGAGTTATGAGATGAGAAGATGCTATAACTGCCAAATCAAAGGTCACATTGCCAGAGATTGCCCAATGAGATCAAAGGGTAGATCGAGGGCTGAATCTCAGAAAATGGCAAAGAAACCAGTCAGTGTCAAGCCCAAAGAACAGAAAGTTCAAGAACCAAAAGTTCAAGAACAGAAAGTTCAAGATAAGAAAGTAAAGCTTTCACAGGGGCAAAAAGACAGACTGAGGAAGAAGAGGAAGAAAGCAAGAGAATATCTCGAAAGGATTTTGTCCTCGGGTATATCAGGAAAACCAAACAACAGTTCTGATAAATCGTCTTGCTTTCCAAAGAATGACAAGTCTTGCAAAACGAATTCATCAGATACAAATCTAAGAACAGAAGAGAAAGGGATTTTGAAGAAAAAGAAAGTGGTTAATCAAGAGATTAACAAAACAAAGAAAGTGAAGTTTTCACTTCCTGGTGATGAATTTGTTTCCCCGGAAACAAAGGAGCCAGTTGTTGGCAATAATCTTGACTCTTCAAAGTCAAAGGAGCCATGTTCAGGCGATGAATCTGGTGTGGTAAAGCCAGAAGAGCCATGTGTTGAGGTAAAAGTTGAGAATTCTGGTTTAACAATGGATGATGCAAATTTTACACCATTGTTGAACAAGAATTCAAAAACACCCAAGGACCGTCAGGCTTGGGTGAATCTGTTTAAATGAAAAACCTGACTTGCCGAAGTTCCCAGGATGGTAAGCGTGGAACATGAATCGGCATATTTCTTGAGAAATTCACTTCAGTGTTATTTCGATCAACAAGTGGATAATCAAGGACATTAAATTGTACTTGATTTTCTACAAGTGGTGTTGAGGAATAAAACCGGAAATGATAAATCTTTCATGTGTTTGAAGAGAACAAAGTGATGAAGTAACTCCGAACCTACAAATGGTTTGTAAACAAACTAATTTACCGGAAAAACCATTTTGATTAAAACAAACTTAAGTGTTTTGAAATCACAATGGGAGAATAGTTTGTTGTGAGGGGGAGTTCTGATTGTTTACGCCATGTGGATGGAGAATTGAAGTGATTCTCATCAAGTTGTCAAGTTTGTTCAGGTTGTTTCACATTTTCCCAGCAAATCAAAATTGAAACATATTTTGATTTTAGGGGGAGTAAAATTTTAAAAAAATTAGAAAATTTGAAAAAGTCAAAAACATTGAAAAATTCAAAAATGAGTTTTGTTGATACAAGAGGAAATGATAGTAAATCAGTGGACTATCACAGCATGCTAAAGAAATGTAATGCCAAAAGTGATAAACGGTCTCACTAAGGATGTGATGATAGGCTCAGCTAGACTAGTAGATTTGCGATAACGATACAAACATAAAGAAAAAGCCTAGTTCTAGTGGGAAACATGATTGAAAGCATAGTACTTGGTTTTGTCCTTCTTGATTGTGTGCCTGCTCAGTAATCACTGAATGCCAGAAGCATAAAAATGGTTAAGTTTGTGAGCTTTCACAACTTTGCTGAAAATAACACTGTGATTGTGTATTTCTTTTGCAAAGATTTAAACTTGTTTTATTTCTTTATTTTGTTTAAGCATTGGATATCCTTTGTGTATACGTGAGTATCGACCTGGATGTTAGTGCCTAAACGTTCTGCTTTATTTTCTTTGGTGTTTCGTTTAAGCTTTGGACCTCCTCTGCATATACGGAAGTATCAACCTGGTGGTTAAAGCCTAAACAACTTCAACTTATTTTTATTTTTCTTATTTTGTTTAAACATTGGACTTTCTCTGCGTATACGGAAGTATCGACCTGATTGTTAATGTTTAAACATTCTGCGTTATTTTCGCACAAATCACAGTTGATCAAAGTTTAAAGGCATTACTTGAGTCAGTGTTTTACATGATGAGGGGATATGCTGAGATTGTGGGGTCCATAAGAACTTAGTGCAAAATTAATATACCTAAACGTATCGGTAAGCATTTCGAAAGTTTTTAGTTTGAGTTTACGTGGACAACAATATCGTCAATCTATGTGAATCATTTAAAACTTAAAACGATTAAAAGCTTAACGGTGCTAGTAATGTGTCTCAAAACTGATATGATCCACTTTCACAAACTCACAAAAATAATGTTTGTACATAGTTCATTCCTGCATTTATATTTCTATATAGTTTACATATTTTGAAACATACGTTGAAAAATCCAAAAAGATTTTCGACAACTGATGATGAAGAGCTGATGTTCAAAATTCAAAGGCTAAACATGATGAACTGATGGTTTGGAAAAGAGTGTTTGAATTGGAAATTTTGAAATGTTTAGATGATTCATTAATTTGAATCAGATTTTAGAATGTTTCAAATTTGATAGGATTTTCAAATGAGAAAACTTGTTTATCTTATAAATGGATGAGATGTGTGTAGGTGAAAGAAAGGTTTCTGATCCTGTTGCTACGGAAAGCCAGGATGCAATTCAGAACCTGTGGAGAGCTTAATCAGAGATAAAGCCAGGGATTGATCTCAAGATGATAGCTAATTCCAGACTGCGATCCCAGCATGATGAAAGGGGGAGTCTGACGAGGTTAGAGCCAAAGAGAAGATCTTGGCACATGCTAAGAAAGAAAGAATACCGATGAAGATTGAAGAATCGTCATATTGAAGACTCTCACTAAAGATTCCGTCAACATTCAAGGGGGAGTCTGGTTAGTGCAGTTGTCTGTCGACTTCATCTTCGTTCGAGTCTTAGATTAGAACTGATTGTATAGTGCATGAAAAATGAGAAATGGGATATAATAGGTAATTCTGCTTGAAATGGCACAGAGTCATTTCAAGCGAAATCAAGCGATTAATTTCAAGCGAAATCAAGCGATTAATTTCAAGCGAAATCAAGATATTGAGATGTGATTGTGATTCCACTTGAGATGTGATTCCACTTGAGCATGTTCAAGCGGAATCACATGCCTATATATATCCTTCCGAGCAAAATCAATTGTAACGTTCATGTTTCTGACGGTGAAGCTCCGTCGAAGTGTCTACATGCTATAAATTGCTTCCACATCAATAAACGAGACAGTTAATAGTGAATTCAAGCTAAACAAAGACAGAATCAACGAATTCCGCCTCTGATTCTGTCTGAGCACTCTTCTGATCGACTCATTAGGTCGCTACACGATCCTACAGATCTTTGTTAATTTATGTGGAAATCGGTTAGATCTAAGTTATTCTTGGTGGATTGAGGCCAAAACATGAAGTTCTTCAAGAACACATGATGACGTCATCCTAGATTGGATCTTGATGATTTCGCGGTTAAAATGTAAGATTCAAAAGATAGAAAGGTGTAGGAGTGCGTGTAGATCAAGGAAGTACAAGATTTAGGATGAGATCTTACCGGATTTGAGAGAAATCTAAGAAAAGGTGACGAGAGCGTGCTGTTCGGTCAGAGAGTTTCCAAAAGTGGAAAGAATGAAAATGACATGGGTATTTATAGAGTTCCAAAAGAGGAAAGGCCTGGCCGATCGGCTGGGCAGCTCGATCGGACAGCCTGTCCGATCGGACAGCAGTCCGATCGAACGACTGGTCGATCGGCTGGTCGCCTGATCGATCAGTCGTTGATCTGAGCGTTTTGCGCGACGAGTTTTGCTGTTTCGATTTCAATTGCAAGTGGTGCGATGCAATGGAGTTTCCTAGTCAAATTACTTTTAATCCCAAACACTTATATCTCGCACTATCTTTTCTCCACTAATTATCATACTATATCAACATACAAACATCCTTATTTCGTATTCGTTTTGCAATTGCGATTCGATTGTGATTGAGTTCGATTGCGATTCGATTGATTACCACACATAACATAAATAAACATGCACAAGTAACACATAAGGCATACACACACGTATAACAATATCCAAAATGCGTATTTCGAGTTGCGAGCGCGATGTTGATTAGATTAGTTCGATTAGCGTTTAATTGACTTTATCGCATTGTTACTTCCTATTATTCACAATCGTAAAGAAATTCATAGCGATAATGCTCGATTACAGCGATTATAATTGAGTACTCCACATAATACAACTAACATAAAACATAAAATAGACTAACTATAAGTCAAAGAAGTCAAAACAGGAATTGAGCAAGGAGAGACAGATTGCAATTAGCAATCTTTTCCTCCTTGACTTCAATCTTGACTTTGACTTTCGAAACACTGGGGTGTTACAAAGTACCAGACGGTAAACGAGCTTGAGCAGGGTAGACTTGGGGTTGGTTTGGACCACCTTGGATTGGGTTGAACTGACAAGCATTTTCCAGGTGACCGAGTCGTCCACATGATGCACACAGACGACACTGCAGGTAAGCTCGGTGAGGTGCATTACACTTGTGCACAGCAGTGCAGAGGAGGTTGAGCAGCAGCAAGATTTGCAACAGCTTTGTTTTGGATTGCAAAGCGGCATATGTCAACCAAATGTCCCCATCGTCCGCAGTGGGTACATTTGAAGCAGGGTATGAGATTTGAATGATGATGGTTGCATCGATTGCACCATGGGGCAGCTCCTAAGTACGGCTTCCTTACTGGTGGTGTTGCCACTTGGCTAGGTCCCGCTTGATTTGGTGCAACCGCTGCGGGTTTCTTTGAAGCCTTACGCTTCCTTGATTTTGGTGAAGGCTTGGCTTCTGCTTCTTTTGGTGACTCTTGAGTGGCTTCCTCCCGGAGTTGATACATGGCAGTAGCTAATTCAACAGTCTTCAGGACTACTTCGCCTATTCGCTGGGCAAATTTGGCAGTCTGCTCGGATATCTGGGCGTCATTGCGATGAAGAGACATTTTAGAAGAAAATGAAAGACATAGGAAGAAATAAGTGAAATATTATCAAAACAAAATGACAACGCATAAAAATTGCGATCATTTGTTTGTTACCTAAGGCAAACAAATGAGACGGTGACAAATCAAAGTAATCGGGTCATATTAATGTATTGCGAAGACATGCTTTAGCCTATAAGTGGACACTCACCCCAAGAGTTCCCAGGTAAGAGTGACTGGTCCGATTATGTGGATTTGTACGAACACTCTAGCCTTAGACAGAAAACTCAGAGTACAGGCATCCACCCTTCCAGATTGCACGTGTTGACATTATAAGACCCAACTTTGACGATATTTTGAAAACTTAGAGGGTTCAAAACCTAGTAATTAATCATCCTAGAACAGATGATTGGTTTTCAAAGCGGATTTGAAATTTATGTTCTTGTTGTGGTTGTCGCCTAAGGATAGGTGACGGTATTGTTTTAAGATCTAAACACAAGGATCTTGTGTTAGGGTCCTAGGAAGGTTATAGACTAGGTCAAAGCATTACTAATAACCTAATTCCCTATAACCATGAGCTCTGATACCAACTTTTCTGTCACACCCTGACCGCGTAAAACAACAAATCGCAGCGGAATCGTCGGGGAGTGTTGTAACAGAATCATTGTTTCATAACACATAGAAATTGAAGTTTTGTTTTATTGATTAACAGAAGTTACAATGCCTTAACAACAAATGAGAATAACATAATTAACTAGTCTTGCATCTTTTATTGTCACTAAGGCCCAAGTCCGCCTAAGTGTATCTTGATTAATCCTATGCATCATTTCCTGAAACACATGTGAAAATAGGTACGTCAGCATAAAAATGCATGTGAGATACATAGGTTTTATTGATTTAGGATTCATGACTTATAAGTTTAAAATAATGTTTTAACAAAAGTAGTCATGAACCTTGTAAAATGTTTTTGTTTTATAAATCATATAAAAATCGCTAAGAAAACAGATGATACAAAAGAACAATGCAAAATGAAATGAATAACCAAGTAAAAATGAGTTTGTATAAAATATGTTGTTTGTAAAACAATGTTTCATGAAAATATGATATACGTGTAAAAATGTATTATGTCTACCTTGAAATGGTTTAAATAACGCTACGATATGTAATACCATAAAAGCACTTATATATAGGAAGTACCAGCAGCGTATCCACCATGCTTTTATCATATTACACACGCCTCGTTATTTAAATCACTCACCAAAACAAACCATCAATGTAAAAATGTTCATGTATAACCAAATGTAATGTATAGTGAATAAAAACAATTATTGATTAAAAGCATTTACTCAAACCTATAAGAAAGAAATGTACAAAGGCAATGCATTTGATAAATTATAATCAAAAGTTACGTTTTGTAAAATAATGCATGCTTTACTGATACACACATCTATGCGGTAATGTTAAACGTCTACATCCAAGCCTTAAGACTGTAGGATAACCTTAGAGTAAAGGTTATCAAAAATGTTTTCGGATTCGGTCATTCCTTTCATCCAAACAAACCTAGGATTTCAGGAATGGGAGTTGTCAAGTCCTATGGTACCACTACCTACTACTGAGCAGCATGATCGGTGTTAATGAATGTATTAGTCTCGTTAGACAAACCAAATGTTATACCAAATGTAAGCATGTTTTATGAATACAATGTACCTAGTATGCTTAGTGAACATACAAGGCAGAAATGTAAAACAAAGTGTCCATATGCTAAGTGAACATATGCACAGGAAATGTAATGTAAAACAATGTACTATGTATGCACTAGATGGACATACAATGTAATGTAAAACAATGTGCTAGCATGCTAAGTAAACATACATAGCAAAAGAAATGAATGTAAAACAATGTGCTAGCATGCTAAGTAAACATACATAGCAAAAGAAATGAATGTAAAGCAATGTGCTAGCATGCTAAGTAAACATACATAGCAAAAGAAATGAATGTAAAGCAATGTGCTAGCATGCTAAGTAAATATACATAGCAAAAGAAATGAAATCATGTACTAATAGTGTACTAATGAACATAGCAAGTATATGATATGAAAACATGGAAAACACGAAAGTAACAAGTAGGCACATGTGTTTCACCCCAAAATGTTTGAAAACATTAAAAGAGGGGAACTATGTACTCACTTGAGGGTGCTTAGAAGTCTTGAATAACAACCAAGCAAAGCTAGAGGGATCACGGAATCAAACGGCACCTAATATAGGTAACTATTTAAATAAACGGACCTAAATCGGAAGATCGGGTAAAATGTGGTTTCGTAAACCAAATGAGTATAGGGACTCAAGTAATATGGTTTAACAAAGCCTACATTCTAAAACGAAACCTATCCTAAGTGCTTACGGCCCATTATGACTCGTTTAGGTAGCTAACGCTACTTTAACGCATCGTTTGCGTAAAACACGTTCGAACCGCTTAATTAGTCCTATGACAAGTAAAATATGCCTTAACATGTCTAATATAGTTGCCTAATCAGTTTAGATGTCAAAATTTATGTTACATATGCTTAAAATGAATTTTGGCGTAAAAAGGGTATTTTGGTAATTTTCCTAAGGCATATATACTACCTATCATACAACTAACTAAACGTCGTGACCATAAGGTATAACCTCGGAAGGTTATTCCCTATACAACTATGGTCACCTAATGTGTTTGGTCGGATCCTAATGATCGACCAAACGGGTCGGGTTCAAAAGTATAAGCGATTGATTAGATCGCTTACCTTACGACCCTATATACGCATAAATCTAAAAGTGACAAGCTAAACATGTTAAAACATGTTTAACGAGGTTTGAAAACAGGTTTGGTATCAAAACAAAGGGTCTTGATATATAAAATGTGACAACCCTCAAAATTCCAAGTATTCCGTACAATTTATTATTAATAATTAAAGTGCTTGACGACTGTGTGGAATTACTTAACTGCTTTCTGATATCAGTATTATGCCTACATGTGCTTGTTAACATACTAGTAGTATGCATAAAAGTCACTAAATAGTCCGTTATAATTTCCTAAGTGTTAGAAATTAAAAGTGTTACAAAAATATACATAAAAGACACTTTACGGATTAATTAAGCACTTTAACGGAATAGTATCAAACCGAACAACCGGACTTTACCCGGAACATAAAAATATTGTCATTGACGTTGTTTTTCCTTTTCTGAGCTAGTTAGGGTCCCCGAACACCCTAACATTACAATACACTACACACTAGTAACTAATTTAATCACCTAACTAAACTAACTAACACTTAACTAGTTATATAATTGCTTAGGAGTTAAGATCATTCATTTATACGAGGAGACTCGGTGCTTTCGGAATCTCAAGAACCTCTCTACGTTGCTTTTATCCACCTAGTTTTCGCTTTGATTCTTCCCTAGCCTTGAGCTAGTTGTAAGTGCACCTAAACACTCCCTTGATCTTGTTTAAAGTGGATTATAAGTGGTTGAATGGCTAAAAACCAAGAACACACAAGATCATAACTTAAAGACTTGAAAATAAGATGAATATGTTGGATAAAGAGTAGATGTGTGTGTAAATCATGTAGATCTTGTGTTGTTATGATTCTTGTTGATTTCATGATGATTTTTCTGGTTAATATTGATGTTTGATGTTGTTGTGATCGCTAAACATGTTAACGGAATCAATCGAACACACTTTATAATGTTAAAAGACTGAAAACAGCTTGCTGATATGCATTTCCAGCCGCCTTTAACTGGCTGTAACAGGACCATAACTTAACAAAAAATGTATTTTCTGAAGCCTAGATTTATGTATTATGAAATACGGTTCTAATGGCACTGGAATCATAATTTTTGGACTTCGTTTACTATTTTTAAAGTGTCGTTTTGTAACAGCAACTAAAGCTGAGTTTTTACTGCTGAAAATATACGTTCTGTTTTCTGTCGTAACTTGAGTTATGTGTAGAGTTAGATCACGAAACTGGTAATGTAGATGGATACTGATGTCGTAGTAATTGTCCCACTGACTTACCATGAATTTTTAATGAATTATTCCGTAGACTGCAGTCACAAAATAATGAATCTGATTGCAGTCCGGAAAATGATTTTTAATAAAATATTGGTGATGAATTAGATCCCGAGATTTCTACACAATAATATTTGGGTTGTTTAGCATCTTTTGTAAAAAAAGTTGGGAATTTTTGAAATAAGATAACTATTTTATTAAAATGCTCGAAAAAAGCCCAGTTTCGGATAATTAAGTTGAAACGACATAAGTAGTGATTTGCGTGTCTAAATGTCGAATATGTTATATGTGAATGACCTAACATGTTATGTGTCGATAAAAGATGTCGTATGTTATTTGTGAGCGGGAATGGATGGGGAGTTTATATGGGCATAAACCGCTAAAGTAATGCATGTTGTGTGATAGATACGTGTAGGAACTTTGTGCTCTATTTGAAAACCACTAAATGATTAACTGGTAATTATATTAGGACGTGATTGACCGACCTCGACTGTTAGCTATATTTGAGAATCTAACCGAGCAAACCAAGGTGAGTTCACACACTTTCTAAGGCATGGGATTCCCGGTGGTTTGGGAATGGGTTAAAGAATTAAAACGGAATCTACATATCTTACTTAGGTAGGATATGTACGACCATCCTCCTCGGGTAGGATGCCAGTATTAATCCTGCGTATTCTCTTTGGGAGAACTACGTACGTTCGTCCTCCTTGTGTAGGACGAAAACCTTAAACTTACTAGACAAAACTCTATCATATGTCCGTCATTTTATATCGACTTAATCGCCGAGGCCAATGGCGAGCGGTTCATTAGTTAATAGCGCTATGGTTTAACAAACCTCACACCGTGCCAATCGGACGGGCGTGTACTAATGGACTATGGCAAACCATCAGTGATGATAGACACTGATGTAGGGCACAACTTACTTGCGTAGTAGTCGATATCATACTGTCTAGTAGTTCACATGGGGAAGCCCCCACTAATCATGGACAGGGTATGGGTAATAGAGAATGAACTGGTTAAATTTTCTTTCAACTACGGGGTAACCCCCACGTCAATTACGCCAACGAAAGACAAACCACGTTTTCAGAAACAACTTAAAACTAAACAACCAAACGTGAACTCACTCAACTTTGTTGTTGACTCGTTGTTACATGCCTTACAGGTCGCTAAATGCTTGGAGCTTGCACGAGGAAGGAGTCGTTGTGGAGTACGGACTGTTATGTTCCGTGCTTAATATTTAAATCCTCATGAACTGATTAAACTAACGCTTTGAACTTTAAACTTATAAACTATGGACTTATGTTTTGGATTTTATGTTTATGCTTCCGCTGTTTAATTTAAAACTTGGTTAACTAGCTTTTGGTCACCAATCGTATTGTGGTTGGCTTTATTTACTTAAATACGTTGTTCAATATGATTGGTGGCTCGATCCTGGTCATGTCACGCCTCCAAGCGGTGGCACTCCGCATGGTGGATTTTGGGGGTGTGACAGATTGGTATCAGAGCCATTGGTTATAGTGAACTTGGTTTTAAAAAGGGAAAAGCTTTTCGATAAAACCAGACTATAACCAGTACAGTGCTCAATGATCCACAACGACACTTCGCTCCACGTGCAAGACTCGACACCATAAGTGGTATGATTTATGTTATATTGTCGGTTAGATAGTTTACACTGTGCATTAGTTAACGTGATAATTGCTATTTGAACCTTGTGTGCTTACTTTCTTCTGTCACCCCACACTTACGCACGTTGTGATACCTTTCTTACCTGTGTTCCCCTCGATGTGAAGATCATGAGTGGGCGTCTCAACATGACCCAGGGTCAGCTGACGACCTTGATTAACGAACGGATTGCTGAAGCCTTAGCAACCCAATCAGGGAGTCAACCCATGCACACGCAATCCCGCATGGGCACCTTCAGGGCGTTCTTGGAGTGTAAACCTCCCACTTTCGATGGCACTGGAGGGACAATCGACCTTCTACACTGGATCCGAAGAATCGAATATACGTTCGAAGAAAGTGAAAGTCCTGCTGGCAAACGAGTAGAGTACGCTACTGTCATGTTGCAAGGGAAAGCGTATTCTTGGTGGAACGCACAAGTTCAGATGCTCGGGTTGGCAGACGCGAATGCCACCCTCTGGAGCGACTTCAATGATTTGATTAAGGATGAATTCTGCCACCTGGACGACATTCTGAAACTTGAAATAGAGTATTATGGTTTGAAGATGGAAGGATCAGAGATTGAGGCGTACACAAAGAGGTCCAACGACTTGGCTGCCTTATGTCCTAACATGTCACAACCCATATCTAGGCGAATCAAGCTATACCTCAGAGGCTTAGTCCCGGAAATCCAAGGGTCTGTGAGTGCGGCCAACCTTCCCACAATCCAGCAAGTCGTTCGTTTGGCGCACCAACTCAGCGATCAAGCGGTGGAAGAGGGCAAGTTGCCCAAGCGTAGCTCTTCCAATGCAAATGCTCTTATTAGTAACAAGTATATTTGGGGTGAGCACCAAGGTGAGGGTCCTAGCTCTATACGACGGGAACCGCACAGGAAACTCGGGCTGAACTTCCAAAATCAGGGGGGATACCCAGGGAATAAACCGAGATGCAGCAAGTGCCAACGGCACCACAGCGGGTCATGTGCGGAATCGTGTTGTCATCGGTGCAAGAAGTTGGGACATATGGCTAGAGACTGTAGGAGCCCATATCCTGCAAACCGGAACCAACGGCAACACCAGCAGGGTAATGAGAGATGTTACCAGTGCGGTGCTGAGAGTCACTTCAAGAGGAACTGTCCGCAGATGAGACAGAATCGTGACAACAGCGGCAACCAGGGCAACGGGAACAATAACGGAGACAATAAGGATAACCGCGGGACTAGTAAGCATGAGTTCCTGAATGGACAAGAGGAAGAAGGAAACAACCCCAACGTTGTGGTGGGTAAGTTCCGACCAGACAAATTCCTTGTTTCTATTTTTGTTAATTCGGGTACGGATGTTAGATATGTGTTCCTAAGAGTTAGCCAAATGCTTAAGCGCACTCCAACACTTTTGAACACCAAGCACACGGTAGAAATAGCAAACGGTAAAAGTCTTGAAGCCACACACATAGTTAAGGGTTGTAACCTCATCCTAGCTGGTCATACCTTCTCCATCGATCTTATTCCTATCGTTCTGGGTAGTTTTGACGTCGTCATTGGAATGGATTGGTTATCTCAACACCAAGTGGAGATTATTTGCAAGGAGAAAATTGTCCGTATCACTCGTTCTGGTAAAGAACCCCTCGTGATTCGTGGCGACAAGAGTGGTGCTGTTGTAGGCATCATCTCTTTCCTTAAGGCCTAGAAGTGTTTGCAAAAGGGCCACACCGCTATTCTAGCCCTCGTTTCTGATTCATCCGCGGAAGAAAGGAAGATAGAAGACATTCCTATTGTACGCGACTTCCCTGAGGTATTTCCTGAGGAATTACCTGGTCTTCCGCCTCATCGCCAAGTTGAATTTCAAATCGAGCTAGCTCCTGGAGCAGCGCCCATAGCTCGTGCACCTTATCGTCTAGCTCCATCAGAGCTTGAAGAACTGTCGACGCAACTACAAGAACTCCTGGAAAAGGTTTTCATACGTCCTAGCTCTTCGCCATGGGGAGCTCCAGTATTATTTGTGAAGAAGAAAGACGGTACCTTCAGAATGTGTATTGACTACCGCGAACTCAACAAGGTGACCGTGAAGAATCGTTATCCTCTTCCACGCATTGATGATTTGTTCGACCAGTTGCAAGGGTCGAATTATTACTCTAAGATTGATTTGAGATCGGGATACCATCAGCTGAGAGTCCGAGAGAAAGACGTCTCCAAAACAGCATTCAGAACTCGTTACGGCCATTATGAGTTTTTGGTTATGCCTTTCGGATTAACGAATGCACCTGCAGTCTTCATGGACCTCATGAACCGAGTGTGCAAGCCTTACCTGGATAAATTTGTCATAGTATTCATCGACGACATCCTGATCTATTCTAAGAGTCACGAGGAACACGAGCAACATCTGAGGCTTATTCTGGAACTTCTTCGAAAAGAGCAGTTGTATTCCAAGTTTTCGAAATGTGACTTTTGGCTTTGCGAAGTCCACTTTCTAGGCCATGTAGTAAACAAGGATGGGATTCATGTAGATCCATCCAAGGATGACTCGATCGAGAACTGGCCTGCACCCCGTACACCAACAGAAATCCGCCAATTCTTGGGTTTGGCAGGATATTACCGAAAATTCATCAAAGATTTCTCAAAGATTGCGCAACCTCTCACTTCACTAACTCAGAAGGGTGTCACCTATAGTTGGGGTGATGCACAAGAATCTGCGTTTCAGCACTTAAAGGATAGACTTTGTAGCGCACCTATCCTCTCATTGCCTGAAGGCACAGACGATTTTGTGGTTTACTGCGACGCTTCCATCCAAGGACTTGGTTGTGTGTTGATGCAACGTGACAAGGCCATTGCCTACGCATCACGTCAACTTAAGGTTCACGAAAGGAACTACACCACACATGATTTGGAATTGGGAGCAGTTGTTTTCGCGCTTAAGATATGGAGACATTACCTGTACGGTACCAAGTGCACCATTTATACCGATCACAGGAGTCTCGAGCATATCTTCAAGCAAAAGGAATTGAACATGTGACACCGCCGATGGGTCGAACTCTTGAACGATTATGAATGCGCGATCAAGTATCATCCGGGCAAAGCCAATGTTGTGGCTGACGCCCTCAGTTGAAAGGATACTATACCTAAGCGTGTACGTGCGTTACAGCTTACCATCCAATCTAACCTTCCCGCTCAGATTCGCGATGCTCAGGTTGAAGCATTGAAAGCAGAGAACATCAGGGCTGAGTCCTTATGAGGATCGAGGCAACGGCTGGAACGAAAGGAAAACGGCGCCTACTATGTTAACGGATGCATCTGGGTTCCACTTTATGGAGACCTACGCAAGCTTGTGATGGATGAAGCACATAAGTCTCATTATTCGGTACATCCTGGTTCGGATAAAATGTACCACGATCTCAAGACTACGTATTGGTGGCCTGGTATGAAAGCCAGCATAGCAAACTACGTCAGCAAATGTTTAACTTGTGCTAGGGTCAAGGTCGAATACCAGAAACCATCAGGCCCAATCCAACAACCAGAGATACCTAAATGGAAATGGGAGCAAATTTCCATGGATTTCGTTACTGGCCTGCCCAGATCTCAACGCGGAAATGATACCATTTGGGTGATCGTAGATCGACTGACCAAGTCTGCACCTATCAAAGAAACGGATAAGTTTTCTACCCTAGCAGACATCTACCTAAAGGAAGTGGTATCAAGGCACGGAGTGCCAACCTCCATCATTTCTGATCGTGACGCGCGTTTTACCTCTGAACTGTGGCAAGCTATGCACAAGTCTTTTGGCTCACGTTTAGATATGAGCACCGCTTATCACCCACAGACGGATGGGCAATCAGAACGCACCATCCAGACCCTTGAAGACATGCTTAGGGCATGTGTAATCGATTTTGGTAATAGCTGGGAAAAGCATCTTCCGTTAGTGGAGTTTTCATATAACAACAGTTACCACACCAGCATCCAGCCCGCTCCGTTTGAGGCCTTGTATGGACGCAAGTGCCGATCACCTCTCTGTTGGGCAGAAGTTGGTGACAGTCAAATCACTGGTCCAGAACTCGTAGTAGATACAACCGAGAATATTGCTCAGATATGACAACGAATGGCGGCAGCTCGTGACCGTCAGAAAAGCTGTGCTGATAAGCGAAGAAAGCCACTCGAGTTCCAGGTTGGGGATCGAGTGCTACTCAAAGTCTCACCTTGGAAAGGTGTAGTTCGTTTTGGCAAACGAGGCAAGCTCAATCCGCGTTACGTCGGACCATTCGAAATTATTGAAAAAATTGGCAAGGCCGCCTACATGCTGAATCTACCTGAATAACTCAGCGGAGTTCACAACGTTTTCCATGTGTCGAATCTGAAGAAGTGTCTGTCAGATGAGACCCTCATAGTTCCCCTCAAGGAACTCACTATCGACGGCCAGCTGCGTTTCGTCGAAGAACCAGTAGAGATTACTGACCGAGACGTTAAGATTCTCAAGCGCACCAGGATACCTCTCGTCGGATTTCGTTGGAATTCCCGTCGTGGCCCAGAGTATACCTGGGAACGAGAAGACCAAATGAAACTCAAGTATCCCCAGCTGTTTAATAAAAATGCAACCACTACTGAGACTGAAGCTACTGCAGAATTTCGGGACGAAATTCCAAATCAATGGGGGGATGATGTGACACCCCAGGAAAACCAGGAAACCAACGCAACATAACTAGCTTCCTCAGTAACCACGAGCTAAATTTCGGGACGAAATTTTCTTAACAGGGCGAGAATGTGACAACCCTCAAAATTCCATGTATTCTGTACAATTTATTATTGATAATTAAAGTGCTTGACGACTGTGTGGAATTACTTAACTGCTTTCTGATATCTGTGTTATGCCTACATGTGCTTGTTAACATACTAGTAGTATGCAGAAAAGTCACTAAATAGTCCATTATAATTTCCTAAGTGCTAGAAATTAAAAGTGTTACAAAAATATACATAAAAGACACTTTACGGATTAATTAAGCACTTTAACGGAACAGTATCAAACCGAACAACCGGACTTCACCCGGAACATAAAAATATTGTCATTGATATTGTTTTTCCTTTTCTGAGCTAGTTAGGGTCCCCGAACACCCTAACACCCATTATAATACACTACACACTAGTAACTAATTTAATCACCTAACTAAACTAACTAACACTTAACTAGTTAGTTGAAATCCAACTAAATACCCCGCCCCCCCCCCCATGATCCAATCGGTTTCCCCCATAGGGGACACACCCTTACATTTTGATTATTTTAATCATACTTGTCTAATATCTAGGTAACATATTATATGTTGGACAAAAACACCAAAGAGGATTATATAATTGCTTAGGAGTCAACACTTCAAAATTGCTCTCTCTCTCCCTCTTCTCCTTGTGTAATCGGCAGCCATCACTACCCACCATAGCAACACCATCAAGCCACTTTCTAACCATTTTCTACATACACAAAGGTGCTAGAGATCATACGAGGAGACTCGGTGCTTTCGGAATCTCAAGAACCTCTCTACATTGCTTTTATCCACCTAGTTTTCGCTTTGATTCTTCCCTAGCCTTGAGCTAGTTGTAAGTGCAGCTAAACACTCCCTTGATCTTGTTTAAAGTGGATTATAAGTGATTTAATGGCTAAAAACCAAGAACACACAAGATCATAACTTAAAGACTTGAAAATAAGATGAATATGTTGGATAAAGAGTAGATGTGTGTGTAAATCATGTAGATCTTGTGTTGTTATGATTATTGTTGATTTCATGATGATTTTTCTGGTTAATATTGATGTTTGATGTTGTTGTGATCGCTAAACATGTTAACGGAATCAATCAAACACACTTTATAATGTTAAAAGACTGAAAACAGCTTGCTGATATGCATTTCCAGCCACCTTTAACTGGCTGTAACAGGACCATAACTTAACGAAAAATGTATTTTCTGAAGCCTAGATTTATGTATTATGAAATACGGTTCTAATGGCACTGGAATCATAATTTTTGGACTTCGTTTACTATTTTTAAAGTGTCGTTTTGTAACAGCAACTAAAGCTGAGTTTTTACTGCTGAAAACATACGTTCTGTTTTCTGTCATAACTTGAGTTTTGTGTAGAGTTAGATCACGAAACTGGTACTGTAGATGGATACTGATGTCGTAGTAATTCTCCCACTGACTTACAATGAATTTTTAATGAATTATTCCGTAGACTGCAGTCACAAAATAATGAATCTGATTGCAGTCCGGAAAATGATTTTTAATAAAATATTGGTGATGAATTAGATCCCGAGATTTCTACACAATAATATTTGGGTCGTTTAGCATCTTCTGTAAAAAAAGTTGGGAATTTTTGAAATAAGATAACTATTTTATTAAAATGCTCGAAAAAAGCCCAGTTTCGGATAATTAAGTTGAAACGACATAAGTAGTGATTTGCGTGTCTAAATGTCGAATATGTTATCTGTGAATGATCTAACATGTTATGTGTCGATAAAAGTGTTAAGTGCGATGTCGTATGTTATTTGTGAGCAGGAATGGATGGGGAGTTTATATGGGCATAAACCGCTAAAGTAATGCATGCTGTGTGATAGATACGTGTAGGAACTTTGTGCTCTATTTGAAAACCACTAAATGATTAACTGGTAATTATATTAGGACGTGATTGACCGACCTCGACTGTTAGCTATATTTGAGAATCTAACCGAGCAAACCAAGGTGAGTTCACACACTTTCTAAGGCATGGGATTCCCGGTGGTTTGGGAATGGGTTAAAGAATTAAAACGGAATCTACATATCTTACTTATGTAGGATATGTACGGCCATCCTCCTCGGGTAGTGTGACACCTGTGTCACTTCAACCATCAAACAAATACCAAATCAATGAAATATTGTATTTCATACTTGGGATTTGTATAAATATGTGTATCGTTTGCACATATTAATTCTTGTTCGATTTCGGGCTTTAAATCGCTTTCTGGAAGGTTATACACGATCTGATGCGTAAATATAACCAGTTTAATGCAACAAACACTCCAGAACAGTGACATAGGCTTAACATACCTTAAATAACCCTTACATAACTTTTAAATAAGTTTTGGATGGTTTGGTATGCCGAAATCAAGTTTATTCGCTTACAGGGACTAAATTCGACAAACTGCGAAAGTCTGTCAATTCTCACTGTAACAGACCCTCCGGAACATGATCATAAGTTAAACACACCCTAAATATCCTTTACATAGCTTAGAAATAGGTTTTGAGGTGTTTGGTGTGCTAAAATAAACTTTTTGGTCATTCAGGGACTAAAAGCGTCAAAAAGTGCATAAGTTTGCATTTTCGCGCATAACTTATGTTCTGAATACTTCAGGACATCCAAAAATTTATGTAAGCATTAAAATATTATGTTTTAGTGTTTGGCTTGCCAAAAATCCATTCGTCGCGCAATTTGGATCGTCTTTCGCGCTTATGCGCATTCCGTCGTAATTAAGCAAACATCGCGATCGTACGACCAAACGAACCGGCATCCGGCATATTTTTGAGCATGTTTGATGTCCCTCATACTTAGGCATCATTGTAGGGCCTTAAAAATGGTTTAACGGGCCTTAAACGTATCGAAAAAGGCCTTAAACACATGCAGGGACTAAAACTGCAATTATGGAAACTTGCTGTGCAGACCTGGGGCTCAGGCGGCCCGCGTAAACCCTAGGTGTCCCCTTACGCGGCCTGTGTAAGACTGCCAGATGTGCAGAAAGTGTATAACAGCCTGTTCCAGCTGTTTCCAACACTTGCAAATGGTTTTGGGGCTTCCTAGGGGCTGGTTTTGAGTGCCCAAGGTATTTCAAAACAAGGGGCACAAGTGTAAGGCTCAGATCGAAGCTCGGTCTTCAAGAAACGATCCTAACGGTTCTTGTTTATCTATAAATACCCACCTTGCCTTGCCCATTTCCCTCATATTTGAATCTGATTCTACACTCTCTAAGTGGAAGTATATGCTTCCTACCTGAGAGTGAATCGGGTTCGAATCTTGCGGGGACCTTCTGTAAGCATTCTTTCACGTTTATCGTTCGTTTTAGCGCTAAAGTCAAACTGTGTTTGACTTTCTGCATCGACCAGTTTATGGTCAACGCGAAGTTCGTTTAAACTTCATAACGTGAGCGTAATCACGATGGTTATAGTCCCTAGTAACTATACCTACTGATTACCACGTTATCTAGGCTCAGTGACGAGTCGTAGTTTCGGCCAAAATGCGTTTCCTCGCGTATTTTGTAACCAAACTACTCTAGGGTATCAAAACCGTTTGTTTTGATACCAAACCTGTTTTCTAACTTTGTTAAACATGTTTCGACATGTTTAGCTCGTCACTTTTAGTTTAGTGCTTGTGTAGAGTCGTAAGTCAAGCGGACTAAACACCCGCTTAGACTTTCGAACACGACCCGTTTGGTCGATCATTAGGATCCGACCAAACATGTTTAGTGACCATAGTTGCATAGGGAATAACCTTCCAAGGTTATACCTTATGATCATCTAGTTTAAGTAGTTGTATGATAAGTAGTTTATATGCCTTAGGTAAATTACCAAAATGCCCTTTTCATACATAATTGGTAATTAAGCATATGTAACCTAAATTTTTGTCACATAACTGATTATGTAACATATTTAAACATGTTTTGGCATATAATACTTATCATAGGGCTAGTTAGACGTCTTGAACGCGCATTGCGCGCGCGACACGTTAAAGTAGCGTAAGCTACCTTAATGGATCATAATGGGTCGAAAGCACTTAGGATAGATTTCATTTTAGTATGTAGGCCTTGTTAGACCATATCATATGAGTTCCCATGCTCATTTGGTTCACGAGACCCCATACTATCCGGTCTCCCGATTTAGGTCCGGTTTATTTATGTAGTTATCAATATTAGGTGCTGTTTGATTCCGTGCTCCTCTAGCTTTGCTTGGTAGTTGTTCAAGACTCCTAAGCACTCTCAAGTGAGTACATAGTCCCCTCTTTTACTGTTTTCAACTGTTTTGGGGTGAAGCATGTGTACCTATCTGTTATTTTCATGATTTCAAAGTATAATTGATTATACATGTTAGTACTTATCTTTTGACAAACTAAATGACTATCTATGGTGTAAACGCTGATTTTTCAAAGATTATAAAATTAATTGTTGCAATAGTACTTATTTTTGTTCACCAGACCGGTTGGTAGTATGATATAGCGCTATAGGATTTGACACCCCATTCCTGTTGTCATGGAATGTCTGAAACCAATTTGTTGCTCCATCCAAATAGGGATTGCCTTTGTGGTATTTCTATAGTCTCAAAGGTGTATTTTGATGCACTAGGTCTGAATGAATTCTTAAACCACATTATTTTTATAAATTAAGTTATACTCCCAAAAGTATAGTTTGATATGCTCTCATATGGGATATTGTACAAAAACCAACATATATTTTGTTAATCATTAAAACATAGTTTGATATGTTTTCTCAAAATCCAAAGCATAGTTTAATATGTTATTTTCATAACCAAAGCATAGTTTAATATGTTATTTATAAATCCAAAGTATACTTTTGATATACTACTGAAAACTTATTTATTTTACCAACTAAAGTATGGTTAATATACTATTTACTTAATGACTGGTTTTTGTTTAGTGTTTAGATAACGGGACGGGTGTAATATGATGAAAACATGGTAGATACGCCGCTGGTACTTCTTATATATAAGTGTTTTCATCACATTACATACCGTGGCGTTATTTAGTACACTTGAGTTAATGGTTTTGGAACTAAAATATAATTTAATATATTACTTATTCGATTTTCTTAAAACCAAAGTATATTTTCATATATACTATGAATCTTTTTATCAAAATATTAATTTTCAAACAATATATTTTTATACAAACTTATTCTATTTACTTATTTAATTTCCTATGTATTATTATTTTATATCATCTGATTTCTTATAAATGATTTATAAAAGAAAACCTTTTACAAGGATCATGACTACTTTTATTAAAAACTTTTTCTTTAAACTCATAAGTCCTGAATCCTAAATACAATAAAACCTATGTATCTCACAGGCATTTTTATGCTGACGTACCTATTTTTACACATGTTTCAGGTGCTGCTTTGTGATGATTGATGATATATGCTACACATAGGATGGACTCGTGCCTTAGCGACTTTAAAACTTGAAAGATAATAGTTGAACTTATTTGATTGTATTAAAACAATGAGTTCATTTATTCAATAAAACAAAATTATTTATTCCATGGTTGTGAAACAATGATTCTGTTACAACACTCCCTGACGTTTCCGCCATGTTTTGTTGTTTTACGTGGTCGGGGTGTGACAGAAAAGTTGGTATCAGAGCCAATGGTTATAGGGAATTAGGTTATTAGTGATTCTTTGACCTAGACTATAACCTTCCTAGGACCCTAACGCGAGTTATCTCGTGTTTAGTCTTAAAACAATACTGTCACTTATCCTTAGGTGACAACCACAATAAGAACACAAATTTCTATCCCGCCTTGAAAACTAATCATCTGTTCTAAGATGATTGATTACTAGGTTTTGAACCCTTTGTTATAAGGTTTTGAACCCTTCCAGTTTGACTCATATTTGGCTTAGTGCCTTTTGAGTTTTCAAAATCTCGTCAAAAGTTTGGGTCTAAATAATGTGAACACGTGCAAACTGGAAGAGTGGGTGCCTGTACCCTGGGTCTTCTGTCTAAGGCTAGAGTGTTCGTACAAATCCGCAGTATCGGACCAGTCACTCTTACCTGGGAACTCTTGGGGTGAGTGTCCACTTATAGGCGAGCATGTCTTCGCGATACATTATATTGACCCATTTACTTTGATTAGTCACCGTCTCATTTGTTTGCCTTAGGTAACAAACAAATGATCGCAATTATATGCATTGTTATTCTGTTTTCATTTCCCTTGTTTCCTCCCATGTCTCCCATTTTCTTCATGGTGCCTCTTCATCGCAACAACAATGTCCGAACTAGGTGCTGCAATTGTCCATCAATTAGGCGTCATACTACCAGAAGGCTGTTGATTTAGCTATCACCATGACTCGTCTCAGGAATGAAGCCGTGCAAGGGAACCGCTCCTTAGAGCAATCAATGCCACCGTCATCATCCGAATCAAATACCTTGTTTCAAATGTACCCACGGTGGACGATGGGGACATTTGGTTAACATGTGCCGCTTTGCAATCCAAAGCAAAGCTGTTACAAATCCTGCTGTTGCTCAACCTTCAAACTCTGCTTCATATGTTGTCTGGCATATCTAGCGCCTCAACCTCATGAACTTTCTACCTTGTGTATCGACTTAAGCACGCCTAGTGCAAGGTGTCGAAACACCTCTCGTTACACAAATTCCAAAATCCATATAGGATCTTTTTATCTTCACAATTAGATCTTTATGGATGATTATCGCTCAAATCGGAGCCCTTAATTGAATTATTCGTATGCCTTAATACGTATATTACGATTCAACAAGGATAAATCCGAATTCCTATTAAAGATATTTCTATCTCCATAGTTAGATTCTTATGTTTAAAGTGCCAAATGAAATCCACAAATTGGATTCCTGGCGTGCTTTAAATATCTGTGTCCAAAGATAACAAATTAATAATCAAGTTAATCAATTATGTGATTAAGTGCTTATGTGTTTTCTTATACGTTTTGTGTTTTTATGTGATCCATCCAAAATCCTCGTAGAATCTTCCATATCTCATGTGAAGGATTCATAAGTAGGATATCCAAAGGTACTATCTTAAATCCTTAATGGACTTATACGTTGTATTAAAGTCCCTCGGGTTTTAAAGTAATATACTATAATTGGACCCCTTGAGTGGTCTAGTTAAACAGATTAATTTGAAAATCTGGATAGGAATATCATGTGATGATATAATTGAAAAGACCCCTTAAGTGGTCTATTTAAGGAGATCATACGATGGTCTAGTTAAGGAGATCATGTGTTGATCTAGTTAAAAAGATCGTTCATTGATCTAGTTAAAAAGATCCTTTGGTGGTCTAGTCAAATCGCTTCATGTTTATTCAATTGATTTTTCCCCTACACATTATGAAATGAACTGTGCGGATTGTGCAAGGAATTACGTAATTATGGAGGCCTACATAATTATGGAATTCAGTGCACAGAAACCACAAGAAGTTTTGTCAAGTGTTAAGACCTATAGTAACAAGAATAATGATACGGGAGAAGTCTTGGACTTTGACCGATGTCATTTTATCTTACACTCCCCAATTCTGATTTCAAGCACACACAAGTTTCCTATGATAATTCTTCAAAAGAAACGTTTTCCTGTCCATAGTTTGAAACTCCATGTTTTACTACTACAAGGACTTCACTTTGAGGGTTGACAATTTCGCTAAAAATCCTAACATGACCCAGAGTTTTACTTAGGGTTCAATGGATTTATTTGAAAGCGAAACCGTCACAGCTGTCTTCACAAGTTTCCTCTAAGATAAATTTCGGGACGAAATTTCCTGAAGTAGGGGAGACTGTGACACCTGTGTCACTTCAACCATCAAACAAATACCAAATCAATGAAATATTGTATTTCATACTTGGGATTTGTATAAATATGTGTATCGTTTGCACATATTAATTCTTGTTCGATTTCGGGCTTTAAATCGCTTTCTGGAAGGTTATACGCGATCTCATGCATAAATATAACCAGTTTAGTGCAACAAACACTCCGGAACAGTGACATAGGCTTAACATACCTTAAATAACCCTTACATAACTTAGAAATAAGTTTTGGATGGTTTGGTATGCCGAAATCAAGTTTATTCGCTTACAGCGACTAAATTCGACAAACTGCAAAAGTCAGTCAATTCGTACTGTAACAGGCCCTCCGGAACATGATCATAAGTTAAACACACCCTAAATATCCTTTACATAGCTTAGAAATAGGCTTTGAGGTGTTCGGTGTGCTAAAATAAACTTTTTGGTCATTCAGGGACTAAAAGCGTCAAAAAGTGCATAAGTTTGCATTTTCGCGCATAACTTATGTTCTGAATACTTCCAGAGATCCAAAATTTATGTAAGCATTAAAATATTATGTTTTAGTGTTTGGCTTGCCAAAAATCCATTCGTCGCGCAATTTGGATCGTCTTTCGCGCTTATGCGCATTCCGTCGTAATTAAGCAAACATCGCGATCGTACGACCAAACGAACCGACATCCGGCATATTTTTGAGCATGTTTTATGTCCCTCATACTTATGCATCATTGTAGAGCCTTAAAAATGGTTTAACGGGCCTTAAACGTATCGAAAAAGGCCTTAAACACATGCATGGACTAAAACTGCAATTATGGAAACTTGCTGTGCAGACCTGGGGCTCAGGCGGCCCGCGTAAACCCTAGGTGTCCCCTTACGCGGCCCGTGTAAGACTGCCAGATGTGCAGAAAGTGTATAACAGCTTGTTCCAGCTGTTTCCAACACATGCAAATGGTTTTGGGGCTTCCTAGGGGCTGGTTTTGAGTGCCTAAGGTATTTCAAAACAAGGGGCACAAGTGTAAGGCTCAGATCGAAGCTCGGTCTTCAAGAAACAATCCTAACGGTTCTTGTTTATCTATAAATACCCACCTTGCCTTGCCCATTTCCCTCACATTTGAATCTGATTCTACACTCTCTAAGTGGAAGTATATGCTTCCTACTTGAGAGTGAATCGGGTTCGAATCTTGCGGGGACCTTCTGTAAGTATTCTTTCGCGTTTATCGTTCGTTTTAGCGTTAAAGTCAAACTGTGTTTGACTTTCTGCATCGACCAGTTTATGGTCAACGCAAAGTTCGTTTGAACTTCATAACGTGAGCGTAATCACTATGGTTATAGTCCCTAGTAACTATACCTACTGATTACCACGTTATCTAGGCTCAGTGACGAGTCGTAGTTTCGGCCAAAATGCGTTTCCTCGCGTATTTTGTAACCAAACTACTCTAGGGTATCAAAACCATTTGTTTTGATACCAAACCTGTTTTCTAACTTTGTTAAACATGTTTCGACATGTTTAGCTCGTCACTTTTAGTTTAGTGCTTGTGTGGAGTCGTAAGTTAAGCGGACTAAACACTCGCTTAGACTTTCGAACACGACCTGTTTGGTCGATCATTAGGATCCGACCAAACATGTTTAGTGACCATAGTTGCATAGGGAATAACCTTCCAAGGTTATACCTTATGATCACCTAGTTTAAGTAGTTGTATGATAAGTAGTTTATATGCCTTAGGTAAATTACCAAAATGCCCTTTTCATACATAATTGGTAATTAAGCATATGTAACCTAAATTTTTGTCACATAACTGATTATGTAACATATTTAAACATGTTTTGGCATATAATACTTGTCATAGGGCTAGTTAGACGTCTTGAACGCGCATTGCGCGCGCGACACGTTAAAGTAGCGTAAGCTACCTTAATGGATCATAATGGGTCGAAAGCACTTAGGATAGATTTCATTTTAGTATTTAGGCCTTGTTAGACCATATCATATGAGTTCCCACGCTCATTTGGTTCACGAGACCCCATACTATCCGATCTCCCAATTTAGGTCCGGTTTATTTATGTAGTTATCAATATTAGGTGCTGTTTGATTCCGTGCTCCTCTAGCTTTGCTTGGTAGTTGTTCAAGACTCCTAAGCACTCTCAAGTGAGTACATAGTCCCCTCTTTTACTGTTTCAACTGTTTTGGGGGGAAGCATGTGTACCTATCTGTTATTTTCATGATTTCAAAGTATAATTGATTATACATGTTAGTACTTATCTTTTGACAAACTAAATGACTATCTATGGTGTAAACGCTGATTTTTCAAAGATTATAAAATTAATTGTTGGAATAGTACTTATTTTTGTTCACCAGACCGGTTGTAGTATGATATAGTGCTATAGGATTTGACACCCCATTCCTGTTGTCATGGAATGTCTGAAACCAATTTGTTGCTCCATCCAAATAGGGATTGCCTTTGTGGTATTTCTATAGTCTCAAAGGTGTATTTTGATGCACTAGGTCTGAATGAATTCTTAAATCACATTATTTTTGTATATTAAGTTATACTCCCAAAAGTATAGTTTGATATGCTCTCATATGGGATATTGTACAAAAACCAACATATATTTTGTTAATCATTAAAACATAGTTTGATATGTTTTCTCAAAATCCAAAGCATAGTTTAATATGTTATTTTCGTAACCAAAGCATAGTTTAATATGTTATTTATAAATCCAAAGTATACTTTTGATATACTACTGAAAACTTATTTATTTTACCAACTAAAGTATGGTTAATATACTATTTACTTAATGACTGGTTTTTGGTTAGTGTTTAGATAACGGGACGGGTGTAATATGATGAAAACATGGTAGATACGCCGCTGGTACTTCTTATATATAAGTGTTTTCATCACATTACATACCGTGGCGTTATTTAGTACACTTGGGTTAACGGTTTTGGAACTAAAATATAATTTAATATATTACTTATTCGACTTTCTTAAAACCAAAGTATATTTTCATATATACTATGAATCTTTTTATCAAAATATTAATTTTCAAACAATATATTTTTATACAAACTTATTCTATTTACTTATTTAATTTCCTATGTATTATTATTTTATATCATCTGATTTCTTATAAATGATTTATAAAAGAAAACCTTTTACAAGGATCATGACTACTTTTATTAAAAACTTTTTCTTTAAACTCATAAGTCATGAATCCTAAATACAATAAAACCTGCGTATCTCACAGGCATTTTTATGCTGACGTACCTATTTTTACACATGTTTCAGGTGCTGCTTTGTGATGATTGATGATATATGCTACACATAGGATGGACTCGTGCCTTAGCGACTTTAAAACTTGAAAGATAATAGTTGAACTTATTTGATTGTATTAAAACAATGAGTTCATTTATTCAATAAAACAAAATTATTTATTCCATGGTTGTGAAACAATGATTCTGTTACAACACTCCCCGACGTTTCCGCCACATTTTGTTGTTTTACGTGGTCGGGGTGTGACAGGTAGGATGCCAGTATTAATCCTGCGTATTCTCTTTGGGAGAACTACGTACGTTCGTCCTCCTTGTGTAGGACAACAACCTTAAACTTACTAGACAAAACTCTATCATAAGTCCCTCATTTTATATCGACTTAATCGCCGAGGCCAATGGCGAGCGGGTCATTAGTTAATAGCGCTATTAGGTTTAACAAACCTCACACCGTGCCAGTCGGACGGGCGTGTACTAATGGACTATGGCAAACCATCAGTGATGATAGACGCTGATGTAGGGCACAACTTACTTGCGTAGTAGTCGATATCATACGGTCTAGTAGTTCACATGGGGAAGCCCCCACTAATCATGGACAGGGTATGGGTAATAGAGAATGAACTGGTTAAATTTTCTTTCAACTACGGGGTAACCCCCACGGCAATTACGCCAACGAAAGACAAACCACGTTTTCTGAAACAACTTAAAACTAAACAACCAAACGTGAACTCACTCAACTTTGTTGTTGACTCGTTGTTACATGCCTTACAGGTCGCTAAATGCTTGGAGCTTGCACGAGGAAGGAGTCGTTGTGGAGTACGGACTGTTATGTTCCGTGCTTAATATTTAAATCCTCATGAACTGATTAAACTTACGCTTTGAACTTTAAACTTATAAACTATGGACTTATGTTTTGGACTTTATGTTTATGCTTCCGCTGTTTAATTTAAAACTTGGTTAACTAGCTTTTGGTCACCAATCGTATTGTGGTTGGCTTTATTTACTTAAATACGTTGTTCAGTATGATTGGTGGCTCAATCCTGGTCATGTCACGCCTCCAAGCGGTGGCACTCCGCATGGTGGATTTTGGGTGTGTGACATAAAAGTAGTTTGGTTACAGAATACGCAAGAATAGGCATTCTGGCCGAAACTACGACTCGTCACTATGCCTAAATAGCGTGGTAATCAGTAGGTATAGTCACTAGGGACTATAACCATCGTGATTGCGCTCACGTTATGAAGTTTAAACGAACTTCGCATTGACCATAAACTGGTCAATGCAGAAAGTCAAACTCAGTTTGACTTTTAAGCTAAAAACGCATAAAAGAACGAAAGAGGACTTACAAAAGGTCCAAGAACGGAAGTTTGACCCGATTATTCTCAGGTATGGAGTATTAGAACTCCAACTTAGAGAGCAATCAGATCAAAGGTGTGAGTTTTAGGTGATACATGGAGGGGTATTTATAGTTTTTGTGGAACCGTTAAGATCGTTCCTCGATTCTCGAGCTTTAATCTCAACCGTACACCTCGTGCCCACTCATTTGTAATACCATGGGAGCCCAAAATAGCCCATGGTATTGTTCAAAACCATTGGCAACTCACAAAAACCCAGCTGCTGATTAAACAAAGCTATTTTACAGGTCTGATGGTAGCTCGCAGCCCGCATAAGACCCAAGATAAGTCTACGCGGCCCGCCTGGGCTTCAGAGTTCAGCAAACAGTTTCATTAAATAGAGTTTCAGTCCCTGCATGTGTAATAGCCTCATTTTGACCCATTTAAGGCCCGTTAAGCCAACTTTAAGGCCCTACAATGATGCCTAAACATAGTGGACATAAAACATGCTCAAAAATATGCCGGATGTCGGTTCGTTTGGTCGTACGATCGCGATATTCGCTTGATTACGACGAAATGCGCACGAACGCGAAAAACGATCCAAATTACGCGATGAATGTATTTTTATCAAGCCAATCACTAAAATAAAATATTTTAATGATTACATAAATTTTTGGATGTCCGGATGTATTCAGAACGTAAGATATGCGCGAAAATGCAAACTTATGCACTTTTTGACGCTTTTAGTCCCTGAATGACCAAAAAGTTTATTTTAGCATACTGAACCCCTCAAAGCCTATTTATAAGCTATGTAAAGGATATTTAGGGTATGTTTAACTTATGGTCATGTTCCGGAATGTCCTTTACAGTACGAATTGGCATACTTTCGCAGTTTGTCAAATTTAGTCCCTATAAGCGAATATACTTGATTTCAGCACACCAAACCTTCCAAAACTTATTTCTAAGTTATGTAAAGGTTATTTAAGGTATGTTAAGCCTATTTCACTGTTCCGGGGTGTTTGTTGCATCAAAACAGGTTATATTTACGCATCAGTGCGTGTATAACCTTACAGAAAGCGATTTAGAGCCCGAAATCAAACAAGAATTGATATGTGCAAATGATACACATATTTTTACAAATCACAAGTATGAAATACAATATTTCATTTTGGTATTTGTTTGATGGTTGAAGTGACACAGGTGTCGCATATAATGTATATCATACATGAATATTCCCCAAGAAGCTTCACAAACAGAGATATATCTACAATCAAGGTATGCTTTTATCTCATCTACAGCTACATTCTGTTCCGTATCATTCTTGGTGCTATTGGCTTTAAAAACAGAAGCAGTGACTCTATCAGGCCCTTATTAATATATTTAAACAAATATTTGATAGAACCTGACTGGTTGCACCATTCAACGTTAACGTGGCACTGATACTTTCTGGCAGGAGAGCATTGTAAGGAACTACAAATTATCAAGTGTCACACCATTCTTTACTACTGTATTACTTGTTTGACGACGACGATTGAAAGGATATCCTTCAGAATCAACACAAGTCTCATCTACATATTTTTTGGGAAACGTTTTAGAACATTTTTGCTGAACCATACATGGACAAAGTGGGTTGTCTGTACCACATGGTCCATGAATCATAAATTGCTTGACAAGCTCATATAATTCAGGATCTCTTTCTTTATCTGGTATCTCAGCACTAATAACACGATCAATATCAGATGCAGTTGGAAATTTGCTTTCAGCACCCAAGAACAAACATATGTGAGCATGTGGGAGTCCACGCTTCTGAAATTCCACTGTATACATAACTGAAATTTTTCAACAGTGAGTTGTTAGATAAATATAATTAGATGTTCAAAGTAAAAAATATAACTAAAGGGTACCTGCTTGTATATCACCAAAGAATTTATCTTTCTTGAAATCTTTTATAAGATGATCCAATTTACACTTGAATAATCTGGAGATAATATCCGGTCTGTCTTCAGCATTAAGAGCTTTATCGTGCAAACACCTGTAAATCTCAGGCCAATATGGATTACAAGTCGCCGTTATGAATAAATCGGGATATCCAACAGACTTGCAAATTGCCATAGCATCCAAGTACTTTTGCATCATATATCTAGAACCACCAGTAAATGATGAAGGTAAAAGTATAGGTTTACCACAACTTGAGGCATCATTCTCTCCACTTTCAACAGTAGCATTCAAGTTCTTAAGACTTTGCGTTCTAAGTTTAGGTTGTTGTGTCCTTATATAATTCAATGACACAGATTCTGATAGTAATTATGTTGTATCGAATGAATCATCTGATGATATCGACGATGCAGATTTTGATGCCGCTGTCTCAGATTATGAAGTTGATCCTGATGTATACCCCTTACAATTCGTATGGTACTGCAGCAAACATTTTGTAAGTTTATTCTGTTAATATATTATTCCTCATTCTTTGGATGTTAAATGTTTGTTACAATTAAGCTGTTTTTTTCTTTTTTTGTTACTTTCCTTAAATACATTATTTATTTCTTATTAATTATTGGTATTTTATATTTATCAGCGTCTGAATGTGAAAGTAGCATCTTTATCAAGGATTCATAGAACATTTAAGATGACAGTTGAAAATCTTAATGGAGTTGACACTGTAATTGACTTTCGATGAGAGAGGCATGGCAAGGGATTTAGATACGCGGCTTGTCAATTCACCAAGAAGTTCACGAAGCCCAATGGTATCTACAGAAATATGAGATGCAAATTTGTCCAATCTGAAGAAAAAGCCAAGCTGATCTTAAATAAAGTCTACAGATAGTTGTGGTTGTTGGTATTATCTCATTTGAGATAAATTATGGGATGGCAATGTATCAAACTTCTATATTTTGAAAACTTACGACTTACGAATATTTAAATTATAATCATCTATGCTTATCTTGTTATTTATATTAACTTAAAACTTTGTTGTACATTCTCCATATATTTTAATTGGCTCTTCATGATACATTACAACTTGAATTATACTCTGTAAATTTATGGGCAGTCATCGATACTTAAAAAGGCTTCAACAAATTTATGGACAGTCATCGACACTTAAAAGGCTTTTCTTAAAAGGCATCAACAAATTTATGGGCAGTCGTCGACACTTAAAATGCTTCAACAAATTTATGGGTGATCATTGTCATAACTTCACTTGAATTAACCTCTGACTACAAACAAATTTATGCACTCAACCTCTATTTAGAAAAAGTCTGACAAACCAAAAGCTCTGTGAAACAGAAAATCTGTTCAAGCAAAGTCTGTTGTTCCAAACAACCTCTGCTGATAAACACAACCTTTGCTGCTGAATATGAATACAAAAGCATCATAAAGCTAACATATGCTGTTACTTAACAGATGATACAATCTTTAAACATCTGAACCATCTACTATTGAAACAAAGGTTTGCCAAACATATCATCTGCTGATCATTCCACAGTATAGATTGCTAACATCTGCTGTGCCTTAACAGATGATGCAGTTCAACAGAGGATTTCAAACATCTGTTTACACACGCATCATGATGAACATCTACTGATAAACACCGAGACGGTTCAACCAAAGGTCTGCCAAAGAGAACCTCTGCTATGGACTAACAAATGATACAGTTCAACAGAGAATGTTTAACAGCAGTGCTTTAACAGACCATGATTAACAGATGATAAGGTCTGTTGAAGCGACGAACACTACTCAATAGATTCTAACAGTTTTCCTACTAACCAATTCATTAAAGCAGTACTCAGTCACTAAAAATAATATTCAAACTGTAGCAATTACATAACATACCATTAATCGAATCAACATACCATTAATCGAATCAACATGGGGAGATTGTATATACATAAACTCTAGGGTTTGTCTCGAGAGATTGTATATACATAACATACCATTAATCGAATCAACATGGGGAGCAGTCAATCATGGAAGCAACATAATTTTCATCATAGACACTGAAGTATCATAAAACTCTGAATGAATATACCCAATCCGAAATTGTTAGACATTTTCATAAATCTAACAACCATCATCGAAGCTGTAACAAAATCTAAACACTGATACACTAAACACTGTTACATAAGAAAAACTGATACATAAATATGATGTTGAATCCGCTATAGATGTTGAACCACTGCTGTTACTGACCAGTGGTTTTCCTTTGGTTGATCATGTCTTAGGTACATAAGTGCTTGTCTTTAACAGGGCTTTATCTTCAATAGTGGATATGTCTCATCAGACTTTAAGTCCATCAGTCTTTATAAGGAGCAGTGGTTAGTTATAACGGTCCTTAGCATGATCAGCTGTTATAACCACTCCATAACCCTATGAGAGGAAGCAAGTGTCCATCTATTCAATTGAGAGGAATCATTGCATTACATCCCTGTTGAAAAACAGAATCAATAAATTTAGGGAAAATGGGTTTGAAAGACGATAACCCAACAGTGGAGGATCTCATTCTACAGCTCTGATAAATTCAATGGTATTCTCAAATAATGGTTCCTAGATGTTTGAAGACCGACAAAGACCGACAAATGTCCACAGTGCTGCTTCTTTGGACATTTGTCGGTCTTCAAAAATCTAGGAAGCATTATTTGAGAATACCCTTGAATTTATCGAAGCTGTCGAATGAGATCCTCAACTGTTGGGTTATCATCTTTCAACCCCATTTTCCCTAAATTTATAAATTCTGTTTTTCAGACCTCCCAAAGCCACCTATCCGCCTCCAAAGAGATCGAGACAGCTTGAAGCATAACCTGGACTTGCTGTCATTCCACCAGTTCAATATTTAATCCCAATATACCAACTCAATACAAATAACAAATATTTGGTGTAATACAACTGTAAATAACTCAGGAAACAGATTTGAAACCAAAAAGATGGATTATAGAGATCTATGAATGAAACATGGGTGAATAAACCAATAAAACAGATTGTGAAAAACAAAAACTACAAACATATCAAAATTAATCTACTCGTAATCACATGGTACACCAACGCAAGCATCTGAATAAACAATAACAAATCAAAGACAAAATCAAAAGCTACAAACATATCAAACAAATTTCATAGAATCATGAAAGAAATTAGGTCACGGATTGTTACCAGATTTAGCGAGAGAAGAATCGATGGAAGCATTGGAGAAGATGACGATTTGAAGAAACTTCAATCTGGAAAAGATGTAATAAAGCTCAAGAAATAACGAAGAAGAACTGATTACAAAGTGTATTAACAATTAGCAAAAGAATAACAATTACCTGATTTATTTTAAACACATATACATCTATTTTTAAACACAAACGGACATTACCTCTTCATCAATAAAGTTGAGATCCATTTTATAACTTTGATTAGATTTCGAAGTTCGGCCAACGAACTCAAGACTTCCACACCAAATAACAAATCCAGCAAGATCTACCTGAAGAACATTCAGCATACAAACCTTCAGTTTATGATAAAAAGAAAAAATCAAAAAAATATCTATTTTTAAACTACCTTCAGCTCTGCATAATATTCAAATCGATGGTAAAACATGATGAATCAAGAATACACACATATACATCTATTTTTAAACACAAACAGACATTACCTCTTCATCAATAAAGTTGAAATCCATTTTATAACCTTGATTACATTCCGAAGTTCGGCCAACGAACTCAAGACTTCCACACCATATAACAAATCCAACAAGATCTACCTGAAGAACATTTAGCATACAAACCTTCAGTCTGCATAATATTCAAATCGATGTTAAACATGATGAATAAACAGTACCTGAGGGTCAGATTAGCAACCTAGGCTGTGAAATGACCTCAAGCTCCGATGAGAAACAGAGAGAGGGGGGAAAATTCAAACCGTAGAGAGAGAATTAGAGTTTATGTTTGTTATGAGAATTTGAAATTAAAAAGAGCTTTATATACCTATATGGTTTGAATTTTAAATCTGGAGCCAGAATTTTGAAATTTGAATCTGGGCAGATGTTTGAAGCATGAATAGAAGGCAGAAGTTTGAAACATGAATGGAAGGCAGATGTTTGAAGAATGTGGGCTAGAGTTTTGAATTTTAAAGTGTTTTAATATTAAGCTTTATAATGTCACTATGGCTCCTCTATGGTTTCCACCTCATCGTTGATGACATAAGAAAAGCATTGTTGGACAGCCTCTATGGCTGCCACATAAGCTTTTCTTATGTCACTGAGGTTTCTCCTTTTATTGAAAGTATAGATAGATATTTTAAAGTAGTTTATAGTTTATTTTCAAGTAAATTATGTTTTTGACCCCTATGGTTATATCACTTTACTATATTAGATCAAAATAAGATTTTTTAACATATGTGCCCTCATGGTCTCTATAACTAATTATTTTGGCCCCTGAGTATAACCAAACCCCAAACTCTGGTTAATTATTAGTCATATGGCAGGCACATGATGGGTATTATGGTAATTTCTCCTCCCCCTTTTACTGATATCTACTAAAAACAAATTAATTCCTATTTACACCACAAAACCCCTAAATTCCCATCATCTTCTCCAAGAAAACCCCTAATCTGCGATTGGAATTCCAATAGCAAACCACATGATTAACGCCATGCTAATTTCTTCACAACAGGTGATACTCTGTAATCTTAATTTACTATCCCAAGGAACATATTAGGGAAATAATAATAATAATGAATGTTAGGCTGTAGTCTCAATTTACTATCCACGTGTCCATGTCTAATCAGTGATATACATGAACTCGGTGCACATAAGCGATCCAGGCTTTGCAAAGACCAAAATTGATTCTAATCTAAAACCCTAGAAAGAAAAACATAAACTTGAGTGTGTTTGTTCATTTTCATCTCCATTAAGAAATTATGAGTGAACTAGTGAAGGATGATAATCAAAATCAATATCAGCAAGTACCACCGCCACCGCCTCATCAGTATGGTACTTTTTAGGGAGCTCAAAACTATCCTCCTCAACCTTCTCCACCCGCCGTCAACCCTTATGTTTACGCCCACCCTTCTCCTCACCCGGTAACTGGCTTCCCTCAACCTTCTCCACCCACCATCTTTGAAATGTCTGAAATTAGGGTTTTAGAAGAAATCACGAAGAAGAAGTGACAAAAGAATAGATAGGGTTTTCTTTATAAAGTCATTAAAAGGGGAGGAGAAATTACCATAATACCTATCATGTGCCTACCATGTGACTAATAATTAGCCAGAGTTTGGGGTTTGGTTATACTCAAGGGCCAAAATAGTTAGTTATGGAGACCATGGGGGCACATATGTTAAAAAATCTTATTTTGGGCTAATATAGTAAAAGTGATAAAACCACAGGGGCCAAAAATGTAATTTACTCTTTATTTTCTATCATTTGATAAGTTTTTTTAAGTGTTTGGATTAGCTTATAGCTTATTTTATATCATTTGCCCTTACACAAAGAAGCTTCTTCAAATAAGCTAAAAAACCAACTTCAAATAAGCTTATTCAAATTAGCTTATATAAGCTAATAAGCATAAGCTTAAAAAGCTAAACCAAACACCAAGTTAAGCTTATTTTAAAAAAAAAGGTTAAAAACAACTATAAACTTTGTTAAAAAAGCTAGGCCAAACATCCCCTTATAGTTTTGTCTTAATAGTTTTGAGATAATATTTTGTTGACAAGTTAAATAGCTGTCCCTTTGTCCAAAGAATTGACATCGAATCTACTTGATAGATCTAGTATTTTGGGTGTGTTGTTTGGTTTGGTAGGTTTCCTCCATTTCTTATCTTTTAGAGTAAAATTCCAAAATAGTTTCTAAGTTTAAGTTACTTTTGTCACTTTAGTACAAAAATGAAACATTTTGTATATGCGTATTTAAGGTTTCATTTTTATTGTCATTATCATTCAAATGGCAAATTTTGTTAGAAATTTCTGTTAACCACTCTTAATTTTGTCTTTTTCATCATTTAATTAAAGGGTGTAATAGTTATTTGAACTCTGATTTTATTTTAATTAATATAATATATAATATAAACCTACCTTACCCCACCCCACCACAACCCCCCTCCCCCCGCCTCTCTACAGTTGAGACCAGACACCACCACCAACATTAAACACCACCATCTCTTGTCGTCGTCGTAGGTAACAACAATAACCGAACCTCGGCTAGAATTCTAACCGATGAATCAGAACTCAAACCTTCACCGATGCTACCTCTTCCGTTTCTTTTTGAACAGATCTCCGATGACCAATTGTCTCTATTCATTTCAACCCCATCTCGCTGACTTAACCAAACCAATCCCCTTGTCGGCTAACTGCCATCACCGCCACCTATCTCATTTTTGACCGATAACCATGACCACCATCTCTATAAATCGAGCGGTGGAGTGGTGGCGGATTGCCATGGTGGTAGTACCAAACCCTTAAACCTGCAAATCGATATTCAATTGAACCCCACACCTTTTAATGGTGGCCGGCGGATTTTGAATATAAATGGGATGGTGGTGGTTAACGGCGGACAGTAGTGGCGACGGGTAGAGGAAGGTTGTGGTGGTAGGTTATGGTTTAGATGTGGTGATGGTTGTGGTGGTGGTGGTGGTGGTCGAAGGAGGTGGTGATGGTGGTGGTGGAAGTTTAGATTCAGAGAGATAGAGTAGAGAGAGAAGTTGTGTTTGTTTGTTTAGAGAGATAAACATATTAAGTATAATTATATATTAATATTTATAGGGACATATTTAGTTTTTTGGGTTTTTTAATTAAAGTAAAATCAAAGTTGAAATGACCATTATACCCATCAGTTAAATGAGAAAAAGATTAAAAAAAACAGTGGTTAACAGAAGTTTCTAACCCAGTTTGCCATTTGGATGGAAATCGCAACAAAAATGAAACCTCGGGAACCCAGATACAAAAGGTTTCATTTTTGGACAAAAGTGACCTAAACTCAGGGGCCATTTTGGTAATTTACTGTTATGTTTATTTAAAACAATCTTAGGGTATTCATGGCATCCTTGGTTCCCTATGCGGTTTTATAGTCTACTTCGTCAACACCACCGTAGACGGTTCAGGTAGTCATTTAGATATTTTTTGGATAGTCATAATCGGGTAATGGGAACCGATTGTGAGTGTAGGTATAGGTGCATAAATCGGATTTTTTAATGCCCGGTTCCGGGTATCATCTTGAAGAAACAGTGATCCAAATGACCGGAATCAATCAGATCACAGGTCGGGTTTCTGCATAAAAAGGTTAATCCTCTTGCTTAATTCAGGGGTTTAACTGAGCTCCTTCTCCGGTGATAACTGCAAAACAGAAAACCGTTAGACTCGCCATGGGGAGAATGGGGGTTCTCTCCGTGACCACCCTCCGGCGTGAGAATAAGTACAGTGATCTTGATGAAGAAGAAGAAGTAGTAAAAGTGAAGTGAAAGTAACTTGTGAGATTATACCTGCAGTGTCTTATTTATAACCGGTTTTAGCGGGAAAATTGGTGCAACGGAGGAAGTAACGGAAAGCATTTTCCATAAGCGGTTATTCTCTTTTCCGTCGATCATTAACGTCACATTTAATCACACGGATCATGAGTGTGATCGACGGCTAGGGAGTTTCCACGTGAAAAGTGGGTTTGTTGTAGATTGATCTTTAAAGGAGTACCATCACCATGATCAGATGAGCGTTCCAGATCATGCCACGTCACAGTTAGTTATAATTGAATAGTTGTGCACGATGAGTATTAACAACCTTCTAGAATATCTACAGCTGTAAACCTTTATGCCCTTGCCATGTGTCTATTTTGTTGTAACCGAAAAAACACTTTTGTTCAAGTCTTGATTCCCGGTGCGCGGAGATGTTTGGGATCTTGTCTTCACGTCTAATTGTACCCTTGTGCGAGCCTGCGCAAGGGTGTTAGTTGAATGTTAGTTTTACCCTTTCTTCGGCGCACGGTCATCGAAGATTGCTTTCTTCTATATCTTTGTTTAGAACCGCTGCGCAGCCGCGCAGGGTTCTGTTAAAGGTGTTCCTGGAATAAGATTGTGGTATGGTCCTTTGCACCTGCGCAAGGTTTTGGGACCATACCCCTTCAAGTCCCCCCAGTCCAGTGTTGCTTTTATGCAAGTAGGTGGAGCACTGGACTTATGCAAGATTCTTCATAATCCTACACTTGGTTTCTCATATTCGCTTGGGCAGTCTGATACGAACTCTCAAATTATTGAGGACCAACCTGGAATGAAGTTAAATCTTTCAAAAACTGTTTTACAAACTTTCAGAATTTAAAATTAACTGGGTCTGACGTTCGTCGAGCTCACAAGCTGAGAAAAAAGTTGTGGATTCAAGATATAACCAATTCTGGTTGAGTAGGTGGCCAGTTCCAACAAAACCGAACTGATTTACCTTAGAAACAGCCACATCCGTCCGAATAGCAGTCGCATCCATCCAAATGGGACATCCCCATTCGTACGAATGTGACATCCCCATCCGTACGAATGCAACTGTTCTTCATGTTCCGACGATTTCAAGTATTGAATGATCTTCCAGATTGATATTTTTCCATATAGTTAAGTCTGGAACATCAGTGTGTGTTTTGTGGGAACCTTGGTTTCCAATCTAAAACCACCGCCTCACTTAAACTCGTAAATGAACACCCAAACAACTTCCTAGACCTAAACCAAGTGAACCTCGTCCAGCCTTCAATACTTAGTATTACCTTTCCATGTCGTGTTGGCACACTTGGGCTATACATTATTCGGTTGTTTGGTTAACTTTACATTCTTTCTTTTACTTTCTGTAATCATGACCAATCGATCAGTTTCACTGATTTGTGCTTTGGTGATCTATAATGAGGTTAAAACCTCCATGCATGACTTCTATGAGACTTCTGATATTACCGGACTGATAATATACTTAACTATAACTAATAAACTAAAAAGAACGTAACTGTTTAATAGTTAAAATGTTCAAAAACGAGAATCGCCGGCCAACAGTCCTATTCGTGCGAATGGCACATTCGCATGGATGATACATCCATCCCAGACATACTCTTACGAACTGTTCGTAATTTCGTTTTCGTTATTCTGATTTCGTGTCCCTTGTCGCTGATAGTCAGAATACACTTTCTATATACTTTTATTTATTATTTTCATAATATACTAAAGTACTCTAGTTTCTGGAACTTAATTCTCCGACTCCGACTCACACCTTCGTTTGCCCTGTAGGGTAACCTCAGTGTTCCTGTACTAATTCCATCCTCCCTTTGCTCGCGGGGTAGAATAACCTCGGTGTTCCTGTACTACGTCCACCTACTCCTGCCAAAACTACGCTCACTAGGATTCTAACGAAGAATCAGCAAAACTGTGAGTATACTCGAACCCCCCCTTTTTTACTTCTTACACTTTGGGGTGCAATATGTTATCTTATAAACTTACACTTATACTTTTTATACAAATGCACTCCAATACATGCATGCATACGTTATACTTGATACTTTGATCTGGGTTTGTATGTTTTGTGCTGAACTTGTCATTAACTTCGTACAAGACTACCCTTAACATGTATAGTGCTATAGGAGTAACGCACCGCCTGTGAACGTTGGGACATGTTAAGACTTTTCTTCCGTTAAACTTTGGGTTGACTTGTTTGTTCACATGCCAGTTTATTGTTTATCTTGAATAACTTGTTTGCCATGTGGATTCGTTTAAATTTATTTACTTATGCTATGTATTGAAAACTTGTATGCTCGCCAATGCCTTGTGTGTTGATCTATACTTTATAACATGTTGCAGGATAATGCTGATGATTAAACGGGCGTAGTGACGAGGCCTTAGATACACATCTAGACATCTTAGATTTTAAATGTTGTATCAATTTTGTTCTGTGTTATTTGTATCGTTTATTGTATTTGAACATGTTGTATTTGACTTTCTTGTATTGTAATCCGACTTTTGAAATGAAATGAAATCAGTTTATGTTAATTTTATTGTCACTTTTAGTGTGGTGTGCAATGAGCAATCTATCTTCGTCTCACTCCGATGTTTCTGCCATCGGTTGGGGTATGACATCGCCTACCCGAGTGGGTGGCGACGATGTTTCGCATGCGGCTTCGAAGCCGAGCACCCCTAGCCGACGGTGCCCCTTCCACTCTTTTAGCCGAAAGTATTCAAGTAATTATTATTTTTTTTTTCTATTCCCAATTAGATTTGTATCATGACATATTTTTGCTTTTTGCATATGTTAATATATGTACTGTAGATGTGACAACTTCAACCAAATTTCTTATGAATAGGTCTGTTTGAGTTATGTTTGATTTCTAGCGGGTCAAATGGTTAAAAACATTTATTTTTTCAACTAGTTATGAAATTTCATTTATATAATTATTATTTCTAAACCAAGTCGCATATACCTAATTAATAATTCATTGATCAAACCCTGTGTAATAGACGAGTTTTTAACCTAGTTCGTTATTTTAAAAAAGCAAAAGTCAACTCATTTAGGAATAAATAAGAGTCAAATTTTTTACCTTTTTGAATTCGAATTCAATAGTCGAATACTATGATTTTTGATTCTATATATACACACACATCCAGACAAAACTACAAAACATTCACATTCTATCCACCAAATCTTGAGAGAGGTTTTTAAATTATAAAAAGTGATTTAAATGGTTGTGAGTAGAGGAAAGAGAAAATGTTACTGTTCATCTGTATATTTGGGGGACACTGTTTACGCTGTATAATTTTTTAATATATTTTGAAAATGGTTGTAAGTAGAGTAGAGAGAAAAAGTAATAATAAAAGTATAAAATATTATTATTTAATTGAAAGGAGAGAAAAGATATAATTGTTTTTAATGTATTTATAGGGTATAAAATGGTTAATAGAATGTGAATGCTCTAAGTCTTTATATTCTGACATTTGAGCCTTTTAACATTTAATATTCAATCCAATGATCAACACGTTCAACAATTACCTAAAAATCACTATATTTTTTTAAAATCTGGGTCGCTTCCGCTGCCCCACTTCAGTCGAGAGCCATCATTGAAGAACATTAAGTCAAGCTAGAGCATATGTATTCAATTTCAAGTTCATTTAGTTTGTTACTTTGTTCAATTTTGAGTTCATTTATATTTTTCAGATTCAGTAATCGAATTCAGCCATCATTAGAAATTTAAAGTTGCATTTGAATTCGATTCAAATTAAATAATCTAATTTCGAATCGAATTCGCTAAAATTCCCTCATATAAGGTTTTATATTTAGCTGTTTATCATATAGGGGTTAAGTTATTCTACAAATACTCCTAATTGTAAGAAAGATTTATAGAGTGACAAGTGTCCAATAACCTAAAACCTAAACCCACTACACCACCACCCAAACCTAAACACCCACCCCCACCCAAAAACCTAACAACCCCCCCCCCCCCCCCACAAAAATATATATATATATATATATATATATATATATATATATATATATATATATATATATATATATATATATATATATTTTGGGAGGGGGGGGGGGTGTTAGGTTTTGTGGTGGGTGTTTAGTTTTAGTTATGTAAGAAGCACTTCTTTAATGACATCTAATCAATATATGTTTTCCTTCTAATTAAGATAACATTAAACAAGATACAGCTAAGATGAAAGCTACTAATCTGGAAAAAATAAAGTGACCTTTACAATTTCTTTAAACAACAGTCACAATACATCAATTTGGCTAAAATGACAGAAGTCACCAACATGCTGCTATGATCAGTCAATCTCAAGGGCATATCGCATCGCCCTATCTTCTTTGTTTATGCATCGGAAAACAATCAAGAATAATAAACAAACAAACAAACAAACGATAATCTCCTCCTATTTAGTCTTAATGATGCCTTGTGTTGGAACTACGAATCGTCAAACCATGCAAAAGCTTCGCATATCCAAGAAAGTTGAGTTTTCCATCTGTACCTCTTATCCAATCCTTCAGTATCGAGTGTGCCGAGGGTCCCACATTCATTTCCTGGTTCGGGTTTCATCATATTAATTTAAAATACAAGAAACAGAGAAAAGAAACATTTGAAACTAGGCTGAGACGAACATGTGTCACTTTCGACCCATTTACTTATATAATGGTTGGTTTGATTTATTTTAGCTCTAACGGGTCAAACACAAAAAGGAAAAAAAATAAAAAAGAAGACAGCTTAAAAGTAAACGGATCAAATGCCTAGAATGAGTCAAACAGCTCAAATTTTCCCAAAGTGTGTTTTGAACAAAGAATGAGTCAAAACCTCCTAAATTAGAGTAAGGTACACAGAGGGTCCCTGTGGTTTGCAATTTGTAACGTATTTAGTCCCTAACCAACAAAATCTAAAGGTTTTAGCATGTCCAAGTTGGGGAGTAAATGGGTTACAAAGTGCAAAACCACAGGGACCATCCATGTAGGTTTGGAAAAGTTTGGGGACTAAATGCGTTACAAAGTGCAAAACCACAAGGACCATCCATGTAGTTTCGAAAAAAAGTTGGGGACTAAATGCGATACAAAGTGCAAACCAGTAAACCACAGGGACCATTTGTGTACTTTTGGAAAGCTAGGGACCAAATCCAAAATTTTGGAAAACTACAAGGACCATCCGTGTACTTTACTCCCTAAATTATTTTACTCATAAGTTGGATGATTACTAAAATAACATAAACTTTTGTAATAATATTGGGCACACAAATTACTGAATAAAAAAAAAAGTTGATTTTTGGATGAAAAGTGTTTTCGGGTCAATCCAACCCAACCCGTTTCCCGCCCGTTCTGCCATAAGTTTATAGGTACCTGCGCTAATGCATCAACTGAAATGATGCGATTTCCTTCTAGTTCAAAATATTCAAAAGCTGTACTGGCAATCATTTCCCAATTTTCAAGCGCTTCAAGTTGATGCGGGCTAATTGTAGCGGCACAAAACTCTTCAAATGTCATTCGAGTATAAGTGAGAGGCTTCATCTTCAATCATAACAGACCAACCATCAGTCAAAGTCAAAGTCAAACATGACAACATAAAGCTTGTAACATCAAGAACTATATTTCTTACCGAATCCAAGATATCAAGGACCCTTGATTCTTTCATGGCAGCAGTTGAATGTTTCACAAGAGCCTGCACAAATTTTTTCAGTGAGATGATATATTTACGCGCTAATATAGTGGAAAAGAAGAATATATCATCAACTAACCGTTCGATAATTGTCTAGAGATACACATCCGTCTTTTGGTTCCAATAGATTAAACTGGGCCCGTAAGTAAATGAGCTCATCCTCGGTCAAAGCTTTTGAGAGAGCCTTAAAATATAAATAAAAAAAATATAAAATTATACCATCAAATGACATCAACCATTGAATAGAAAAATGTGACTTGTTCTCGGTAAGGGGGCGTTTAGATGCATATTTTGAAAGGGACTATGTGATATTAAATTATCCAAACAGTAATAACTAATTCAAATGATCGGTTTCAAAACGCAAAGAATGTTTAACAATCCTAAAAACCTAGACAATCTATCGGCATTAAAAAAATACCTTAAGTGCTGCACGCTTCAAAGGCGAGGCCCGAAGATACGCTTTCACTAATTTGTAGATCAATATGTCTAAAGGGACTGCACGACTTTCATCTCTTAACCATGGGTGAGCTGCACAAACAGTCATTTACCACTTTTATTACATTGTAAAAACCAACAGGCCCCGCTCGTAATTTAAACAAATATATATGAATAATAAACAACTTACTCAAGGCTTGCGAAGCGGTCATTCTTTTCCTATGATCCTTATTAAGAAGTCGTTTGACGAAATCCTTGGCTTCTGGAGTTACCGAAGGCCAAGGGGAGTCGTTAAAATTCGGATCAGCTCTTAACACGGAACGGAAGATTCCGGATTCAGTTCGAGCAAAAAAAGGTCGGCTACCACATAATAATATATAAGTTATAACACCGATACTCCAAATGTCTGCCTCCACATTGTATGATCTATGGAGTACTTCTGGGGCAACATAGTATGCACTGCCAACAATATCATTAAGCCGTTGATCTGCATATGCACAAAAAAAATATCATTTTCTGTATCTATATTTGACAATGCTTTTAAATTGAGCATCTGTTCGGTTGGTAACGAATGCAATGGAACAGAATTCAATTCCATTTCCTTGTAATTTCCTATTTGGTTTGTAAATAAAGGCTCAAGAATGGAATGAAAATAAAAACAAATGATAGATTTACCGTAATTTGATTTTATTGTAACTTCTTACTTGGATTATAAAAGCTCGTAATTCGCAAAAGAACTTAGATTTCCAAGGCTCGGGAATGGAATGAAAATAATAACAGATGATAGATTCACCTTAAATTGATTTTATTGTAAGTTCTTACTTGGATTATAAACACATATTTAAAATCAAATTTTGAAAAACTATGGTGGGCCCGGGTGAGTTTTCCCCTTCCGGTCTCAAGTTCGAGTCTGGGTGATAGGAGTTTCTCATTGAGGGGTTTAAATCGGGGATCTATTGTGCGAGGGGGCTCTCTAGCGCGGACCCGGTTAAGACAACGTATGCTAGACCACCCGACATTCGCGAATAATTCACACCTTTCCAAAAAAAGGTAAAGCTCAACTAGCTTACTCAATGCACGTGGCCCCACCAATCATTGGTTTATAAATATACGAAAATAAATTATGGAGTTAAATGCCATTTTAGTCCCTGTGGTTTTGGCCATTTTGCCAGTTTAGTCCAAAGGTTTCATTTTTAACCTGTGGGTCCAAAAAGGTTTCACAGTTGCCATTTTAGTCCACTGGGTTAACTTCATCCATTTTTCTGTTAACGAGAAGGCCAATTCGGTCATTTTATATGGCTGAATTGCCCTTTTAGTTAACAGAATTACATACAAAATGACCGAATTGGCCTTCTCGTTAACAGAAAAAATGGATGAAGTTAACCAAGTGGACTAAAATGGCAACTGTGAAACCTTTTTGGACCCACAGGTTAAAAATGAAACCTTTGGACTAAACTGGCAAAATGGCCCAAACCACAGGGACTAAAATGGCATTTAACTCTAAATTATGAAAACTAGTAATTCGCAAATTAATTTAACCCTGTTAACTAGTAAAGCCAGGTAAAGCTCAGCTAGCTTACTCAATGCACGTGGTCCCACCAATCGTGCGTTTATAAATACATATAAACGCATAAATTACAAAATCTAGTAATTAGCTAAGTAGTTCAAATTGTCCTTTATTTATTTTTATTCCCTTTTCTTTTTGCGACGATGAGAACCCGTTAGGGAAAACTCATAGAGTCATAGGGCCCACCAATACCCTGCTAACCTATGGAACACGGTAAAGTGCAACTTACGCGCTAGGTAGGTGGCCTTCAAGAGGTTAAGAAAGGAAACCAGTGGAAGTTGGATTCGAAAATGTGCCACCTCTTGAAGGTTTATTTGTTTTATTGTTCACCGAAAGCTATATTTTGCGTATAAAAATATCAAACTTATAGAGGATGCTTATCTTCATGAGAATATTATAAAGACACCGACTTTAACATCGCACCGAGTGCTCAATGACATCACCCATAACATCGGTGACTTGATCTCCTAAATAACTTTACAAGTCTTTCTAACGATGTGAGATATAATCTTATATCTAACAATGAAGCCACATACACGAGATCACTTGAGGTTTATAACCAAACTTCTATATAGAAATAATGTTAAAAGATTTAAGACTTGCCTGGTCTTGTAAAATCCGATAAACCAAAATCTATAACCTTCAATGCGGAATCTTCTTGCCGTGTGCTGAAAAGAAAATTCTGCCCAAAAATCATGTCATCGGATTAATATCCATGGTAGTACTAGTAGCTATCCACTATCGTCATAATACTATACATACCTCAGGTTTTAAATCGCGGTGCACGACACCCTGAAGATGACAAAAAGAAGCCACACTCAAAATTTGAATTACAATCGATTTTGCATCAACTTCTGTGTATCTTCCACCTCTGCAAGACCAAAACGATGATCACTATATTTCGAAAAACACACCACGGGATAAAAAGTATGGTATACCATTAATCATTCTCACCTTGCTAAAATACGATCAAGAAGTTCTCCCCCTTCACACAATCTGTCCGTTTGTTTACAAGTTTAGAAAAGTAAAGATTAACAAACTACTGCCTAAACGAACATCAAACAATTGCATTTGTAGTCTATATAGGATTAGAATCTATACTAGAACCGAAACGAAACAAATCAAACAATACGTACTCCATAACTATGTATACATTCTGATCATCCTCAAAAGCATCATGAAACTGCACCATATGCTGATGACCAGATAAACTCTTCAACAGCTTCACCTCCCTACGCACATCTTCGATCGATATAGCCGTCGTCATCTGCGCAAACAACAACACGTCAACATTTCACTCAATTAACATCAAAACACAAGATTACAAACAAACAAACAACCAACACACCTTTGCTTTAGAAATAATCTTGACAGCAACAGCTTGATTCTTCAACACACCCTTTTTACATTTTGCCCAACAAGTATGCCCAAAATGCCCTCTTCCCACCTCCTTCCCCAACTCGTATTTCGACCCGAAATTCCTCGGGTACCCGAAACTCTTATCCAAAGCTCTCTCCCCATCACCCCCCTCCCCTTCCGGTATAACCGCCGTCTCCGCCGGAGTATTCTCCTTCTTCTTCCCCTGCCGCTTCAAAAGCGCCGTCATGATTGGCTTCGCCGGAGACGGCGGCGGAAACGGCCACTTAAACATCCGATTCGGCGTCCTCGCCGGTGACGGCGTCGGCGGCACACCCGCCGGATAACTCTGCCATGGGCTCCCGGTGAAAGAGTGATTCGGGGTTGTGCTCCCGGACCTCCCGTTGATCCCGTTTCCGACCGCCGGCGACGGCGTACGCGGTTTCGGGCTGCGCGGCGGTGGTGGGTTTTCTCCGGCGGATCCGGCGGGGGTTTCTTGCTTCACAACGACGGCGTTTTTGCTGCAGCAATGCCCCATCAAGGGCTAGTACAAAATTGATTTGATAAAAAATTAAGAATTGAAAATTGAGAAATGAAAAGTCTAGTGGTAGGTTTTCTTCTGTGACAATTTGTTGTTCATAGTTGTTGCCAAAAGTGGATTGACGAACATTAAATAATATTGGGGTTTGATTTGTAGATGATTACGAGAGAAAATTCAAAGGGTGGGTTTGATTGTTGTTGAGGTTGAGGAGGATTAACAGTGTGAGTAAGCGAAAGTATGGAGTCAAGATTTATAAAAGCCGTAAACTTTGAACAAGCAACAACTCAATCCCCACCGTCCGATCTTTGTGTCTTCATTAACCTTCCTGTCATCTACCTTTACTTTCATCAAATAGCTTCTTACCTATTTATTTATTTATTTATTAATTATTAAATTATTAATATTAATGCACAAGATATGAACATGTGAATTGTTTTTGTTAGAATAGAATTATAATTTTATAACACATATGGGGTTTGACCCGAAATAGATGAATTAGAGTAAGTCAAAACTTGTTTTAAAGTTTATAAATAGTAGTTTATCTAATAAAATTGTTTAGAAGATTATAACAAAAGGATTTTCAAAACGATTTGACTTGTCTGATTTATGTGGCATTTTTATGCGATTGATCACTTATTTGAACTAACCGTTTTCAATTAGAATATGAGGTGGATGATTTAAACATATGTAAAAACAAAGATTAAGAATTGACAAAGTAAAATATAGAGTTAAATGCCATTTTAGTCCCTGTGGTTTGGATCATTTTACTAGTTTAGTCCAAAGGTTTTATTTTTAATCTGTGGGTTCAAAAAGGTTTCACAGTTGCCATTTTAGTCCACGGAGTTAACTTTATCCAATTTTTCTGTTAACGAGAAGGCCAATTCGGTAATTTTGTATGTAATTCTGTTAACTAAAAGGGCAATTCAGCCATATAAAATAACCGAATTGGCCTTCTCGTTAACAGAAAAATGGATAGAGTTAGCCCAGTGGACTAAAATGGCAACTGTGAAACCTTTTTTGACCCACAGGTTAAAAATGAAACCTTTGGACTAAAGTGGCAAAATGGTTCAAACCACATGGACTAAAATGACATTTAACTCTAAAATATAACTTGCAAGGTTTTCTTGATATTCTTGTGTTTGTTGAATGTTTGACTTTTGTGTTGTATATTAGAGTAAACTGTCAAAATGGACTCTAAGGTTTGGTCACTTTTGTCACTTTAGTCTAAAACTTAAACCTTTTGAATCTGGGTCTCTGTGATTTCAATTTTGTTGTCATTTTCATTCAAAATCAAAATCTGGTTAGAGTTTTTAGTTAGCATCCAGCTTTTTTGTTTTTTTCTCCCTTTTAATGAAGGGTAAAATGGTCTTTTAACGTTTTATTATAACAAATTAAAAAAATCTGACCATTTTTCTCTTCGTTAAAAGGGAGGAAAAAGAAAAAAAAAAACTGAATGTTAACTGAAAAATCTAACCATATTTTGCTTTTGGATGAAAATGGCAATAAAATTGAAACCACAGGGACTAAGATTCAAAAGGTTTGAGTTTTGGGCTAAAGTGCTAAAAGTGACCAAACATCAGAGACCATTTTGGCAGTTTACTATATATTAACTAGTAAATTTCCCCGCGCGTTGTGGTGGGTTCAATGTAAAGTTACTAGGATTTGTGTCGTCAAGACCCGAATTGTTTCTGAACAAAAGTTACATCAAAATGTAGATAAAATGAAGATGTACATCAAAATAAGCACGAAAGCCTATTATATTTGACCCGACTTATTTGTGTAGGTTCGTTTCTGGACCGATTCCGTAACTCCGATGATTGCGAAAATCACGTATCATGTGTGGAATCCGTGTACTGTGAATGGATCAGACACAAGAATGTAATTATAATGCTGATTCTATTTCAGATCTGAAAGTTACATCACCTTGAATCAACTTGGAGATAGTTTCTCTCTCTAACTTCTCCAAAATGAGCAAAAGTTCTAAAATGTTAAAACTAGCTCCCTATTTATATGAGCTGACTAAGTAAGGATGGACATTACATACAAAGGACTTCTAACAACGAATGGACATTGTCCATTCGTACAAACCAACATCTGAAATGTTTAAAACTTTGAACACCCTTGTCTTGAACATTTCTCAGCTACAATACGTGATTGACGGAAGCGGTAGACATATTGCACTCACAATTTGCGAAAGAAATTTACGTTGAACACCAACTTGAACTTATATTGACGCGTACAAAGAAATAAGTACAAATTATGTTTTTTAAGTTAAAATGGTACCGCGCATTGCGGTATTGCTGAAACGTAAAGTAAGTAGAATTTATACAATCTAACGAAAGCATATTATATTTAACCTAACTTGTTTTAAAACAAAATTTATGGCAAAATATATACCAACTGAAAAAGTACATAAAAAAGCACAAAAACATATTATATATGAGCCTACCCATTTTCAAAGAAACGTAATCAACTTAAATTTATACCAACATGTAAATAAAAATAAGCATGTTTAAAAATAATTTTATAGTTTTTGAAAAGCTAAAGAGTATTAAGTGCCAATAATAAATATTGAAGGGTAAAGGTTAAAAAAACAAAAATATACTAAAAGACAAAGAAAAAGGAAAAGAAAAAAAATTGGCCCACGTGAAGTTAATGTAAATGTAATTTCATATTGTAACAAAATTTATGGCAAAACATAGACCAACTGAAAAGGTACATAAGAAAGCACAAAAACATATTATATCTGAGCCTACCTATTTTCAAATAAACGTAACTGTAACGCCCTGTGTTTTGAGACCTTCCTATTGCTAGCAAGTCTCGACTGAGAACGACTTAGGTAGTTTAGAGCGTGCACAGTTTATCAAAGATTCAAACTCAACGGACACAAAGCTTTTGTCCGCACCAGTATCATATAGTATCGAAGCGTAGAGGTTATTAACGAGAAACGTACCATTAACGACGTCGTTGTCGTTCTAAGCTTGCTTGGCGTTGATGTTGAATGTTCGTCCTCGTGGGGCTTGCTGCTGCAACTGCTCTTGATTCAGTTGAGGGCATTGAGGACGGAGATGAGTGGTATCACCACACTTGTAGCAGGCTCGTGCGTTGTTTACTGGTTTGGGGTTCTGGGGAGCTTGTTGAACTTGGTTGGCCTGGCGGCAGTAAGGGGCTGTGTGACCATAACGGTTGCATGAAGTGCAATGGAGACACGCTGAGTTGGCAGGGTGATGATAGTGACAAGTATCGCACTTGGGATGAACCCCAGCGTATGGCTTCTTGGTGTTCTCAGGGGAAGCAAGGTTTTGATTTGCAGCAGGTACAATCACATTGCAGCCAGAGCTTTGAGACTTCCGTTTCTCACCCTTGCCACCACTTGATTGCTGGGTGATCTGGTTGGCTGGTTTCGAGGAGGCAGGTGTGTTGAACTGTTTATCACGAACACGGTTGTTCTTCAAACTTACTGCAAGTCGGTAAACTTCTTCGATGGAGTCTAGCTGTGCTGCTTCAATGGCGTCACGCATGGCATAGGGTAACCTATAAATGTACTTCGTGATCATGCATTTGGGAGTGGACACCAAATGGGGCACGATTATGCTGAGTTGCTTGAAACGGGTAGTATAGGCTAGATTGTCATCACCAACTTATTTCAGATGCCAAAACTCGTCCTCGAGCTTCTGCTGCTCATGAGGAGGACAGAATTCGAGCATCATCAATTCCCTAACCTCGGCCCACGGTAAAGCATAAGCTTCATCATTGGAGCGGATGTTTCTCTCATTGGTCCACCATTCCAAAGCTCTGCCTTGGAAAACACCAGTAGCGCTCCTAGTCTTTAGATGTTCAGGGCACTCACTGTTGATGAAAGTAACTTCAATGCTGTCGAACCATTCCAGCATTATAGTCACCCCATCGCTGCCCGTGAAAGGCTTAGGGTTGCAGGAGACGAAGTGTTTGTAGTTGAAGCTCACAGGCTTAGGTTGGACCGCTTTTGAGTCAACAGAGGAGGGAGGAGTGTTTGAACCCTGAATTTCAGTGACAATCTTGGGAACGATTCGTGCGATCTGATCGGCCATAAAAGACATCATCTTCTTCTGGGTGTTAGCCTTGGACTTCTTGTGAGAGTTGGAAAGTCGGCTTGATAACATCTAAAGATGCAAAGCAAGGATCGGATGAGACTTGATCATAATGTTTTTGTTTAACTGATTCGTATCATAGAATGCATCACATAGCACATAAATGTTTAAATTGTATCACATAGTACATAAATGTTCAAATTGTATCACATAGTATATAGGTTTCACATAGCATAACAAGTTTTCACATTGTATCACATAGAATAACGGAAGCATCATAAGTTTAATTTGTTCGCAAGAGGCCATTATTATTGTTTTAGATTGCGAGAAATGTGTGAATCTTGTAACAGTTTTGAAATGAACAAAGTAACTAGTATAATATCACATATAAATTGAGATAACATAAAAGAGTGGCTCATAAACTTTAGATTGTTTCGGGTAGAGAAACGTCGACTATTCCAAAATGAATCGAAGCTCTTTATCGAATTAAGGAAACGTGCTTTGGCCTAATAGACAAATACTCTCATCGAGAAACGACGAAGATATTTGTCCTTCCAGTTATTACACGTCCTTAGTCGATTGGAGAATTCGAAACTTTGGCGAGATTAAAAATCAAGGAGTGGGACTAGTTATCAAGATGCGAGTTTCACCTCTAACTTGGTAATATCGTACCCTAGTATGGTTGGTAATTATCAGAAGATAAGACTACTAGAATATGAGATGGGATTTTCCTCTTCAAGGTTTGGATTCACTCCTAATTTGAGGGTAAATTTCGTGCAAAATTCAAGTATAGTTGAATGAAAGTTGTCATCAAAGGAGGGAATCACCCCAATTTCGATGAGTCGTTTCGATTGTGTTATAAGAACATCATCAAAGATTTCAAATGTGTATTGTGTTAGCCTTAGGAAAGGCAAAAATGAATTCTTAATCTTAGGAAAGGTTGCCTTCGTACAAAGCTACTGAGTTCGTACGAAGGTGCATAATGTGGGTTTGTTCGAAGGTAAGTTAAACAGGTTTGAACAAAAGGATCATAAGTGGGTTCGTACGAAGCCCCTAAGTGGGTTCGTACGAAGGGTCTTGTTTGGGTAACTTAAACTATAGACTAGGACGAATCATGGCAATTCTACCTAATTCCATATAGTTACGGCTCTGATACCAATCTGTCACACCCCAACCGATGGTGGAAACATCGGGGCGGGACAAACAAATCGCTCAAAGCACCATAACACTAATACGACAATATTACTTAATCAAGATTCCATAAGAAGTACTAAAATGTCGTACAATGTCATACAATCAAAACATATTCAAACATGTATCAAACATGATCGAATACTGTTTATTTCTAAGGTGGGTTTCTAGGATCACCCTAACTTGATTTCTTGATTTCCTTCGACTATCAACCTGCAACATGTATTAAATAACATCAACAAAAATGTTGGCGAGTATACAAGTTTTCATACGTAGCATAATAAGAGTAAAAGTTTCCCGAATCTAACATGAATAACATGATACCAGTTACTAACATGCTAAGCTAATGTAAACTATATGTCAAACCCAAGTTTCCAATGCAAGGTGCCTTTCCTACGTCGTCGCAACGAATAGGAGGTAAAAGAATCAGACTTAACAAAACCCCAAGTCTGAAGGGCGGTGCGTTAATCCTATAGCGCTATAATTGTCAAGGTAGGCTAGCTAAGTTAAAGAGCATATAGATACAATCGTACACATAGCATATAGACTAACAAGTATTCACATAGTTTCATGTTTAAACGTGGATCGAGTGTGATTATAAACAAGTTTCAAGTGTTACGTGGTTTTCATATAGAATACATGATGCGCCCAAAGTGTTTAAAACTAAAATGGGATCGAGTATACTCACAGTGTGTGTCTAACAAGTAAACACAGACGGTTATGGATTGAAGGGAGCGCCGGATCAGCCTGCGTACGGGAACAAAAGCGTAAGTCCTCCAAAGTGCTGAAACGGTGGGAAATCGAAGTGTCGGTGGGAAAACAGGAGCTTCGTACGAAGAGGTCTTCGCACATGTGTGGCTTCCATTGTTCCAAAATCGAGTGTCTTCGCGTTCTGTCTTCGGGAAAATCGAGTGTGCATCCCTCCAACCTTAAGCTACTGCTTAAACTTAGAGTCGGATAAGTCTTTGTTTAAGTCATGGATGAGAGTTAGGCTGGTAAGTGCAAGGTCAGAGCCTTCGTACAAAGCCTAGCTTCGCACAGAACAGACCAGCTCGCATTCGTGGCTGTTCTTTGGCATTCGGAGCTGTGTTTTCGTCTGAATCGGATGTGTTTTCGAGTCCAATTCGAGACGGTTCCAACACTACCTCGTTCCACTATTCAGTGAACGAAATACATGCCATTTTAGGTCCGTTTTAGAGTGAAAATCAAGATTAAAATAGTTTTGAAAGGTTTCAACTTAGTTCTAACACTTGGTGAGTGTGAAATCCACAGGTTTCTAACTTGGGAAGCCGAAGCTAGGCCCAATACACTCGGTTAAGTGTAGATCAGCTGCAAATGAAGAAGATTTGATGGAAAAGATGAAGGTTTTCAATGAAAACAGAGAAGTTAAGATGAAAAGATGAAGTTTTAGGTGAAAAGATAGAGTTTGAAAATAAGAGAATTTTGATGAAATAGAGGTGAATCTAGTGTAAAATCGTAATGGAAAACGTTGTGTAATGTTGTAAAATTGTTAAATCTTACTTGAAAATAATCGGACAGCAATTCGGCAGAGTTTCGGATCAAAGGCAGCAAGTGAATGAAAATGGAGAAGTGGGGGTACTATTTATAGAGAAGGTGGGTTCGAACAAGGAAGGTTGGTTCGAAGCTGGTTCTCCTGTGCGAAGGTCCTGCCTTCGTACGAAGCTAGTGGCTTCGTACGAAGCCGGGTATCTTCGTACGAGGTGACCAGTTCATCCTAAAAAATTTTCATTTCGCGTGTAGAATGCTCGTTTGACGTGTTTTGTTTCGTTAGCTAGTGGAAGTATTTTATGTGTTTTAGCGAGAGAGTAAGATTAGCGTTTATCCACTACATACAACATAGGTGAATAAGTATACACACGTTCAAGTTCGCGCTAAGTTAGTTTCATGCATTAAGTATCATAGCAAAGAGTCAAGAATCTAGAGTAAACATGTCGTTCACATCTAAGAAGTATCACATAGAACAATAGTTTGCACATAGATTCACACAATTAAAATAGTCTCATTTCCATTATGATTAGTTGTCTCGGGTCTTATTAGAATCAGAAGTATGATATAACGAGGGTAAAAGCGTCAACGGATAGGAAGTACGTCGAGACTTGCTAGCAATAGGAAGGTATCAAAATGCAGGGCGTTACAGTCTCCCCTGCTTTAGGAGATTTCATCCCCGAAATCTAAGAGGAAGGCTGAACGAAGAGTTGTGGATACTTGGTCTTCATCTCACTCTCGAGTTCCCAAGTGAATTCGGCACCTCGCTTTCCTTCCCATCGAATCTTGACTATGGAAATCTTGCTGCGCCTTAACCGCATGGTACCTCGGTCCATGATTTTGGCTGGTTTTTCCACAAAATGAAGAGTCTCGTTTATTTGCAAGTCTTCGATGGGAACTTGAAGTTCCTCATCTGCCAAGCACTTCCTGAGATTAGAGACATGAAACGTTGGATGCACGTTGCTAAGTTCTTATGGTAAATCGAGTCGGTAAGCCACCTCGCCAATCCTTTCAAGTATCCTGAAAGGACCCACATAGCGAGGAGCCGAGGAGCAAGCTTTCCCTTTTTGCCAAAGTGCATCACTCCTTTCCATGGAGATACTTTGAGCAGGACGTGGTCTCCAACATTGAATTCCAAAGGCTTGCGCCTTTTGTCAGCATAGCTCTTTTGTCTGCTTCTGGCCTTGAGCAAATTGTCGCGGATTTGAAGAATCTTATCCGTCGTCTCTTGAATGAGCTCAGGGACCGTAAGTTGCTTGTCACCAATCTCATGCCAACTGATGGGAGATCGGCACTTGCGAACGTATAAAGCTTCAAAAGGAGCCATCTGAATACTGGAATGGTAGTTGTTGTTGTACGAAAACTTGATCAATGGTAAATGTACATCCCAATTACCACCAAAGTCAATGACACAAGAACGAAGCATATCCTCTAGGGTTTGGATAGTACGTTTAGTCTGTCCATCCGTTTGAGGATGAAAGGCCGTACTAAGATTCAAGTGAGAACCCATAGCGAATTGAAAGGTTTGCCAAAGACGCGAGGTGAAACGACCATCGCTGTCAGAGATGATGTCAATGGGTACCATGACGACATATGATTTCATCAGTGTAAATTTGAGCAAGTTTCTCCACTTTGAAGTCTTCACGAATAGGAAGAAGTGAGCTGATTTGGTCAAACGGTCGATGATTACCCATATGATATCATGACCAGATGGTGTACGTGGAAGTTTAGTTATGAAATCCACAGCAATGTTATGCCATTGCCAAACAGGGATTTCGGGTTGCTCGATAAGGCCTGAAGGATGCTGATGCTCAGCTTTAACCTTTGAGCAAGTGAGACATTTCGAGACGTAAGCGGCTATGTCCTTTTTCATACCAGGCCACCAATAGGACGTACGCAAGTCATGGTACATCTTATCAGCACCAGGATGAATAGAGTATCGGGATTTGTGAGCTTCATTCATGATGAGCTCACGAAGATTGTCATGATCTGGCACCCAGATGCGATCGAGAGAGTATTGAAGTCCATCAGACTTTGTCACAAGTTGGTCGATACAAGCACCTCATATTTCAACGATTAGACTACCTTCGTTGGCTGACGAGTATTGAGCTTCACGAATACAAGCATGAAAATCGCTAGTGGTCTGAAAACAGCGGATGCTACTAACATGAGTCTTACGACTAAGAGCATCGGCCACGACATTCGCCTTGCCAGGATGGTAGCGAATCTCGTAGTCGTAGTCGTTAAGGAACTCCACCCATCATCGCTGACGCATGTTCAGTTCCTTTTGATTAAAGATGTGCTGCAGTCTCTTATGGTCAGTTAAAACCACACACTTAGTACCATATTGGCAGTGTCGCCAAATATTTAACGCAAAAACAATTGCGCCCAGCTCGAGATCGTGGGTAGTATAGTTTTTCTCATGTATTTTGAGTTGTCGAGATGCATAAGCGATGACCTTGTCTCGCTGCATGAGAACACAGCCAAGACAACGGTTCGAGGCATTGCAATATACCACGAAATCATCATTCCCATCAGGGAGGGCAAGTATAGGAGCGTTACAAAGCAAGTCTTAAGAGTTTGAAAAGATTCCTCTTGCTCAGGACCCCAAACAAAAGGTTTCTCTTTTTGAGTTAACGAAGTGAGAAGAACAACGATTTTTGAAAAGTTCGAGATGAATCGGCAGTAGTAGCCCGCCAATCCTAAGAAGGAACGAACCTCAAATGCAGATTTAGGCGTGATCCAATTCTTCACTACTTCGATCTTGGAAGGGTCAACATGGATTCCTTGTTTGCTAACGACGTGCCCGAGAAATTGTACTTCTTTGATCCAGAATTCGTACTTAGAAAACTTTGCGTATAGACGTTCACCACGTAATAGTTCTAGTATGAGGCGTAAATGATGTTCATGATCAGCTTGAGTCTTTGAATAAATGAGAATATTATCAATAAATATGATTACAAAACGATCTAAGTAAGGCTTACAAACACGATTCATTAAATCCATGAACACAGTAGGTGCGTTGGTCAAGCCAAAAGGCATGACCACAAACTCATAGTGTCTATATCGAGTGCGAAATGCGGTTTTGGGAATGTCTTCTTCGAGAACACGAAGTTGATGATAGCCAGATCGAAGGTCGATCTTAGAGAAAAAAACTTGCGCCTTGTAGTTGATCAAATAGATCGTCGATACGAGGGAGAGGATAACGATTCTTAATGGTGAGTTTGTTAAGCTCACTGTAACGCCTTGCGTTTTGATACCTTCCTATTGCTAGCAAGTCTCGACATACTTCCTATCCGTTGACGCTTTTACCCTCGTTATATCATACTTCTGATTCTACTAAGACCGGAGACGACTGATCATAATGGAAATGAGACTATTTTAATTGTGTGAATCTATGTGCAAACTATTATTCTATGTGATACTTCTTATATGTGAACGACATGTTTACTCTAGCTCTTGACTCTTTGCTATGATACTTAACGCACGAGAAACTAACTTAGCGCGAACTTGAACGTGTGTATACTTGTTCACCTATGCTGTATGTAGTGGATAAACACTAAACTTACCCTCTCGCTAAAATACATAAAATACTTCCACTAGCTAACGCAACAAAACACATCAAACGAGCATTCTACACACGAAACGAAAACATTTGAGAATGAACCGGTCCCCTCGTAAGAAGATACATGGATTCGTACGAAGGAAAGACCTTCGCACAGGAGAACCAGCTTTGAACCAACCTTCCTTATTCGAACCCACTTTCCCTATAAATAGTACCCCCACTTCTCCAATTTCATTCACTTGCTGCCTTTGATCCGAAACTCTTCCGAATTGCTGTCCGATTGTTTTCAAGTATGATTAAACATTTTTACAACATTACACAACGTTTTCCATTACGATTTTACACAAGATTCACTTCTATTTCATCAAAATTCTCTTATTTTCAACTAAACTCTATCTTTTCACCTAAAACTTCATCTTTTCATCTTAACTTCTCTGTTTCATTGAAAACTTTCATCTTTTCCATCAAATCTTCTTCATTTGCAGCTGATCTACACTTAACTGAATGTATTGGTCCTAGCTTCGGCTTCCCAAGTTAGAAACCTATGGATTTCACACTCACCAAGTGTTAGAACGAAGTTGAAACCTTTCAAAACTGTTTTAAACTTGATTTTCACACTAAAACGGACCTAAAATGGCATGTATTTCGTTCACTGAATAGTGGAACGAGGTAGTGTCAGAACCGTCTCGAATTGGACTCGAAAACACATCCGATTTAGACGAAAACACTAACGACTACAAGAGCCCCAATCAGCAGGCTTCTGGGAATCAGGGTCAGGGTGGATAAAGGGGAAATCACCCTAAGTGCAATCGATGTAATTTGCACCACAGCAGGCCGTGCAACAAGAGTCGTTGTCAGTGATGTAACAAGCTGGGTCACGCAGCTAAGGATTGCAGGAGCTCGCATCCTGTGAATCATAATCGTCAACAGCAGCCACAAGCTCCACAGAACCCGCAGCAGCAACAACAAGGTAATAAGGGATGCTTTCAGTGCGGTGCTGAGGGTCACTTCAAGAGACACTGTCCACAGTTGAATCAGAATCAGAACAACAACAACAACCAAGGAAACGGGAACAACAGTGGGGGTAACAATGATGGCAATGGTGCCCGGGGCCGTGCCTTCGTGATTGGACAGGGTGATGCTAGGAATGATCCCAACGTTGTGACGGGTAAGTTCCTACTGGATAACTTCTTTATTTCAGTTTTATTTGATTCGGGTGCCGATACTAGTTATGTGTCCTTAAAAGTTAGTCATATGCTTAAGCGTACCCTAACACTTTTGAACACCAAGCACATTGTAGAGCTAGCAAATGGTAAAAGTCTTGAAGCCACACACATAGTTAAGGGTTGTAATCTTGTTCTTGCTGATCAGACCTTCTCTATCGACCTCATTCCTATCGGTCTTGGTAGCTTCGACGTTGTCATTGGGATGGATTGGTTATCTCAACAACAAGTGGAGATTCTTTGCAAGGAGAAGATCGTCCGTATTCCTCGTTCTGGTGAAGAACCTCTTGTGATTCGTGGTGACAAGAGTGGTGCTGTAGTAGGCATCATATCTTTCCTTAAGGCCCAGAAGTGCATACGAAAGGGCCATGCAGCTATTCTAGCCCTGGTTACTGACATGTCAACGAAAGAGAAGAATATAGAAGACATTCCGATTGTACGCGACTTTCCTGAGGTATTTCCTGAAGAATTACCTGGTCTTCCGCCTCATCGTCAGTTCGAATTTCAAATTGAACTAGCTCCTGGAGCAGCACCAATAGCTCGTGCACCTTATCGCTTAGCTCCATCAGAACTAGAAGAACTGTCCGCGCAACTATAAGAACTCTTGGACAAGGGTTTCATTTGTCCTAGCTCTTCGCCCTGGGTTATTTGTGAAGAAGAAGGACGGTACCTTCTGAATGTGTATTGATTATCGCAAACTCAACAAGGTGACCGTGAAGAATCGTTATCCTCTCCCGCGCATTGATGACCTATTCGACCAGTTGCAAGGGTCGAGCTTCTACTCAAAGATTGATCTGAGATCGGGCTATCATCAGCTGAGAGTTCGAGATGAGGACATCTCCAAGACAGCATTCAGGACTCGTTACGGGCACTACGAGTTTCTGGTCATGCCTTTCGGATTGACAAACGCACCTGCGGTCTTCATGGATCTCATGAACCGAGTGTGCAAACCTTACCTGGATAAGTTCGTTATTGTTTTCATCGACGACATCCTGATCTATTCTAAGAGCTAGGAGGAACACGAGCATCACCTACGACTCATTTTGGAAATTCTTCGAGCAGAGCAGTTGTACGCTAAGTTTTCGAAATGCGACTTTTGGCTTCGTGAAGTCCATTTCCTAGGCCACGTGGTGATTGAGGATGGGATTCATGTGGATCCATCCAAGGTTGACTCGATCAAGAACTGGCCTGCGCCCCGTACACCAACCGAAATCCGCCAATTCTTGGGTTTGGTGGGTTACTACAGAAGATTTATCAAGGATTTCTCAAAGATTGCGCAACCTCTCACCTCACTAACTCATAAGGGTGTCACCTATCGTTGGGGTGATGCACAAGAATCCGCGTTTCAGCACTTAAAGAAGAGATTATGTAGCGCACCTGTTCTCTCGTTACCTGAAGGCACCGACGATTTTGTGGTTTATTGCGACGCGTCAATCCAAGGACTTGGTTGTGTGTTGATGCAACGTGAGAAAGTCATTGCTTATGCATCACGCCAACTTAAGATTCACGAAAGGAACTACACTACCCACGATCTGGAGCTGGGAGCCGTTGTTTTCGCACTCAAGATATGGAGGCATTACTTGTACGGTACCAAGTGCACCATTTACACCGATCACAGGAGTCTTCAGCATATCTTCGATCAGAAAGAGTTGAACATGCGACAGCGTCGATGGGTCAAACTTCTGAATGATTACGAGTGCGCGATCAGGTACCATCTGGGCAAAGCCAATGTTGTGGCCGACGCCCTCAGCCGAAAGGAGACTAAACCGAAGTATGTACGTGCGTTGCAGCTTACCATCCACTCTAGTCTTCCCGCTCAGATTCGAGATGCTCAGATTGAAGCATTGAAAGCAGAGAACATCAGGGCTGAGTCCCTGCGAGGATCGAAGAAACGATTGGAACAAAAGGAAGACGGTGCTTATTACGTAACAGGGCGCATCTGGGTACCACTTTATGGTGATTTACGTGAGCTTGTGATGGATGAAGCACATAAGTCTCGCTACTCGGTACATCCTGGTTCAGATAAGATGTACCATGATCTCAAGACTACGTATTGGTGGCCCCATATGAAAGCTGACATAGCAACCTATGTCAGTAAATGTTTGACCTGTGCTAGGGTCAAGGTCGAATACCAGAAACCATCAGGCCTGCTTCAACAACCAGAGATCCCGACATGGAAATGGGAGCAAATTTCCATGGACTTCGTTACTGGCTTGCCTAGATCTCAACGCGAAAACGATACTATTTGGGTGATAGTGGATCGATTGACCAAATCTGCACATTTTCTAGCTATCAAGGAAACAGATAAGTTTTCTACACTTGGAGACATTTACCTGAAGGAAGTGGTTGCTAGGCACGGGGTGTCAACCTCCATCATATCTGATCGTAACGCGCGTTTTACCTCTGAGCTGTGGCAAGCGATGCACAAATCTTTTGGTTCTCGGCTAGACATGAGTACCGCATATCATCCACAAACGGATGGGCAGTCGGAGCACACCATTCAAACTCTTGAAGACATGCTTCGAGCATATGTCATCGATTTTGGTAACGGCTTGGAAAAACACCTTCCTTTAGTGGAATTTTCATATAATAATAGTTACCACACCAGTATCCAGGCCGCTCCGTTCGAGGCATTGTACGGACGGAAGTGCCGATCACCCCTTTGTTGGGAAGAGGTTGGCGACAGCCAAATCACTGGCCCAGAACTCGTCATAGACACAACAGAGAAGATTGCTCAGATACGACAACGAATGGAGACAGCTCGTGACCGTCAGAAAAGCTACGCCGATAAGCGGAGGAAACCACTCGAGTTCCAGGTTGGGGACCGAGTACTACTTAAAGTCTCACCTTGGAAAGGTGTAGTTCATTTTGGTAAACGAGGCAAACTCAACCCGCGATATGTCGGACCTTTCAAAATCATAGAGAAAATAGGCAAGGTGCCTACAAACTGAACCTATCCAAAGAACTCAGTGGAGTTCACAACGTATTCCACGTGTCAAATCTGAAGAAGTGTCTGTCAGATGAGACCCTCATAGTTCCTCTCAAGGAGCTCATTATCGACGATTAGCTGCGATTCGTTGAGGAACCAGTAGGGATTACTGACCGAGACGTTAAGGTTCTCAAGCGCACCAAAATACCTCTTGTTCGAGTTCGTTGGAACTCCTGTCGTGGCCCAGAGTTCACCTGGGAACGAGAAGACCAAATGAAACACAAGTATCCCCAGTTGTTCGAGAAAAGTACAACCACTACTAAGGCACTACTAAGGCTGAAGCTACTGCGGAATTTCGGGAAGAAATTCCAAACCAACGGGGGGATGATGTGACACCCCAGGAAAACCAAGAAAACCACGCAACCTAACTAGCTTCCTCAGTAACCACGTGCTAAAGCTAAATTTCGGGACGAAATTTCTTTCAAGTTGGGGATGATGTGACAACCCGAGTTTCAAGGTCTTTCCTTTACACGTTATTTGTTCACAATTGTGTTTGCATAACTTGTTGCTCTGTAATTATGCACGTTGGTTATATGTTTGGAATATTGTGTTGTTATTTATTTGGTTAATGTGTTAATATGTTAATGTGTTAAGTTTTTATAAACATATGTATTATTTAAAAGTTAAAAATCACACTTGAGGGAACACTAGAGTTTCGCCACAATGCAACCCGGCGAAACCTGGGAGTTTCACCACACCACACTGACGAAACCTTGGAGTTTCGTCATGACCATCACGACGAAACATGGAGTTTCGCCGGCTCCCTTTGATGTTTTGTGGATATGGGCTTACGACCCAGGTATAGCCCAAATTTCATCAGCAGTTACGTTATATATTTCACACACCATCATTCGTGAAACCCTAGACTCTCTTTCTCTCAAAACAACCCGACGGCAGCCTCTCCCATTCGAAGTTAGATCTTCCTTGTTCGATCATTCTTATTCGTGTTCCGTAGCTCGGTTAGTAATCCCACACCTAGTTGGCTTGAATTCTAAATATATGATTATGATGTTGTGAACACGTTCTTGATTGTGATATGTATGATTAGTTGGTTACATGACTTTATGCGAATCATGATATCGATTTAGGGTTCTGATAATTAATGTGTGCTTGAACCGGATTATATTAAGCATGTATCTTGTTAATCAAACCATAGAAATAAGGATAGCACTCAGGATATGGATAACGAATCTGGATTGATGTGTATTAGTGATTGATAGGATTAGATTAATGACCACTATTCATGTCTGTTTGATGTTTGCAAATCATGTTATCGCTTGTTTATGAATGTTAAATGAATATGTATTACAGATGCGTACATGTCAATGATCTGGTAACGTATAATTCGTGGCTAGGTTTGATATTGATGATCAACTGTTAAGGTGTAATTGGGTTCCTGTGTGTGACCAACTGTTAATGCGACGTAACTTATGATTGTCGACGAAACACAGATGTCGACAAAACTTGGGAGTTTCGTCCATGGAAGGTCACGACGAAACATGAGAGTTTCGTCAATGGAGCTCACGACGAAACCTGGGGGTTTCGTCAAAAAGGGGATCATGGCGAAACAAGGGTGTTTCGTCAGAAGAGTAAACTGACACAGTTAACCAAGTTAAATCTGTTAATGGATAACTAGGTTAGTGAAGACTAAGTAACACTGAGTTAACTGATAAGGATGGCACAAGTAACTGTTATGAGTTGCCATATATGTGAAGCATGGTTTGCATGAGCTAGATTAACTACTATGTGCTATTTGGTGAACATTGATTTAATACCCACTGTGATTTGTACTTATACGTGAACCTCATGAATACAAACTGATTACGTATGTATGAACGCTATAGGCTTTGATTGAATTAATTGTGAATGAGTAGTTTATCGTACCGAGCAAACCAAGGTGAGTTCACACTTTCTATAAGGCATGGGATTCCCGGTGGTTAGGGAATGGGTTAAGAAGCTAAAACGAAACCTACATATTCACCTTTAACAGAATATGTACCTCCATCCTCGTTGAGAAGGATGACAACATTAACCTGCGTATTCTCCTTGGATAGATTACGTGCCTCCGTCCTCAGTTGGAAGGACGACAACCTATAACTTACTAGACAAAACTCTATCATTAAATCCCTCATTTTTATATCGACTTAATCGTCGGGCCAATGGCGACCGGGTCTTAGTTAATAGCGCTATTAGGGTTGACAAGCCTCACACCGTGCCGGGAGGACGGGCATGTACTAATGGATCTGGGCACTTAGTCAATGATGATAGACATTGACGTAGGGCACAACTTTCGCAGTCAGTTGTCGATATGGTAACGGTCTAGTGGTTAACATGGGGTAGCCCCCACTGATTTTGGTTTGGGAAACAATGAACTGGATAACTCATGGTTTTGAATTAACTCGTGGTTTTTGGAACAACTTTAAAAGGGACAACCAACTGTGAACTCGCTCAACTTTGTTGTTGACTCGCTGTTACATGCCTTGCAGGTCGTTAGATGTTAGTTGGAGCTTGCAGGGGAGCGGAAGTCGTTGTGGTACATGGACGGTTGAGTTCCATGATAAACATTGAACTTTTAAACTTATACCTTGGTTTTGGTTTTTAAACTTTATTGCTTCCGCTGACGACTTGAATTGGATTAACTTGTTTGAACACCAATTATATTGTGTGGTTGGACTTTCATTTATTTAAATTACATTGTTCAATATGATTGGTGGCTGGATCCTGGTCAGTCACGCCCCCTGCGGTGATACTCCGCTTGTGGATTTTGGGGGTGTGACAATTCTCATCTCTGCCACCTCCATCTTGCGTGCTTGTACTTCCTTAATGGCCCAACAGTCGGTTCCGTATAACATAGCAGGTCTAATTACAACCCTATAAAATTTCCCTTTCAATTTAGTTGGGAACCTCCTATCGCACAATACTCCAGTGGCAGCTCTCCACCTACACCATCCAACCTAGATGCGGTGGGCAACGTCACTATCTATCTCCCCATCCCTCTGGACAAACGATCCTAGATACTTGAACTTAGTCACCTACGGAACCACTTGACCCTCAATGGTGATCTAAATGTCCTCATCGTTGTCTACTCCACTAAAGTCACAATACAAGTACTCAGTCTTAGATCGACTAATCCTTAAACCTCCGCCCTCTAAAGCTGCTCGCCACTCTTCTAACCTCGCATTCAGGCTTTGTTTACTATCAGCAACTAACACAATATCATCTGCGAAAAGCAGGCACCACGGAAGAGCCTCCTGAATTAACTTTGTCAACTCGTCTAGGATAATTGCAAATAGAAAAGGGCTTAAAGCAGACCCTTGGTGAAGTCCTACCTCTACCGGGAAAGAATCAGTATCCCCTGCAGGCGCTCGGACACTAGTCTCGGTCCTAACATACATATCCCTAATTAAGTCTATATATACTTCCCAGAAACCCCTCTACTCTCCAAACTATCCCAAATCAGTCTACATGACACACTGCCATAGGCCTTTTCAAGATCAATGAACACCATGTGTAGGTCCCGTTTCTTCTCCCTATACTTCTCCATCAATCTCCTTAGAATATGTATTGCTTCCGTAGTCGATCGCCCTGGCATGAAACCAAATTGGTTTACCGTGACTTGAGTTTCTCTTCTGATTCTCGTCTCAATTATTCTCTCCCATAATTTCATAGTGTGTCCTAGCAACTTAATCCCCCTGTAATTCCCGCAACATTGGGCGTCCCCTTTGTTCTTATACACAGGTACTACTACACTATTCCTCCATTGATCTGACATTTTCCCTGATTTGAAAATAAGATTGAATAAAATAGTTAGCCAATGTACTCCTTCTCCCAAGCATTTCCATACCTCAATCGGTATGTTATCTGGCCTAACTGCCTTAGCCCTTCCCATCTTTCTAAGGGCTGTTCTCACCTCCTCCCGTGTGATACGTCGACAATAGCCGTTATTCCGTAGTTGCCTTTGAGTATATAGATGTGAAATATAAAAACAAGGAAATCTGAGACGACTCCCTACAATTTAGAAAAATCGGGTAGAAAGCTAAGAGGACTACCTCCCCTAAAAGGGGGTTTTGTATTTTTTTTTTTCTTTTTTCTTTAGTTCTTTCTTTAGGACAAGGGTAAATTGGACGATTAACAAATAACTTAAAAGAGTCATGGACTCTAAACACCAAATATGTGTCACCCACGATCAAACAAGCACCAAATGTGTCACCCACGAGCAAATAACGCGGACCAAACCTATAATTTTTTTTTCTAAAGGAATGGATAAAAACTAAAGACCATATTGACATACCATGTATTTTTTCTTTCCTTTGTTTGAATGCTAAAACGATATGGTAACCTACATGGGTTGTCACATAGTCAAGAGACAATGACATGAAGCCTTCATGGACCGGCACATAGGTAAGGACTTGTTGACCTAACATGGTTTTTATTTTCCCAGTTAATATTCTCGTATAAATGCAATAAATCAAATCTTCAGTCCGTTTTACGGGCGAGAAATTTAACATATTATAGATCATTTATTCACACCTTCCTGGAAAATCACAAGTGTTGAACCTACACTTGGAAAACTAAAGGGGGGCTCACCAGTCATTAGGTTGATAATAATACCTGTTTTAAAACGACACTTCTTTTGATTGATGGAAAAGATACATGGACAAAAACATGCCATTTGTTTGTTTTCCAACCGTTTACGCTACTCGACCAAACTCAAAAGATACAACAGAAACGCATACGAAGCTCAAGAACGTGATTTGCCTCCTTGTCCATCACCGCCAGAGGCCGCCTCGGACCCATCCTGCTTCATTCCAATCGGATTTCCCGCCAGCGCAGACTGCATTGCTTGATGCATGCCCATCATCCCGTTCTGTCCACCACCACCACCACCCGCCCTCAGACCCATCTGTGCCTGAAGCTGTTGCTGTTGTTGCTGCTGAAATTGGAGTAGTTGCTGCTGCTGGTCTTGGGTTCTCAGGGCGTTAAGCTGGAAGGGTAGTTTTGGAACACCGCCACCTTGTTGTTGAGCCTGCTGCTGAGCCGCCTGATGTTGCTGCTGCTGCTGCATATAACTGTTTGCCTGCTGAGGAATTGAATTTGGTGGCATCTGCATCGTCCACAAGAAAGTAAGCCGAAACAGCCGGATTTGAAATTACGGTTATAGAACTTACCTGAGGAGTTGATGTTTGTGGTGCTGGTGGTCCTGGTGCTGGCGGTTGGGCATCGGCGATTGCAGCCAAGTACATTAGGTTCTTTTGGAGAACCGCTTGGTACCTTAGTAATTTCAAAGTTAAAAAATGTATTGCGTTTATTGTTAAATTTTGAATGTCTGAGAATAAAACACTAGAACTTACTGAGCACACTCCTGGAATTTCCCGAGATTTTGGTTTTCCAATATGGCCATAATCAAATTTTTGTTGTCATCAAGACACTGCAATAAAGACGGACATTATTAGATTATATGTTTTACCATTGCCACAAAATAAACATAAAATAATATTTAACTCCCACCACTTTTAGAGCTTTTTTTTTTTTGATAGCCGCGTATGTTATTTTCATACTAAACTACAAATCTAGCCTATAACAATGTTACCTATGCTAAACATGGAAAATCTACTTTACCCAAAAAAACATGGAAAATCTATAATTACCTATGTTGAGCACTATGTAGTTAATATCCTGATATATATCAACCGATATATCAGTGATATATTGGTTATCGGTCCCCTCCCGATATAGCGGTACAAAATATTGGTTAGAATATCGGTACCGATAATATCAACGATATTGTCCGATATTTGATCGATAAATCACCGATTTTCCCGATAGCAGTACCATTCTTCTTATTTCTACCGTTCATTTTTCTTCTTATTGCTGCTATTAGTGTTTTAAGTCTTAATTGTTAGTTGTTACTGTTAAATGTTAGTCTTTTAAGTCTTAGTAAGTTCTTACTTGTTACAATTGTTAGTGTTAAATTGCTATATATATAAATTTAGCATGATATTAGAATTATCGATATCCCACTGCGATAACGGATATCTCAAATATTGGTCCTTGACCGATATCCGATATTTTACCGCATTAACTACTTAGGTTGAGCATGCAACTTTTAGCACATGTTGCTAGTCTCAAAGCTTTATACCAAAAGAAAAGAAACTAAGAGATAAGCTAGAAAAGCTAAAATGACTACTATAGTATATGTTACGGTTTTAAGTAACATAGTTCTGTTCTTCACCAAATATCCAGTCAAACATAACACAATCTGCAACTGCATAGCAGAAAGCCCTCGAAAAGAACTGCTGTCACCTGCCCTGAACACGTAATTGTAAGCCTGTAACACTGTCCCACTTCACAAGATGAGCATACATTCTTACTTTTTACTCACTTGATCCCAAGATAAACCATTTACGCAGGGCCGGCCCTGGGAATTCATGTACCTTGTTCGAGCTCGAAAAAATTGCCCTTATGCCTTAACGAAATTAAGTATTTAACTCACTAAAGCTCTAAACCTAATGCCAAAGCGGTTAATAACTAATCTAAACCATAAGAATAGTTTTGTAAGGGGGCCTATGTTGGTGTTTGTATTGATGTATCCGGTTATAAAAATATTTTACATATACATATCGGGTTTTTTTCATAAAAAACATGCCCCTCGAAATATCGGGCCCTGGCCGGTGGTCCTCCCCGCCGACCCCCAGGGCCGGCCATGCATTTACGCAACTTTGATCTCATCCTACAGCTTACGTGCGTGTTTGAGAGGTAGTCAAAATATCTAAAGTGCTCCAGGCAGGGACGGAGGCCCCCACTCATATTAGGCCCATCAGTGAAATAGATCGGTCCCCTTCATCATTCGTAAAACACCCCCTCAAAGTCCATAGCAGCCACTGTCAATTGCATAATTGCAGCCGCTGAATTGTTGACCGAAGTTCTTTCTTTCTACTATCTTTGATTAAAAAAATTTTTGGGTTTTGCTTAAAACAGCAAATTTTGAATAACCCAGATTTCAATTTCCCATTTAAAGTGTCGATTTTGCTCCTCTCAAGCTTTGGGAGGTCAGTGATTCGCACATATAAGTTTCAGAAAATACAGAGCGACAGTTAAGAGGTCGGCTTTTGGGCTTTTGGCATCAATTGGGTATAACCTCAAGAAAATAAGTTGATAATTACACGCAACATGTTAGAATCATGAATACTATTCAACAGTTGGATAGTGATTGATGTTCCTGTTTTAATTAATACTAGTATGAGGCCAAATTAAGTGGACCTGCGGAGTGGGAATAATAATCTTCCAGTTGTTTAGTTAACCACTCATCCAACTCTCTTCAAGGTGTAACGGATAAGATTTAAGGAAATCAAATCCAGTGATAAAAGAAAACTACTTTGCATTCGATGAGCTTTTAGTACGACTGTTACCTTTTAAAGAAAAAGTATTAACTCGAGTTGACCCCAATATTTTGTTCCTATATTTGATCTTAATTCATGTTGTTTCGTGACGTTATATCTGTTTCTATTTTACTATGTTACACTTCACCACTTCTTTGGTTATTGGTAGCTTCTATTTCTATATATGTAGTCATGTATGTGTATTTGTTTTGGAACCGGGAGTCTTTCTGGAGGCAACCTCTCTATTCCCAGGGATAGAGGCAAGCTTTACCTACATCCCACCCACCCCAAACCCTACCAATAGCGTCGCTATTTTTGGGATTTACTGTGTATGGTTTGTTGTTGTATTCGATTGTAATTTCATCCTGGTTTAATCCAATGGATACCTTTTTGGACCATTTGCATTCCAAATAATATTACACTCTAGTAATGTAAAAGGCAAGCTATCCTTTTTCGCCTTTTACTTTAAAACTTACTTTCATTAGCTCGTATGGATGGTACTGGTGTTAGAGTAAGAGGTAATACCAATAATAACATCACATCTTTATGCTTATTCACCCATTTAGGGATGCACTTTCATGTGATTGACACTAACCTCGTTAGAAGAAAGAGTATAAATTTTAACTACTTTGGTTATTTAGACCTTAGGTAATCTAGAATTAAAAATAAGAATCATAGCCACTTTTCTTTTTACCAAATACTAAAAATGTTACTTGAGTTGGTCCTATATGAGAGCCCGTTTAAACAAATTAGTAATTATTCGATAACAAATAGGCGTATATGTACTAGAACAAATTAGGATATTCCTTGGTCAACATTTACCCTTTTTAACCAACCAGTTAAAAATCCTGGATCCGCCACCCCGTCCCAAAATTCGTTCATTAAAGTTTAATGTAACCGATATGCAGTAAGTTTGGATCAAAACCTTACCAAAAGTGTTGCATTTTTGCTATAACCAAAAGGAAATCTTTTCACTTAAAGTTAAAACAAAACTATCATCTTTTGTCAAACCTCTAAATTAATATCCATCATAGATTCATAAGAGTCAAAACAAACTTCAATTAACTGAATCATAAATAATTGTACTAATACATTCTGTTATCAAGCATCATTCGGTTTCACAGAAAACTCATGGGAATAACTGCAATTATAAAACTAACAATCAACAATTGAAAATAATAGTATTACAAAAACGCGTAACCTAAAGATAAATTAAAACTAAAGAGCATAAATCGGTGAATATAATAATAATAATCAGATAAAAACCTGAAATCTAAAGGATTAAGAGTTGTAAGGAGAAATAAATAAAACCTTTTGAATCTGCTCGGTGGTGATTGCATTGGGGGAAAATGAAGCCGTGGGAGGTTGAGATAGCGGTTGCGATTGTGGTGGTTGTTGCTGCTGCTGCTGCATCTTGACGACGATTGTATAGATTTGAAGAAGTGTTCTCTGACAGTAGTCTGAACCCTAAACCCTACGATGGGTTCGAGAGGAGAGAGAGAGAGGGGTTGAAAGAGGTGAGATTTACTGTTTGCGTAATGGAGATTCGGTTTGTTCAAATTGTTTGCTACGTCACAACCCGACAAACCGACAATGCTAATTAAACACAGGTGAACCCTTTCGAATTTGTGTTTTATTCCATAGGCTATAGTTGGGTTAAAGCGCTAGGGACTTTATCGCGTTATGTATGCGACGAATAAGCAGGGGGCTTTGCGGCTAATTTACACGGTATAGAATAATGCCTATTATAAAACCCCTTTTAACTATATTAAAAAAGATAAATAAAAAAATCTGATTGATTGATGAAGGTGGGGCCCCTTGATTTCTTCCTCTCGCGCCCGTTATTCCTTTGGTGGACACCAAGGATAGCGCCCCCTTTAACGAGGCGGGGTGGTGTAGGGTGTCATAGAGATTAAATATATTACGTATTGGTATTTAATCTATAGCCATCATAATCATTTACATTATAGAGATCAAAATATATTAGAACCTATTAAATAATTAGTTGGTAATTGTTGATGGACCATATTACCCTTATTAACTAATTAGGGTTTCCTCCTGGGTGCTTATATAAGGAGACTTATGTGGAGGTTAAGGTGTTACTCAGTTACACAATCAGACACCCTATTAGCCATAACATCATAATGTTCGACCTCCCTCTCCTACAGCCGATACCCTTTTCGGTTTTCTTAGTCACCATCATTAGATTGCACCCTAAGAAGGAACCAGACCAAAACTGACAACTATGTCAAACACTATTGCTGCATCTACATCTGGATTCTCTGCTGGCCTGTACTGATGCAATCAAAGGTATGTTTTCATGTTTTCCTTCTTGTATAAACAGAACTGAACCAACATGTGGTATCAGAGCATATGTTGATTAGTCAGTTCTGTTTTCGTATCCATAATTCTGGGATTGAAACTTGGAAAACGGAATTTTGAAACCTTATGAATCATAACAGCCGGTTTCGAGTCGGCCTTGTCCACTCGAGATCATTGTTTTCAGATAAAAGCTTAATCATATGTTTATTCGAAATTAACTGGTTTATGTTTTAGCCGAAATCTGTTTAGAAAATTATTAATTTTCAGGTTTCGGGTTCCAGAATTTTATGTTTTACTTTTTTAGGGTTCATCACTTGTTCTTAGAAAATTCGAAAATTCTATTATGTTTTGGAATATGATTCGGATTATTAAGTGTTTTTCCTGTTTTTTATCTGTTTTGTCCTCTAAAGATTTCGAAAAACTGTTATTAGATAAACAGATTATGATTTTGAAATATTTGATAAAATTAAATCTTTATTAAAACAGGAAACACTATCATAAAATCCCTTAGATTTCGAATTTTCGGTTATGATATCACAATTAACAGCTGTTGACGAGGTTGCTACTCGCAACCATAACGTCATTAGTCGAGACCGTAGTTGCGACTCACAACCATAACGTCATTAGTCGAGACCGTAGTTGCGACTCGCAACCATAACGTCATTAGTCGAGACCGTAGTTGCGACTCGCAACCATAACGTCATTAGTCGAGACCGTAGTTGCGACTCGCAACCATAACGTCATTAGTCGAGACCGTAGTTGCGACTCGCAACCATAACGTCATTAGTCGAGACCGTAGTTGCGACTCGCAACCATAACGTCATTAGTCGAGACCGTAGTTGCGACTCGCAACCATAACATCATTACTCGAAATCGTGGTTGCGACTCGAAATCTCATTATTTTAAGCTATTTTAAGTTCGATCCGCGCTAACGGGTGGTTTGCTATTAAATGATTGGTTTTTGTAATTATTTAGTTAATTAATGAGGATCAAATAATGTTTTACAAAACCAAAAATGGCTTTACTTGAATGAGTTTTTGATATATCATTTCTGGCCAAAGCTGACTTGATACATCTACTTATCGTTCAAGTATTACGAAAGCTATGTTAAGTGTGCATCATAAGCATGAATGTTTTAATATCTGGCCAAAGCTGATTTAATTCCTTCATAGATGGCATACTTAACAAGTGCATAACTAAAGTGATTGTCTCAATTTCTGGCCAAAGCTGATTTGTTACAACCACTTTGCACACATGCTTAAATGATTACACTTCTGGCCAAAGCTGTTTTGTCTTCGTTTAAGTAGAACTTTAAGTAGTCTATTATTTTGATGTTAGTAATAGACGTATCACAATCTCTTCACATAATGATCCTTATATTAATGATCCTCAATTAATTTTTTTGTGATCATTTTGTCTGCCTTATTCTTAGTACCCATAATTTTACTCACTATAATTTTCTTCTATAAATCACATCCACTCTAATTCCTAAACCTAAAATGTTTGCTTTATTTAAAGTTTCTATAAGAATTAGCTCTTAAATTAAATACTTGATTATCTCTTAAGACACGATAACCCTATTGCTCTCTTCTGATAAGGCACCACAGAAGAAAAGTAGAGCATGATGATTAGGATAAATCGAACATGATGTCTCTTATGATAATCAAGAACTCTCTTACATAATTGCTATCACTAAAGTTATTCCAGATTAAGTTTTCCTAAGACTAATCTATAATTCTGGAATAATCACAAGAACTCCTAAGGTGCATGTCTTCGTTTAAAATTATAAATTATAAGGTTAAGTGGTATATGTGAATATATTATAATGTACAATACCATGACCCATAAAGTTAAGGGCTTACGCATGGAAATAAGTACATTTTCCAGTACATTACATACTAAGTTTTCATTTGTACAATTTGATGCATTATAAATCAGCTATAACACTCAAAAGTACCAAAGTATAACGAGTGTGTTGATAAGCAACATATGTACATAGAAATAAATGTTTGAAACTGGAAAATAAGATGTTATTCACCTTACAACCACTAAAACCTTAAGAGAGGATTGTTCTAAGGTCCATAGACAAATTACAAGTGCTAATCCCAACGTTAAGGTTCTTCAAGGGAAAATCTCATTGCATAATTATGTCATTAGACTGGGCATAAGCAACGAGACTATCCATTATTCTAAAGAACAGTTGGATAAATTAATTAGATAGTAACTTCCTAATGATATTTAAGTCTGATAATTTTAATATTCCAATTAACACATGATTAGTTGATTCTAGTTCCATACGTTTCCTTACCAGAACTCGACAAATAACTAACATGAGAGTTAGTGACAAAATTAAAATGTTAAGACTATAAGAACCATAATGAACAGTCTTCCAACAACGCTTTTCGATACCTTATATATTCTGAAGATTAATCAGAATATAGTATCATAATTAAGCAATGTTATGAAGGTTGTGAGGTTTGCATAGTCAACATAAAGTCACACTTATCTTAAACTCTCCTCTTATTTGTTCTAAATATCTGGATAGAAACATTACTAAGATGAAACTAGATGATACCTTACTTTTTCACAACTTTTGTCATCATGCAAATGAGAATTTGACAAAAGGAAAATGAGACTTACAAATTTCATCCATTAGAACCAAAATTCATGAGAAATCATGACATGGTTAATGAGGATGATTATTCATCTAATCTCATTTTAAGTGATTTTAAATCATGACGTTAAAGCCCTAAAATATGACTTGGCTTGAGGAATAAGCATAGGTTCATCATAAGTCATTCATTGACATTCGTGGAACTTATTCCAAATGGAATATTCAGACATAATTCATTTATCATTTAACAGACTATCAACTTGTATCTAAATTTTGTCACATATGGCCCACGGTCTTAGAAGAAATTTATTCATACATATACTTTATAAGATTTCTATTAAATATGTCCCTAAGTTTCTTATGACATCTGGACGTTAAAGAAATCAAATAAAGTCTAACGTATATGTGATAGGTTCCCACGTCACGTAGCTCATTGAAACTTCTCTTGTAGCATTCTAGAGATATTAAAGATCAGTGGGAGCATTAAGTGTCTTAATAATAACCTGCAATAGTTGCAAGAGGTGGGGGAGTGAAAATTTTAAATTTACACCTCTTGTACAAGACATCGCTCCATCACGACACTGTTCTATCAAACTTTATCTCCTTAAATCTAATGCTACTCTTACAAAAGTTTCATTGTTGCTTAATTGTGGGCACACTTAGATTTCTTACCTAAACTAACATAATCCTCAACAAGAGAAACTACAACAACTAACGTCATTAACTTGTTTCTCTATTAGAATTTGTTGGTCGTTACATATTGACTCTACGCATGCTGAGTTCCTAAAGATTTCTAAGGTCAGTAGGAGCAGTCAAAGTCCTTATCATGACTTGCAAGGAATACAAGAGGCGGGGGGAAGAGTGTCATTAAATTTCACTCCGAATTTAACTCCGATTACACCTCTTGTATACCATACTGCACCAACCCTTACAACTTAGAATGAAAATGATAGCAACCTAACCAAGAGCTAATCCATAAAACTGAAACTTCTAATAAACCCAATAATCAACTCAGGAGGTCATCTAGGTTTAAAAGCCTACTAACTTTGATGATTACATAACCTCCCTAATTGAAGTTGAAATGGATTTTGGAAAAGTTTACTGATCCTATCTCTTCAAATTAAGCCATTAGTGTCAATCAATCCTCTGAATGAAATAAAACTGTTTTCTAGTAAAACTGATTTTTTGTATTCTTATAACGTTTGGGATTTGATTGAATTACCTAAGAGTGTTCATAACTAAATCAAATCCTAATATAAGCGTTAAGACACAAAGGGGCATGATTGGTTGTCAAAGGTTGTACTCAGGAAGAGATAAATTATTAAAGAATCTTTATTACATATCTAACAAAAGATTTCTTTGAGGATCATCATTGTTCTAGTAGCTTATAATAGTTTTAAGCTACATTAGATGAACATTAAAACGATTTTCCCTAACAAATGGCTGACACACTTACATGTTCATTAGATAACAACCTAAAGTTTCAAACTGAAGGTTAAAGAACACTTTATTTGTAAGCCAATAAGATCCATGTATGGGTTAATGCAAACATCATAATGTGATGAAAAGCTAACGTAATTATTTTCATCAAGAATCAAGTGGATTAATGTACCTACCTCAAAATGAGTGGGAGCAACTAAAATAAACTTGTCTATATAGATGACATTCTTTTGACAAGTATATGTTACATAAGTCAAAGCATTGTTAACACAAACTTTGATATAATAGATCTTAGAGATGTCTCTTATGTAATAGATATCATAACGTACCGAGATAGACCCAATGGGACAATAGTTTCGTTCTATAAGTTTAACGTTAAATGGGTCCTTACATATGTAACAAAATACTGCTCTCCTTTAAAGGATAATAGGCTAAATGAGATTATTTCCTTACGCTTCATTAATTAGAAGCCTTATGTAAGTTTAAGTCTATACTCGTTTAGATATTACTCACATTGCAACACACTAGATATGTCTAGATTAATGTGTAGCATCTAATGGAGTATTACAATATCTTTAAAAGAAACGAGAGACTACAATTTAAATAAGAAGTGAGAATTAAAACCGGTTTATTACTCTAACTTTGTGATATTCAAAGATTATAAAATGTAATTTCGGGTATATCTTTATGTCAGCAGACAAAACCTATTTCATGGAGGAGTTATAATGCACTGATATTAACAACCTAAGTTATAATGACATAACATAGTCACTAAATGTTGTTGGAAATTTATCAGTGGACTCATAAGTTTATTAACTCCATATAAATTAATGTTTTGAAGAATTAGTGTGATAAAGTCAGCTACCATAACTCCTTGAACAGTAACAGTTCAAGAGGTGCTGCATTAAGTTTCGATACGCAATTAATTATTCGTTTATGAACGAATTGAGAAAACTAAGTTTTGTATCGAATACATTCATGATATGCTTAAGGATCCTATAACTGAAGGGCTATTACCCATAAGTCTTATTAAGAGAGCTCATAGACGGGTATTAATTAATGGCCATGCGCAATTGCATATCGTACTATGAATGTCTAAGTATTAGTTAATTTTTCCTCATCCGTTTGGTTTTGTATGTCTCTAAGAATATGTCAAGCTAGCATAATGGCATATAGACAAATATAGTTACAAATCAAACAAAGGGCTTATGCGTATTTTGATCATGACGATTAGGTTTTAAATTAAGGCTATAGTATGATTAATGGGGGTCCTGAGTCGCATAATGATTCAACGGCTGTATTTTTCTGCTATAGTACTTGTTTAAGGCTAAAATGAGTGTTAACTCCTGATCAGGCTTATCTAATACTCATAGTAAATGATTACTCGGCTAAGTGGGAGAATGTAAGATTAAATATATTACGTATTGGTATTTAATCTATAGCCATCATAATCATTTACATTATAGAGATCAAAATATATTAGAACCTATTAAATAATTAGTTGGTAATTGTTGATGGACCATATTACCCTTATTAACTAATTAGGGTTTCCTCCTGGGTGCTTATATAAGGAGACTTATGTGGAGGTTAAGGTGTTACTCAGTTACACAATCAGACACCCTATTAGCCATAACATCATAATGTTCGACCTCCCTCTCCTACAGCCGATACCCTTTTCGGTTTTCTTAGTCACCATCATTAGATTGCACCCTAAGGAGGAACCAGACCAAAACTGACAACTATGTCAAACACTATTGCTGCATCTACATCTGGATTCTCTGCTGGCCTGTACTGATGCAATCAAAGGTATGTTTTCATGTTTTCCTTCTTGTATAAACAGAACTGAACCAACAGCTAAAGTTAATTTTATACTATTGACATTGAGTGACTTATCGTCCAAAACAAACTATTTCTAATTCAAATTTCCTCTACATACTAATACTATATGTAAACATGAGTATCTTGTTCAATTTTTCCTACCAATTTCTCAATCTAGATGTTTTCATGTTCTTGTCCTTTATTTCGGTACCATATTCTTACTCCTAGTTACTAAAACTAAGTTAACTATCATATTACGAAAAACCATGTGGTATTGAGCACATAAATAATTCACAGCCACATATGAAATCCACAATATACGACATTAAAAACACACATTAAAATGCAAGCCATGAGAAATTGGTGCTAGCGATTTTGAGGAAGCAAGACAAAGGGAAAAAGAAGAAACGTTGACTAATTTACAACCAATATCATGACCAGACAGAGTAATCCAAACAAAATAAAAATATGCAACTCTAACTTATGAGTGGAAAGCAACACATGGCCAAATCGAGGTACAATGGTGGACGGAAACCGAAAAACAATACCAAACATCTTGTTTAATGTAGTAAAACTCATAGAGTAATTCCAATCAAATTTTAAATTTAAAGAAAACTTCTTTTTATGTTTCAAAGTTATAGATTCTCGACAATCTAAAAGCAAGGGTGAAATTATCTAGCCAAACATACTGTCATAAACAGTATTTTTCTCACTTATCTCTTTCTTCTTTCACTAAAGAAAAATGAATGAAACCAGTTTCCTTTAACTTCAAACAAACCGTAGCAATTATTTTCCAAACTCCGATAGCGATTTTTAGAAAATATGACAAAGGGGAAAAGAGAAACATTGACAAAATTACAACCAATGTCATGACCAATCAGCGCAATCTAAACACAACAAAAAAACAAAATCCTAACTTATGAGTAGAAAGCAACACATAGCCAAATCAAGGCGCAATGGTGAATGGAAACATGAAAACAATACCAAACATCATGTTTAATATGTTAAAATTTATAGAGTAAATGCATTTATGTTTTTAAATTTAAAAAAAAAAACTTCTTTTTATTTTTCCAAGAGTTATAGATTCTCAAAAATCTCAAAGCAAGGGTAGAATTATCTAGCCAAAAATCTTATCATAACAAGTATTTTCCTCATTTATCACTTTCTTCTTTCATGGAAGAAAAATTAATAACTCCCAAGCAATACAGGAAGTTTAACCAAGAATGGTCATACAAGCTTGTGCACAAATAATGATCATGCAATGGATCGTGATAAACAATTGTAAAATACAAGACTTCTTGAATACGAATGAAACAGGTATCCCCCCCCCCTCTTTTGTGGCTATTACAAGTGTTTTTTGGAGTGATTCCCAAACTTCAAGGGGTATTTTTAGGGCTGGAGAACCCCCTTGTGTTGTGAGAATCGTGTGATAGACATCTGTACAAACTTAAAACCCTAGCATGCATTGAATCATACATGATAGTCTTAATTTTGGGTAATTAGGGCATAATGTGCATTGTAAAGTCCAAATTGTCACGTGTATTGTATTGGTGGTCCTTGTGGGATTACCGGGTCACATGTTAGTTTATCTGGTACACACGAACGTTGGTGAAAATAGTCTCGATGCTTGGAAAGTATCACAATACGTTATTACATGTGTTATTGTGTAAATATACGTGTATATGTGTGTTTGGTGCTATATGTGATTTTACCGCATATTTTATTAATAAAGTAATACTAACCGGTATAAATACTCTTATTATTATCAAGACTACATATTTTTTAACTAATAATACTTGTATCAGTGAATGAAATCTAAAACAGTGTAATTGGAATGTAAATACTAGTTACAAGATCATCCAAATGAAACTTAGACTAGTAACTATTTGAGACACCATCATTACCACCTAACTACCTAAACCACTCCGCCCTTCCATTGTTTTAGGCCGAGCCCACCCCAAACACATTTCTTTTGATTTTTTAATGTGGAAACAATGCCCATTTTTAGCGTTGACCAAGGAGTTTTGAAAAGGTTGTAGTATAAAAGAACTTGTCTTCATTTATCTCATTCGCAAGTTTAACACCACTTGAACCCCCTCTCTTCCTCTCTTGGAGCCAGCCCCAAACACCCACACAAACACACCAATTTCTTTTTATTTTGGAGAAGATCTAGCAAGCATAAGCACTAATCAAGAGGATCCAAGGTGTTTGTAAGAAGGATATGGAGTTTGAAGCTTTGTTTCTCCATTTTCTCCCATTGCCTTGATTGCATTTTGTAAGAATCACTTTCGTATCTTTAGATCCTCCATAATATAGTATAGATTTGTGCATATTCACCCATGGATGATGAAATTCGTAAAGATTCGTTAAAAATAAAACTAATAAGTCTTGAAACATGAGTTTTTGGCAAAACATACTTGTTATACATGCTGAATGTTATTGATGCCTTTGACAAGTTCATGATATTTGACTTGATGTGGGAAAAATTGTGTGGAAATTGTATATAGAACTAGATATATATGTTAGTTTTAGTAAAGATGTTACATGTGTAACAATGGGTGCCTTCGAAAGGTATATGTCTATGTATGGATGATTTGGGATAAGTTGTATATATCTTAAACTAAATATATAGTTATTTCTTAGTTGAGAACTTTTTGATGAATATGGATTATTATTAAGCTTGGGAGATTATGTCAAAGTTATATCTTGGATAATTTATTAGAATTTTTTTAAAATAAAGACCTAAATCATGATTTTTGGGAAAATTTTACTATCTTGATAAATTATAGCATTTTGGGAAACTTTGGTGGAAACTAGTAGGCATTGTGGCTACAAGAAACTACAAAAACATGTATTTTTCTAGTAAAAATACCATCCTCAAGGGTTATAGATTTTGGGAATCATTTTATATTAAAATGGATATTTACATGTATAAGCATATATTTGGTAAAAATATCATGTTTTCAAATACTTTGAAGTATGTGGGATAACACTAGTTTATACTTGGAAATTGTTTGAAAAGATATAGTAAAAATAATATTAGATAAGATATACAAGTTGGCTGATAGAGATAAGATGTGCAAGTTGGAGTATAAGTGGCCAAGTTGTAATTATCTATTTTATTTCCTTTCTTATATATAGTATGCACATGTAAGTTTACAAGATGAGTGAATACAATGTAATATTTATAATTTCATGTGGTTTCTCAATGGGGTTTTCACCCCATTGGTCTCGTATTCCTCCTTTGTAGTTAATCATTAGTTCGAGCGTAATGTTTAAGTGTAAACATCATACCGGTTTAAGTTACCTCAATTTTTAACATGGTATCAGAACCCATGGTCTCTGGTTATGTGAAATTCATCTAGATTTTGTGAAAAAGAGTTGTATGTTATTCGAGCATATATGTTATTGCCCCGGATTCCTCTTTTGGGTTTGGATTTCTGCTCCAACTTCTGGTCCTCGACATCATAAATAATTTGATATCCTGCATCAAACATTTTGGACTAATATTTTTCTAAGTTTTTCCCAAAATTATGGACTTTTAAATCTTGGATTTATTTTCTTATCATGGATTTAAAAAAAAAAAAAAAGAAGTTCCAGATTATCTAGATTCTAGATTTTGGTTGAGTTTTGAATTTTGATTCCAATTCTAGGCATGTTTTATTCCAGATTTCTAATTTAACTTCTGGCTTCGCCTTTGTGTTTATTTGGTGTTCATCATTCAGACTGCGTGAAAAAGCAACAACTTGGAACCTTGGTCCTACATCAGATTCCTGTTTCTTTGTGTTTTGATCTAGAAAATCTTTCCAGAATTTCTGGTTCTGGTTTTCTACAAGCTTCTGGGTTTGGTTATGTATCTGGATAGTATCTAGACTTTTGGTTTCTTGGTCTTTGAACCTTGGTTTATATTTAGAACATTTGAACCACTAGCTGCCAGCATTGTTTGAACTCCCTGCTTGTTAATTTGAACCCTCAGTTTGTGTGACAACCCTCGTTTAGCCATGTTATTATCCGTACGATTAAATTACGTGCACTCATTTATATGAATCATATAAACTTACTTTAGCGATAACTAGACCATACAATGTGTTGTATATGCATGACTAGGCACGGTTTTAGTATGACTAGTAGAGAATAGTATCACCAAGAACACCTTAGGACAAATTCAAGTTAAAATGATCAACAGACAGCTTAAAATAACAAACAATGGTGATATACGAATTACAAAACAACAAAACCCTAATTTAACGAACGCGTCAAATTCTATCGAATTCTACTGTCATCTATGGATTTTATAACTTGTATGGACTATAAAAATATCTATTTTATAAACAATATTTTTATAGCATGGAAAAATTATCGTTTAATGCATTAAAAATAAACAATACATAAGCTTGTGTTTATACATGCTTAGTACAAACTATGTATTTATTTCATAAAAATACGCTAACTAATATCTATAATAAGATTTGGGAGCCTTAAATATATAGTTTTGAGGGGATAAGAACAATTGTATAGAGCCTTTAACATGTGCAAATGAGACCCATGTAAATACTTACAAAAGTACATGCCTTAAACTATCAAGTCTTATACGTAAGAATCTAATCATCACCATAATACCCTCCTCCCACTTTCCTCCTTCTCCATCTCGACTCTCTCTAATAGAAATAAAAGTACGAAACTGATAAATAATCCAAGTAACATAAAAAAGGATAGATAACAGGGTGAACAAGATACAGAAATCACCACTTAAACAACTCGTTGGGCAATCTAAACTTGAATCGAGATACAGAAAATCACTACACGATCCAACTTTAGGCTCCAAAGAACACCGTTCAAATTGCCAAATTTGAACTAGCAATGGAAGAATCAATTTTAACTCACAAATCCATTGAGATAAAATTAACACACAATTTTTAAAACTCATAAACTCACTGCCTTTGAATCATTCTCAAATTCAATACATATAGGATCCATACACTACCCCACGAAGCTTTAATCTAGGAAATAAAAATGAAAATAAACAACTATCTAAACATGGGAATTAAAGAAAATAAATTGGAACGAAAATAGAAAATAAAAACATGGCTCTAATTTGCTACATATGGATCAGATCATGGCGGGTCTTCGGGTTCAGATACGGGTAAAAATGTGACACAGTTAATCCATTTTAGTAACCGAACCTAATGTATATCATCCTCCCCTTCTTTAATGAAGTTTGTCCTCAAACTTGAATGCTTAGTCCCGCGATCATCAACATATTTGTGCATTTCCGGTTTCCAGGGTCAAACTATGTGAATTACTCTTGTTCGTTCCAACATATCAGTCGCTCAGTCTTCGTGTTTATGTCCAAGGGGGTTTGGGTCCTGGTGGAGGGAGATATAACTCGGGTGGATACAGGTGATTATCGGTCATTGGACATGTGAGGCACCAACAGAATGGTTATTCAAATGGTAACACTGGCCCAATGAAACTACCAATTAATATGTAGCACTTTTCTTTTCCATTGACAACAATAGCCTCAACTTGCATTTCATCATATTAATCGTCCTTGATTTTCATTCCTTGCATTTCTTTTAGTAGATATCCATGGACAGATTTTCTAGACTTGATTGTAGAATTTGTATTTAAGGTAGGACCCATATACTGCTCTACAATGGTTGTACTCTTTCTAATGATTGTAATTCTGGTTCGAGGGGAGTGCAAAGATCGGTTTTACGTTTTTGTTCTTCCTCTTGATCAGCAGTTGTGCCAAGAGCTCGTCTCACAAACGAACACTCTTGTTCATCGGGAATAAACATGTCTTCATCATACCAAGGCCCCTCATTATGTTGGGCATAAGTGAACTCTTCTGGGGCTTCGAACTCACAATTCTCATATTTCATGATTAGAGTAAGGAACTTTTTTTTGTGAAATGGTAAACAATCCAAAGTAGATTGTTTGAAGGATAACGAGTCAAAATGGATCGCTTTGGCTCTGATACCAAATAATAGAAATAAAAGTACGAAACTGATAAATAATTGAAATAAAATAAAAACGGATAAAGAAATCACCACTTGAACAACTCGTTGCGCAATCTAAACTTGAATCGAGATATAGAAAATCACCACACAATCCAACTTTAGGCTCCAAAGAACACTGTTCAAATTGCATAAATAACCAAATAAATAAAATACTTAGACTACCCAGAAAATTCCCAATTTTTTTAAAGATATTATTATTAAATAAAATAAGATTATACACCAAAAATCAAGTGAAACTTACTTGGGAAACTATGGTTTCGAATAATGGCTTTAAATTACATTTTAAAGACTTTTATGTACATTTTATTAACAAAAAATACTAAAAATATGAAAAATAATATTTTCTATAAAATTTTAAGGTCAAAAGTGATTTTTGGAATTTTGTGGAATTAATTGAATATATTGGAAGTTTTTTTCTAGTGAATTTCGGGTCTTTACGGGTATTTCAAATGCCTTTTATTTGAAAATCGAGATCTATAAATTACAGAAATGAAACCCTATTGATTTTTGTCTTCAACATAGTGTATTTTGATATTTCAAATAATGTTTTAAAACAAACCTAAGGTTTGGAGCCATTTTGGCAAAAAAAAAAAAGGGATAAAAATGGGAATAAACGGTAAAACCGACAAGTGTCGGGAACATAAACGACGAGCCCTAAACTTGTCACACTTTTTACAACACATTTACTTACCCAAGACTATTTGAAAGTTACTTCTTTAAAAACGTGAATACTTGGAAATTGTAAGACTATAAAATCCTAGTTTTATGAATAAACGTTAAACAGTTTCGTTTTACAAACAAACACCGATTAATAACCTTATATATACTATATACATTTGTTTTAGGGTAGAAGTCCTAGTCATATGTCATTTGGATTAGATCTAAGGTCTTATTATGCCTCTAGTTTTGTAGAAATTGGATACGACACGCACGATTAGCCGACGACTTCGGGGAGAAGCAGGAACATGAATACCATAAGTAACACGACCCAATTTTTATAATTGTTTTATATGTTTTTGGTGGAAATTCATGCTTTTAATATGGTCACTTTGGGATTCGAGTTTTGTTACCCTCTTACTTTCATAAGTGATGAGTGTATTGGATCTTTTGATTCTGGTTTTGTTACACTCTTACTTTCATGAGTGATGAATGTATTGGATCCTTTGAGCTACAAGATTCCATTGTGTTGTTGCTCTTGTTTGCATTGCAGTTGTTTCAGGGATATCCATTTCAACTTTTGTTGATTCATCTGATTGGGTTTGATATGTAAGTTGGATCTTTTGTACTACCGGGTTCCAATACGCTATGGTTTTGATGTGTTCACTGTTCTTGGTGGTGGCATGTTGATGTTGATGTTGATTTAAACTTCTTTGGTCTAAATTTGCATTGGGTCGTTTGCTTTCATCTTGTTCGATCTGTTGTCCTTGGTTTCAATATTCAAACAGTTGATGTTACTCTTTGGAAATGTCTTGTTTCTCTCCCGCCAATCAGCTTGTTTTGATGGACCCCTTGCTTCTGTTATGCTGATGATGATCCATATTTGGAGATTTTTTAGGAATTCACTAAATACTTGCATTGGAAGAAGAATTTGCTATGTATGTGACATGTTATGCATGATTGATGTCTATGCTCTAGCTTGAGGGAGTGTTAGAAAATATATAGTAAAATAATATTAGATAAGATATACAAGTTGGCTTATAGAGATAAGATGTGCAAGTTGCAATGCAAGTGACCAAGTAGTAATTATTTATTCTATTTCCTTACCTATATACCGTATGTACATGTAAGTTTACAAGATAAGTTAATACTATGTAATCTTATAATTTCCTATGTTTTCTCAATGGGGTTTTCACCCGATTGGTCTCGTATTAATCCTTTATGTTTACTTTGAGTTGATCATGAGTTCGAGTGCAATATTTAAATTAAACATCAGATTTGTTTAAGTTACCACATTTTCTAACAGAAACTATGTGTACATTTTATGTAAAAATATGTACACATGTGTATGTAATTGGATGAGAAATAAAAACCGACATGTTATTTTCGTGATTTTATATAAAAATAATATTTATTATTTTTACTACAAAACATGTCATGTTTGGGAAATAATTTGAATAAAAATAAATATATAAAATATATTGATTAGACGAAATGAAACGTGACATGAATTAATAATATGAATATTATTTGGATTCGGTTTGAAAGTAAAATGTGGATTTTGTGGCATAAGATTACAACTATATTGTGCTTATATTTATATTTATTTCTGGTTTAAACAAATATATTTGGGAAGTAAAGAAACACACCACCAACGAGTTGTCGAGTCAACTTTTGAGTCAAATATTTTGAAAAGTGTTAACACATCGTGTTGCGTTGGGTGAATTGAATACATGTCAAACATGTATGTGATAGACTTTAAATGGACCATTAAAAGTGTCTTATGAAACTTAAGTCACGTATAGGTTGAGTTGTTGCGCACAATTTTTGCAATATTTCATGCCTTTGCATTTGCTGGTCAGGTGAGTCCCACGGCCCCCTTTTACTTGTTTTGCTTTTAAAACATTTGGGGGAGAAATCATGTTAGAAACCTTTGAATGGAAATGAGTTGGATTGTAACACCCCAAAATGCATAAATGCTATAATACCGTTCTATTTTATTAGAAAGTTACTAAAACACCTTAGTATGAATAAGATAACTGTAACAACCATCGAAAAAGTCCATAAACGACTCGTAACCGAAACTCCAAGCACGCACGACGAGAACCAGCACGAAAAACGAAGGAATCATGCCTTCAACCACGTTATGCTACGCGAAGGTGTTAAAGTTGTTTGGTCGCGCGACGCGACGCACTTGTAAACCTTTTGAGACACGTGCCAGACACGTATCGTCCACGTGGTAGACCTACTTGTTAACTAATGCCAGCTAGGCCCTTCGCGCTACGCGAAGAAGTTATGCTAATTCGGTCGCGCGATGCGACGAGATGAAATTACAACTATAAAAGGGACGTGCATGGGACTTTAGAAATCGTTCAAAATTTTCTTTCTTTCCCTGAAGCTCTGCTATTCTACCCACTATACTCGAAGCACTAAAACTCTGCCCGATATCAGAGTAATAACTCAAGTCACTGGTACTGTACTTTATCATTTGTTGTGGGTTTTGATCTCGTGATTATCGTTAAAGTTGAATTGAGTTAATACACTAATACATGTGCATTGTGTGTTTAATTAGGAATGCAAGCATTAAACCAGCAGGCTAGTACAGACACCTTAAATCTGTAAAGTGAGTAATTCTATTTTATTAAATGCTTTCGAAACCCTAAATGTATTCTAGTTTTATTTACAGTGATTAAGTTTTTGTATTCTGAAATTACTGCCGGTATGTGGGGTTTTGTATACACTCCTTGATAAGCTTCGCTATTGGACAATTGAGGGCCAATAGTGATATGACCATAGTCACAGGAACTACCACCGAGTGACAAATACTGATTGAGTAATTGAAAGATATAAACAAATGTAAAAACCCTTAGTGCTGTAATTATAACAAAAGTGTTTTTGAATAACTGAATGAACTCACTAGTATTTTTCGCTGACCAAATGTTTTTAAAACGCGTTTCAGGTGATTTACTGTGAAAAGAAGAAAAGTTCTATGAAGTACTCAAGAATAAATAAGTGGTTATGTAAACCTGAATAAAACATGGTTTTGTAATCAAGAACTTATCCTCGTGAAAATCATCTATGTAAATACGGGTTCTACCGCACAGTTTAAGAAATGAAGAATTAGTGTTTTAAAACTCTGATATTTTTCCTGACACCCGATCCTGATAAGTTTTCTACTGCGATAATTTAATAAACACCGGTACCACTTGTATCTGTTCACGGCTCCCGATCAGGGTACGGTCGGGGGTTGTGACAATAACTAATAGAAATTAACTTAGTTATTCTAATTTAATCTTTAACCTAAAATGGAAGTTAAATTGTGAATGAAATAATATGTGAACAATTAGGAGGAACTAAATGTGAACTTTGGAAAATTTAGTAAAAGAAAAAGAAAGTGCAGGAAGTTTTTGTGTGTGTGCGCGGAGATATAGAGAGGAGAGAAGAAGAAAACTCTTCTCCCTCAACAAACAAGGAGTCAACAAATTGAAAGTGTTCTAGGACTGAAATCAAATGCATGAAATAAGATTCTTGGTCATCTAAGTATTCTTAACATAAGGTAGGTTGAATTTTATGATTTAGTGATCTTGAATGAAGGGAGTTGCAATCAATCCACAAGTTCATGTGAAATTAGTATGATTATGAGGTAGAAGTTATAACAACCCTCCTAAAAATCCCTTACAAACACCCTAGACACCTTAAAATATACCCCGTATATGAGAAACGGCCCTAAATTTCATTTATATTAATAAAAATTATATAAAAACAAATATATTAGTCCCTCACGGGGCGTGACAACCCGGTGACTTTCCGGTCACCTGTGAAGTCACATGTCCCACTGCGTGTCGAGACTAGTATGCTGACTAGTCAAAGCTAGAACCTACCCTACCTTACTCGCGGGCCGCGAAGAAGACAGGGGTGGGCGTCGCGGGGCGCGAGCCGCCTCTCATCCGTCCTATAAAAGGGGCTTCAAGCCTCAGTTGTTCGACGTTCAGAATTTTCTTTCTCTTTCAAATCTCTAGTGCTATAATACTCGGGTATTATACCCCCTAAAAAGCGAAGCTCTGCCTCGTTATAAGTATTATGACCCCCGATCACGTATTTATTACCCTACCCGATTGATCTAGGGCTCCTTAACATATGTCAAGGCTCTACCTGACTCAGTCGTTGGAGTTCTGTCTTGTGTTGTATGGCTAATGTGATTTGGGTTATCTTACTAACACGTGTGCAATGTTTATTTTTAATAGATAATAACCAGTATAAGCAACAGGAAGCTATAGTTTTATCTAAGTCAACAATGTGAGTACATTCTCTTTTCTAACAAATTGTTTTTACAAAACCTTAAATGTTTTCAATTATAATTAATAGTGATTGAGTCTATGTATTCTACAATTGTTGCCGGTATGTTGGGGTTTTGTATGTCACACCCCGGCCGCGTGTAACATGCAACCGCGGCGGAAACGCCGGGGAGTGTTGTGGACAGAATTAATTGTTATACAACCATGGAAATTAAAGTTACATTTTATTTATTAAACAAGGGTGTTACATTGTCTTAAAAGGAAGTACAGAATTCAAAACACAGTTATTCTAGTTCTATCTTCAGTTTTTAGTCTCTAAGGCACAGGTCCGCCCTAGTGTCGTGTTCATCGTCCTATGGAATAGCTCCTGAAAACACATGTGAAAGTAGGTACGTCAGCATAAAAATGCCTGTGAGATACATAGTTTTTGTGAAAATGGGATTCATGACTTGAGCTTAAAGAAATGTTTAATAACAGTCAGTCATGAACCTTGTAATTTGTTTTGCTTTGTAAACCATTTGAAAAACGATAACATCAAACGATATGTATAGATAAGTGCAAGGTTAAACGAATAACCAAGTAAAATGAGTTGAATAAGATAAGTTGTTTGTGAAAATAATGTCTTGTGAAGAATATGTTATTTATGTAAAATGTAATGTGTCTAAACTGAAATGGCTTAGATAACGCCACGATATGTAATATTATACAAACATTTATATATAGGAAGTACCAGCGGCGTATCCACCATGTTTGTATCATATTACATACGCCACGTTACTTAAATCATTTACCCAAACCAATCCACCATGTAAATTGTTCATGTGTAAACCAAATGTCAAGTGTTATTGTAAACCATGTCAAATGTTTATGTTCAAATGTAAACCACCAAATGGGTGTATGTCAATATCGACGTGTTTATGTTCAATGTAAATCATGTAATGTGCATCCCAAAATGTATCATGTATGGTAAGCGAAATGTATCAACTTAAACCATTTGTAAAATGCACAAAACAAGTCGTTGAAGTAACACGTGGTTTAAATCAACGTTATGTTCTGCGGAAAATGCATGCTCTATTGATATTAACATTTATGTGGTATTGTAAGCTATGCATACATCCAAGCCTTGAGACTGTGGCGATAAACCCTTAAACAAATTAAAGGTTTATCTAAGTTATGTATATCGAATTCGGTCATTCCTTCCAGTCCTATCAAACCCAGGACTTCAGGAATGGGAGTTGTCAATTCCTATGGTACCACTACCTACTAACGAACGGCGTAGCTAATGTTAATGAATGTATTGTCCCATGTTAAACAAACCAAATGTCATAACAAAATGAAGGCATGTGATGTAAACAATTGTACTAAGTATGCTAAGTAAACATACGAAGCAGAAATGTTCATGTAAATCAATGTGCCCATATGCTGAGTAAACACATGCAGCAGAAATGTTCATGTAAATCAATGTGTCCATATGCTGAGTAAACATATGCAACAGAAACGTTCATGTAAAGCAATGTGTCCATATGCTGAGTAAACATATGCAACAGAAATGTTCATGTAAATCAATGTGTCCATATGCTGAGTAAACATATGCAACAGAAATGTAATGTAAATCAATGTACTAAGTACGCACACAATGGGCATACATAGCATAAAATGTAATGAAATCGTGTACTATAATGTACTAATAACATAGCAGGCATATTATGTGGAAACATGGAAAGCATGAATGTAACAGATAGGCGCATGTGTTTAACCCCAAAACAGTTTGGAAAACAGTAAAAGAGGGGTTCTATGTACTCACCTGAGATTGCTTTGAGTTCCTTGTATAATAATCAGATGGTGCTAAAGATCACGGAATATCAACGACACCTAATAGGTAGCTTATGTTAATATACCGGACCAAATCGGAAGGATCGGACAGTACGCGGGTTCGAAAACCAACCGAGTATGGAGACTCGTGTAATATGGTTTAACAAAGCCTACATACTAAAATGAAACTTAACCTAAGTGCTTACGGTCCATCACGACCTGTTTAGGTAGCTTATGCTACCCTAACGCGTCGTTCGCGTAGAACGCGTTCGGAACGCCTAACATCGTGACCACAAGGTATAAACTCGGAAGGTTATAGCTATGGTCACCTAATGTGTTTGGTCGGATCCTAAAGATCGACCAAATGGGTCGGGTTCGAAAGTATAAGCGATGGTTTAGATCGCTTACCTTACGACCCTATATAAGCACTATACTAAACGTGACGAGCTAAGCATGTTAGAACATGCTTAACTAAGTTTAGAAAACAGGTTTGACATCAAAACAAACGGCTTTGATGCCCACGAGTAGTTTGGTTACAAAATATGCAAGAATGCACATTTTGGCCGAAACTACGACTCGTCACTGAGCCTAGATAACGTGGTGATCAGTAGGTATGGTCACTATGGACCATAACCATCGTGATCACGCTCACGTTATGAAGTTCCATGAACTTCGCATCGACCATAAGCTGGTCAATGCAGAAAGTCAACAAAACGTTGACTTTCGGACTCGAAAAGCGAATAAAAGAGCGAAAGAAGACTTACGGAGGGTCCCCGAGTGCTAATCTAGATCAAATAGCTCAGGTATGAAACAATGGTTCCAACTTAGAGCTTTAGATCTGATTCTTGTGGGTTTTTACACAAAAGGGGGGGGGGTATTTATAGGAAAAGTGGAACCGTTAGGATCGTTTATCGAATATCGTGTCGCGATCTCGTGCGTACACTTGTCAAAATGTTGTGGTAAGTCAGAAAATGCCCCTTGGCTCTTGATTGGGTGAAAGGGCATCGCCCCTTGATCGAACGAAAGGCCAACTGCATTAAATGCATACATTGAATCTGTCTGATAGTCCCACGCGGCCCGCATCAGGATATGCAAAAACTCAGGCGGGCCGCCTGAGCCCGTCTGATCTGCATATACTTTGAAAAATGACAGTTTTGGTCCCTGTTGCGTATTTAAGCCATTTCCGACACTTCTAAGACCCGTAAAGCCAACTTTAAGGCCCTAAAATGATGCCTAAACATTGTGGACATGAAACATGCTCAAAAATGTGTCGGATGTTGGTTCGTTTGGCCGTACGATCGCGGTGTTCGCTTAATTACGACGGAATGCGCATAAGTGTGAAAGACGATCCAAATGACGCGACGAATGGATTTTTCTCATGCCAAACACTAAGGCATAATATAAGGATGCTTACATAAATTTTTGGATGTCCGGATGTATTCAGAACGTAAGTTATGCGCGAAAGTGCAAACTTATGCACTTTTTGACACTTTTAGTCCCTGAATGATCCAAAAGTTTGTTTTAGCATACCAAACCTCTCAAAGCCTATTTCTAAGCTATGTAAAGGATATTTATGGTATGTTTAACTTATGGACATGTTCCGGAATGTTCGTTACAGTTCCAATTGGCATACTTTCGCAGTTTGTCAAGTTTAGTCCCTGTAAGCGAATTAACTTGTTTTTGCTATACCAAAGCCTTCAAAACTTATTTCTAAGTTATGTAAAGGTTATTTAAGGTACGTTGAGTATATGTTGATGTTCCGGAGTATTTGTCGCATTAAACTGAGTACGTTTACGCACCAGTTTGCGTATAATTCTCTAGAAAGCGATGTAGAGTTTGAATTTGAACAAAAGTCAAAACATGAAAAATGTAAAACACAACCAAACAAACATTGGGATCAAATAACATTATTTTATTGATAATTGAACTGTTCACAATGATTACAAGCACAAATGTTACAGTCTCCCCTACTTGTGGAAATTTCGTCCCGAAATTTATTTAGAGGAAACTGATGGAAAAAGATGCGGATATTTTGCCTTCATTTGATCTTCACGTTCCCAAGTAAACTTGGGTCCACGCTTAGATTCCCAACGAACCTTGACCAAAGGAATGCGCTTGCGTTTAAGCCACTTGACTTCACGTTCCATGATTTCTACCGGTTTCTCAACAAATTTCAGTGTTTTATCAACACGAATTTCGTCAAGCGGTATGTGGAGGTTTTCATCAGCTAAACACCTCTTGAGATTGGACACGTGAAAGGTTGGATGAACATTTCCAAGTTCAGGAGGTAACTCAAGTCTATAGGCTACCTTGCCGATTCTTTCGACGATCTTAAATGGTCCAACGTATCTAGGTGCAAGTTTTCCTTTCTTTCCAAATATGATCACACCTTTCCAAGGTGAGACCTTAAGTAATACACGATCACCGACTTGAAAATCCAAGGGTTTGCGTTTTAGGTCCGCGTAATTCTTCTGACGGCTCCTAGCTGTCTGAAGGTTATCACGAACTTTCTTTACCTTATCTGTTGTCTCTAAAATGAGGGCAGGTCCAGTAAGTTGAGCCTCGCCAATCTCATTCCAGCAGACTGGTGAACGACATTTTCGACCATAGAGAGCCTCGAAAGGAGCCATGTTGATGCTGGAGTGATAACTGTTGTTGTAGGAGAATTCAATCAATGGAAGATGTGAATCCCAACTACCACCAAAATCTATCACACAAGCTCTAAGCATATCCTCCAGTGTCTGGATTGTTCTTTCAGATTGACCATCCGTTTGCGGATGATAAGCTGTGCTCAAATTAAGTTGGGACCCCATAGCAGATTGCATGGTTCTCCAAAAATGAGAAGTGAAACGAGCATCCCTGTCAGAAATGATGTTCAAAGGAACACCATGTCGTGCTACAATTTCATCCACGTAGATTTGAGCAAGTTTGTCAGCCGAAAAATCCTCACGGATTGGCAAGAAATGCGCTGACTTTGTAAGACGATCAACGACTACCCAGATGGCATCGTGACCTTTCTTTGTGCGCGGGAGTTTGGTAATGAGGTCCATAGTAATGTTTTCCCATTTCCAAACTGGGATCTCTGGTTGCTCCAATAAGCCAGCAGGACGCTGATGTTCAGCCTTAACCTTAAGACAAGTAAGGAATTTTGATACGTATAAGGCAATGTCTTTCTTCATACCAGGCCACCAATACTGAATACGAAGATCCTTATACATCTTATCTGAGCCAGGATGAATAGAATAACGAGACTTATGGGCTTCATCCATAAGCAAGGTACGAAGATTATCTTGGCTTGGGACCCACAAACGGTCCATGAAGTAATATGATCCATTGTCCTTCAGCTCTAGAGCAGGAGTTATGTGATAAGGAAATTCCTTATCCATTAAACCTTGTGAAACACAAGCTTGTTGAGCCTGAGAAATACGGGCTTGGATATCGGTTTGAATAACAGATTGGACACGTACACAATGAAGCTTAGTACGTTCCTTGCGACTTAATGCATCGGCTACGACATTCGCCTTACCAGGATGGTAGCGAATTTCGCAGTCATAGTCGTTTAGAAGTTCAACCCAACGTCTTTGCCTCATGTTGAGTTCCTTTCGATTGAAGATATGTTGAAGACTTTTGTGGTCAGTGAAAACCACACATTTTGTACCGTACAAATAGTGTCTCCAGATCTTAAGAGCGAAGACAACTGCACCTAACTCAAGATCATGAGTGGTGTAGTTTTTCTCATGTATCTTCAACTGCCTTGATGCGTATGCTATGACTTTGTTTCTTTGCATCAGGACGCAGCCAAGACCCAATTTAGATGCATCGCAATAAACGACGAAATCATCATTGCCCTCAGGCAATATTAGGACAGGCGCGTCGCAAAGCTTTTGTTTCAAAGTCAGAAACGCTTCCTCTTGTTTGACTCCCCAATCAAATGGCTTGTTCTTCTGAGTTAGAGCAGTTAGAGGAACTGCAATCTTTGAGAAATTCTCAATGAAGCGGCGGTAATAACCCGCCACACCAAGGAAAGAACGAACTTCAGTAGGAGTAGTAGGCGTATCCCAATCCTTAATGGCACTGATCTTGGAGGGATCCACATGTATACCTTGTTCGTTGACAATATGTCCTAAGAATTGAACTTCTTTAAGCCAAAATTCACACTTGGAGAATTTGGCGAAAAGCTGCTCTTTCTTTAGGAGTTCCAATGTAAGACGTAGATGTTGCTCATGATCAGCTTGCGTCTTAGAATAAATCAAGATGTCATCAATGAAAACGATGATGAACTTATCTAAATAAGGCTTGCAGACCCTATTCATTAAGTCCATGAAAACAGCAGGAGCATTCGTCAAACCGAATGGCATGACTGTGAACTCATAATGTCCATAACGAGTACGGAACGCTGTCTTTGGAATATCTTCTTCATGCACACGGAGCTGATGATATCCGGATCGAAGATCAATCTTCGAAAAATAAGAAGCGCCTTGCAATTGATCAAAGAGATCATCAACGCGAGGTAGGGGATATCGATTCTTGATGGTAAGCTTGTTAAGCTCGCGATAATCGATACACATCCTAAAAGATCCATCCTTCTTCTTTACAAAAAGAACAGGAGCACCCCAGGGTGAAAAGCTAGGACGGATAAAACCTTTGTCGGAGAGTTCCTGCAGCTGTTTAGATAATTCTTGCATCTCTGACGGTGCAAGACGGTATGGAGCTCTGGCAACGGGATTTGCACCAGGTACGAGATCAATACGGAACTCGACTTGGCGTGCTGGAGGTAGACCAGGTAAGTCTTCAGGGAATACTTCGGAATAATCCCGAACGACAGGAATATCTGAAATAGACTTACCCTTGCCCTTATCTGCTGTAACATGTGCTAAAAAGGCTACATAGTGCTTTCGCAGATACTTCCGTGCTTTAAAACAGGACATGAGTTTGAGACCACCGGCAGGCTTCTCACCATGGATCTGTAGGATCTCACCTGTCGATAGCGGTACACGAACAATCTTCTCAGAACAAACTATCTCTGCACGATGCTTGGATAACCAATCCATTCCCACTATAACGTCGAAGCTTCCAAGTTACATTGGCGTGAGGTCAATAGGAAAAATATGGTCGTTTAGATTCAACTGGCAGTTGCGCAGAACAGAATTTAGAACGATGGGTTCACCACTGGCAACCTCTACTGTCAAAGGTTTACCTAGTTTCGTTCTAGACACGCGAAGCATTGTCTCAAAAGACAATGACACAAAGCTCTTGTCGGCACCCGAATCAAAAAGAACAGATGCTGGCTGATTATTAATAAAGAACGTACCGTTCACCACCTCGTTGTCTGCTTGTGCTTCTTGTGCATTCATGTTAAAGACTCGACCTCGAGCCGGTGCCGGATTCTGGTTTGCATTCTGGTTCTGGTTGACTAGTCTTGGACACCGATTTCTGTAGTGGGTCAGATCCCCACAATTATAACATGCACCTGGTGGGTAGTTTGGTCGTGCAGCCTGACCCTGTTGCTGAGCAACCTGTTGAGCAGGGTTCTGGACTGCGTGATTCTGAGCAAACCGACAAACATCGGCAAGATGACCCGATTTCCCACAGTTAGTACAGAAACGGCACTGATATTGTGGCTGGTGGTGACTGTTGCATCGATTGCACAAAGGTGCACTTCCTGAGTAGGGTTTCTTTGCTGGAGGCTGTGCGGCTTGGTTGGGAGCTGCCTGGTTAGCTTGGGCAGTTACAGCAAAATTTTGGGAAGCCTTACGCTTCCTTGACCCCTTTGAGGAACCAGAATCCTTCCCCTTCTTGTTTTGACCTTTCTTGCTATCTTCCTTGTCAGCCGACTGTTTCTTGCCCTTGTCACCCTTCCTGTGTAGCTTATTCTTCCGAATCTGCGACTTAGTCAGTGTCGCTGATAACTCCATTGCCTGACGGAGTGTGGTAGGGTTGCTACCAGTGAGAATGTCTTGTACTGAGTCAGGTAGGCCGTCGATGTACCTTTCGATGGCCTTATCGAGTGGGGTAACCATAGTTGGTCAAAGAAGACTCAACTCCTCAAACCTATCCGTATAAGCCCTGTGCTCGCCACTATCTTGCTTCAAAACATCAAATTCTTTCTCCAACGCTCGTTGCTCATGACGAGGACAAAACTCCCTCATCATAAGAGCTCTCAGTTCAGCCCATGTTTGAGCTAGAGCAACTTCTGCACCTTGATCTCTCATAACCCCATTCCACCATGTAAGAGCCCTCTTCTGAAACACGCTTGAAGAAAACTCGACCTTGCGATTGTCAGGACACTGCACATGACGGAAAGTGTTCTCGATGCTCTCGAACCACTGAAGAAGCCCAGTTGCTCCCTCAGAACCACTAAACTTGAGTGGCTTAGCCGAGCTAAAATCCTTGTATTTGCATGTACCATTGTTGTTGTTGTTGGCCTGGTTCCATTGAGCAAAGAGATTCGGAAATTGAGCAGCCATCTGCTGCGCAATAATCTCCGCCAGCTCGGCAGTAGCTATCTGGTTGTCGCGTCGAGGAGGCATTCTAGAAGAGAAAACATGAAATGAAACGAGTGAGATGATTGGATGAAGAGAATGAGATGAAGTAAAATCAACAAAAGCAAAGATGGCGGTTATGCATCGCAAAGCAAATAAGCGACATGAAATGTCTAGTCAAAGTAAATGGGTCAGGATTAGTGTATCGCGAAGACATGCTCGCCTATAAGTGAACACTCACCCCAAGAGTTCCCAGGTAAGAGTGACTGGTCCGATTATGTGGATTTGTACGAACACTCTAGCCTTAGACAGAAAACCCAGGGTACAGGCATTCACTCTTCCAGTTCGCACGTGTTCACACTATTAACCCAAAACTTTGACGGGATTTTTGAAATCCAAAGAGGTTCAAAACCATATAACAGAGGGTTCAAAACCTTATAACAGAGGGTTCAAAACCTTATAACAGAGGGTTCAAAACCTTATAACAGAGGGTTCAAAACCTAGTAATCAATCATCCTAGAACAGATGATTAATTTTCAAAGCGGATTCGGAACCGAAGTTCCCGTTGTGGTTATCACCTAAGGATAGGTGATGTGCATGTTTTAAACTCTAAACACAAGATAACTTGTGTTAGGGTCCTAGAAAGTTATAGTCTAGGTCAAAGCATTACTAATAACCTAATTCCCTATAACCAATGGCTCTGATACCAACTCTTCTGTCACACCCCGGCCGCGTGTAACATGCAACCGCGACGGAAACGCCGGGGAGTGTTGTGGACAGAATTAATTGTTATACAACCATGGAAATTAAAGTTACATTTTATTTATTAAACAAGGGTGTTACATTGTCTTAAAAGGAAGTACAGAATTCAAAACACAGTTATTCTAGTTCTATCTTTAGTTTTTAGTCTCTAAGGCACAGGTCCGCCCTAGTGTCGTGTTCATCGTCCTATGGAATAGCTCCTGAAAACACATGTGAAAGTAGGTACGTCAGCATAAAAATGCCTGTGAGATACATAGTTTTTGTGAAAATGGGATTCATGACTTGAGCTTAAAGAAATGTTTAATAACAGTCAGTCATGAACCTTGTAATTTGTTTTGCTTTGTAAACTATTTGAAAAACGATAACATCAAACGATATGTATAGATAAGTGCAAGGTTAAACGAATAACCAAGTAAAATGAGTTGAATAAGATAAGTTGTTTGTGAAAATAATGTCTTGTGAAGAATATGTTATTTATGTAAAATGTAATGTGTCTAAACTGAAATGGCTTAGATAACGCCACGATATGTAATATTATACAAACATTTATATATAGGAAGTACCAACGGCGTATCCACCATGTTTGTATCATATTACATACGCCACGTTACTTAAATCATTTACCCAAACCAATCCACCATGTAAATCGTTCATGTGTAAACCAAATGTCAAGTGTTATTGTAAACCATGTCAAATGTTTATGTTCAAATGTAAACCACCAAATGGGTGTATGTCAATATCGACGTGTTTATGTTCAATGTAAATCATGTAATGTGCATCCCAAAATGTATCATGTATGGTAAGCGAAATGTATCAACTTAAACCATTTGTAAAATGCACAAAACAAGTCGTTGAAGTAACACGTGGTTTAAATCAACGTTATGTTCTGCGGAAAATGCATGCTCTATTGATATTAACATTTATGTGGTATTGTAAACTATGCATACATCCAAGCCTTGAGACTGTGGCGATAAACCCTTAAACAAATTAAAGGTTTATCTAAGTTATGTATATCGAATTCGGTCATTCCTTCCAGTCCTATCAAACCCAGGACTTCAGGAATGGGAGTTGTCAATTCCTATGGTACCACTACCTACTAACGAACGGCGTAGCTAATGTTAATGAATGTATTGTCCCATGTTAAACAAACCAAATGTCATAACAAAATGAAGGCATGTGATGTAAACAATTGTACTAAGTATGCTAAGTAAACATACGAAGCAGAAATGTTCATGTAAATCAATGTGCCCATATGCTGAGTAAACACATGCAGCAGAAATGTTCATGTAAATCAATGTGTCCATATGCTGAGTAAACATATGCAACAGAAACGTTCATGTAAAGCAATGTGTCCATATGCTGAGTAAACATATGCAACAGAAATGTTCATGTAAATCAATGTGTCCATATGCTGAGTAAACATATGCAACAGAAATGTAATGTAAATCAATGTACTAAGTACGCACACAATGGGCATACATAGCATAAAATGTAATGAAATCGTGTACTATAATGTACTAATAACATAGCAGGCATATTATGTGGAAACATGGAAAGCATGAATGTAACAGATAGGCGCATGTGTTTCACCCCAAAACAGTTTGGAAAACAGTAAAAGAGGGGTTCTATGTACTCACCTGAGATTGCTTTGAGTTCCTTGTATAATAATCAGATGGTGCTAAAGATCACGGAATATCAACGACACCTAATAGGTAGCTTATGTTAATATACCGGACCAAATCGGAAGGATCGGACAGTACGCGGGTTCGAAAACCAACCGAGTATGGAGACTCGTGTAATATGGTTTAACAAAGCCTACATACTAAAATGAAACTTAACCTAAGTGCTTACGGTCCATCACGACCTGTTTAGGTAGCTTACGCTACCCTAACGCGTCGTTCGCGTAGAACGCGTTCGGAACGCCTAACATCGTGACCACAAGGTATAACCTCGGAAGGTTATAGCTATGGTCACCTAATGTGTTTGGTCGGATCCTAAAGATCGACCAAATGGGTCGGGTTCGAAAGTATAAGCGATGGTTTAGATCGCTTACCTTACGACCCTATATAAGCACTATACTAAACGTGACGAGCTAAGCATGTTAGAACATGCTTAACTAAGTTTAGAAAACAGGTTTGACATCAAAACAAACGGCTTTGATGCCCACGAGTAGTTTGGTTACAAAATATGCAAGAATGCACATTTTGGCCGAAACTACGACTCGTCACTGAGCCTAGATAACGTGGTGATCAGTAGGTATGGTCACTATGGACCATAACCATCGTGATCACGCTCACGTTATGAAGTTCCATGAACTTCGCATCGACCATAAGCTGGTCAATGCAGAAAGTCAACAAAACGTTGACTTTCGGACTCGAAAAGCGAATAAAAGAGCGAAAGAAGACATACGGAGGGTCCCCGAGTGCTAATCTAGATCAAATAGCTCAGGTATGAAACAATGGTTCCAACTTAGAGCTTTAGATCTGATTCTTGTGGGTTTTTACACAAAAGGGGGGGGGGTATTTATAGGAAAAGTGGAACCGTTAGGATCGTTTATCGAATATCGTGTCGCGATCTCGTGCGTACACTTGTCGAAATGTTGTGGTAAGTCAGAAAATGCCCATTGGCTCTTGATTGGGTGAAAGGGCATCACCCCTTGATCGAACAAAAGGCCAACTGCATTAAATGCATACATTGAATCTGTCTGATAGTCCCACGCGGCCCGCATCAGGATATGCAAAAACTCAGGCGGGCCGCCTGAGCCCGTCTGATCTGCATATACTTTGAAAAATGACAGTTTTGGTCCCTGTTGCGTATTTAAGCCATTTCCGACACTTCTAAGGCCCGTAAAGCCAACTTTAAGGCCCTAAAATGATGCCTAAACATTGTGGACATGAAACATGCTCAAAAATGTGTCCGATGTTGGTTCGTTTGGCCGTACGATCGCGGTGTTCGCTTAATTACGACGGAATGCGCATAAGTGTGAAAGACGATCCAAATGACGCGACGAATGGATTTTTCTCATGCCAAACACTAAGGCATAATATAAGGATGCTTACATAAATTTTTGGATGTCCGGATGTATTCAGAACGTAAGTTATGCGCGAAAGTGCAAACTTATGCACTTTTTGACACTTTTAGTCCCTGAATGATCCAAAAGTTTGTTTTAGCATACCAAACCTCTCAAAGCCTATTTCTAAGCTATGTAAAGGATATTTATGGTATGTTTAACTTATGGACATGTTCCGGAATGTTCGTTACAGTTCCAATTGGCATACTTTCGCAGTTTGTCAAGTTTAGTCCCTGTAAGCGAATTAACTTGTTTTTGCTATACCAAAGCCTTCAAAACTTATTTCTAAGTTATGTAAAGGTTATTTAAGGTACGTTGAGTATATGTTGATGTTCCGGAGTATTTGTCGCATTAAACTGAGTACGTTTACGCACCAGTTTGCGTATAATTCTCTAGAAAGCGATGTAGAGTTTGAATTTGAACAAAAGTCAAAACATGAAAAATGTAAAACACAACCAAACAAACATCGGGATCAAATAACATTATTTTATTGATAATTGAACTGTTCACAATGATTACAAGCACAAATGTTACATTGTATACATTATTTGGAATCCGTTACTATTGGACGATGAGTTTGCCAATGAGTAACATGACCCATAAGTCAGGACTGACAGTACTGAATGAGTATATTGGTAGATATATACATTGTAATCGCTCTCAATACTATAAAGTTATAAAAGCTGTTTTGATTAAACTAGGATGCACTCGCCAGTATTTCTTGCTGATAAAACCTTTTTAAAACGCGTTTCAGGTAACTTAGTGTGAAGCCAATAGTTGTCAGCTGGAGATCACTGAAGGCTTAAAAAAGTGGCTATACAAGTTACCTAAATAAAAAAGGGGATTATATTTTCAATAATTAGGGTTTATCCCTATAAATGTATTGTAAACAAAACATAGGTTTTATCCCATTTATTTATTATAAAAATATGGTGTTTTAAATTCTGATAGTTAATTCCTAACTACGGTTCTGATGAAAAATTTTCCACTGCGTAATTAATAAAACCGATACCATCTGGCTGGTTCGCGGCTCCCGCTCCCAGGGTGGGGTCGGGGGCTGTGACAGAAGGTGGTATCAGAGCCAAGTCACTGGTTTAGGTCATTTAGGTGTTCTTCTAATACCTAAACCTTAAACATTTATGTTAGGAAATTAATACCTTATGTATTATTCTGTGAAAATAAATTCTTAATATTTATATTATGATTCTATTACCATTTTAACAAATTGTGAATTCCCAATATGTGTAACCAATATCTGTATCTTACAGTTATGCCATGTTTAACATTATATATATAATGGTGATATATAAATAATGTTATGTCTTATTAAGTTTTTGTGATATATTATATATGTCATACCCGTATATTTATATGAATATAATTCAATATAAATTTTATAACATTGTCATAATATTATGATATTAACATTAATATCTTAATCAAAGATATTAATATTGGATAACACAATTCAGGTATGATACCTCTAAAACATTATAATATAAGATATTATTGATACGAGTAATATGTTTTATGGCTTTTGATATAACCTATAATTTTACTCGACTTAAACATATATATTTTTGTCAAAGTTATGACAAAACATATAATTATATTAATTTTGTTAAAATATAATATCTTAGCATACTTAAAACATGTTTATTGTTTAATATAATAATTAAAACCAGGATTTTCATAATAACACTATGAAAATATTATATTTTATTTCATATACTTTTGTTATATCCATATAAGCACATGCACATTTTTATACACCTGGAAAATGTGCAAAATATTTTATATTTTATAACATGTATTAATGAAATAAATGATACTTCATACAATAGTAATATGTACAAAAACATTTGATACTGTATAACTATATGGTTATAAAAAATATGTATGTGACACATATATATCAACAGGAAATAGCTTAAGAATTTGTACCATTTAATGGTTTAACTCATCTCTTAAACAATATTTGAATTATATATATATATTCTAATACAGGAATACTACTTTATTACTTAATACATTAAGAATCAAATTTAGAAACGCCAAACTTTGTATTATCTATTAAAATACTTCTTTGAATAAATAAATACGATAAATTAAGAATCAAGTCTTAATATTTTACAACCAATATGGTTTAACTCTCTGGTTTAAAAAAAAACTAATACATAATTTTTTTCTAATTCTTTTAGTTATCCACCCTTTTTATTCCAAAATATTATGTTCAATAAATTTAACTGAAATTTATTTCATTATACTATTACTATTGTTATTATAAAAGAATGAATGAAGTTATGGAAATAAACAGGATAACTAATACCATCAGTTATATAATTGGATTGTTATAAAAATGATTTAGTATTTTATATACATATGTATATATATATATATATATATATATATATATATTACAGGAAATTTGAAATTTTTATATACATATGTATATACAGAACAAAATTTCTTGATAATATACACAATATAATAATCAAATATCTTTTGTAGAAAAACAAGCATTTATATAGCAGAAGAAACAAACCTACATGTTTACTCAGAACCTATGATTTCTTAACCAATACCCGCATTCAACCCAAAAGAAACCTTAAGAATACCCGTACTAGCACCAAATCTAAGGAAATAATGGTGTGCCAATTCATACAAAACCCTTATCTTCAGTCACAACCACAGTTTCCACCATACATCTTGAATGCATATCCAGCCATAAGCTCTGAAAATATAGCTGAGTTGAGGCAATATGAAGAAAAGCTATTACAACGAGAGGGAAACCACACATAATATAATATGTATAGTTTCCTTATATTTTGATAAAATATATAATGAAAGTAAATGATAGTATATAACATGTGCGTGTATATATATATATATATATATATATATATATAGGGTAAGGATAGTGTAAAAAGGGCCTAAAGTGTGAGAAGTGTATTATAACACTATATATAATACTATATAACACCATATAAACACCGTATAACAATATGTAACACCATATAATACCATATAACACTATGTAACACTATATAACATTTTATAACAAATATAACACTATACATCTATCATAGACATGCTATCAGACAAACTATAGTGTTATATTTGTTATATAATATTATATAGTGTTACATAGTGTTATATGGTGTTACATATTGTTATACAGTGTTTATATGGTGTTATATAGTATTATATATAGTGTTATAATACACTTTGAGCACTTTGAGCACTTTTTACAGGATCCTCTGCCTATATATATATATGTGTATATATATATATATATATATATATATATATATATATCAACGTATAATATTGATAGGGATACTAATGCAATATGAGTGTCACACCCCAACCGATGGCGGAATCATCGGGGCATGGCACTGAGCGAAACAGATTGTCCAGAAGTTTTCCATAACAATTATCATTACTATTCAATTTATATAATACGTCCCATACCGTACCTTAAATAGCAAACAAATTATTACAGATAAGCATCCAGGCAAATATTCCATTCCGACAACTCAGATTCAAATATAAATATTGTTTATCTATGTCTAGAGACTCAAGCTGCAAGATCTACAGACAACTATGCTCTAGACTCTTATTCTAGCTTCGCCTTCCTAGCAGATAAGCATCTTAAACACCTGTCACATACGTTAAAATAAAGTCAATACATAAAATGTAAAGGTGAGCATACAAGTTTGATAATAGCATAATAGAGTTCGAAATAGTTTACGCACAACCAGCACGTACACAGAGGAAAACGAAGCATGTTAATTATCAACATGGATCTATCGATACCAGTGACTGCGGGTTGACTGCCCGAGGCAGTTCGCAATACATGATTACCACAGTAATCCATGCAAGTAATTTTCCTTAACAACCCCCGTGTGAACTGATGCTGAGTCCAAACTATAGTACTATCATCGTTAAGGCAGGTAGACAACATTCCACATGTAAACATAACAACAAGCATTCATTTAGTCATGTAATACATTCGGTAACGATTAGCGTTTAAAGTAAGTGAGTAGTGTGATCTATAGTGATTTTAGAATAAGTAACGTATGTAATACCCAAAGGTGCTAAAGCAAAAAGGGTTCGAGTATACTCACATTGTTTGATGGATTGAAGGGAGCACTTGAGAGTAGGGTTAGCCTGAATAGTTTGATAGCATAACGATAAGCAACGCATAAAACGGAAAACAAGTGTTGGAGGGTCGGGCAGCTGGTCGATCGGACTACGGCTGACCGTTCGGCTGGCAGTCCGTTCGGACAGCTGTCCGGGACGGTAGGCCGATCGGATGGCTGTTCGAGTGGATTGTATCTTCCTTTGAGAAGGATGTGTTTGTGTATGATAGTTTCACTTTTGAAGTTTTTGTTGTTGCATTTGAAAACATTGAAGTATCTTTACCTTTCAAGTCGGTCGATCGAACGAACGGTCGTTCGATCGGCCGGCTATCTGATCGGTTAGGTACTTCAGTAAATAGGTTCTCAGCAGGATGTCACCAGATCGGACGGCTGTTCGATCGGGTGGCACTCCAAACGCTTTGAGCATGTTGAAAATCAACTAAGTGTTGAAGCATAGTATCTCATGATCCAAAGAGTAATCTAATCGGACGGTAGTCCGATCGAACAACAGTTCGTTCAATACTAGACTTCAATGAATTGTTCAAGTGTGGGACCATATGCTAGCCGATCGGCTGGCTATCTGTTCGGACAGCAGTCCGATCGGTCAGCATCCTGACCTGGTTGGCCTGTTCGTCTAACACTTGGTTGTTCTGGTTTGTTTGTCGTTATATCGAGGTATTTTGACAACGAGTCAAACCATAGAACCCTCGTTCTTACTGGTTTCTCCTGCTCGGACAGGAATCACCCAAATTCGGCCGGTGAACTGTTCGGAATAGAGTTTAACGTTTAACCCGAAATCGATGAACCTCGTGGATAGAACCTGAGTCTTGAGCCGCACAGCTACTAGGATGATTAGTAAGTTGGCTCAAGCTTCGTTTCTATCGGTTTGAAGGCATTGAGTGTAAAAGAGTTGAAAGAAAGTTGGAAAAACCATCTTTCAATCCCTTTCACCGTGTAAATGTTTAGATCCATGAAAGATCCTTGTTTCTTTATGTGGAAATCGGCTAGATCCAAGTTATTCTTGGTGGATTGAGGCCAAAGCATGAAGTTCTTTAAGAACACCATGATGCCATCATTCTAGAACACTTGAATCTTGATGATTTCACGGTTAGAAATCACGATTTGAAAGATAGAAAGGTGTAGGAGTGCGTGTAGATCAAGAAAGTACAAGATTTAGGATGAAATCTTACCGGAATCGAGGGAAATCTGAGAAAAAGAGGGGAGCACGAGCTGGTCGGTCAGAGGTTTCCAAAAGTAGAAAGTTTGATAGTGACAAGGGGTATTTATAGGATGCCATAAAAGGAAAGTGCTGGCCGATCGGCCAGGCAGCTCGATCGACAGCAGTCCGATCGGCTAGCTGTTCGATCGGTTGGTACCTGATCGTTCAGCTGCACGATTTGAGTGTTCGATGCGACGATTTTTGATATTTCGATTTCGATTGAGGACGATGCGAGTACGATAGAGTTTCCTATTTAAATTACTTTTAATCCCAACTACTATATCTAACATACAATCATCTATATCTCGCGCTATCTCTTCTCTGCCAATTATCATGATTCGATTTCGATTGAGTTCCATTGAGTTTCGATTTCGAGTCGAGTTTCGATTGATTACCACACATAACATAAAGTAGACACGCACAAGTAACACATAAGGCACACACACGTATATTAACACTAAAATTCGTGTAATTCGAGTCTCGAGTTCGATGATGATTAGATTAGTTCGATTACTGATTCATTGACTTTATCGCATTGTTACTTCCTATTATTCATAGTCGTAAAGCGGTTCGTATCGATAAATAAACTTCGATTAATTCGATTGTACTTAATTACTCCACATAATATAACTAACGTAAACATAAACATAAAATAGGCTATCTACCGTTGAAGAAGTCTATCTTGACTTTGACTGTGACTTTGACTTTCGAAAACACGGGGTGTTACAGCCTCCCCTTGTTTAGGGAATTTCGTCCCGAAATTAGGCTGGAAGCTGCACAACACCGTGAATCACCTTTTGCTACTTTCTCTCTCTAGACTTTCACTTAAACAACTGTGAGTACTTCGCCTTCATGTCGCTTTCGAGTTCCCAAGTGAACTCTGCGCCTCGTTTGCCTTCCCATCGGACTTTCACGATCGAAATGCGCGAGCGTCTGAGTTGCATGGTTTGGCGATCCATGATTTCGACAGGCTTCTCCACGAAGTGTAGCGTTTCGTTTATTTGAAGGTCGTCGAGAGGTACAATTAGATCATGCTCATCCAGGCACTTTCAGAGGTTTGACACATGGAAAGTCGGGTGGACGTTACTAAGTTCCTCCGGTAGTTCGAGTCTGTAGGTGACTTTTCCGATCCTTTCCAGAATCTTAAAAGGTCCAACATATCGAGGCGCTAGTTTCCCTTTCTTGCCGAATCTGACCACACCCTTCCAAGGTGATACCTTTAGGAGTACGTAGTTGCCAACGTCAAATTCCAGGGGCTTGCGTCTTCTATCGGCGTAACTTTTCTGTCTACATCGAGCTTTCAACAAGTTGTCTCAAATTTGGAGGACTTTGTCAGTCGTTTCTTGCAATAGCTCAGGACCGGTTAATTGCGAGTGACCGATCTCGTGCCACACAATAGGCGATCGACATCTTCTTCCATATAAAGCCTCGAATGGTGCCATCTGGATGCTGGTATGATAACTGTTGTTGTACGAGAATTTGACTAGCGCCAGGTTTTTATTCCAATTGCCACCGAAGTCTATGACACACGCACGGAGCATGTCTTCAAGAGTATGGATCGTTCTTTCAGTCTGTCCGTCGGTTTGAGGATGGAATGCGGTACTTAAGTTAAGGGACGTACCGAGAGCTGCTTGAAATGTTTCCCACAATCGCGAGGTAAACCGAGCATCACGGTCAGAAATGATGTCACGAGGCGTACCATGATTACAAATGATCTCGTCGGTGTAGATTCAGGCTAATCGTTCTACCTTGTAGTCTTCCCGTATTGGCAAAAAGTGGGTTGATTTGGTCAAACGGTCAACGACAACCCAAATGCTGTCGTGACCTGATGACGTGGGTGGAAGCTTTGTTATGAAATCCACAGCTACACTCCCCCACTTCCATATAGGGATTGAGGGTTGTTCGAGTAAGCCAGAGGGTCTTTGATGTTCCGTCTTGACCCTTGCACAAGGCAGGCATCTTCCGACATAGAGAGCGATATCCCTTTTCATGCCCGGCCACCAGTACTTGTAGCGAAGATCCTGGTACATTTTATCGGCACCGGGATGAATAGAATACCGGGATTTGTGGGCTTCGTCCATTAAAATCTTTCGCAATTCGGTCCGCTTAGGGATCCAAATTCGGTCCAGAAAATAGAAGATCCCATTCGATTTGCTTACAAGTTGAGCTCCATCGTGATAGATTCTCTCTTTCTTCAAAGTGCGTTCATTAAAGCAAGCATGTTGGGCTTCGCGGATGAGGGTTTCGAGATCGTGTTGGGCTTGGGTATTACGAATGCTGAGCAAATAGCTCCGTCTGCTGAGCGCGTCGGCAACGACATTTGCCTTGCCTGGGTGATAACGAATCTCACAGTCATAATCGTTGAGGAGTTCTACCCATCGGCGTTGACGCATATTGAGTTCTTTCTGATCAAAGATGTGTTGTAAACTCCTGTGATCGGTGAAGATCGTACACTTGGTACCATACAGGTAGTGTCGCCAAATCTTTAATGCAAAAACAACCGCGCCTAGCTCGAGATCATGGGTTGTATAGTTCTTCTCGTGGATTTTGAGCTGTCGAGAAGCGTAAGCTATAACCTTGTTCCGTTGCGTGAGAACACAACCAAGACCAAGGTTAGAAGCATCACAATAGACAATGAAACCGTCGTTCCCATCGGGCAACGTGAGAACAGGAGCATTGCAAAGCTTGTGCTTGAGGGTCCGGAAAGCAGACTCTTGTTCAGTGCCCCAAACAAAAGACCTGTCTTTATGAGTAAGAGCGGTAAGCGGCACAGCGATCTTGGAGAATCCTTCGATAAATCGTCGATAATAGCCCGCTAATCCGAGAAAAGAACGGACTTCAGACGGGTTCTTTGGCGTAACCCAGCTCTTAACTGCTTCAATCTTCGCAGGATCGACGTGGATACCTTGACTATTCACGATGTGTCCCAGAAACTGAACCTCTTCTATCCAGAATTCGCACTTGGAGAACTTGGCGTAGAGTTGGTTCCCTTGGAGTAACTCGAGAACCAAATGTAGATGTTGCGCATGTTCGACTTTCGATTTGGAATAGATCAAGACATCGTCGATGAACACGATGACGAAACGGTCGAGATACGGCTTACACACGCGATTCATCAGATCCATGAAAACCGCGGGTGCGTTGGTAAAACCAAAAGGCATAACAACGAACTCATAGTGGCCGTAACGAGTGTGAAAAGCGGTTTTGGGTCTATCTCCTTCCTGAATGCGCAACTGATGATAGCCTGAGCATAGATCGATCTTCGAGAAACACGTAGCACCTTGTAGCTGGTCAAACAGATCGTCGATGAGAGGTAGGGGATAACGGTTCTTGATGGTTAACTTATTCAATTCCCGGTAGTCGATACACATCCTGAATGACCCATCCTTCTTTTTTACGAAGAGGACTGGCGCGCCCCAAGGAGAGGTGCTCGGGCGAATAAAGCCTTTTTCAAGTAATTCCTGGAGTTGGTTCGAGAGTTCCCGCATTTCAGATGGCGCGAGTCGATAAGGGGCTTTGGCTACGGGGTTAGCTCCAGGAATGAGGTCGATACGGAAGTCGATATCACAACTTGGCGGTAATCCAGGAAGATCATCAGGGAACACCTGAGGAAATTCACGGACGACGGGAACGTCTTTAACTTCTGCCTTCCTTTTCTTTTCCTTCTCCGCTACTACAATGTTGGCCAAGAAAGCTCTGTATTCCTTGCGGAGATACTTGCTAGCTTAGACACACGACATGAGCTTGAGACTTTTCGAAGCAGTTTCGCCATAGACACATAGTAAATCACCATTCGCGAGCAAGAATCGAATCATCTTGTCGAAGCACACAACTTCAGCATGGTTTTCACGAAGAAAGTCCATGCCTAGTATAACGTCAAGACTTCCAAGCTGCATTGGAATGAGGTCGATTGGGAAGATGTGATTGTTGAGCTCGAGAGTACAATCACGAAGAACATAATTTACGGCGATAGTTCTTCCAGTAGTGACTTCAACTTCGAATGACGAGGGGAGATAAGAGCGTTTACGACTAAGGAGCTTCTCGAATTCAAACGACACAAAGCAGTTATCGGCTCCAGTATCAAACAAACACGATGCATAAATACCATTCACAAGGAACGTACCATTAACCACGTTGTTGTCAGCCTGGGCTTGACGAGCATTGATGTTGAAGGTTTTGGCGCGTACTGCTTGTTACTGCTGCTGCTGAGGCTGCTACTGCTGCTGGGGCTCTTGCTTCACAACCCTGTTCGGGCACATGTTTGCAAAGTGGTTAGGGTCACCACATGCAAAGCAGACTCGAGCATTGATCGCGGGTGCCTGAGCCGCTTGTTGGCCTTGCGGGGCTGGGAGTAGGGCCTGATGAGCAGTGGCAGGAGCTGCGGTGTTACGTGGACCATAGCGACAGTTGGCAGTGAAATGACCGTACAAATTGCAATGAGCGTAGAAACGACAGGAAAGACCCACCAGATGATGATATGAGCATGTCGGGCAGAGCAGGTGGGGACCTGTGTAAGCACGCTTTGCTGGCGGCGCTTGAGTAACTAGTGTTGGTCGATGGTGAGACTGCTGCTGAGCCGGTACGGCTTGCAGAGGAGCAGCAGTGGTAGTGACAGCACAGTTCTTGTTGCTGGAGTTGTTGTTGTTGTTGTTGTACTTCTTCTTGCGGCGTGATGACTTGGATGGTTGAGCAGTGGCGGTTTCGGCGGTCGGTGTAGTGGTGGCTTGATGTAGAGACTTGGAGGGCTTATCCCAAAAACCGACTTTTACTCGCTTGTCGTTGATCTCGGCGGTAAGCAAGTAAGTCTCTTCAATTGATGAGGTCTTAGCGGCGTGAACAAAATCGGCAACACAATCGGGTAGAGCTCGAATGTACTTCTTGATGGCCATGTCTGACGTCTTGACTTGATCGGGACAGATGATGCTGAGCTGTTTAAAGCGAGCAGTCAAGGCTGCGTTATCTCCATCCTTCTGCTTAATGTTCCAAAACTCGTCCTCCAGCTTTTGGCGTTCACGGGGAGGGCAGAATTCGTCCATCATAATGGCTTTCAGCTCTTTCCAAGTCAGCTCATAAGCTGCATCATTTTCGCGTTTGTTTCGCTCGATCGTCCACCAGTCTAGAGCTCGGGACTGGAAAACGCCGGTTGCGTTTAGGGAACGGAGATTTTCTGGACAACCGCTTTGGCGCAGAGTGACTTCGATGGAATCAAACCATTGAAACATAGCTGTTGGGCCATCTTCTCCGGTGAATTCCTTTGGTCCACATGCCTTGAACTGTTTGAAGCTAAAAACAGTCTTGGTAGCATCTTTGGGAGCTTCAGTTCTCGACTCCTCAGATGACTTGCTGACGTTTTCATAGACATCGCTCACAGCTTTTGCTACTTGTTTGGCGATGATAGCAGCAAGACGTCTGTCTCTCTTTTCTTGGCGAGTAAGTGGGGTTCGGCGTCCAGATGACGACATGGTCTCAACAGACATCGTCGTGGGTCTCAGACACATCAAAATCGAATCTCACCTCACACGTCTACTACTTACTAAAGCTTAGGAACACGTTGAAGCACGTATCACATAAACACATAGGCACATAACCACATATTCACGTAGTCATAGAAGCACATAAGCACGTAGGGCACAGAAGCACAGAAACACAGAGACACAGAAACACATACGTATTTAATCACAGAGGCAGTCAGAATACAGAAACCTATCATTCAAAGCTCGCGTGTCATTGGTATATATCGGTCGTGTATAGCATATCGAGTATAGTATAAGCGTATATCATAGCATGATATAGTCGAGATTTGCAGCGACTTGTCATCATTTTGAGATAGAAGAGCAATGCGAGTCGTGTGTGTTGATCGAAGTGATAGCAAAAATCGAATAATCCTCCAAAAATTTAAACATGTAAACAGATAAATACACATAACACGCATAAAATTGACTAATTATCAGAGTCAGCAGTTGCGGGCTCAGAATCGAAACACATAAAAATCGAGAAATAGATTGTCTGCGGCTATTAGACATCAACTACCCAAAGCGATTAGACTATTCTCAATAGACTTGTCGTCACATTTTGACTTTCGGGATCATGTTTCTGCCTCGATTCTTGGGCATTCAGCATGCACTCCCTAGGTCATACTCGTGAGTTCCGGTCGTTGGAGTCCGTCGAGACTTTGGTGAGAGTTTTGGTAGAATCACGGGCAAGCTGGCAAGGTTAGGGTTTCACCCCTGGCTTGGCAACCTTCCCTTGATTTTAGTAAAATAGAGGATATTATTCATCAAAATATGGATTTCACTCCTAATTTGGTATAATTCCCCATTGAGCAAAGAGTTCGTCATTGAAAAGTATAATGAAGAGATCATTGATAAGTTGATAAAACAACATTGATCCAGCAATTTAGTCGAGAGTTTGCGGTTCTCACAACTAATCTTGACTAAATCGCCTTCTCATTATTTAAAATTTGAGTGCGGTGATAGTGTAGGGTAAGCGAGAATTAGCAGGATACATAGCACATAAGCTTGGACTGTTGGTTCCTAACTATAGTCTAGGTCTCTAAGACATCGGCCCAGACTAGGTTGAGTCTTACCTAATTCCCTATAGTTATGGCTCTCATACCAATCTGTCACACCCCAACCGATGGCGGAATCATCGGGGCATGGCACTGAGCGAAACAGATTGTCCAGAAGTTTCCATAACAATTATCATTACTATTCAATTTATATAATACGTCCCATACCGTATCTTAAATAGCAAACAAAGTATTACAGATAAGCATCCAGGCAAATATTCTGTTCCGACAACTCAGATTCAAATATAAATATTGTTTATCTATGTCTAGAGACTCAAGCTGCAAGATCTACAGACAACTATGCTCTAGACTCTTATTCTAGCTTCGCCTTCCTAGCAAATAAGCATCTTAAACACCTGTCACATACGTTAAAATAAAGTCAATACATAAAATGTAAAGGTGAGCATACAAGTTTGATAATAGCATAATAGAGTTCGAAATAGTTTACGCATAACCATCACGTACACAGAGGAAAACGAAGCATGTTAATTATTGACATGGATCTATTGATACCAATGACTGCGGGTTGACTGCTCGAGGCAGTTCGCAATACAAGATTACCACCGTAATCCATGCAAGTAATTGTCCTTAACAACCCCCGTGTGAACGGGTGCTGATTCCAAACTATAGTACTATCGTCGTTAAGGCAGGTAGACAGCATTCCACGTGTAAACATAACAACAAGCATTCATTTAGTCACGTAATACATGCGGTAATGGTAAGCGTTTAAAGTAATTGAGTAGTGAGATCGATAGTGATTTTAGAATAAGTAACGTATGTAACACCCAAAGGTGCTAAAGCAAAAAGGGTTCGAGTATACTCACAGTGTTTGATGGATTGAAGGGAGCACTTGAGAGTAGGGTTAGCCTTAATAGTTTGATAGCATAACGATAAGCAACGCGTAAAACGGAAAACAAGTGTTGGGGGGTCGGACAGCTGGTCGATCGGACGGTAGTCCAATCGGACGGCTGACCGTTCGGCTGGCAGTCTGTTCGGACAGCTGTCCGGTCGGTCGGTAGGCCGATCGGATGGCTGTTCGAGTGGATTGTATCTTCCTTTAAGAAAGATGTGTTTGTGTATGATGGTTTGACTTTTGAAGTTTTCGTTGTAGCATTTGAAAACATTGAAGTATCTTTACCTTTCAGGTCGGTCGTTCGATCGGCAGGCTATCCGATCAGTTAAGTACTTCAGTAAATAGGTTCTCAGCAGGATGTCACCTGATCGGACGGCTGTTCGATCGGGTGGCACTCCAAAGGCATTGAACATGTTGAAAATCGACTAAGTGTTGAAGCATAGTATCTCATGATCCGAAGAGTAATCCAATCGGACGGTAGTCCGATCGAACAGCAGTTCGTTCTATACTAGACTTCAATGAATTGTTCAAGTGTGGGACCATATGCTAGCCGATCGGCTGGCCTGGTTGATCGGCTGACTGTCCGATCGGCTGGCTGTCCGTTCGGACAGCAGTCCGATCGGTCAGCATCCTGACCTGGTCGGCCTGTTCGTCTAACACTTGGCTGTTCTGGTTTGTTTGTCGTTATATCGAGGTATTTTGACAACGAGTCGAACCATAGAACCCTCGTTCTTACTGGTTTCTCCTGCTCGGACAGGAATCACCCAAATCCGGCCGGTGAACTGTTCGGAACAGAGTTTAACGTTTAACCCGAAATCGATGAACCTCGTGGATAGAACCTGAGTCTTGAGCCGCACAGCTACTAGGATGATTAATAAGTTGGCTCAAGCTTCGTTTCTATTGGTTTGAAGGCATTGAGTGTAAAAGAGTTGAAAGAAAGTTGGAAAAACCATCTTTCAATCCCTTCCACCGTGTAAATGTTTAGATCCGTGAAAGATCCTTGTTTGTTTATGTGGAAATCGGCTAGATCCAAGTTATTCTTGGTGGATTGAGGCCAAAGCATGAAGTTCTTTAAGAACACCACGATGACATCATTTTAGAACACTTGAATCTTGATGATTTCACGGTTAGAAATCAGGATTTGAAAGATAGAAAGGTGTAGGAGTGCGTGTAGATCAAGAAAGTACAAGATTTAGGATGAAATCTTACCGGAATCGAGGGAAATCTGAGAAAAAGAGGGGAGCACGAGCTGGTCGGTCAGAGGTTTCCAAAAGTAGAAAGTTTGAGAGTGACAAGGGGTATTTATAGGATGCCATAAGAGGAAAGTGCTGGCCAATCGGCAAGGCAGCTCGATCGGACAGCCTGTCTGATCGGACAGAAGTCCGATCGGCTGGCTGTTCGATCGGCTGGTAGCCTGATCGTTCAGCTGCACGATTTGAGTGTTCGATGCGACGATTTTTGATATTTCGATTTCGATTGAGGACGATGCGAGTGTGATAGAGTTTCCTATTCAAATTACTTTTAATCACAACCACTATATCTAACATAAAATCATCTATATCTCGCGCTATCTCTTCTCCACCAATTATCATGATTCGATTTCGATTGAGTTCGATTGAGTTTCGATTTTAAGTCGAGTTTCGATTGATTACCACACATAACATAAAGTAGACACGCACAAGTAACACATAAGGCACACACACGTATATTAACACTAAAATTCGCGTAATTCGAGTCTCGAGTTCGATGATGATTAGATTAGTTCGATTACTGGTTAATTGACTTTATCGCATTGTTACTTCCTATTATTCACAGTCGTAAAGCGGTTCGCATCGATAAATAAACTTCGATTAATTCGATCGTACTTAATTACTCCACATAATACAACTAACATAAACATAAACATAAAATAGGCTATCTACCGTCGAAGAAGTCAATCTTGACTTTGACTTTCAAAAACACGGGGTGTTACAATGAGCAACAGAATGTGCCTGTATAATTGTTTAGTTTTATGATATTAATATCTGAAAATGTTTACAAATTCATATTTCAACGGTAATAGCACATAATCAAGAAATTCAGGCTAGTAATGGAAATTCTTTGGATAAAAGTGCTATAGAAAATATAATAGCTCAAGGAATATCTAATGCCATACCTTCGATCATTGAAGCTGTTAAAATTTTTGTGCCTATAAACGAGAATCCTACTATATATTGTAATCATACTCATCACTTCAAACCTAGCCCTAGTATCAATGGAGGCCATGATATTCTTGTCAAAACTCCATTTTCCAAAAGAAAGAAAACCACAACCTATGGTTACTCTCCACTGTGACAAATCCTATGAGAATAAAGGAATTGGATCGTCAATCGCACAACCTATCTGCAGGAACTATAACGAAAATCATCCAGGAAAAAGCCATTTTTTGGAGAACACACTACTGTAACTTCTGCAGGAGACTGGGCATACAAAGAAAGAATGTAGAAGGAAAACTATCATCTGTTTCAACTGTGGCGAACCGGGTCATATCCGTCACTACTGTCCCAAGCTATTTAAGGCACTCGATAACAAAACTAAAACAACAGACGAAGCTGAGGAAGACACATAAACAACGCAGGAGGCAACAACAAATCTAAAATAAGCACCCGTATGTTTTGTCTATACTAAAGTATTAAGTTCAATTTTGGTTCCAATTAAAATTTTATAAATAAATGATCATTTTATCGCTAGATTTCCTTCATAAAGCCAACACTCATTCGTCTCATTTCTTGACAAATTCGTATATTGCACATGCATTGCTTGTTACGCATGTGATTTCACTTTAAAAGATTATTTATTCACGAGTTCAAATATTATTTCGTTGCACTCATTTTGATAACCTGCATTATTGCAAAAACGTTGACTTTTTGATATCAAGTCAACAGATATCTCCGTTCCTTTTCAAAGTTACTTACAAGTTTTTTCATTATATCCATTTCTTGTCAATACATATATCTATCGTTGGAATGTATCCAAACCAAGCTCAATTGTTTGAACTTGCTCACAAAATTTTCAATTCAAGGTCCCATATGACGAATTGAGATCATCATATTCAAAGTAATCTCAACAAAATACTTCATTCATTTTGAATCATAGTAGATTTGTTTAAAATCTTCAACTCCAATAAATCATTTGTTAAAACACGACACCTTGAGATGGCGTTTTCTTTGAAAGCTTGAACTAATCTCATTTTCACACCTGAAATACGGGTTTATCTATATTCTGTTGGTTCATTATCCTAAATCAGTCTCAATACAATTATGTATTAAGATAAAGGTACATAAGTTCATATTATATCCCATGTACCTCTAACATTTCTTTCATGTTTGATTAATTCTATGACATTCATTTATTCCTTCATTTGAACATCCTATATTTTTGAATATCCAGATTCACTTCATTAAAACTTTCAGTTAATTTCGAGAATAGTTAAATTTGTTCGGTCTCCGTGATTATTAAAACTATTTCAATCATTACAACACCTTGCGGTGTCTATATAAATTTGTAGCCTGAGCTAATCATGACCTTAATCCTACAAATTCATGCAAAACTCCATACGTCTTTCGTTTGACTCATCATTTAAAGTAGTCTTGATACAATTATGTATTAGGACAATGATACACCAAACTCTATTGTATTTTCGGTGTGCTGATTTCTGGTTTGATAGTTGACAAATCATTTTCGTGCTTCTATTTTCATTTGAAATTTTTGATTCTGAGTCTTCCTCAAATTGACAATCAAAGTAAGTCCTCTTTTGACAATAAATCCTATTGTTTCTAAAAATCATTTACATTTGATTTATATGTCTCTTTTGATTTGGAAAAACTTAGTCACCTTGATGACTGTATCATTTCGTCTCGTTCATTTAAACATCAATTCCTGAAACTAATTACATTGGACAATTGAGTTCCAATTGTCATATGATATCTTTATATTCATGTCTTGATTCTGCTTCAGACACCTTGATACTGTTTTTACTAATTAAAAGACCTGACATAACCCCAAGGAGATATCGTAGCCCAAATCTCGAGGATGAGATTTAAAATAAGGTGGGGAGGATATAACAACCCTTCTAAAAATCCCTTACAAATACCCTAGACACCTTAAAAAATACCCCGTATATGAGAAACGACCCTAAATTTCATTTATATTAATAAAAATAAAAAAAACAAATATATTAGTCCCTTGCAGGGAGCGACCCCCTTGAGCTTGCGAGTCGCGGGGCATGACAACCCGGTGACTTGCCGGGCACATGTGAAGCCACGTGTCCCACTGCGTGTCGAGACTAGTATGCTGACTAGTTAAGGCTAGAACCTACCCTACCTCGCTCGCGGGCCGCGAAGAAGACAGAGGTGGGCGTCGCGGGGCGCGAGCCGCCTCTCGTCCAGCCTATAAAAGGGGCTTCAAGCCTCAGTTGTTCGACGTTCAGAATTTTCTTTCTCTTTCAAATCTCTAGTGCTATAATACTCGGGTATTATACCCCCTAAAGAGCGAAGCTCTGCCTCGTTGTAAGTATTATAACCCCGATCACGTATTTGTTACCCTACCTGATTGATCTAGGGCTCCGTAACACATGTCAAGGCTCTGCCTGACTCAGTCGTTGGAGTTCTGTCTCGTGTTGTATGGCTGATGTGATTTGGGTTATCTTACTAACACGTGTGCATTGTTTATTTTTAATAGACAATAACCAAGATAAGCAACATGAAGCTATAGTTTATCTAAGTCAACAATGTGAGTACATTTTCTTTTCTAACAAACTGTTTTTGCAAAACCTCAAATGTTTTCAATTATAATTAACAGTGATTGAGTCTATGTATTCTACAATTGTTGCCGGTATGTTGGGGTTTTGTATACATTATTTGGAATCCGTTACTATTGGACGATGAGTTAGCCAATGAGTAACATGACCCACAAGTCAGGATTGACAGTACTGAATGAGTATATTGGTAGATATAAACATTGTAATCGCTCTCAATACTGTAAAGCTATAAAAGCTGTTTTGATTAAACTGGGATGCACTCACCAGTATTTCTTGCTGATAAAACCTTTTTAAAACGTGTTTCAGGTAACTTAGTGTGAAGCCAATAGAAGCCAGCTGGAGAGCACTGAATGCTTAAAGAAGTGGCTATAAAAGTTACCTAAATAAAAAGGAGATTATATTTTCAATAATTAGGGTTTATCCCTATAAATGTATTGTAAACAAAACATGGGTTTTATCCCATTTATTTATTATAAAAATATGGTGTTTTAAACTCTGATAGTTAATTCCTAACTACGGTTCTGATGAAAAATTTTCCACTGCGTAATTAATAAACACCGATACCATCTGGCTGGTTCGCGGCTCCTGCTCCCAGGGTGGGGTCGGGGGTTGTGACAGAAGTACCACATAGAACATGAATTATGCTTGAATTTGGCTATCTTGGCTATCATATTTTGCGTTTTTCAAGATTGGTATTTTCAGTTGGATACTGGTAGTACCAAGGCCTAGAGGTTGAGTGTTTAGACTATGGGGTGTGGAGGGGCTTGGGTTGGCATTGCTCGACATGTGGTAGGTGTGGGCTCTACCAGTCCACCACCAAAAAAAGTGGGGTGTGGAAGGGGCGTGGCTAGGCGGCGTTGGGATGACATGTGGCTCCTAAATTTCTTATTTTTTTTATTTTTTATATTAATCATAGAATTTAGTAAATAGTTTTAAAAGCACATTTTATTTATATTAAATTACTACAATAAAAAAAATACATTACATCACCAAAAGAAAAAAATCAATCATCTTCATCTTCATTGGAGTCGAATCTAGGAAGTGTCGAAACATGTTCTACCAAATCAGCTCGAAGGTTTTAATTTATTTGTCTTGACTCAATTAGATATTTGTTTTGCGTTCTCTCTTCGTCACTAATATCTTCGTTATTTGATTCGGCTCCTCGCCATAATATTCAACGATTGCACGTCCTTCATCCTCTAAAATCATGTTATGTAGAATGATGCACGTGTACATCACGTTTCTTATTTGATCTTCTTCATACAATCGACAAGGCATGCTCAAAATGCGCCATTCCATCTCTTGGAAATGATTTCACAAAACAACATACTCGGGGTAAATTCCATCAACAAGATTGTACCCATACTTGTATTCAACCCCCATTTACAAAAAAAAAAAAAAATGTTCCTTTCGGTCCAATACCATTTATTTGATCATTGAAAATGGGCGAGTGATGTATAATGTTTATATCGTTATGTGAACGGGGCATACTAAAGAATGCATGCTATATCCAAAGATCTTGTGATGCAACTGTTTCAAGCATTATAGCCGGCATTCCATGATATCCACTTGTGTGAGAGCCTTGCCATGCAATTGGACAAAGTTCCCACTCCTATTTCATACAATCTAAACTACCGATCATCCCAGGGAGACCATGATATTCAGCGTGATGTTCCAAAATTTGTTGCATATCACTAAACGTCGGTTTTCTCAAGTATCTTTTCATATATAGTTCAATGATATACACACAAAAATTATGAAGAATTTCCCTAGTCACTCGTGCCGGCATTTTTAAATAGTTGTCCATTATGTCGGAACTATTGTCGTAAGCCAATTGTCTTAGGGAGGCTGTAACCTTTTGCCACGTGGTAAATCCTAAATTACCAGCCCATCAGGTCTTCATCGGAAAAAAATAGTTATCCTCTAAATCCTTTGATATTCTTAAAAAATAATTTTTTACTCATAGGAAAAGGACGCCTAATCATTCTTTCATCATACGTTGGTTCGAGTGAGAAACAATCGCTTACCAGCAAATCGTTTGCGGTTTCGCGTTCATGAACAATATACTTCCTCCGTTTGGGTTGGGGTTGGGAAGTTCTTTCATGTACATCTTCAACATTACCTTTCACCACCATCGACACTGCTGATAATATAATTACGCTCTGTCGTCGGATGAGAATGACAAAACAAATTTATCATACGAATCGCTTGAACTTGAAGAATACATTTTATATATTTTTTTGGAGTTTGATAGTGGATTTTGAATTTTTGGATGGTAAAAAATGAGTAAGAAATGTTTGGTTTATATAGAAAATAATTAAAAGATTTTTTTTTTAAATAGCCGTTGGCCAACGGCTATGCTTAACGGCTAGCTCAACGGTCATCGAGCGGCACCTTGATCGGGTGGCAGCTCTCAAATACTAGCTAATCAAAGTCAGTCATGTCACCCCAGCCCATCGTCTAGCTCAATCCCCACGGCAGCGGGGCAACGCTATGACCAACACTAGCCGAATGTGGTCTAATCAGCATTAAATGCATTCCGCCGTCCCAACCCACGCCCCAGAAGGTCTTAAATCGCTATTATTGACATTCAAAGGTAGTTAACAATTCATTTAAGTCCACCGTGGTTTCCAAGGCGATTATCTTGATCTTTACCCAAATTCTTGACTTCAAAAGTCCACTGCTCTGCCGTATCCATGCCGTCTGCCGCCTGATCCCCCCACCTATATAACTTCAACCCACACCCATCACCACCGACAACCAAAAATGACCTCTCTCCGACTCCTCATCACCACCCTCACCCTTCTCTTCACCCTCACCTCCGCCGACATCCACCGAACCGAGATCCGATCCGACTCCCGCTCCACCATCCCCATATCCGAATTCGGCTTCACCCACACCGGCCGCCTCCACCTCAACCTCTCCCACATCTCCTTCTCCCCACCCGACCCGAACCTCTCCCGGATCGGCTTCTTCCTCTGCACCCGCGACTCATGGATCCACGTCATCGAACAACTTCAATCCAACCAAATCCACTGCCCCCTTGACTCACCCGCGGTCAAACCCATCTTCACTTTCAACCACCTCAAACCCACCACCACCACCCCTTCATACGACGCCGTTTTCAACATCACCGACGCCAACCAATTCACCCTCGTCTTCTCCAATTGCGCTGACGGCGCCGTTAAAGTCTCCGTCAACGTTGTTTCCGTTATGTACAATTTAAACCCCAAAAACAACTGCCGTGATTACCTCTCCGCCGGTAAAACAAGCCTCCCGTCAATTTACTTTTTATTTTTTCTAATTTATGTTTCACTTACCGGTATATGGGTTTACACACTTCACCGGAGGAAAACGTCGTCGTTTCGGATTCATTACTTTATGTTAGCTGTATTGTTATTAAAAGCCCTGAATTTGTTATGTGAAACCGAGGATAAATCCTACATTAAACGAACTGGTACTCCTCATGGTTGGGATGTTTTGTTTTACATCTTTAGTTTCCTAAAGGGTATCACATTATTCACTTTGATTGTTCTGATCGGTACCGGTTGGTCGTTTTTGAAACCCTATTTACAAGATAGGGAAAAGAAGGTGTTGATGGTTGTGATCCCGCTGCAAGTGGTTGCGAATGTGGCGCAAGTGGTGATCGATGAGACGGGTCCGTTCGGGCAGGATTCGAATACGTGGAGGCAGGTGTTTTTGCTGGTGGATATAATCTGTTGTTGTGCGGTTTTGTTTCCGATTATTTGGTCGATTAAGAAGTTGAGGGAGGCTGCGATGACGGATGGGAAGGCTGCGGTGAATTTGATGAAGTTGACGTTGTTTAGGCAGTATTATGTTGTGGTGATATGTTATATTTATTTTACGAGGGTGGCGGTTTATGTGTTGGAGACGATTACGTCGTATAGGTATGCGTGGACAAGTGTGTTGGCGGCGGAGTTGGCTACGCTTGCGTTTTATGTGTTTACGGGGTATAGTTTTAGGCCGAAGGTGCATAATCCTTACTTTGCTATTGATGATGATGATGAGGAAGCTGCGGTTGAGATTCTGAAGCTTGAAGATGAGTTTGAGTTATAAGGTTGTTTGTTATAGTTTTGGTTCTTGTGAGATTGATGTAATACAGTGTGTAAAATGATTGATGAATCAATGTAATACATATATTGGGAATTATAGTGTTTGTTAGGTCAGAACAGATATCACACGAAAGCACAGCAAGCTCACACACTCTCACACTCTAAATCACAAGAATACAAAATTTATAGTGGTTCGGTCTAATCTGACCTACATCCACTTTTCACAACTAGTTCTTCCTTTTGTATTAGGTGCTCAAGATGTACAAGAATAAGAAGTATTTATATGGTACAAATTAGGTTACTGAATATAATAATAATATATCTTTATCAGACACACAAAAGGACCAATCCTCATCCTAAAGGAACAATCCCCTGCCTAGAGGAACAATCATCAGACTAGAGGAATAATCCTCTGCTCGCGTCAAATCATTCATAACCCAACACAACAGTGTTGTGGTTTATAAATCAATGTCGTTTTGGCCCAAGATTTGGTGGTTTGTAGGTTGAACATGAGCATGACATGGCTGCAAAGGTTGTTTGGGCTTTAAGTCATGTTAATTGTTGGTTCCTTGGTAGGGCTGTTCAAAAAGCTCGCGGCTCGGAGCTCGCTCGAAGCTCGCTCGGATTTAGCTCGGAAAAAGCTCGCTCGATTTGGCTCGGTTTAAAAGTGAGCCGAGCCGGCTCGGCTCGGTTAGAAAGTGAGCCTAGCTCGGCTCGGCTCGTAACGAGCCGAGCTGGCTCGGTTCAGCTCGCTTTGTAGCTCGGCTCGATTTAGCTCGAATTATTTTACCTATAATAAGTTTTAATTTTATATACATTATAATATATTACAAAAAAACTGATTATTATTTACATGTATATAGGTTTGTAATTTGATATTTATGGCATATTTGAAGATTGATTATCATACTAATGAACTAATATTGTATTTTATTGAAATTAAAACTTATTTTGCGTTGTTAAACTTGATTTTGGTTTGAATTGTATTAGGTTGAACTTATTTTGAATATATTCTTTTAAATTATTGAATAATACTTTAGGCTGTTAAATTTTAAGAGGTATATATTAGTTTTTTTTTTTATAAAATCGAGCCAAACCAAGCCGAGCTAGCTCGGTTTAAAACCAAGCCGAGCCCGAGCTTAGATTTTCAGCTCGGTTTCAAATCCGAGCCGAGCCGAGCCAGCTCGGTTTATAATCGAGCCGAGCCCGAGCTTGGCCTGGCTCGGCTCGGCTCGGCTCATGAACAGCCCTATTCCTTGGTGGTGAATGCGGTTGTAGTTTAGAATTGGGGGTCTTTGACACCGTTGGTGGGGATTATGATCTTGAGGCACACTTTCACTCCTCACCAAAGAATAGTCTTTTAAGAGCATTCTGAATGGGGCTCTTCACGAATTAAGCCACGCTGGCGGTGCCAAGAGAGTCGTCCATGGACGTAAGGCTGTCCCTGAGATTTCGGAGGTCTTGTTCAACAAGTAAAAAATGTGCCCCTTAATCGGATTATCTAAAGGGATGATTCCATGTAGGGCCAAGAACTTAAGGGGGCGTTTGGTTCGCAGGAATTCAATGGAATTTAAGGGAATTGGAATTCCATTTCTTAAGATGTTTGGTTCACAGAATTTGATGGAATTGGAATCCTAATTCTCATCTTCATGTGTTTGGTTGACAATAGAATTGGAATTGGAATTAGGCATGAATTCCTTCAAATTCCTTTAACTAAAGGAATTTAAAGTAAATTCATTGGAATCTTCGACCGTTTCGACCCGCACCTTTCGACTCGTACCGTTTCGACGCGAACGGTTTTGACCCGTACCATTTCGACGCGAACAGTTTCGACCCGTAACGTTTCGACACAAACGGTTTCGAATCGAACCGTTTCGACCCGTACCGTTTCGAATTGAACCATTTCGACGCGAACCGTTTCGACCCGAATTAGTGGTTGTGGGTGCCGGAGTGATGGATTCCAATTCATTTGACAACCAAAATACAATAAAAATGGAATTGAGATTCCAATTCTAACAATTTCCAATTCCAATTGGAATGTTTAAATTCCAAATCCAATTCCTTCAAATTCAAATTCCTATACAAATTCCAATTCCAATTCCAAAGCATTCCGCGAACCAAACACCCCCTAAATTGTTAATTGCCTAATCGGCTATCCAAAGTCTGTTTAGGACTGGTTTATCAATTTTGTTTTGAGTTGCATTTCTTAACATAAGTTATCCATTTTTATTTCACCCATCTCATATAATCCAATTAATGATTCATAGAATCGAAATTTCATCATTGCTACCTGCATTCATTTTTCTTTTAGCCTTTATTTGGCAGGGTGCTATAAGTTTTTGATAAGATCTTTAATAGTATCAAGGTAAGTTTTCGATAAGATCTTTAATAGTATCAAAGGGACTGTTAATACTTGATTGGTTCTAAACATTCGTTATATGGATATTTTGTAAATCAATTTTTGAATCCAAAATGAAAATAAAAATTGTCATGGTCGAAGCAAGACTTCCATATTTCTTTCTACTACTATCTACTAATGTAATTGTCTACTGATTGTGTCTTGATTGGATAGCCGGCTAGAGGTGCACAAACCGGGTTTTTTAATACCCGGGTTCGGGTATATACCCGAGGGTCTTGACTTTTCGGGTATTGACCATATCTGAGTCGGGTTCGGGTATTAGCCAGAAAATCTATACTCTGTGTAAACGAGCCGAGTCGAGCCGAGCTCGAATTTCAAATCAAGCTGAGATTTGAGGCCCGTGCTCGACTCGATTAAAATTCGAGCTAGCTCGGCTCGGCTCAATCTAGCTCGAATAACAAAGAACTGCATAATTTACTAACTAAAAAGCCCTCGAAAATGAATCTTTTCATAGACTAAGGGCCATAATTGCAATTTAATTTAACCAAATGGCTAAATATGCAAGTATAAATACTACAAACCGAGCCGAGCCAAGCTGACTCGTTTACAACCGAGCCAATTTCGAGCCGAGCTTTTTCGAACTAGCCGCGAGCTTTTTGAACACCCCTACTTGTGTATCCGGGTTCGGGTTTTCAATACCTGGGTATTAGAATACCCTATTTCCGGGTCCGGATATCGTTCGGGTATCGGTCGGGTAGGGTTCGAGTATGGTTCGGGTATTGGTCGGGTATGGTTCAGATTCGGGTATAGATTGGGTTTTTCGATTCATTTTTTGGGCATAAAACATAGAGATAAAATAGAAACATTTATTTATACATATTATATGCCTTAAAATCTATCCAAAAAAAGTCTCACACAAGCTCTAAACGTTCAAAAAAAGTTGTTGTGTGGGTCTGGTATTACGAAAACCCAGTTATGGGTATTACAAAAACCCGGGTACGGGTTTTATGGAAACCTGGGTATGCTGAAAACCCGGGTACAAACTGGGTACGAAAATCCCGGGTTCGGGTATTGAACAGAATATGCATACCCCGTCCCTACCCTACGTGTAGGGTCGGGTTAGGGTTTAAAAAACCCGGTTTTTCTAATAACCGGGTTAAGTTCCGGGTTTGATTTTTTTTTCTGGGTTTAGTTCCAGATCCAGGTTTTTTGTGCACCTCTGTAGCCGATAGATATTTAACTACTGGTTGGAGGAAGTTCTTTCTATACTATAATTTACATATATAGACTCCTAAGTCTGCCAGTCGACAATCTTAATTCTTCTTTCAAATTGCCGCGAATAATTAATTTTTTGTTAAGTTATTATTTGAAGTGTCTAAAAAGGCCAAATGGGTATTAGATACAACAAAAGTTGATTAAATGACTAATGATAGATGGTTATTGACATCTTGGACATATGTAAATATGAAACTACTACAGAATTTATAATTATATAGATATGGGCTCGGTTCAAATGAGAACTACCACGAGTTGTGAGAACCGTGAAAACTTCTTCTTTCTGCGCAAGTTGGGCCAAAATTTTTTTGTAAAAACATAGATGAAAATATTATAAACACATCTGCAAAAAAAAAATAAAAAAAAATTGTCGAGTCGGTAGTTTTGACTGATGCAAGTTTTTTTACGCGTTGGTGTAAATTTTGTACGAAGATAAATATTTTTTTACACCTCATGTAAATGTGTATATGCGGCATTTTTTAAAAAAAAATTTGCTGAAAAAGTGACTTTTTTATGACTTTTGAGAAAAAAAATTCGGAAAAACCTTTTCGATGGCCTAGTTCTCACAACTCAACGTGGTTCTCATTTTAACTCATCTCATATATATATATAGAGGGAGCCGCTAGAATGAGAACCACCCCGAGTTGTAAGAACCGCGAGAACCACACCATCCGGGTCGCCGTTTACCATGATTTTTTTTACAACTAGATGTGTAAATTATAAACACATCTGTAAAAAAAAATTAAACGCCCCCTCCCCCCGGAGGGGGTAGTTTTTTACACCACAAGTTTGGTGAAAAAAAAAGAAAAAAATAAATAAAAACACCAAACTTGTGGAGTAAAAAACTACCCCCTCGGGGGGGGGGGGGGGGGGGCGTTTAAATTTTTTTTTTTACGGATGTGTTTATAATTTACACATCTAGTTGTAAAAAAAAATCGTGGTAAACGGCGACCCGGATGGTGTGGTTCTCGCGGTTCTTACAACTCGGGATGGTTCTCATTCTAGCGGCTCCCTATATATATATATATATATATATATATATATATGTATAGGGGAAGGATGTATAGAAAATCCACTTTAATTTAGAAAACCCGGGAAACTCAAAGCTCCCGATGTTTTTTTTAAAAAAAAATTTATTCATGTTATATACATGTTTTTAAGGGTTTTGGGCAAAAAAAATCAAAAAAGCGCCGAGTAGATATTTAAAAAAAAAATAAACAAGTTTTGGTGTAACACATGTTACATTCATCTGACATATTTGTAACATGTGTTACACCAAAACTTGTTTATTTTTTTTAAAAATATCTACTAGGCGCTTTTTTGATTTTTTTTTTTGCCCAAAACCCTTAAAACATGTATATAACATGTGTAAATTTTTTCAAAAAAAAAAAAATATCGGGAGCTTTGAGTTTCCCGGGTTTTCTAAATTAAAGTGGGTTCTCTATAGATACTTACACTATATATATATATATATATATATATATATATATATATATATATATATATATATATAGGGTAAGGATAGTGTAAAAAGGGCCTAAAGTGTGAGAAGTGTGAGAAGTGTATTATAACACTATATATAATACTATATAACACCCTATAAACACCGTATAACAATATGTAACACCATATAATACCATATAACACTATGTAACACTATATATCATTATATAACACTATACATCTATCATAGGCATGCTATCAGACAACCTATAGTGTTATATTTGTTATATAATGATATATAGTGTTACAAAGTGTTATATGGTATTATATGGTGTTACATATTGTTATACTGTGTTTATAGGGTGTTATATAGTATTATATATAGTGTTATAATACACTTCTCACACTTTGAGCACTTTTTACAGGATCCTCTACCTATATATATATATATATAGAAACGTGATCAGGAGAAAACGCTCAAAAGTGTGAGAACGGTGACAACGCTTCCTGGCCCAACACGTGTCAAGCGACATAGAGAAGGGCGGAGGGGCTTTTTTGTCCTTTCATATTTCTTTTTTTAAACGCGTGTCACTTCATCTTTCCGTTTTTTGTCGTTTAATAAATAAGCGGCGTTTTTATTGTTTTTAGATCAGGATCATAGTAAATATTTTGGCGTTTTAAGTATTGTTTTGGCGTTTTTATTGTTTTTTAGATCATGATGCAGACCTATAATGTAAAAAACTTCAGTAATTTTCTTGATTTTATTATATCAAGTGTTGTGCCATGTAGGATACAGGCCTATAATGTGACAGACAATTATGGCATTTTGAAAAGATAAATAAATTCAATTTTCCATGTAGTGGCTTTTAATAGAATAAATGTTTGGCAATAATGATACCGTCTCTTCATTTTACTGTTTAGCAATTACTATTTCGTTCAATTTTATCGGTCAATTAGTGTTGATTTTTCCAGTAATACTTTGTTTGGCGTTTTTTGGCGTTTTATATAGCAACATCGTGCTTTGCTAGCATCTGTTCTCATAGTTTTTCACAATATCAGGCGTTTTGGTGTTTGTAGTTTTTGGCGATTTATACTCAATTTTTTTTTAAATTAGTAGAGAATTAAATAATAAACAACAGAGAATTAGATAACAAACAATAGAAAATGAAAAAAAAATTAAAAATTATAATCTAATTTCTCATCCAAATCTTCACTGTCATCAGCATCTTATACTTTAACCTTTTTGGCGTTTTGAACCTGTTTTTGAATACCTTATGTAGATCCTTATTTTCCTACATAACGCCCGTCTTTAGAAGATGCTTATTGTTTGTGGCATCTGTTAGGAAACTTTATTTGTAAGTATTGAAGAAAATATCAATCAACTGGATCTCTGAAGAGATAACAGTCCTGAAGATCACAACAAGAAGAAGAAGATCAGATGGGATAACCGAAATGCAAAGCATCCACTTCAAAGAATCACAAGTTAATCAAGAGTTGATTTGGATTATCAGAGAAGGTCATTTATGATGGATCTGATGATATTTCTGATGAAATATTTCTGATGAAATATCATCAGTATCTGACAATTCTGATCATCAGACTTTCTGATGATATGTTCACCAGAATTTCTGATGAAGTGGTTTATCAGAAATTCTGATGAAAACCCCACTTGTCTAAAATCACAACTCTATCCTGCCACCAATGACCGAAGCATGACATTATTGGTTATCATGATTACAAATGCAACTTGAATGATGGATTCAATGAATATGTCAAATTGCTACTTTATGCAGGACTTATTGCATGAATAAACAATTGTTTATTCATGTACACAACCGTCTATAAATAGAAGGCTCGAGAGGCAGAAGTAAATTGAGTTTGAAGCTTAGCATTCACATACAAACACCCAAACTCCACTGCTCTTCTCACCCACAGAATTCAAGATTCATTTGTATTAGATAATAATCTTACAATCACCTTGTTAAACAATTTTGTTTCAAAGTGATATAAACTTGATAATTCTGTAGGTCTTGTTTCTTGAAAGTCTGATTTTCATTTCCGCGCATCTTTTTCACATATACTGAAATCACTTGCCATATTACGTAAAAAGAAGTTGTTAAGGCGAAACTGGGTCCAACAATTGGTATCAGAGCAGATTGAATAAATTATTTTCAAACGATCAATCGCTCATCTTCTTTTTTCTAAGTATGGCCAGCTTTCAATCCTGGAATAATGCTTTTAACATTGGTTCTTTGTCTAAACCTCCGACTCTGGTCAGAGAGGAATACCCCCAATGGAAAATCAGGATGGTCAATTTCCTTAATGGTCATGACCGAGCTCTGTTTCAATCCATTGAAAGGGGTCCACATATACCAATGACTGATATACCAGCAGTTCCAGCAACTGACCAAACACCAGAAATCCCTGCCTCCCGTGCTCCCAAAAGTGAAATAAACTGGAGCGCGAAAGACAAGGAACTGGTAGCTGGGGATGAAAGAGCAAAATCACTCTTAATTATGGCCATCCCCAATGACATATTTTCACAAGTTGATGCTTGTGCATCAGCCAAGGAAATATGGGATCAGTTGAAAAATCTTTGTGAAGGAGGAGAAAGGATGAGAAGAAACAGGAGAACAAACAACGTCTCATCTTATGAAAGGTTTAAAAGTTTACCTAATGAAAAGTTAAATGACACATATCAAAGGTTCACAAAACTTTTAAACGAGCTAAAGAAATTTGGTATAACTAAATCAAATGATGAAAGAAACATAAAATTTCTTGATGCTTTTCCTAGAGAATGGAGGAGTCTAACAATGACTTTGTCCTCAACCTTAGAACTAGGAAACATGAGTCTTCATGACTTATACAGCATCTTGACCCCCAGAGAGGAAGAAATCTTTGAAGAAACCATTCAAAGAGGGGGATCTTTAGCTCTTATCTCAAACTCACAAAGACCAACAACTTCCAATGATCCACAACCATCAAACAGCCAGAGTCTTGAAACTTCTGACACATCATCAGATTTTTCAGCTTTTGCAGAAGCTATAGCACTGCTCACCAAAACATTTGAGCAGAGGTTGAGGGGAGGAGGCCAGAGATACCAGAGGAGTAATAGAGGGAGGATGGATGGTAGATCTAAAGAAGAAGTTAGATCTAAGGATAAAGGGGAGGCTGAGGTGGTGTGCTACAAGTGCATGCAAAAAGGTCATTATGCATCAGAATGCAAGACCAAGAAGCTGAAAGATGTTGCTTACTATGAAAAAAAGCTTGAGGAAGCTAAGAAGCAACAGCAGCAAGTCAGCTTAATTGCTGGGACAGATACATGGCTATCTGATGACTCTTCTGATGAAAAAGAAGAAGAAATGGCCAACTTCTGTCTCATGGCACTTTCTGAAGACATACCAGAAACTTCAGGACAACAGGTAAGTTTAGACAATCTTGATCTTGAACACAACCTAAATGAGCTCATGTCAGATTTTTTAAACCTGCAAGTTAAACATCAATCAGATGGTAAAAAATCTGATGAGTTGCAGAGGACCTTGAATAAAATTATTCTTGAAAACCAATTACTTATAGAACAAAGTTTAGATCAAAGAGCTAAAATCGAGTTCTATGAAAATGAAAGAAGAGATCTTTACAAGAAAATCAATGATAAAGAAATTAATGTAATAGGTTTTCAAGAAGCAAAAGTGTTAGGATCTGAGGCTGACATGATTGTGTTTGTTTGCATAAAATGAATAATTAGAATATATGAAATGATATAAGTGCAGCGGAAATGAGTAGCAAACTTTGTAAACACAATCAAAGGAGAATATAGTTTGATAAACAATTGCTTTTTCATAGAGTCAAAAGATTATAAAAGCAAATGATTACAGTGCAAGCTTACAATCTAAACTCCCCCTCAGCCTGATACTCCAGAGTTGGTTGCACAAGATGAAAGGATGAATTGAGGAGAAGAACTCACTCAAGACGATCAAATATAACAGTACAGAGTACTATCATATTTATAGGCAAACCAAACTACTGATGTACCTCAGCTGACGTCACCATGATAGTGACATCTAACGACCTAACAAAACTATAAATACTGTTCTATACAAACTACTGATCTGCAACATCTGATAATCAGTATAATACAAAACTAGAGATAACTGCTGCTTCACGTTCCACTGTTGTAGCCTGAGCACAGGTGTTGAACTTCAGTGCTTTCTTCAAAGGTGATCAGTCTTTGAGAGGGCAGTGCTTGTGTCTTCAGCAATACTTAGGAAACAGCAGTAGATAGAGCAACAGTGTTTGTCTTCAGCGGTCTTTAGATAATCATCAGAGCTTGGTTCATCAGTTGTTGTAGTTGAGCAGCACTTAAGATCCATCAGCTGTTAGATTACCACTGTCAAGGGGAGAGTTTAGTGTAAACATCTGCTTATTGTGAATCCACTGTTGTGATCAGGTTTTGGCTTTACATTATCTGTTCCTCTGATAGGGTTCAATCCCAACAATCTCCCCCTGGAACAGATAATGCCAAAACCTGTCTTTATTCAGGATCTTTATTCTTCATCAGAAGTTCCTTTGCTTTTCTTTTAAATTCTTCTTCAAATTCTTTGGAACTCGAATCATCCTCATCCCTGCACAGTGAAAGCTCAAGGAAATCTTGTAGATCTTCAACACTTAGGCCTAGTGCTTGATTCCTTGATATATGCCTCACTTCTCCATTTGTTCTGATCAGAGTCAATACATGGGTCTTTTGATCAGAGAGCCACTTTAGTATTTTAAAACCAAATGGGTTTCTTGGGAGAGGTTTATTTACTGATGAACCTGGAGTGATTGGCCTAGAGAAGAAGTGCAGAGCAGTATCATGAGCTTCAGACACTCGTATAAATGCTTGTTCAATAATCTCATTTGCTGCAGCTATGTCTGCTTCAACCTCTTTGTAAGACAGCTCACTGTTTGTGACACCTGCTGATGACTTTTGGCTTACTACTTTGACCCTTTTGGCAAGGTCTTGTAGTTTTGCTAATCTTTCTTTATCTGAGGCTATTTTCTTAATAGCTTCTTCAATCTGATCAGCTTCTTTGTTCTTTTCTTCTCCAGCAGACAGCATTTCCTTCTTTTCTTTTCTCAATTTTGTGACAAAAGCTTCTGCTGTGCTGATCTGAGTTTCAAAGATTTTGACTTGCTCCTGTAGCTTTTTGTAGTCAGACTTTTTAGGAGTGTTAGAGGCTTTCAACCTCTGCTTCTCAAGCCTTTCATAAGCTTCATCAATTTGCTGCTTTGACCATTTTGCTATGGCATCCGCAGTATCCACCTTTCCATCCACCAACTCCTGCTTCTTTCTTTTATGCTCGAAAATAAGATCAGCTATGAATTTGTTGTATTTGTTCCAATTTGGAGCTGTCTTTTTCTTCCGTGGATCAAGTTTAATCTTTTCAATTCTCTTAGCTTCAAGCTTCAATGCAATGATTGGCCAGTCTTTGAATTCTGTTTCTTCAGCAGGATAGAACTTTTCTTTCATTATGTATGCAAGATATTCCTTTCTCAATTCATTTCGTTGTTCTTCTTCAGGGAATAAACTTGACACCTCTTTGTTCAATTCACTTGCATATTCTGCTATTTGTTTAACTTTGTTGAGCAGGAATTCCCTTCTTTCCAGAATGGCTTCATCACCTTGATCCTTGCATTCAACTTTGGCTCTTATCCTTGCTTGTCTTGCTTTTGTTTCAAGATATTCATTCATGTTTTCTGGAATTATGAAACCTATGAGAGAAGGAAATTTCCTTTTTGTAGGATCATCTACAGTGTAAAACTGTTTCATCTCATTTTTCACAGCTTCTAATTCCAATGGATACTTAGCCGCAACAGGATCATACTTTTCATCAGTAGCCTGTGCTGTTTCTCTTTTTCTTTTGAGAAGCTTTGAAGGTTGTGGTGTTGGAATGATGAGATCCGTGGTGGATTTTTGACCAACAGTGGTTGAAACAGCTGGTGTTTCATCCACTGTTGTCATCACAACTGCTGATATGTCAGCAGTGTTGATGCCAAGCAGATGTCTTCTGCTTTTGAGCAGGGGATGGAGAATGTGAAATAATATTTGATGGTGTTGATGGTGGTGGTGACTCATCATCAGGAATGAAGACCCTTCTCCTTTTTAATGTAGGAGAGGCTGATGATGTTTTGGGTGGATCAGTGGTTTGAGATTGGATAGCAGTGGTTTGTGATTGTGATTGACTAACAGTGGTTGAAACAACTGGTGTTTCAATCACTGTTGTTATTACAGCAGATGTTGTAACATCTGCTGTCTTCTGCTTTATGGCAGGAGGCAGTGGTGGTATGATTGTAGATGATGATGGTTTGGTAGTTTTTGGTTTTGATGGTGGTTTTTGTGCTGTGGACACCGGTGATGGTGGTGGAACAGTGGTTGTGGTGGTGTGTGATAAAGTGGTGTGTGTTGGAGGTGTGTGTGTTGATGATATGTCAGCTGTTTGGCTACTGACAGTAGTTTTTGTAACTACTGGTGTATCAGCTGTTTGAGTTGAAGTTTTTGAGGTTTTGGGTTCCTCTGGTTCAATGTACAGCCCATCTTCTATACCTTTCTTTCTCTACTTGATTTTCTCCCCCTTTTTGGCATTATCTGCCAGGGGTGTATCCATGAAGAAGATGGTAGATGGACCTTTTTCACTTTGAGCAGTCTTTTGTATGCTAGCCTTTATAGCCTTGATATCTGCTTAAGTGTCTTTGAACCTTGATTCCACCATGTTGGTCAGCATTTGTACTTGAATATCATGCTTTTTAGCAGCCATTTGTTGCTGTTTTTCAAGCATGGGTTGAGATATATTCCAAAGCTCATTTGCAGCAAATGCTCGTGGAGCAGATGCTTGAGCAGGAGGAGCAGTTGATTGGGCTTTTTGAGCTTTTAACAGCTGCTGCACCATATCTTTAATTTCGGCAACAGAAGATTCCAGGTTTTCAACTCTGGCCGTCAATTCATTATATTTTGAATCATCACCTGAATTAACAGGATCATCTGAATCCCTACCAGTAGTGGTTGTATCAATGTGTGACTTAGGAACTGTGGCCCAAAAGTCATCCATTGATGCCCCTTGTTCTTGGTACTGGGGACTTCTTTCTTCAGCACTCGATAAACCTTTGATGTTACCGGTGGTTAAAGTTAACTCACTGGTGGTTACCGATGTTGCCATGGAAGAAATTGCCTTCAAGGGAGTCTTAGTAATGTAACAACTGTCCAACTGAAGATCTGTTGATCCATCAGTTGTAGTTGCTGCTCCACTTGAACTAACACCGAGAGTTACTTGTAACTCAGGGGGTGTAACCTCCTCAGCTGTTGCTGGGGTAGCAGAGGTATGAGCATCAGACCCAGTCACTTGTGGAGGTATACTCTCAGTAATGGGTGATAGAGAGGAACTGGTTTGTGTCTGTGCCATATCAACTGCATGCAACAGGGGTATTATTGATTGTGGCAATATGATTGGTGAGGGTATGGGTGTTGAAAGAAACATGTCCTTGGGATCAGGACTGTGGAAGATGGATCCGAGTGGGTCCAGAGCTTCATATTGTGGTGTCCCTATGCTTACAACCTGATCCTTTTGTGAGGATGCAGGAGGAGTTTTAGGCTGGGGTTGAGATCTTTCTTCCAACTGCTGTGAGGAAGTAGCAGCAGTGGTTACTTGTGACTTTTGTGTTGTCACTTGCATTGACTCTGGGATCTCATCTTCCAGAGTTGCCTTTGGTGTGGGTTTGGTGGGTTTTCTGGATGTTTTTCTTTTGGTCTTTTTGGTGGCAGGTGTGGGTTTCAAAGCAGTGGGTGTGCTACTTTGATCACCTGGAGCAGTGGGCTCAGTAGAGGTTGCCTGAGGATCAGTGGCAGTTTCTAAAACCTGCTCAGGCATTTTTGTTTTTAATTTTATTGGTGCCATCATTCTTGAAAATGTTTCAATTGTTAAACAATTTATTTTGAAAGAGACACCTTGTTTGGGCAAATCTGCATCTTTCTCTATGAATTTTTGTTCAAAATAGTAGCTTAGAAATCTTGGAAAGAGCAGGAATGCCTTATTATCAACATTCTTTACCAAATCATCAAATATTTCCTGGGAGTAAGTATAGTTTTTATCGTTTAAAATTGCATACCCCAGGCATTGGATTTTTGTTGGTATCTCATTAAAAGACGTTGTTTTATTAGAAACACACATGAGTAGTGTGTGGAATAAAAATTTGGGTGCAGAAGGGAAGTAACCCTTTTGTAGGGTATCCCTATTTGGTTGTTCTGCATAGCCCCTGTTCATGAAATCCTTTATCAACTCGTCTTTAGTAAATGAGGTTTTTCCTTTCAAATCATCGAGTTTAAAGATTTCAGAGATGGATTGTGGAGAGATTTGTACCTTCTTACCCTGTATCGAGGAGTTGATGGCGGCGATGATGTCTCCTTGTTTTTCAAGGGTGGCATTTTTCCAGAACTCTCTCTGGGTATCAAGGTAAATGGGAGCGTCTGCTGTTATCAAAGTTTTGTACTTTGATGCAGAAAGGATGTCAAGGATGGAGTCGAAGGTGTGGTTATCGGTAGGTTTTGTGAGTATACCTACATAGTTGTGTGGAGCTTTGTAGCGAATCTCCGGTGTTTCAGTGGCCATTTGAGTGGTATCTGCTGTTGTGGAGGAAGATGATGGTTTTGATTTTGTTTTCGATTTTGGTTTCGTCATTTTTTATGAAGAAGATCGAAGAAGATTTTTGGAGTTATGAGAGGGAAACTGCTTTGTGAAGAGAATGTTTAGAATTCAATTCGACAGTGTAAGCCTCTGTTTGGATTTAATCAGGGTTTTATTTAGGGAAAAAGTGATTGCTGATGTGGCAGCGGTTATTTTGATCTGAAGGCTAAAAACTGACCACGTGTCAAACATCTGATGGAATGGTAAATGATGGAGGACAATTGTTTTAACAACTACTGATGGATCAAGCATCAGTAGTTACAACGGTAATAAAAAGAAATAGTGGATGGAACAATGATTTTAAACATCAGTGTTTTTGAAAAACAGAGGTTGACTCTTAGCAGTGGACAGACTTTAGAGAGCAGATGTCGAGGCACAACAGCATTTTAGATACAACAGTGGATGAAAACAAATGAGGATCATATGTTTAACAACTGTTTGTGCAACAGTGTTTTGACTTTTGACAAATAATTGTAGCATCTGTTTGTTCAGATGTAGGAAATGATTTTGTCTTGTGAAAGCACAATATCTTATCTATCATCTGTTGAGTACCAGAAATGCTATTCTTAACAAAATACATTTTAGATGTATAATATCAAGATTAAATTGTCAGCAGTTATCTTCAGAAATTTTGTTCAAGGTTCTGCCATCTGTCTATTATTTCAGACAGTGGTTTAGCATCCCAGATGATGAGGACTTTTTCTACTAAAACAACTCATTTTGCGTCTAATTACTTGAACTAGAACATGAGTGTCTCAGTAGTTCAGAATTAGTTTGCAATCAATTTTTGACCTGTTACTACCAAACTTGAGCTTAACTTGACCTTGATATGTGTGTCATTTCCTTTTGACCAGTTTTAGGGATAGTAATTTCACACAAAAATAAGGTAATTACATCCTGACCAGAGATGAACTTTTACTATCAAAAATGAGTAAAAGGACAAAATACGTTCTATAGAAGATAAAATGCATCTGGTTTTATTTAAAGGAAAACACCTTTAAAAAAATTAAAGGATGTTTTGAAGATAATCAAAAGGATCCGACAGTTTTTCAAGTAAATTCATGATCATATCATTCTCTAGTTATTTTGACCACTGTTTGGTCATTTTCTTGTCAGTTGATAGTAAATTCCTTTTAAGCATAATCACTGGAGATGCCATTGCTACCAGAACAATTCCTGTATTAATGAATGCACACAGTTGCATAATGACCACTGATGACCTAACTTTAACCTCAAAAGTGTTTTATGCTTATGCTCTTTTCTTTTGATTTCAAAAGATTTGAGATAGCCACACTTTGAGATTTGTTCATTTTCGTTTTCCCTTTTTACCCTTTTTATTCATATGTTCAGAAATACTCACTAGGAGATTATATTTTGAACATACTTTGTCCATAATCACTATGAAGCAATGTTTTGAGAGATCTGACCATATTTGAGCATGTTTTATTACAGATCTCACATTACTTATGATTAGGACTGTTTTGACACCTTATTTTCTCAAAGTGTTTTAGACACGGTTGATTTGGTCATTTTGAAGGTTTTCAACCTGCCTTTGAGCACATGAGAGATTTTGACTAAACATCACAAATATCAAAACAACAATTGAAATCAATTTTGGAAAATATCGAACGAACCCATAATTTACCAGATACTTTACAGATCTGAAAACTATGAGTTACATGTGCATGATAACACTTGTTGTGTGAGATTTGTGTGTAATATGACATCTTGGTTGATATATAGAGTTTCTGAATAATCAATTTGATCATGATTCACTCGTTACTCTGTTTTTCAACTGAATACAACCATCCCTTAGTATCAATGAATTTTTGAGCTGAACTGTTATGTCAAATTGATTGTTAGATCGAATTTGACTGTCCGAGCTCTGATACCAATTGTTAGGATCTGAGGCTGACATGATTGTGTTTGTTTGCATAAAATGAATAATTAGAATATATGAAATGATATAAGTGCAGCGGAAATGAGTAGCAAACTTTGTAAACACAATCAAAGGAGAATATAGTTTGATAAACAATTGCTTTTTCATAGAGTCAAAAGATTATAAAAGCAAATGATTACAGTGCAAGCTTACAATCTAAACTCCCCCTCAGCCTGATACTCCAGAGTTGGTTGCACAAGATGAAAGGATGAATTGAGGAGAAGAACTCACTCAAGACGATCAAATATTACAGTACAGAGTATTGTCATAATTATAGGCAAACCAAACTACTGATGTACCTCAACTGATGTCACACCCCCAAAATACCACCTAGGGAATGTCCCTATTAGGCGTGTGACGTACCAACCATGAGCCACTAATTACATTGAACGCGTACAAGTTTCAAAATAAAATCCTTAATTATTAATGAAAAATACCATCAACGAGATTAAATGAAAACCAACATGTTCAGCGGAAGCAAATAGTAAACCAATGTTAAACTGTTTCAAAAACCATCGTATAGTATAAATAATCCAATCACACGAATCCTTCCAGTCGACCCATGACCACTCCTGCTACTCCAGACAGCAAGTTCCCCAAATCCAAGATACCTAACGACCTGCGAGCATGTAACAAGTGTATCAGACAAAGCTGGCGAGTTCACAGTTTTAGAAAACGTTTGTTACCGGTTGTATGTAAAACAGTTCACTAACAAAGCAAGTAATATTGTTAATATCTCAATTCCGAACAAGATGGCTCCTGATGTACATGACTGCCCTTTCCCACGTACTCCTATCCAGTACTGGGCCCGACTGGGTCATTAGTTCACATCCGTCCTCTCTAGGAGCGGTGTGAGGGTGCCAAACCTAAGTAGCGCTACCAACTAATACCCGTTACCCTCCAGGTAACAACATAAGGGACTTACAAGAATGATAGGTGAGAATATTAACCAATATACCCGTTTTTACCCAAAAGACTTATCCCTCCACGGGATACCCACTGACTGTAACCACCGGGACGCATGCTCGAGTGTAGTGAACTCACCTTAGATTGCTCGGTATGTTACTTTACACTACCCACTCCAAGTTGGTCAACCAAACCCTACCGTGGTTACCAAAGATTGTCAGTTTCGCATACACATAACTCACGTATCTTTCACATAAAATGCACATGCAGTGTCCATATAAATCAGATATCATTAGACAGGTTGAAATCAAGAGATCATGTAACACACAGTTCATAACGACAAGTAACAAGTATTCGAGTCCTGTGTAAGTTTACATCTCACGCAACCACTTTGACAGCTCAAAACATTAAACACTTATATGGGCGATTTTATATCCGATCACTTGAACCATTCGGCCCAATTGTGTGTTGTATACATGTGTGTGTATGTGGCCCAATAGCACCGGCCCAAAGGAAGTTCGCAACCCACATCCTTCTGTGCGACCAGCGTATAATGTGTGACTTAGACTCAATCGTGCAAACGTGCAACATGTTGTAATTGTGCGATTCATGACTGGCCCAGTCCACAACTTTCCACGGCCCATATTAGTGTACGTTTAAATTATGTTCCCAGTCCATTCGTCCTCGGCCCAACATGACTAACCCAATGGTGCATTATGCGATCAGTGTTTTTGTGCGATTACCCCCTCCTTCTTTCTGTTACACTTCCCTCAAATGTGGTTAGTTAGTTTCATAATTATTCAGTTAATTCCCATCATTTTCGCAACAACAATCAATATCAAAACAACTTTTCATTTCGAATCAAATAGTATGTTAGATTTCTAAACCCGAATAACCGTTTACCAAATAACAATACGCTAACAACATTAAATTTGATCATAATTCACAATCATCGCATCTCGCGATTCAATCGTTCAAAACTTGACTCATATGGTCAACACACAACCCTCGATCACATCCATACTATCAAGACCATTCTAAATATGATCCCTAAAAATCATCGTTCACATGAATCATTGTTCCATCATTAACAGCGAGTAGTGCATAACAAACATTCAAATCAAATCTATGCATTTCATTGACACTGGCCTTATGAACTGGTACTTTATCATCATCACCCAATCGTTAGCAATCATGACTCTAATCCGTAGTAGGTCGTCAATGTACACCTAGTAACATATTTGCAATCCTCGTCTTTTGACTGACAAGAACCCTAGTTATCATATTCAATAAATAACATCCTAAACATTCCTGATTTCGATGCATCAATTTATTATTATACCACTACCCACCTATGCTACTCGACAAAACAAAACAAGGCTCATAACATTCTGCTCGGTTCCACAAATCCCTATAACCCTCATAACCCTTGTTATTAGAATACCATTTTATTGTCAGAACCTTTATTACTTGCCACGTTAACTGTTACCCCATTCTTATGGACAAAACATATTTAGCATGAAAACACTAATTCATATTTATTATTATATCATCTTCAGCAGTTGTCCCATACACACAAATCGAACAACATTAATTAACAATTATTTATCATCAAGCAAGTCTGAATCATTAACATTAACATTATAATCACCAATCAAGCCACTGTGCACACTCTTAATCAGCCGATTATCACAAGAATTAACCACACTCCTACGATCATATTATCACGGATTCATCTAACATTACACATACATTCAACATATCCAAACATGCAGTTATACATAACCGAGCAAGATTAAACAAAGTTAAACAAATATATTCCTATTCTCATAACTATGATGGATTATTATTCTAACAACACCTTGATCCACAAATATGTTTACAACCAATTATATCACGTAATTAGTCTATTGACCCACAACTAATATTAATGAATAACAAAATATGCACTAACCCGGTTATGAGGTACAAGAGGTGTTGGAGTCTGGGGGGGGGGGTTGCCGTCAATGATGGGAAAGTGAGGAAAAAGAATAGGGTTTGTTACCCCTTTATGATTGTGATAGGTATATGAACCTCACGCATGATCTAGACAAGTGGGTTAATCATCTAAAGAAGTGGGCCGATCCCACTTAATCCTTTATTGCTGATTTCGGCTTCAAAGAAACTGGGTCGAGACCTACTTATCTATGAGTGTGTGATCCTTTAAGCGGTGCACGACTCGGTAAGATGTGCGAAAAGATTTATGCGGTCCTTAATTAATATAAAATAACTTATGTTGTACGAATAAATAACACTCTAAAAGACCAGTCTACGATTAGCGTCACAGACACCCGATTATTACATGAGATGAGGCATGATGTGCAATTATGCGCACTAGAGATCAAGGAAATCAAGTACCACTAACCTTGCAAGTTCGGGTTGTCACATCATCCCCAACTTGAAAGAAATTTCGTCCCGAAATTTGATAAGTAAGCCAGAGAAGTGAAGTGGTAACTCAAGATTGCTGCAGATTTTCCTCAGATGCCACATCATCCCCAACCTGAAACGGAATTTCGTCTCGAAATTCACCAGTGATATCCGAATTAGCTTGATCAGTAGGGAAAAGTTGAGGATATTTGAGCTTCATCTGGTTTTCGCGCTCCCACGTGAACTCCGGTCCAGGTCTTGAGTTCCAACGAACTCTCACGACTGGAGTTCAACTATGTTAACGGACCTTGGCTTCCTGGTCCAAGTTTTCGATAAATCCCTCGACAAGTGTAACTAGTCGTTACCTTAGACTCTAGTGAAGGTATCACAAGTGTTTTGTCAGACGATCACTGCCTTAGATTCGAGATATAAATGATATCGTGTGTGTTACCCATTTCATCAGGTAATTCGAGTTTGTAGGCCACGTGATCGATTCTTTCCAGACTTTTGAGTGACTCAATGCAACATAATTTAAGCTTGCCACGCTTCCCAAGCGTACCACACCCTCCTAGAGTGAGACTTTCAACATGATACGATCGCCTACAACGAACTCCCAGTGTTTCCTAAGCTCGGGCAGTGTTGTCTGACATACTAGAATGGTAATTATTGCAGTATAACTCAACCCCAGGCAGGTGTCCTTCCAATCCTCACATAAGCCAATCACATATATGCTCGCAGCATGTCTTCGAGTGTCAGGATGGTTCGGTTACTTCAACCGTTTGTCCAATGTTCATGTCTAGACGTGAGCCAAGAGTGTGCGCATTGCCCGTCATAGATCAGGTATAAGTCAAAATCAGAGGTAACAGGAGTTGGCACCTTGTGCCTCAAAACCGCCTCTCTCAGAGGACTATTCATAAGCTGTGAAGACTCGTCGGTTTCCTCGGTGGCAAGAATGTGTGCTGGTTACATGAGACAATCAACAGTCACCCAGGTGATTGTTTCCGTTTTGAGTTCTAGGTAGACCCATGACAAAATTCGTGACAGTCTGTTCCCATTTCCAAATGGGTGTTTGTGGTTGCTGACACAACCCAGAGGGTTTCGAGTATTCCACCTTGACTTCACGCCAGTCAGACTTGGTTCATGTATAGTGCTTTGTGGGCATGCCTGCCAGGTCATCAATACAAGGCTTAGAATCCTAATATATCCTATCAAAACCCAGACTACTAGGACAACGAGGCTAGTGTGCTTTGCTCAACACAAGTTCCCTACGGTTTCCGTATGGTAAGATCCATATTCGTTCCACGAAGTAGCGAATATCGTCCGACTTACCAAAAGTTGTTATTCCATGCCCCCGCATAGACTCAACTTGAAAATTCTCTTCCTTCAGCGCTTCGATGTGAACCGGGTGAATCTGATCAGGTAGGCTAGGGTCGATGGTGGGTTGCAAGCTTATTTGCGTTTTAAGTTCCATAGTTGTATTCGTTCAAGAGTTTCATCCAGCGATGCCATTATCTAATTAGTTTTCTCAAAACAAACGTACACGAGGGCGCTTGTGATCGGTCTAAATGGTGCAATTGGTACCGTCCAAGTAATGCCTCCATCTTAATTCCAAAGACCATGGTTTCCACCACAGGTTATGACTCGTGCATTTCTTCTTGTAAATCCATCGTGTAAACTGTCACCTTCACATGTTGCATCGGCGTGTACTGGGACTCTGATTCGAACCATCATGGTATACCACTAAATCACCTGTACCCTTGGGTAAAGGCGATGCTTTGTGCATTGCAGAGTTGGGATTCCAGGACTGAAAAGACTTCCTCCTGTTTTGTCTTCCACGAACACAACACCCTACTGTGTTAAAGAGATTAAAGTTGTGCGATCTTCAAAATCCTATAATGAGTCTACATCAGTGTCTAGCTAGACAAAAAAAAGTTACTGCATCCTCGAAGGGATCTTTGTTGTCGATTAGTTTCTAACAAGGTGGATCTTAGCGAGATCCACATGTACTCCTACTTTGTTGGTTTCATGACCGGAAATGTACCTCTCGTATCCAGAGGTCACGTTTAACAAGACTTCGGGTGGCGTGGCTCCTCCCTCAGGAGCTCTGAAGTAAAATACGAATGTTGTCCATGATTCAAAACATCACAAATAAACACGGTCGATTAATGTGATCCACAAGGCTGCTGGTGTGCCGATTTACCCAAAGGTCACGGAATACATAGTCGCAATGGTCGTACTGCGTTCGATATGCTTTTATAGGAACATTCTCCCCTTGGACTTTCACCTGATGTTAGTTCGTTCGTTTGCCAACCCTCGAATGGGAGCTTGACCCTCGCAACTGGTCAACAGCTCGTCAATACATGGTCGAGGCAAATAGTTCTTAACTGTCACCTTGCTGAGTTCTGGATAATCAGTACACATACGAAAAGTCTTATCCTCACAGATATAACTGGGGCTCCCCAAAGCGAAAGACTATGCCTAACAAAACTCCTGTCCAATAGTTGTTGTAGTTGATTAGACAGCTCTTGCAACACTCATGGCGCAAGACGGTATGAGTACAAGTAATCAGAGCTGCCCCTGGTGTGAGGCCAAACTGAGATTCTGCCTAACAGTTGTAGAAGCAAGTCCGAAAGCTCCTCGTGTAGCACGCCAGGAGGAATCATGAACAATTGGTGGATCCTCGATCCTCTTTTCTTAGCCTTAATATCCGTATCGGTTGCTAATGTTGCGGGGTAATCCCTCCGTAGACACTTCTGGGCCTTCATTGTTGATATGATGCTAGCCCTTACACCACTCTGACACTTCAAAGTATAAATGACGCAAAATTTTCCTTTCTCGTGGTATATCTACGCTATATCGAGATAACCAAATCTACACTATTACTGCATCGAGACCATCAAGGATAGCAAAAAGGAAGGTCGATGTCGAACACTTGTCCCACAAGGTCGAGCTTGCATCCCAAAGGACATACAAGGTTTCAATTTACCTGCCATCAGTCGGTTCCATAACAGGTTTGGTTTCGAGAATCATCAGGGTTAAATGGAATCGAGACGAAGCAGTTAGCTACTCATGCAAGCTACCATGTTGTTATTATGCCTGGCGTCGCCTACGCCAATCCTAAATGCCCTTCCACAAACACCACTACTGGTGTTGTTGTTACGATCACGTGGATTCCCAATACTGTCATCGTTCCCTTGGTTGTTGTCGTTTTGAATTATCAACGGCCAATCATGCTGTAGACACCTCCTTTTCCATGCTGTAGGCCATTATTACAGGTACCCTGGTGTTGCCATGACTGTTGCCTCTAATGTTGTTGCTTGAAACGGAACCCTACGATCTTTCACCAACCAAGTCCATCTTTCCACTTTCTGTGCCACGCCCTAAAGCGCTAATCACTGTCCTGGTAGTCACACATTCCACACTGTAATCAGCTGTCACCGCTCATGCTTCAATTGATTTGTAAGAGTCGACTCCCATAAGTTGCTTACCAGGGTTAAAGATTCGATTAGCGTCAAACTGCTGATGTTCATTGCTGGTAATCAGGGTCGTCCAATACTAAGGTTGGTAAGGTATTACGCTCATCCTCTTCTCCATCGTTCTTGCGAGTTGACTGAGTAGTACACGGTATGTTTCCAGAGCGCTGCAGAAGTGATCGCACTTCGGGTCTAAGACGTTAACGCGCTAGGTTCTAACAAACAACGATAGTTGAGGAAAGTATAGACCATTCATTCGACGCGGAGGCATCCTTCTCAGGGACGTTCGTACAAGCACCTAACATTCTACACAGTTCGCTAGGCGTTCAGATGGGTGTTCAGGTAATACTCGTTAGCATCGAGATTCGTAAGGATTTAGAGTGGAGTGAAAAGATCACGATCAAGTGAGAGACAATCACTACTATGACTATTTTAGACTGTTGTGTTTTACATCGATTTAATAACAGAATGTAACCCCTTTTTCACTTGTTAAGCCTCACTAGGACTCGCACGCACCCCACATTATTATTATGTGTGCACTCACAATAATACTGCGATTTGCGTGCTCATCTCAGTTCCACTTAACTCATGTCAAATGGTTCCTCCAACTCGAGTAGCAAACAAAGAGCATTACGAAACGTGAGTCATGAATGTTTAGGGAAATACTACCCTACCAGTCACATAACACATGAAAGTAATACGTGAATTAATACTATTGCTCTAAACGTGCAATCACATGCAATATCATGTGTAAGTGTTCACTAGTTATGCAGTACAATGAGTATACGGGAGACGAACCTTGCAGTCAGGAGCTGAGTGTCATGGTCGTATTCAGAACTTGTTCGGTTATAGTATGGTTTTATGAAAACGTTTTAAAACCAAGTTCACTATAACCAGTGGCTCTGATACCAAACTGTCACACCCCCAAAATACCACCTAGGGAATGTCCCTATTAGGCGTGTGACGTACCAACCATGAGCCACTAATTACATTGAACGCGTACAAGTTTCAAAATAAAATCCTTAATTATTAATGAAAAATACCATCAACGAGATTAAATGAAAACCAACATGTTCAGCGGAAGCAAATAGTAAACCAATGTTAAACTGTTTCAAAAACCATCGTATAGTATAAATAATCCAATCACACGAATCCTTCCAGTCGACCCATGACCACTCCTGCTACTCCAGACAGCAAGTTCCCCAAATCCAAGATACCTAACGACCTGCGAGCATGTAACAAGTGTATCAGACAAAGCTGGCGAGTTCACAGTTTTAGAAAACGTTTGTTACCGGTTGTATGTAAAACAGTTCACTGACAAAGCAAGTAATATTGTTAATATCTCAATTCCGAACAAGATGGCTCCTGATGTACATGACTGCCCTTTCCCACGTACTCCTATCCAGTACTGGGCCCGACTGGGTCATTAGTTCACATCCGTCCTCTCTAGGAGCGGTGTGAGGGTGCCAAACCTAAGTAGCGCTACCAACTAATACCCGTTACCCTCCAGGTAACAACATAAGGGACTTACAAGAATGATAGGTGAGAATATTAACCAATATACCCGTTTTTACCCAAAAGACTTATCCCTCCACGGGATACCCACTGACTGTCCCCAACCACTGGGACGCATGCTCGAGTGTAGTGAACTCACCTTAGATTGCTCGGTATGTTACTTTACACTACCCACTCCAAGTTGGTCAACCAAACCCTACCGTGGTTACCAAAGATTGTCAGTTTTGCATACACATAACTCACGTATCTTTCACATAAAATGCACATGCAGTGTCCACATAAATCAGATATCATTAGACAGGTTGAAATCAAGAGATCATGTAACACACAGTTCATAACGGCAAGTAACAAGTATTCGAGTCCTGTGTAAGTTTACATCTCACGCAACCACTTTGACAGCTCAAAACATTAAACACTTATATGGGCGATTTTATATCCGATTACTTGAACCATTCGGCCCAATTGTGTGTTGTATACATCCTTCTGTGCGACCAGCGTATAATGTGTGACTTAGACTCAATCCTGCAAACGTGCAACATGTTGTAATTGTGCGATTCATGACTGGCCCAGTCCACAACTTTCCACGGCCCATATTAGTGTACGTTTAAATTATGTTCCCAGCCCATTCGTCCTCGGCCCAACATGACTAACCCAATGGTGCATTATGCGATCAGTATAATACAAAACTAGAGATAACTACTGCTTCACGTTCCACTGTTGTAGCCTGAGCACAGGTGTTGAACTTCAGTGCTTTCTTCAAAGGTGATCAGTCTTTGAGAGGGCAGTGCTTGTGTCTTCAGCAATACCTAGGAAACAGCAGTAGATAGAGCAACAGTGTTTGTCTTCAGCAGTCTTTAGATAATCATCAGAGCTTGGTTCATCAGTTGTTGTAGTTGAGCAGCACTTAAGATCCATCAGCTGTTAGATTACCACTGTCAAGGGGAGAGTTTAGTGTAAACATCTGCTTATTGTGAATCCACTGTTGTGATCAGGTTTTGGCTTTACATTATCTGTTCCTCTGATAGGGTTCAATCCCAACAAAAAGAATTTATAAATTTCATTGAGTCCATTCCAAAGAACAAAGGAGAGGGTTTGGGTTATGTAAGAACCAGTAATAGCAAACCTACTGTCTTTGTAAAAGCAACTCAACAGATTTCTGATAAATTAATATCAGAATATGATTCTGAAACTTGCAAATCAACATGTTCTGAATATTCCTTTGATAAGCCCAACTTGGAACCAAAAATAAGTGAACACAATCAAGAATTTGTAAAAACTCCAGAGGCAGTTCACTTATATTTTCAAAATTATCCCATCATTCCATCACAAGAAACTACATCAGAAATTTCTGATGAATCTTGTATGTGTGTTGACATACTGAAGCTTGTTCAACAACATCTCCAAAAGAAAAACAAAAATTCTGTTAATGGCTCAGCATATAACAGAAATTCTGATGAAAGGTCATTAAAAAGAAATAGTAAGACTAAAATATCATCAGAAAGAGTACCCAAGCATGCTTGGGTACCTAAAACCCTCTAACCATTCCATTTCAGGACCATCATGTGCAGCAGATCTGGTACTGCAACTCAGGAAGCTCCAAGCACATGACTGGAGATAGGAGCATACTCAGCAACTTTGTCTCAAAGCTGGGTAAAATGGTGAACTTTGGAAATGGAGTGAAAGGGAGGATCATGGGATACAGATGTATCAGGTATGGATGTTTGACCATTGAAAGAGTAGCCTATGTTGAAGGCTTAAAGTATAATTTGCTAAGCTGTGGTCAATTTTGTGACAAAGGTTTTCAGGTAACATTTTTACCAAAAAAATGCTTGCTAATAGGTATGGATGATAACAAAATATATTTAAGTGGCAAAAGAATAAGAAAATCAATTTACTACTTTGATTTCAAAGAAGAAAATGAACATCCAAAATTATGTTTATTTTCAAAAATCAACAAAGGAAGTAGTTGGTTGTGGCATAAAAGGTTGGCTCACTTAAATTTCAAAAACCTAAACAAACTAGCAAGTAAGGGTCTGGTAAAAGGATTACCTTTCATATCCTCTAAAAAGGATAAAATTTGTGATGCATGTGAGGTGGGAAAATCCAAAAAAAGCTCACATAAATCAATTTCTGAATCTTCCATTACACAAAATTTGGAACTTTTACACATGGATTTGTGTGGACCCATAAGTACAGAAAGTTTTTCTGGAAAGAAATATATACTAGTAATAGTTGATGATTTTTCCAGATATACATGGGTTGAATTTTTTAGAAAGAAAAGTGAAACACCTGATCTGATCATTAATTTTATCAAGAAAATTGAAAACCTGTTAAAATTAACAGTCAGAAGGATCAGATCAGACAATGGGACAGAATTTAAAAATTCAAAAATTGAGAGCTTTCTTGTGAGTAAAGGAATCTCTCATGATTTTTCAGCTCCCAGAACCCCTCAACAAAATGGGGTTGTTGAAAGAAAAAATAGAACCTTAGTAGAAGCTGCCAGAACAATGCTTGCCTATGCCCAAATGCCCACTCACTTTTGGGCAGAAGCAATTGCAAATGCATGTTTTACTCAAAACAGAACCTTTATCAACAAAAGGCTAAACAAAACACCTTACAACATTATAAATGGAAGAATTCCAAGTGTAAAATTTTTACACACATTTGGTTGTAGATGCTTTGTTTTCAATGATTTTGAAAGCCTTGAAAATTTTGACAGAAAAGCAGAAAAAGGTATTTTTCTTGGATATTCTTTGTCCTCAAAAGCTTGTAGAATCTTTATTCTTAACACAAGGACAATCAGTGAAAGTTTATATGTCTCATTTGATGACTCATCAGAAACTGAGGTTTCTGATGAATATATGAAAGAAATAAATTTTTCTGACAAATAAGAAAATTATGAGCATCTCTTTGAAATGATATCAGAAGATTTTCTAGAACATGATAAATCTCTCACATATAAATCATCAGAAATATCATGTACTAACCCTGCAGAACAAGTCAATAGCACATCAGAAAATCAAAATTCTGGTACATTACTCCCAACAGAGGCAACTGAACAGGGGGAAACTTCAAATCCATCAGAACCAACAATTGTTCACAACAGGTTAAGATGGATCAAAGGGCATGCTCATTCTGATATCATTGGCAATCTAGCTGATGGTGTGAGAACAAGATCTGCAACTGCACATGAATGTGCATATGCTGGGTTCTTAAGCAAAATAGAACCCAAATCTGCCGAAGAAGCTCTAAATGACCCAGACTAGATACAAGCTATGCAAGAAGAGTTGGATCAATTCGAGAAGAGCAAGGTATGGGATCTGGTACCCAAGCCTAAAGACAAATCTGTCATAAGCTCAAAATGGTTATACAGGAATAAATCTGATGAGAATGGCATAATCACCAGGAACAAAGCAAGGTTAGTGGTCAAAGGTTACTGTCAACAAGAAGGTATTGATTATGATAAAACTTTTGCACCAGTAGCTAGATTAGAAGCTGTAAGAATTTTTCTTGCTTATGCTGCATCCAAGGATTTCAAAGTTTATCAAATGGATGTGAAATCAGCTTTCCTGAATGGTGAAATTGAAGAAGAAGTTTATGTGCAACAACCAGAAGGCTTTGTTGATCCAAAATTTCAAAATCATGTTTATAGATTAAACAAAGCCTTATATGGATTGAAGCAAGCTCCTAGAGCCTGGTATGAAACATTATCAAACTTCTTAATCAATTCTGGATTTACCAAAGGTACTATTGACACCACACTTTTTCTTAAAACACACAAAGGACATACCTTGTTGGTTCAGATATATGTTGATGACATTATATTTGGATCAACAAATGAAAAATTTTGCAAAAACTTTCAAAAATTGATGACCAGTTATTTTGAAATGAGTATAATGGGTGAATTAACCTTTTTCTTAGGGTTATAAGTCAAACAAAGAATTGATGGAATATTTTTGAGTCAATCAAAATATGTGAAAACAATTCTACAAAAATATTCACTTGAAAACCGCTCTGTTTCAAAAACTCCCATGGCAACAGGGAACAAATTAGATTCTGACAAAGATAGAATAAGTGTAGATATTAAAACCTATAGAGGAATGATAGGATCATTGCTATATTTGACTGCAAGCAGACCAGATATCATGTTTGCTACATGCTTTCTGGCCAGATATCAATGTGATCCTAAAGAATCCCACTTAAAAGCTGTAAAAAGGTTTTCAAATATCTAAAAGGCACTTCAGAACTTGGTCTCTGGTATCCAAAGGATACAACCCTTGAATGCATACACAGATGCAGATTATGCAGGGTGTAAGATTGATAGAAAAAGCACATCTGGTGCTTGTTAAATCTTGGGGGAAAAATTGGTATGTTGGGCAAGCAAGAAGCAAAACTGTGTTGCCACATCAACAGCAGAATCAGAATATGTTGCAGCAGCAAGTTGCTGTTGACAAGTGTTGTGGATGCAAACTCAACTGAAGGATTATGGAGTAAATCTGACAAAAATCCCAATTCTATGTGATTCAAAGAGTGCAATTGCAATAACATAAAATCCAGTTCATCACTCAAGAACCAAACACATAGATGTCAGATATCACTTCATAAAAGATCATGTGGAGAAAGGTAACATTGAAATGTATTTTGTACCAACTGAAAACCAAATTGCTGATATCTTTACAAAACCTCTTGATGAAAAGAGACATAACTTTTTGATCAGCAAACTGGGCATGGTTAATTTAAAAGATGAAAATTTTTCAGAAATAAAAGCAACACAAAATGAAAACCAAATTGATGATCATCAAAAGACCGAAAATGAAAGGACAATTACACATATTTCTGATGAAGAAACCCATCTATCTGGTGGAACATCAGAAGGTCTAATAGATCATCAATGAATGTGATGATTTATCAGAAATTCTGAAGAAATATCAGAAAATCTGATGAAAACATCAGAAATTCTGATACTCATCAGAAATTTTGTTTAAACTGCAGAATGATCATTAATCATCAAGGGTCTATATCTTCATACATATTCCATTTGTATAAATTCATAGTTGTACTTAATTTATTTTTTTTATTTAAAAAAAACAAAAAGGGGGAAATGTGTGCATGATGATAAAATTAAATCCAGAAAATTCAATCGTCACAATTTTTTTTCGGAAAATGAATTTTTATCTTACATTTTCAACTCATGCAACGTCATTTTGTCATAAGAAGTTTAAGAGTAACACGTAAGCACCAAAATGATTAGTAGCTATAAAAGTAGCCGCCTAGCTAGTAAATGCTTACTCACACAAAGGGCTTGATAGACTGTCATATTCACTGCAATAGATATCGTCTTAGATGGGGAGATGAAAAGAAAAATCTTTTTAATGTTAATATGAAACTATCACTTTCATCTATAAATATTAACAACCTGAAAAAGACATTCTTCACAACAAAATCATCTCTTCAAAAGCCTGTCATCAGAAAACTTCTTATTTCAAATGGGTCACCCAAAATCAATATAAGCTAACCAATTCCCTCTCAACCTTCACAAAAATCATAATCTCAGGCTAAGATCTAACTTGGAAGGACATGCATGGGAGGACTGCAGGTTTGTATATAATATGATCATGCGAAGTCCTTTGGGTTTTGCTGTATCAACACATGTCACTATATACCCAGAACTTCTTCAAGAGTTCTGGTGGAGTGCTCAAATCGTTATGAGTGGCACTTCCATTTGGATAAATAGTGAGGTTATGGGGGTAAAGATCACCCTAAAGGAGGAAACACTCAGAGATGTCCTCCGATTGGTTGTTGATCAAGAAGTCACCATACTGGATAAGGCAGAGGTGCAACGAACCTTGATAGAAATGGGTTATCATTCAAACAACGTGTCAAGGCAAATTTGCAAATCTGGGTTTATACCACCTTTCCAGTATCTGGTAACACAACTAAGTGTTTGCTTTTCTAAAAAGACTAGAACTTTAACGAGCTGTCTCATAGGATGATGGAAGTGGTTCACGCTGTTGTACAGGAAAAACCTTATAACTATGCTAAGTTTCTCATGAGAGACTTAGAAGCAAACGTCCATGACCGTAATCCTTTTCTGATCTTCCCCCGCTTTGTAACCAAGGTGATCACAAGTCAGCTGGACTTTGGAGGAGTAAGAAGCTGCTATACAAGAGCTGAGCTGGCACTTCAAGAAAACTTAAGAGTTGCTTCCCTGGTACCATCAACCAATCACACAGGAAGGATAACCAGTCTCTGGTTATATATGAAGTGCATGTATAATGTGTTGGCTGAGAAGGATGAGTAGTTAGTGTTTACTTGTTTTTTTTTTTTTTTTTTTACCTGTGTGTGTCTAATTGTCTTTTGTTTAGTAATATATTATGTTTGTCTTAAGTACATGTTACTTTTATATGTCAATAGGTCTAGGGGGAACTAAAAAATCTTGTCTGATAAAAACAAGGAAAATCTGGTAAAAAAAATCAAATGAAATCTGATAGGATTTAGTAAATCACCACAATCTGATTGGATTTATCATAAACCTCACTAAACCATCAGAATCTGTTCAAATCACCAGATAACCTGAAAATTTGATGAATACATCAAAAGAAATTTTCTTTTGACAAACGGGAAAGTTTGATTGTTCAAACAGAAAAGAAACATGACTTTAACCAGATACAAAGAAATTATAAAACATCTAAATTATTTTTAGATAAGTTTCTTTCAAATTTTTTTTTTTCTGGGGATTGGAATAAGCTGTATGACAAAGACTTCCTGATACATCAGAACAAAGGTGTGGAGTTCACAAATTCAAGGTAAGTAAAGATACTTCAAACTCTACTCATTCCCTCTCATCTTAAAAAAAATGCTGATTAAAAATTCTATAAATGAATCAAATGCTTTCTGATGATATATATATGAGAAATTCAACTCTCCAAGAGTTACTTAAAGACTTTCTAATATATATCATTGAAAGGACAACATGGGAAGGTACACAATTGAAGAAAAGATTTCGACTGGACCTTTTTAAACAAAAGGGGTCCCACATGAAGAAAAGGTGCAAGTTGGATACTAGTGTTTATCCATTCAAATCGTTGGTATCTCTAATTATCCTTAAAAAAAGAGGGTATATACATTAAATTAGAGATAAACCAAAAGTTTTTTTTTAACGGTTGTCTCTTTAAAAGATTAAAACATCATTAAGGTGTCATAAACCACCTTGAATATAAACAACCCACGAAAAACACTCCAAAATCTCTGTCCCTATTCACTATAAATACATCATTCGAAAAACAGAGAAATCCATCTTTAACCTTCAAACCCGAAGCCCTAAAACCTTTTTTTCAAAACAAAAAAAAAAACCCAGATTGTCAATGGCTGCTACCAACATCAACACCCCTCCAACTGAACACTTTGTTCCTTTAATCACTGAAGCTGAATATCTTCCATTAAAGATCAACAATGAAGCAATGAATGCTAACATTGAACAATATGATGTGAAGTGTCAGATTCTCATTGAATTTCTGATCAGAAGCCTAATAGCTCATGCTCCTATATAGACTAGAGAGATACCAGAAAGACTTCTACAACAAGTTGTGAAAACTCTCACAATATCAAATCAAATGGAGCTGACAGCACATGTGTGGGAAAATATCTTCATTACAATCTCACCGGAGAAAATAAGGGAATGCTTGGAACTACCCTTAAATCAAGACTATGAAGAAGCACCAGAAAAAGAAGACATGTTCGAACAACTTGATGCTGTAATGGGCTGCAAAGCAAAGATTTCAAAGATCAATGAATTCAAGAGAAACAAGCTACCTACCTTCTGGCAAGTGTTAATGGAGATACGGAACAAATGTTTATCATCAAAGATTGGAGATACAGATCAGATAAATATGAATATTCTGACAATCATGTTCAGCCTCATAACTGGGTTGAATATTGATTTTGGAACAGAAATATTTAATCTGATCAAAAGATCAATTCTGACTAAAACTGGAAAGATAGATTCACATCTACCATTCCCCAGATTTCTGTCAATCATAATTTCTGATGAATTTTCTGAAAGGGACTTACAAATTCCAAAGTCAAAAATTATTTGGAAAACAGAAATTATGAGACATTGGAGTGCTGCAGGGTCTTGGAAGTCAGATTTTGATGTACCTATTCTGTCAGAAAGTATGATGCTTCTGATACCAGAAGAATCACCATACAGAGCAGAATATCTGAAGATGTTGAGCAAACAGGCAGAAAACAAAGAAAGTTTTGAAAATGTATCCCCCATGGAGCATGATGCACAAGAGTCAAGCACACCAAGAATGGAGCAGCAGGGTGAATCTGATCCTCATCCAACTGATAAAGATGTGAATATGAGTCCTGTTGCAGAAGAACATCATGCTGAATACTCACATATGGGAGAAACAGGTGAGCAACACTCCAAACTGAATTTATTTCATTTTTCTGAGAGTGATTCTGATGAATCAATTCAAGGAAAATATGAAATTTTACATAAAGGAACTGTTTCCACAAAACAAAATGTGAGTTAATCCAAAGACCCATTTTCTAAATCAGATTCTGAGGAGGAAAATGTGGTGACAACAGGTAGAGATCAGTCTACTGATCAAGGAAACCTAGATGAGAAAAATAAGAGTTTCTCAACAACTCATGGAGAACCTGAAAGGGTTCAAGGATATGAGGAAAACCAGGATTTGAATTTGTTTCAAATTTCTGGTGAGGGAACAGAGAATTTTGATTATTCCAATCCTCTTAACCTCATAACATCAGAAAATGTGTTTTCTGCTGGTGTTAGAAGAGGAACATCTGTGGTTTCTCCTATTTCCCAAAGACATCAATCTATGTCTCCTAAACAACTTCACAAGGAACTTGAAGACATAACTGCTACTATGAAAACAGCCACGGAAGAAGAACTTGATCTGATACTGAAAGAAATCAGAAATCAAAAATCAGAAATCAAGGTTTTATCAGAAACTGTCAAAGATGTGCAGAAACAAACAGAAGAAAATAATGCAGCTCTCAAAACAATTCAAAAGTCATCAGAAAACAAAGAGAGCTCATCAGAAATTGAGAAAACTCTTAAAGAACTGCGTGATATCAAGAAAAAGATGACTGAGGTTGCAACTGCAGGAGAAAGTTCAAGTTCAGGAAAGATTCTTGAAGAAATACAGTTTCTCAGAGCCAACAACAGCAGCATGACTGAGGCTTTTGAGAAACTATTAATGGAATTGACTGCACAAAGAATGTAACACCTCAAATTTTTGTGTCCAATGATGTGTTAACACGTGTCATTTGTTTACACGTGGCATCTATAATAAATAAAGGACAAATTTTGACAAACCTTGAAAGTATATAAATTCGAGGGTTATAAATGTCAACAAGGGTAAATATACTGTATAGTAACCCGAAATAAATGCTTGTAACTTCAAACGAATAAATCATAAAACGTACGGAAGTAAAACGCGGAAGAAAGTGAGAGATTACGAGCTACAGGGGTTAACTGTGTCAACATGTTTAATTATACCTCTGAGTGACCCTTTAACGTTCCCAAGGCTTCGTAACTGTATTACACGCTCACTAGAATATACTGTATAAATTCCGCGAAGTTCCGTTTTAAAACGAAAGAGCTATACTCAAATTCGTATAAGAAGGGTTGATAGCGTCAATAACGAAAGTTAAGGCTTTCTAAATAATTAAATAAATAACCGGGGACTTAATAATGCGGGTAAATAACACGAGGCCCCTATCGGTAAATAACCGAGGGCCAAACCGCAAAGTTACCCCTTCAAAACCGAAAGGTCAGGCAAATCATTATGAAAGATTTCGTTATTAATGGCCGGATTCTGTAATCATTATAAAAGATTTGAGAAATTCAGAAATCTTAACCTCTCGCGGCCCGCGTGAAGGTTAAGACTAAGTTGAGGCGGGCCGCGAGCCACCTCAAATACACGCCTGAGTTCTTAACCTCAGGCGGCCCGCGTAAAAGTTGCATGGAATGTCCATGCGGGCCGCGTACGACGCCCAGATGTAGAAAGTTGTAGTTTTCTTGACTTTTGGAGCCTTGAACGATCAACAACCAACAAATGGGGCATGGGCACCCTATACTCGACCCATAACACTTAGGGGACATCTACCATCACCCCTGACCTGTTGTAGGTGTTTGTAATGATCATACATCCTTGACATTGGCTATAAATACCAAGGTTATGAGCATATGTTTACTACACCTCAAACAACACCTCTCTGATCATTCTAAGTGCTCCCAAGCATTCTCTTCTGCTCTATAAGCAAGAACACACTTCTGTAAGTCGTTCACAATCAATTTGGTCTTGCATTTCCATAGTTATAGCTTATAAACACAACCGTCGTAACTAACGGTTGTCATTACAATAACTTGCAAATGGTTCAGTCTTATGACGAATCAAAAATGGTTATGAGTTGGTATTTATGTGGGTATTAAACCTCTAAAAAGGTTCCCCCTGATCACCACTCTAACTATGTCAAATGTCGAGTCAAACGTGCGGTTAAAAAGTCAACAGAAAGCTATTTTAGCGATTTATGCATAATCTGTAATATATATGTTATGGAACCTGTTTTGACACTATTAAAACATGATAATAAGTAAATAAACTTGTTTGCGCTCGTTTAAATCGACCATTTGCTATATTGAACCGGTTCGGAACCAAATGTCGCAAAAGTTTGACTTTTGCTTTGACTTCAGTTCTGACCCGTTTTAGTGAGGTATAAATATACCTTAGGACTCTCTTAGGACCAGGTCACATGTTGGTATAAACCTCTGTGGTCGGTTCATGAGTTATCCGAGTCTTTTGCGCAATTCCGTCATTCGCCTAAAAGTTGACCGTAACGGCCTTTTAAAATTAAAACGAGTATTTCGGACACGTGAACGGACCAAAACCTTGCTTATTAAATTATAAGCATGTCCTTAAAGTTTCACATCAATCCGAGGTCTAGAATGAGAGTTATGCTAAAAAGCGCACTTTTAAGAAAGCTTTTGTAATTAACGGCGCGATTAGCATAACGCCCATCTAACCCAAGTTTTCGTCACCAAAACTTTTACCCACTGTGGTAAAATAATATTTTGGGAATTTTAAAGATTTTTAATAATTTTTACCTTGCTCATAACCTGCGGTTATGGCTATGGTTCGGTAAATACCGAATACGCCCTTTTTGGCCAAAACGGGAGTTCTACAAGGTCTTTTGACCCGATTCCAGTTGCCACTGGTTTTAAATAATAAATAAAGTATTTTAAGCTTTATAAGCTGTTTGGGAAACTCAGATTTCCTGTAGAACTCGAAAAGCCCTTTTAAAGTCTTTAAAATGACCGAAAAGCCCCTACGGGGCATAATATAAACTTAAACTCGTTACGGGCATTACGGAAGGTATCCTACTGATACCAAAATACTTTTAAGGCATATTGACTTAGGAAATAAGCGCAGGACACTTATGGTTAACCGTTTCGCCTATTTGCGCACACGGTCCGGCTCATGGAACTAGTTTTCGTGCAATAGCCGATATGGGTCAAATTATATTATTTGAACCCCAAAATCCAGAGTATGAACTATAAACCCATATAAAACAAGTCTTTGAACTTGTTGGGTCCAAATCATACTCCATTCTCGGTTTTCGTCTTTTCGTGCGAATTAACCATATCTATGTATCGGAATCAACCGGTTTAAGCTACGGCTAATATAAGGACCGTTAGGATTCTAAGAGGTTAATTAAAACCTTCGTTCCAGATTAGGAGTCCCAGTAAAAGCTATCGGTGACTTGATCTAAATTAAGGATTTATACTTGCAAAGGTAAATACTTTAACTTATTTCCCCTATATGGGCTTGGGTTACGGTATATTAATACCGCTTGATTGAGCATTATATAATTCCATCGCTTAGGTGGTTAATTGATTAAATATGATTGGCTCATTTAAACAGTTTTGTTGCTTATAAGCCTTTGGGGGGTTTAATGACCGTTGTCCCGGATATCCTTGGCATCATTTTACGAAATGGCCACGACCATCGACATCCCGGTGTAGGCGTACACCCGGTATAAAGTGTCGACATTAAATTAAAAGACGTAGCCGTTGGTTTTTATACTACGGTTTTACGCAAATGTGGTGTGTCTATAAATCTTTAACCCGGCACGACCCGGGCTACTGAACGCATAAAAGAACATGTAAAACGTTCACAAGATCATTATGAATTTTCCCAAGTTATAAAGAGTTTGTGCCTTGTGCATTCAAATCAATTTTAATAAACATTTTCAAATGTGTCAGTTGAATGTATTTACCAGTGTAAACTGACGTATTTTCCCCAAAAGATTAAGTGCAGGTACCTAAACGTAAATTGGCTGGTATTAGCTCCCTAGCATCGTGATAAGTCTCGCAAGCTTGATTGCAGTATCTGATGGAACAATGCTTTATGTTTATTTACGATCCACTGTGGATATAATCAACTTCTGTAATACATTTGATATTACAACCAGAGGTTGAGTTTATATATTTATCTTATGCTTCCGCTGTGCATTATATAATTGTGTGGTTTGACTATATTGTTGCCAACATCGTCACGGTAATCCCCCACCGGGCCCACCGGTGAGACACGTGGAAATCGGGGTGTGACAGGTTGGTATCAGAGCCAACATTGAGTGAATTAAACACAATCCTAAAGTGTTTAATCTCAATGACACAATTGCACATACTTGAGTCTAGACAAGAACTTAGGACAAATTCGGATTATTACTCCTTTTTGTCTTTATTTTCGATTCGATTCAATTTTTTAATAAGTTTTGGAGCAGGAAAATGCCACCTGTTATATTCCGAGGAAGAGGAAGGGGAAGAAGAGGCCGAGGAGAAATCGTGACACATCACGACAACGAAGCTGGACCATCTGGTACAAGACATCCTTCGATGACACGGAGCGAAGAGCCACAACGACGAAGAGATCTTTACGAACCCGCGAGACATTCCACTTCGCACAGCTCGACGCCATCCTACCGACACTCCTTTGGGCCAGACTCAGAGAATAATCCCAACAACCCACAACCTTCCTTCATACCTCTACAACGTTCGGTTTCGCACCGGAATTATGACGACCCTACTCCATACTACATAGGTCAGTTTAATCCGGCTGACTACATACAGGAACCTTCAGGTTTTGTTCCACTAGGGCCACAAGACCACTTTTCGGAAGATCCCATGGAGGAGGATGAGGATCCAACTGAACCAGCTCGTGGTACGCCCACGCATCCGATAGAAGTTTCTGATGGGTCATCCTTCCATGGAACGCCCTATCAAGGACCTGACAGTTTCCAAGCGATGTTTGACCGACATGAATGGTACTACACACCATCTCGACAGACATCTCAACAACCGAGACATCCACAGGATCCCTCTGAGGATTCACGCTTTGAGGCAGTTACGCCACCACCTCCGCCACCGGCGCAACCAGTAATACCTGATCCGCCGAGGCGTAGGAGGACAAATGCTCGTATGTCTACACGAGGAGGAGGGGGTATCCACTTCAGCACTCCTCGACATTCTAGTAGTAGCCACTATCCGCCGCTACAAGAAGAAGGACCTTCAAGTCCTATACAGGAGGCGAACTCCGCACCAGCTGCACGAAATTCGCCACCATTTGGGTATGACCAACCCATACCTGCTTATACGGGTCCGACGGCTTACAACCCGTTCGAACCATCACAAGCACAATACAACTACGGCTATGAGCGCGACCCATATGTGGTGTCGGCAAGATATAATGCGCGCTACCCTGACGGAACACATGGAAACATGGGACCACCGGATTACTCAGCTCATGGGTATCCAATACCTCCCAGACCTCCAGTTCCGCATCAAGCGCCACAACCACGTTTCTCTCCTCCTGAACAGGAAGAAATACTCCATCGACTAGATCGTGTGGAGAGAGAGTTCGAGGAAGAGAAGAAAAGCCACCGAGGATTTCTCAAAGGCTTGGCAAATCTACTAAAGGGCAAAAAGAAGAAACGTGACCATTAGCCCTTAATAGTTGTACGAATGTGATTGCTAATTTAAAATAAGTCCCTATGTGGACAACTTATCATATTTCAGTCCCTACGTGGACTTATCTTTAGTCCTTGCATGGACACCTATCTTGTATTAGTCCCTGCGTGGACTTGTCACTTATTTTAAAACCTCTCTGGAGGTATGTACTATTTGAAAGACCCGTTTAGGGCAATATGTAATTGTATTTGAGATTTTGGAATGTATGTTATGAGTTTTGTTTTAATATGTATAAAATAAATCAAAACCATTCCTTTTATATTGATCTGCCTAAATAAAGAATCTTAAAAGGTGAAACCTAGCTTGGTGTCTTTTAGATCCGGTCAAGATGGTATGACCTAATTGAAAAGATTCTAATTCCCTGTTAACCTCTGTACGCATGTTAACAATCATGGCAGATGTGATTCGTTAAAATCACGCACGTCATTCTTATACAATAATCCTTTAAGGATTTCAGAACCCAACTAAATGATCTATAAATCATGGGTTAAATCACCAATAAAGGTGATCAATATTATCAAAACATCCATTAGTGATGCAGTGCCTACGGGCCAGTATTATAAAGACATCCATTAGTGATGCAGTGCCTACGGGCCAATATTATAAAGACATCCATTAGTGATGCAGTGCCTACGGGCCAGTATTATTAAAACATCCATTAGTGATGTAGTGCCTACGGGCCAATATTATTAAAACATCCGTAAGTGATGCAGTGCCTACTGGCCAACCTTATTAAACACATCCATTTGAGATGTAGTGCCTACGGGCCAATATTATTAAAACGTCCATTAGAGATGTAGTGCCTACGGGCCAACCATACTAAAACATCCATTAGAGGTGTAGTGCCTATGGGCCGTAATAATTGTCTTATAAAGACAAAAGGGCAGTGGTAGTCTATGACTCCCTGTTAGAAAGAGATAAAAGAACTACGGTTCAAATCTCTATGCCTTTGATTCTATGAAATCTCGGCTAATATTATAAAACATCATCATGATTAGGCTTTATGCCGCCAATATTATTTATATAGTTGAAATAGGATATATTCAAATCCTAATATTTAATAAGATAAAAAGTTAACCAAATATGGTCTCTGTACCATGGTTGACGAATTGTCATAAAAGACAATTATATAATAATCTCCTAAATAAAATTTTGTTATCTTCTGTAACAGATTCAAGTTGCAATTGCGGATCCCAATGGAGAGAACAGCCACACGAATGAAGATGACTATGACAATGCGTCAGTGCATTTGACAGGCGCACAACTGAAGGCTCTGATTGACAATGCTGTTCAGGCAGCTATTGATCGTCAACATACTGAGTCTCAAGGCAGAACTGTGTCAAAACCACCCTCTAAACCAAAGACACACTCCAAACCACCCTCTGAACCCAAGAAAGATGACGACAAACATTCGTCTACTGAGCATAGCGTTCATCGCGATAGAGAATATACTGATGCGTCCAGTGCTAAGGGTTGCACCTACAAATACTTTGTATCATGTAAGCCCCGTGAATTTACAGGGGAGAAAGGTGCGGTTGATTGTATCACCTGGCTGGACGAGATGGACACGATTGTGGACATCAGCGGGTGCGCTGAGAGGGACGTGGTTAAGTTTGTGTCCCAGTCATTCAAGGGCGAGGCCCTGGCGTGGTGGAGAGCTCTGGTGCAGGCTTCAGGTAAGTCTGCCTTATACAAAATGTCATGGGGGGAGTTTATTGCCCTCATAAAAGAAAACTACTGCCCTCAGCACGAGGTTGAGAAGATTGAGGCGGATTTTGTCTCACTAGTGATGACAAACCTGGATTGTCAAGCATATCTGACAAGTTTTAACACTATGTCACGCCTGGTGCCATATCTTGTGACACCAGAACCTCGAAGGATTGCCCGATTCATTGGGGGCTTAGAGCCGGCAATCAAGGCCAGTGTGAAGGCCTCTAGGCCAACGACCTTCAGGTCAGTTACTGACCTCTCCTTGTCCCTTACACTTGATGCTGTCCGTCTGAGGGCACAAAGGAGCAAGGAGGCTGAAAAGCGAAAACGTGAGGATGATACCTCACGAAAGTCTGGGAAAAAGCACCGTGGAAACGGTGAGGGCAAGAGAGGGTCGGAGGCAAAGAAAGAGGGGCAAGCTGATGGAAGACCTCACTGCAAGGTCTGCAAGAAACCTCACTCCGGGAAGTGTAGATTTGCGTCTGGTTCACAGTCGCAACAAAAGACTTCATCCTGTGGGCTATGCAAGTCCAAGGATCACAAGACCGTGGAGTGCAAAAATATAAAGGATGCAACCTGCTATGGTTGTAACGAAAAGGGGCACATAAAGAGTAATTGCCCGAAGTATGCCAAGAAGGCGGAAGAGACGAAGAAGTCAAATGCGAGAGTTTTTCGCATGGATGCAAAGGAAGCGGTTAAGGACGACAATGTGCTTACAGGTACTTTTCTCGTAAATAATATATTTGCAAGAGTACTATTCGATTCGGGCGCCGATAAATCCTTTGTAGACCAGAAATTTTGCCAACTACTAAATATGCCAATCAAAACCCTTGACGTGAAATACGAAGTAGAGTTAGCAGACGGCACGATCGAAACCGTCTCTACTGTTCTAGAAGGATGTGAAATGTCCATTAGGAACCATTCTTTTCCTTTATCTCTACTTCCCTTCAAATTAGCGGGTTTTGACATTGTGCTAGGCATGGACTGGTTATCTCGTAATCAGGCCCAAATCATTTGCGGCAAAAGGCAGATAGTTTTAAAGACTCCGAGTGGTGAATCTCTTACCATTCGAGGGGATACACAGTATGGGTTGCCCGAAGACGTATCTATGCTGAAAGCTTCTAGATGTTTGAACAGAGGCTGCGTAATTTACATGGCTCAGGTGATAATTGAAGAACCAAAGCCGAAGATCGAGGATCTTCCTGTCATTTCTGAATACCCCGAGGTTTTTCCCGAAGAACTACCTGGTTTGCCACCAGATAGACAAGTGGAGTTCAGGATAGACATCATTCCCGGAGCAGCTCCGATAGCAAGAGCACCTTACAGATTAGCTCCGACGGAAATGAAAGAATTGAGGACCCAGTTGGATGAACTGCTGGCGAAAGGTTTTATCAGACCTAGTTCATCTCCCTGGGGAGCTCCTGTCCTATTCGTAAAGAAGAAGGACGGATCGATGCGGTTGTGCATCGACTATAGAGAACTGAATAAAGTTACCATAAAGAATAGATATCCTTTACCAAGGATCGATGATCTATTCGATCAGCTGCAAGGAGCGAGCTACTTCTCAAAGATCGACTTAAGGTCGGGCTATCATCAACTAAGGGTCAGAGATGAAGATGTACACAAGACTGCATTTAGGACTCGCTATGGTCATTACGAGTTCCTAGTGATGCCTTTTGGGCTCACAAATGCACCGGCTGCGTTCATGGATCTCATGAATCGCGTTTGCAAGCCGTACTTGGACAAATTCGTCATAGTCTTCATCGACGATATCCTTATATATTCCAAGAATCAAGCTGACCACGAGAAGCACCTCCGTTGCATTCTCGAATTACTACAGCGTGAGAAACTCTACGCCAAATTCTCGAAATGTGAATTCTGGCTACGAGAAGTTCAGTTTTTAGGACACGTTGTGAGTGAGCGTGGTATCCAAGTGGATCCCGCTAAGGTAGAGGCAGTCATGAACTGGCAAGAGCCAAAGACGCCTACCGAAATCCGTAGCTTCCTGGGGTTAGCAGGATACTACCGGAGATTTATTGAAAATTTTTCAAGGATTGTTGCGCCCTTGACTTCTTTGACCAAGAAGAAAGAAAAGTACATTTGGGGCCCAAAGCAGCAAGAGTCCTTTGAAATACTGAAGCAGAAGCTAAGCAACGCACCTGTGTTAACCTTACCTGAGGGTACAGATGAATTCGTAGTTTACTGCGATGCATCACACACAGGCATGGGGTGTGTGCTTATGCAGAAGGGCAAGGTGATTGCCTATGCTTCAAGGCAATTAAAGGTGCATGAAAAGAATTACACCACCCATGATTTGGAGTTGGGTGCCGTTATATTTGCACTGAAATTATGGAGGCACTACCTTTATGGTATTAAATTTGTGATTTATTCTGATCACAAAAGCCTCCAGCACCTGTTCAACCAGAAAGAGTTGAACATGAGGCAACGCCGTTGGATGGAGACCCTGAATGATTATGACTGTGAAATCAGGTACCATCCCGGCAAGGCGAATGTGGTCGCTGATGCCTTGAGCAGGAAGGAAAGGGTAAAACCCATTCGAATCAATGCCAAGAGCATTGAGGTTAAAAATAATTTGATGGAAAGGATATGCGCAGCGTGAGGCTGTGTTGGAAGCTAATTATCCTAATGAAAAGTTGGGAGTAACTGAGGAGCAGTTGACTCTTAGCAAGGATGGAATTCTTAGACTGAACGGACGTATATGGGTTCCGATATATGGAGGACTACGAGATGTTGTTCTCCAGGAAGCCCATAGTTCCAAATACTCAGTCCATCCTGGTGCCGACAAGATGTATCAAGATTTGAAGGCTAATTATTGGTGGATAGGCTTGAAAAAGTCTGTAGCCACCCACGTAGCAAAGTGCTTGACTTGTGCTCAAGTCAAGGCCGAGCACCAAAAGCCGTCCGGCTTGCTACAACAGCCTGAACTTCCCGAGTGGAAGTGGGAATGCGTAACTATGGACTTCATAACCAAGTTACCCAAAACCAGGAAAGGAAATGATACAATATGGGTCATAGTTGATAGGCTGACTAAATCAGCTCATTTTCTACCCATCAAGGAGACGTATAGCTCCGATATATTAGCCCAACTTTATGTTGATAAGATTGTAGCCTTACACGGCATACCTGTGTCTATTATTTCCGACAGGGATACTAGATACACATCCCATTTCTGGAAAAGTTTCCAGCAATCTTTGGGCACGCGTTTAAACTTTAGTACGGCTTACTATCCATAGACGGACAGTCAAAGTGAGCGTACTATTCAAACGCTAGAAGACATGCTTCGTGCATGTGCGATCGATTTGGGTGGTAACTGGGATAAAAACCTACCCCTGATCGAATTCTCCTACAATAATAGCTACCACACCAGCATAAAGGCTGCGCCTTTTGAGGCATTATATGGTAGGAAATGTAGATCGCCAGTTTGTTGGGCGGAAGTAGGAGAGGTCCAACTATCGGGACCAGAGATTGTTTTCCAGACGACGGACAAGATTGTCCAAATCCGGGAACGTCTCAAGGCTGCCCACGATAGGCAGAAGAGCTACGCTGATCCAAAGCGTAAGGATTTTCACTTCGAAGTAGGTGAAAAGTGTTACTTAAGGTATCACCCTGGAAAGGGGTGATGCGTTTCGGCAAGAAAGGCAAACTGAGTCCGAGATACATAGGACCTTTTGAGGTCATTGAACGGGTCGGATCAGTTGCCTATAAGTTGAACTTGCCTGAAGAGCTCAATGGAATTCACAATGTGTTCCACATCTGCAATCTCAAAAAGTGCTTCGCCGACGAATCGTTGGTGATTCCACACACAGATGTGCATATAGATGAGAGCTTAAAGTTTATAGAAAAACCTTTGTCGATTGAGGATCGACAGGTAAAGAAGCTTCGCAGAAAGCACGTACCGATTGTAAAAGTCAAATGGGATGCTCGTAGAGTTCCCGAATATACGTGGGAAGTCGAAGAAACAATGAAAGAAAAGTACCCCTATTTATTTGAGTAAATCTCGGGTCGAGATTTATTTTAAGGGGGTGAGGATGTAACACCTCAAATTTTTGTGTCCAATGATGTGTTAACACGTGTCATTTGTTTACACGTGGCATCTATAATAAATAAAGGACAAATTTTGACAAACCTTGAAAGTATATAAATTCGAGGGTTATAAATGTCAACAAGGGTAAATATACTGTATAGTAACCCGAAATAAATGCTTGTAACTTCAAACGAATAAATCATAAAACGTACGGAAGTAAAACGCGGAAGAAAGTGAGAGATTACGAGCTACAGGGGTTAACTGTGTCAACATGTTTAATTATACCTCTGAGTGACCCTTTAACGTTCCCAAGGCTTCGTAACTGTATTACACGCTCACTAGAATATACTGTATAAATTCCGCGAAGTTCCGTTTTAAAACGAAAGAGCTATACTCAAATTCGTATAAGAAGGGTTGATAGCGTCAATAACGAAAGTTAAGGCTTTCTAAATAATTAAATAAATAACCGGGGACTTAATAATGCGGGTAAATAACACGAGGCCCCTATCGGTAAATAACCGAGGGCCAAACCGCAAAGTTACCCCTTCAAAACCGAAAGGTCAGGCAAATCATTACGAAAGATTTCGTTATTAATGGCCGGATTCTGTAATCATTATAAAAGATTTGAGAAATTCAGAAATCTTAACCTCTCGCGGCCCGCGTGAAGGTTAAGACTAAGTTGAGGCGGGCCGCGAGCCACCTCAAATACACGCCTGAGTTCTTAACCTCAGGCGGCCCGCGTAAAAGTTGCATGGAATGTCCATGCGGGCCGCGTACGACGCCCAGATGCAGAAAGTTGTAGTTTTCTTGACTTTTGGAGCCTTGAACGATCAACAACCAACAAATGGGGCATGGGCACCCTATACTCGACCCATAACACTTAGGGGACATCTACCCATCACCCCTGACCTGTTGTAGGTGTTTGTAATGATCATACATCCTTGACATTGGCTATAAATACCAAGGTTATGAGCATATGTTTACCACACCTCAAACAACACCTCTCTGATCATTCTAAGTGCTCCCAAGCATTCTCTTCTGCTCTATAAGCAAGAACACACTTCTGTAAGTCGTTCACAATCAATTTGGTCTTGCATTTCCATAGTTATAGCTTATAAACACAACCGTCGTAACTAACGGTTGTCATTACAATAACTTGCAAATGGTTCAGTCTTATGACGAATCAAAAATGGTTATGAGTTGGTATTTATGTGGGTATTAAACCTCTAAAAAGGTTCCCCCTGATCACCACTCTAACTATGTCAAATGTCGAGTCAAACGTGCGGTTAAAAAGTCAACAGAAAGCTATTTTAGCGATTTATGCATAATCTGTAATATATATGTTATGGAACCTGTTTTGACACTATTAAAACATGATAATAAGTAAATAAACTTGTTTGCGCTCGTTTAAATCGACCATTTGCTATATTGAACCGGTTCGGAACCAAATGTCGCAAAAGTTTGACTTTTGCTTTGACTTCAGTTCTGACCCGTTTTAGTGAGGTATAAATATACCTTAGGACTCTCTTAGGACCAGGTCACATGTTGGTATAAACCTCTGTGGTCGGTTCATGAGTTATCCGAGTCTTTTGCGCAATTCCGTCATTCGCCTAAAAGTTGACCGTAACGGCCTTTTAAAATTAAAACGAGTATTTTGGACACGTGAACGGACCAAAACCTTGATTATTAAATTATAAGCATGTCCTTAAAGTTTCACGTCAATCCGAGGTCTAGAATGAGAGTTATGCTAAAAAGCGCACTTTTAAGAAAGCTTTTGTAATTAACGGCGCGATTAGCATAACGCCCATCTAACCCAAGTTTTCGTCACTAAAACTTTTACCCACTGTGGTAAAATAATATTTTGGGAATTTTAAAGATTTTTAATAATTTTTACCTTGCTCATAACCTGCGGTTATGGCTATGGTTCGGTAAATACCGAATACGCCCTTTTTGGCCAAAACGGGAGTTCTACAAGGTCTTTTGACCCGATTCCAGTTGCCACTGGTTTTAAATAATAAATAAAGTATTTTAAGCTTTATAAGCTGTTTGGGAAACTCAGATTTCCTGTAGAACTCGAAAAGCCCTTTTAAAGTCTTTAAAATGACCGAAAAGCCCCTACGGGGCATAATATAAACTTAAACTCGTTACGGGCATTACGGAAGGTATCCTACTGATACCAAAATACTTTTAAGGCATATTGACTTAGGAAATAAGCGCAGGACACTTATGGTTAACCGTTTCGCCTATTTGCGCACACGGTCCGGCTCATGGAACTAGTTTTCGTGCAATAGCCGATATGGGTCAAATTATATTATTTGAACCCCAAAATCCAGAGTATGAACTATAAACCCATATAAAACAAGTCTTTGAACTTGTTGGGTCCAAATCATACTCCATTCTCGGTTTTCGCCTTTTCGTGCGAATTAACCATATCTATGTATCGGAATCAACCGGTTTAAGCTACGGCTAATATAAGGACCGTTAGGATTCTAAGAGGTTAATTAAAACCTTCGTTCCAGATTAGGAGTCCCAGTAAAAGCTATCGGTGACTTGATCTAAATTAAGGATTTATACTTGCAAAGGTAAATACTTTAACTTATTTCCCCTATATGGGCTTGGGTTACGGTATATTAATACCGCTTGATTGAGCATTATATAATTCCATCGCTTAGGTGGTTAATTGATTAAATATGATTGGCTCATTTAAACAGTTTTGTTGCTTATAAGCCTTTGGGGGGTTTAATGACCGTTGTCCCGGATATCCTTGGCATCATTTTACGAAATGGCCACGACCATCGACATCCCGGTGTAGGCGTACACCCGGTATAAAGTGTCGACATTAAATTAAAAGACGTAGCCGTTGGTTTTTATACTACGGTTTTACGCAAACGTGGTGTGTCTATAAATCTTTAACCCGGCACGACCCGGGCTACTGAACGCATAAAAGAACATGTAAAACGTTCACAAGATCATTATGAATTTTCCCAAGTTATAAAGAGTTTGTGCCTTGTGCATTCAAATCAATTTTAATAAACATTTTCAAATGTGTCAGTTGAATGTATTTACCAGTGTAAACTGACGTATTTTCCCCAAAAGATTAAGTGCAGGTACCTAAACGTAAATTGGCTGGTATTAGCTCCCTAGCATCGTGATAAGTCTCGCAAGCTTGATTGCAGTATCTGATGGAACAATGCTTTATGTTTATTTACGATCCACTGTGGATATAATCAACTTCTGTAATACATTTGATATTACAACCAGAGGTTGAGTTTATATATTTATCTTATGCTTCCGCTGTGCATTATATAATTGTGTGGTTTGACTATATTGTTGCCAACATCGTCACGGTAATCCCCCACCGGGCCCACCGGTGAGACACGTGGAAATCGGGGTGTGACAAAGAAATAGGGAAAGTCAGGAGTTTTAGAAGATGAAGAAGCAAGAAGAAACAAATACTCAAGCTCTTACTAATATCCACTTATTAGTACAAAGATTGCGGTACAATGTTGCCACACTGGCAAAAGTTGATCTTCATGAACTAAAAGCCCCAATTCCACAAGAAAAACAAGCAAAAGGATCAGAAACTCATCAAACAGAAACCATTCAACAAGAACAAGTCAAGCAAACAGAAACTTCAACAGCTCAAAAACAGAAGCAAGCCATGGGTCCACCTCCAGATAAACAAAAGTTACCCATGGGTCCTCCACCAAATGTCCCAAAGTCAGATACTTCAAAGATCCAACAGAAAGAACGTGTTCCAGTTCAACCATCTTCTACAACCATCACTGGAAAAACTGAATTAAGCATAAGGATGGATACAAAAGAGAAGAGAAGAATGGAACATGAAGTGACCTCTTCAAAAAGGCCAAGAAAAATAATGAGAGAAGATTTAAAAGGCAACATCAAAGAATCAATGGTGCTGGAAGGTGATATACACACAATCATGTATCCAGAAGAACATCTAAAGCACTACTATTGGAAAAGTCCAGAAGACAACCCAACAAGGCCATCCTCACCAATAAGTAAGAGTATTATTGAAGAAAGAAACAATGGCAGCTGGGTAATGTTGCATAAACACTTGACCAATCCAATAGTATCTATTGAAAGAATTGATACTTTGACCACTGGAAGAGGCATATTAGGAAATGAAAGTCAAAACAAGTATACCCTGATCAGAAAAGATAAAAATGTTCAAAAGGTTACTGATGCAGATCTGGCTGATGATGTTCACCCAATGTATATAGTCAAAATGAAGAATATCATTGATGAATGGAAAGGTAGTTCAGTGGTGATCAGAAGAGCCCTTGATAGTCTTAAAAGTGCAGGAGCAAAAATATACAAAAGAGCAGGATGGGCAGACTTTGATCTGTGTATCAACTTTGAGTATAGCACCAAAGTGTTAATACCTCCTCTCAACACATCAATTCCAGCTGAAATTCCTTCGAAATTAGCAAGAACTGGAGCAATCTTTAATACACCAGAAATATGTGCAGTCTTCAAAGATGCTAATGAAGAGAAAGCTCTATTCAAACTCAGTGAAATTTGCAGGTATGCAAACCAAACTTTAAAATATATAAGAAACTGCATAAATGAGAAACAAGAGCAGCTCAAGAAGAAGGGAAAGAACAATGAACAGCTGAGAAAAACAATTGAAGATTGTATTGAAAACTGGATGGAAGCAAGAGGATGGTACAAGTCAATGTACAAGGAAACTCAAAAATCAATTGTTCACAAGAAAAGGCTGAAACCAGGAGACAAATACAGAGGTGGAGTGAAGATCAATTAATGAATTGATGAGATATTGCTATTTTTAAACAATATTTAAAGTTTTTTTTTTTGTTTTGAACAATGGTTGGTTTGTTTGTGTTTTATGTTTTTGAAACTTAGTTGCTTGACTTTTCTTTTCAAAGATTAGTTAAAAGTTGTTTACATTGGATATAGGTAGTTCATTTTCTTACAATACTTAGGGGGAAACTGTTAGGAAACTTTATTTGTAAGTATTGAAGAAAATCTCAATCAACTGGATCTCTGAAGAGATAACAGTCCTGAAGATCACAACAAGAAGAAGAAGATCAGATGGGATAACCGAAATGCAAAGCATCCACTTCAAAGAATCACAAGTTGATCAAGAGTTGATTTGGATTATCAGAGAAGGTCATTTCTGATGGATCTGATGATATTTCTCATGAAATATCATCAGTATCTGACGATTCTGATCATCAGACTTTCTGATGATATGTTCACCCGAATTTCTGATGAAGTGGTTTATCAGAAATTCTGATGAAAACCCCACTTGTCTAAAATCACAACTCTATCCTGCCACCAATGACCGAAGCATGACATTATTGGTTATCATGATTACAAATGCAACTTGAATGATGGATTCAATGAATATGTCAAATTGCTACTTTATGCAGGACTTATTGCATGAATAAACAATTGTTTATTCATGTACACATCCGTCTATAAATAGAAGGCTCGAGAGGCAGAAGTAAATTGAGTTTGAAGCTTAGCATTCACATACAAACACCCAAACTCCATTGCTCTTCTCACCCACAAAATTCAAGATTCATTTGTATTAGATAATAATCTTACAATCACCTTGTTAAACTATTTTGTTTCAAAGTGATATAAACTTGATAATTCTGTAGGTCTTGTTTCTTGAAAGTCTGATTTCCATTTCTGCACATCTTTTTCACATATACTGAAATCACTTGCCATATTACGTAAAAAGAAGTTGTTAAGGCCAAACTGGGTCCAACAGCATCCTTTACTGTGGGTTGATATATACTTGTTTGATGACATGTTGAAGACCAACGCCTGCTCTAATGTATTGATCCCTTCATGCCATCAATATATCCATCTAGAACAAATTGACATGATGTCATATCAGTGCCACCAGTCTCTTTTTCTTGAATATTTATCCATCTCATTCAGCAAAAGATTATAGAGATACCCAACCCAGAGAAGAATCCATTCAGTGAAACTTCATTTAGATCAATACTCAATATAGAAGAAACGAGGTTCTGCATCTGTGGCTTTTTTAACTATTATTTTTGGCGTTTTAAAGTGAATGGTTTCTAGGAAATATGGCGTTTGTTTTTGGTTTGTGATCAGTTGATTGTGCAGAGACGTTTCTCTTATAGGATGTTTTTGGCGCGTAGTTTAAGAGGGATTTTATTTATAATAAATGATATTAATAAAGTAGCCGTCTTTTCAGTTACTGTGTATTTTTACTGTTTTTGTTTAGCTTTTTATGAGTTTTTAGGGTCATAGACTTTTCATCACCCAAGCTTGGCGTTTTTAATGGCTTTAAGTAGTTTTTGGCATTTTTTTCCATTTTTAGCTTTTATTAATACTTCTGCAAATTACTTTCATTATAGTTTGGCAGTTTTTGGCGTTTTTACTGCATTATGGCGTTTCACATGCATTATGACTATTTAGCATTTTATTAATATAATGTATTTTTTATTCTAAGTTGAAAAATACATAACAAACAACAAAAAAAATAAAATTTAAAAAATAAAAATAGAAACAATTCATCTTCCAAATCTTTACTGTCATCAGTCTCTTTCTTCTTTGAAGCATGTATCAATCCATATAGACCGACAGAAAATAAATAGGCACTCAAAACAAGTACATGCTCGCGCATCATTAACCAACTCCTTATCAATCTCGATTCATTTCAATATGAACAACAATTTAACCAATCGGATTGACTAGAATATAACGAGTAATGGAATAAAGGAATATATTGGGAATAGATCGAACTATTAAAGAATTGAAATTTTATATACAAAGTTAAATAGAAAAAAGGAAATACATGTGATAGCTCATAACAAGGGTTTTCCAGTTCTAAAGAGTTATTATTGACGAGCTACAGCAATTGCGCCGATTAACGCAACTAAAAGAATTATTGAAATGAATTCAAACGGAATAAAAAAATCTGTTGATAAATGAATCCCGATTTGTTGACTATTACTTATCAGATCTTGCTCTATAATCTGGGCTGGCGGTTTGGCTTAGTCATGCTTGTGTTTTTGTGGCCGTTTGGAAAGAAAAAATGACATAAGTTTTTTGTTTGAATATGTATCTTCAAACAACTCATCAGTGTCATTTGTCTTTTCATGCCATTATAATATTTATCAATAACAAAACACAAAAAATGACATAAGTCTGACACCAGCATCTTTTTGTTTATGATTTGTCCATCTCATGCAGCAAAATATTATTTGAGTCACAGCACCTCAGGGAAGAATGCATTCTCCGAAACTTTGGCGTAGAACAATATTTGAATATACAAGAAACGATATTTGCCATTTTTGGCGTTTTGCTGAGGAAATAGTGTATCTTAAAGAACCGTCGATTTTTTGGAATCTTTGATGTTTGAGTGTTTTGACGTTTTCTAAGATGATTGGTATATAGTAAAATATGGCGTTTTTTTAGTAGGTGTGTTTGATGTTTTGGGAATTTTGGCGTTTGTAAGATGAATGGTATATAGTAGAAAATATGGCGTTTTAGGTTCTGGGGGTGTGTTTTTATGTCTTGGATGTTTTTGTGTATATAGGGATGTGTTTTCGTCCGTAATGGCATTTTATTCATTAGTATGACGTTTTGGTATAGAAGTGTAAAGACCTTTTTACCCTTAATGAGGCGCGTCCACGTAATAAAATTGATGTTATTTACGAAAACGCCACCGTGACAATCTAGTCCATAGATTGTTTTAATCGGACGATCCATAAGCGTTCTCACCGTTCTCACACTTTCTACCGTTTTCTCTAAATCCCGACCCTATATATATATATATATATATATATATATATATATATAGGCTAATTATAAGGAGAAAACCCACTCCAGTTGACTAAACCCAAGAAACCCAATTGTGTGGACTAGAAACATCCACGCCATTTATGTCAAATATGAGATAAAGGGCAATTTTGTTATTTTACACTAGACAAGGAGAAGCTTTTTTTGCTGACATCCCTTCATCACCATCACACATCTCTACCTCATCCCACACATTTCTCTCTCTCTCTCTCTCTCTCTCTCTCTCTTAGGATAACCATTTTCCAGATCTTAAACAAAAAAATCTTCTTCTTATCAAAATCCTTCATAATTAACCACCATAACTCCAAATGCTCTGAACAAAAAAGATGCTCCGAATTAAAAAAAAACTTCAGATGCTCGGGTTGAAGATGCTCAGGAAAGATGCAACCAGATCCAAAAGATGCTCCAGATCTGGTTGAAGATGTTCGATATTGAAGATGATGTTTTTCAGATGACGGTTCAATGTTGAAGATAATCCAAATGATGTTGAAGATGTTCCAGATCTAAAAGATCCCCCAGATCAATAAGTATGTTTGTGTTTTTGTAGATCTTCCTTTTTTATGTTTTGTAGATCTCCAACATTTTTTGTAATTTTCAGATTCACAATTTTTTGTGTTCTAGATCTAAAAGGTCCTCTAGATTTGCAACTTTTTGTGTTCCAGATCTAAAAGGTCCTCTTGATACAATCATGAAACAAAGTGAGTTTTGTTGTTACAAAAAAATAACATGGTGGGTTTTGTATAATAAAGATAGAGTAAATTTTGTTAGATGAAACAAATGTGTTGGTTTACACAGGTCAAAGGGATTCGTGTGAGTGTAACAATTGGGTCATAATAATGTAATATTTTTATTTAACAGAAAGTAACATGGTCTTTGGTAATGTTACACTTTTTTTGTGTAACATCTTTATGTAACCCAACAAAGCTGGGTTTTAGTAATGTAACAATTCTAATATGTTTTGTTAGTTACATATTTAAAAATTCTAAAAAAACATAATTAGATGATATATGTAACACCTTTTATGCTTTTTATTATTGATTTTATAAATTTTTTTTGTGTAAAAATTTGTTTCAGATCTAAACAAATCGAAACAATTGGATTTAAGTTCTTGTTTATTGAATTAAAATCGAAGTTACTTTCTTGTTTATTGTTATTAATTGTAGTTTTTCTCTTGATAAATTTGTTGATTTTTGTAGAGTGACGTGAAGCATGGTGTGGTTCATATGACGGTTCGATGTTTTAGATCTGAAGCATTTAGTTCTTGTTTTCTGGATATGTTGTTTTTTATTACTGATTTTTTCATTTTTTTGTGTAAAATTTGTTTTTAGATATGAAACAATTTGATTTAAGTTCTTATGTATTGGATTCTTGTTAATGAAGTTATATTTTTTATGTACATGTTATATTTTTGATGTAACAATTCTCATAACAATTCTTTGCATCTTAGTTATGAAATTCCAAGATCTAGGCATTTTTTATGTAACACTATGTAACCGGGTGTTAGAAATATAACAATCGAAGAAAAAATGCATGTTACATTTTTTTGTGTTACATAAATAATACCAGTGACATTTTTTTGGGTTACATAAAAAATGTAACAATCAAAACAAAATTGTCTGTTACATTTTTTGTGTTACAGAAATAATGTTGGTGTAGTGATGTAAGTGATTATGAAGATATGGATCAAGATTCTTGCAAACATTGGATAAAAATGACTTTGTTGTTTGTGTTACAAAACAATGGCCTAATAGCAACCAATATATGATGTATGTAAACAAGAATTGTAGAAGATCATAGAGAGAAAGATAGAAAGAAGAATTGAATAACTTATTCTTATTGATATCTAAAAGGGATTACATATGCCTCTATTTATAGGCTTACAAGATGGGAGTTAAGTATATGGAGGGATGAGAGTTAAGTATATGGAGAGTCATAACACAAGTGGATAGTCACACAATAAATATACAATAATTCATAACACTCCCCCTTGACTATCCACGTGACAAAATAACATATTATTCTTATAATACGCTTGGTGATGCTGCCTCGTTAAAAACCTCGCTAGGAAAACCCAGTGGGATAAAACCATAGCTAAGGAAAAAAGAGTGCAGCGCATATTTTCTCCCCCTGATACTTTTGGATCAGGTGTGTTGCCTCATTAAAAACCTTACTAAGAAAACCCAATGGGACAAAACTTAGTCAAGGGAAAAAGAGTGCAACTTGAGTAAGTCTCCCCCTCATTTTAACATGTATCCTTTAAGTGATGTGTGTCCATCTTCCTTGAAAGTCGAATAAAGCTTTTGTAGCGAATGATTTGTCGCTTGATCCCTTAATGTGCAATCCTTTATGTTGAGTAATGTTGTATAATCTTCTAATGAGACTTTAGGTGCCTCCTTCCAAAAAAATATCATATGTCCACGACTGTGTTTTGTAACATTCCTGCAACTACAAGACTAACCAAACTTGTTTTGATGGGTTAGTAAAATATAATCAAATATCGTTTATACCTGAAATATTTCTTTGAACTCATTTCAATGTCTCTTCGCTTGACAAAGGTTATATCATGACAATATGGTCAAGTGAAAGATATTATAACCATACATAGCTAGCAAAACATATTAATGCACTTATGCATTTAACGATGGTACTTCTAGAATGAGAATCTCAACTTTGGTAGGAGATAATGATAGGCATTTCTTATAACAAATGACTTAACAACCTTTAACATACTTTAAGGTTCAACTATGTCCATACTAAAATATCCAAACATCATCTTCTAGATGTACTTGGGGGATTGGTAAAATATAATTACATATATATATATATATATATATATATATGCGAACTACAGTTCAAAAATAATTAGACCGTGCCAAGGTCATTCAAAAATTCTCCCTCTAAAAGCTCGACAATTTCTCTCGATGATGCCTAGACATCATCACTGTAAACTGCGATTATAGTGAACTTTTAAAAGTAGAACGTCGATAAAACATGGCTAATTTAATCAAACTTATATCCCTTTATGCAAATATCTCGAGTTGTATAACACTCGATCTAACTATTTTAGTCCATACATATTCTATGAACTTGATATAGTACGTTCTTGAGGTTTTGACATCATTAATGCTTCTAGCATTATCAATCCATGAGGGAATTCTTTCCATCTTATCCAAATATGCATGTGCTTTCACTCTTAGAAGTTTTGCTATATAAACTTGCCCTTTTAACACATAGATATCTATATCATATGCAAAAATATCAAGAACACTTGCTTTTATCTCCAAAATTCATATTGTACCATGTTTGTACACAGTGTACATTGAGATGCCATAATAACTAGGTACACATTTTCTACGTGTGTTTATTAGAGTGTTGCTGCACTATAAATACATCTATAAGGTGTTTCAATTAACCTCTTAAGCACTCAAATGCTTTAGGATACTCATGGGGAGTTCCAATTATATTCAATTCAATAACATATACAACATGTATATGTATTCAGATCTGAATTTATATAATAATCATAATATTCTCGAGAACTTATTTTATATGACTTAGTACAAGTGATACATAACATTCATAAGACGTGTGTCAATTCTCTTTTATATATTACCAGACTAATAAGATATTGGAAAGTCAATGCATCCACCACTGAAGAATACGTTTTCTCATAATCAGTCATAAGTATTTGTGAAAATTCTTGTGCCACCAATTTTTGACTTATATCACTTAATTTGATTTTCACATGATTTGCGTAAAAGACACTTTTGTATCCAACATATTTTACAACTTCAGTTGTATGGACTGTTGGTCCAGAAACTTTCCATTTCATTAGAGAACTAAACTCTGCCTTATTTGCGTCTTTCTATTTTGGCCAATCATTTCTTAATATTCATTCATAGGCAGATCTTAAATCTTGATCCTCATCATTTAATCATTTTAAGCGCTACAATATATACAAAAGTATAACGACGTCGATTTTTATTTCGATTCCATATATATCTTAGACATGATACAACTTGGCGAGATCTCTTTATTTTCAGGTACCTGAGGTTCTTCTTGAACCATCATGTCTATTATTTCTTCAGGAGATCTTATTACTATAACCTCGACTTGACCATCTTAATTACTTGCTCCAATTTTCGAGGAATTTTATTATTGGAATCAACTAGTCTACCACGCTTTAGCTGTGCAATAGACTCATTACAAAAATATATTGTGTCCTCTTGGGACACAAATATAATTGGAGCATAAGCAGTTGATTATGTGACTTACTTAGTCACTCTATTTAGGTCAGTGAACTTGTCTGGTAATTTGTTCTTTACTATTGGTAAATGAATTATACTTTAAACTTCTAGTTCATAGTTTATAGTCTGAGGATCAAGATGACATGATAATTCATTTCACTTTTCACTTTCCAACTGCTTGTTATCTCTCCCTAATGTTGGGAACATTCAATTATTAAAGTGAAAACCAATGAGCCATAAACGAATTTTTCTCACTAATGGCTTTAAGTATTTAATCATAGACGATTATTTATACCCAACATATTCTCAAACTTTTTATAAGTCCCATCTTTGCACGGTGTGGTGGATGAGTTTCAATATGTATGGCACAACCAAAATCTTTGATGAGACATCTTTGGTTCCTGACCAAAAACCAACTGTATGGGGAGAACTATAACTTATTGGCTTGATGTGAATTGATGGTACTATATATAAAATTACATGTACCTAAATGAACTTTTGCTCCTCTCATGATCATTGGCTTTGTAACCAATAGTAGACGTTTAGTGATCATCTCAACAATAACACTTATTCATGATCGTTAATAACTTGGGAATCAAATTCACTATTATCAAATAAATATACTAATCTGGATTAATATGCTTGCTATCACATTAGCTAAGCCACAATCACACAAGCTTTAGGTTGTGGATTTGATAACCATTTAGACGATGCATCGATTTCAGAATACTAAATGGTATCATGTCAGGATACACATATTCCCTTATTATTTCCAAAATATTTAGGGATCTAAACCATACTTTAGTTGGTATATCATTAACTTCCCTTGAGAGCAAATATTGCATGTGTAACTACCATGAAGAATCTTCTAGTTCTTTGATATTTTTCACATCATCTAGACTCGGTATGGTCTAACCGATCATGCCAATCATTAAATGATTATGAACCATAAACTTCGGGTTTGTGATCATCATATATGCTTTAAGTTGCACTCGTGTTTGTTCAATACACAAATAAAAATACAAGAGAATAACAATTATTATTTCAATCATTCATATTATAACATGTTTTCCATATTTTATTCTTGTATAATCACTCCCTTATATTGCCACTTCTTGTGGTCGATATAAACATGGTTGAAGTTCATCAGAGTTTCCTCATTTACCATGATCATGACCTTTATAACGATCAATTTATAGTCATCGCAATATAAACATGGTTGATCTCATTACATGAGCATCATTCCTCAATTACCATGATCACGATCTTTGCACTAATTATTATATCATCACATTTTATTCAAGGAATAATCATAGAACATTCATGGTGGCATTATTAGAATTTCCTTAGTTATTACATGATTATGACCTTTCAGTGATCGTTATATCATTACATTCACTTTAGAGAATGGACAGCTCCACACAACTTTTATTCTGGTAATAACCATGAATATTCTTTAATAATATTGCTACTTTATGAGCATATGATCATATATGTATTACTTGCACTATGTTTTATGTGCACATTGTTTGTATACTAAACATATAAAATATGAGACAACATCGTATTAGCAACTCAAACTTTCAACACTTTATTCTCATATGATCACTCTCTTTATTCGCCTCTTTTGGTGGTCTATCTTGTTATTAGCATGACCATCATTACACGTTTTATAATCGATTTCATTATTAATCTGATCATCATACCATTTTTCAGTTACATCCATGATCACAATAATCAATATGTAGTCACACTCACTTCGAAGAACGAAGGAAAGCCAAAAAAAAAATGTTTCATAGCTTTTCATTATATGAAATCATTTCAAACTTTTCATTTGATATTGCTACTTAAAGAGTATATCTAAGGTGTGACCAATGGAAAACTTTATCTTGTTTTTACTTAAAAACAATCTTCTTTTCTCATTAATATATAATTTGAGAAAAACTTACATTACCGACTTGTATAAGATTTATTGGTCAACATATGACGACCTTTCAGAGAGTATGACACACGTTGAATGTCATACGTGAACATATTTATAATATTTTTTGAGAGTAATGATAAATCACAAATTTTGGTTTTTCATTTGCTTAATTTATCAAAAAAAAAATTATCTACATACTAACAATATATAACATATATTACAAAGTTAAATCAAGTAATACATAACATTATAACATGTCATCAAATAAAACAAGGTTATAATAAAACCTTATGAAATAATAATATGTCATCACATTCAAGCAAAATATATAAATTATGTATTAACCTATCATGGGATAACCAATCACATGCATATCTTATAATAATATTTGTTGCTCTCACATTAAAAAAATAGAAACATCTATAAAGTATATTCAATACGAAATAAAGAAACCTACTAGTTACACCAAATAATATGTGATAATATCATGCACAATTATAAACTTCTTAGTTGATTTAGTTGATATTGAAATATTATGCAATTCAGTTAACACATGTTACAAAATAGTTTTGGTTCATGAATCAACAATTTGAAAAAAATGCGCTTTACGTGTAATAAAAGCTAATATCGACTTAGAATATGTTTATATGGTTTGATCATTCTTATCATTTAAGGCATGTGTTATTAATGTACAAACAAGACAAATAGATTAACAATAATTTTCTAAAGTTACATATTTTGTCTAAACATAAGATAGAAACTAATATATGTGTGAGAATACAACTCCATGTTTATCTAATAGCAAAGACCTTTAAAATAATATACTGATTTAATTTTGTATACAATAAATAAATACGATGCTTAGCTTGATAGCGAGTTCTTATCCCATAATTAAAAGTATAAAGTAATTAAGCTTAAGTAAGATAAAGTATATCTTGAGAACAAAAATACTGAGTTATATGTCATACACAAATAACTTAATTATATAGACATAAAGCAAGATTCATTAAATAATATAATAAAATTAAATAATTGAAACCATTCATTCAAACTTTTCATATTAATACTACAATTAAAAAAAAACTAAGATAATGAATATTCATTTATATGTTGTGATAAATCCAATTTAATAATACCAATGGTAACTTTTCATCTTCTAATTTAATAATACTAATGGAAACTTATCATCTTCTAATTTAATAATACTAATGAAAACTTTTTCATTTTTCCAATGAGAAAACTTAAAAGAAATTCGAGTAGGTTTTAAACCGATCAAACAATAAATATTCATGGTTGTAAAGAAACCCACATCATATCAAATTGGTCAAAATAACACAATAATAAAGACAATGCAAAGTGGTATACCCAAAAGTTATGAACTACAATATGAGATGAAATTAAACACTTTTTAACGGATTATTTGATTATGATATCTCAACAACAAAAACAAACATAAGATTGGCATCGACCCATTGAAGTAAACCAACGAAAAACTGAACGTGACAAATCAATTGGACGGTCGACTCATATGAAGCAGTTTCTACATTCTAAAATTTTGTAGCATTTCTTTAAGCTCGTTTACTTAGATTCGAAAACACAACAATATTAGTTATATAAATCTCAATCTATCCAAAATTGTATGAATTATAATATGGATTCTTTGAGAGATTTAAGATGATAACAATAACAAATTAATGACATACCTTATGATAATGTGATCCATCATCAAAAGCAACTCGTGCTGATAACGTGTTACAAAACAATGGCCTAATAGCAACCAATATATGATGTATGTAAACAAGAATTGTAGAAGATCATAGAAAGAAAGATAGAAAGAAGAATTGAATAACTTATTCTTATTGATATCTAAAAGGGATTACATATGCCTCTATTTATAGGCTTACAAGATGGGAGTTAAGTATATGGAGGGATGAGAGTTAAGTATATGGAGGGTCATAACACAAGTGGATAGTCACACAATAAATATACAATAATTCATAACAGTTTGTAATTATTTACATATATTGTTCAAGTTTTTATTATGTATATAAAATAAATGCAGTAGGTTTTAAATTTTGAATTAAGTGTTACATATATATTTGAAAATGAAAACAAAAAGTGTCGATACTAGAGAGAGAGAATAGGAAAGATGAATTATGGTGTAGGTTTGAAAACAACTATGAGAAAGAAAGAGGTTTTTCAGTTCTAGGGAAAGATGAATTTGTACTTTCTACCTTTTTTTGATATTATTTTACATTGGGAAAATGACATCTCTCAAGAACCATTTTTTTTGTAATCTGACAATTTCAAATCATCATAACTACTCTTTTTTCAAAAGAATCAAATTTTGTTGCCGAAAATACCCTTGTCTGTCCTTATTGTTATTGTTTTAGTAAAAGTGTGATTACTTTTACTGCAAATGGATCACAACCATTCATCTTGTTTAATCAATGGTTGTTATTGGGTTTTCAGGGTTTAGTCAACTGGAGTGAGTTTTCGATTTATCCTTCCCATATATATATATATGGGAGAGTTCAAGCGAAAACTCCTTTTATTGTGAAAACTTGAAAACTAACTAAAAAAGTCTAAAAATATACCAATTTTTTTTTACAATTTTTTATAAATTTTCACTACTTTTTATATATAAAAAAACTTTTTTTTAAAAAAAATTGTAGTGCACATGTGCAGTACAAGTTTTTTTTTTTTTTTTTTGAAAAACGTTATTTTTATATATACAAAGTAGCAAAAATTTGTAAAAAAAAATTGGCATGTTTTTTAGACTTTTTTAGTTAGTTTTCACTTTAATTAGTGGGTTTTAATTATATATATGTATGTGTGTACGAGATGAAATTACGCACATTATTAAACTCAAAAACCCTAATCACGCATGTTGAAAACCATAATCACGCCTGTTGAACCCATAATCACGCATGAACATAATCACGCATGTACAAAATCAGAAATCACGCATGGGGTAAAAAACCTAATCACACATGTTATATTCACAGCGTACGTTAAACAAAATTGTAAAGTACACTTTCACTATATATATTAATTGACCTATGTTTCCCAAATGAGGGAAATAAAGGTTGGACCCCCTCTAGAATATAGAACATGGATCATGTGCGGTTGCCCACCTTACAATTATGCCCTCAAAGTCGCCATGCATCCTTGTTCCTAACCCCCTTCTCATAATCTCATACATGTGCATCTTTCGCATGAATGGTAGTCCTTTATCCTCTACATAAGCGACAATGAGATGTTACGTTTCTCTTCTCTCCCCCTCTGTGTGAACGGACGGACATGTATTGAAGGTGTTCTAACAAGATATCAGAACATAAGAGAGAACATAAAATTGACTATTGAACTTTGAGTTTATTTGTTAAAGATTCACAATGATGGTGATAACCTTGATGTCTACAGTGTAAATCACTCTAGATAGTGCTGTAAACGAACTGAACATTCGCTCGTTTGGTGGGAAGTTCGTTCAATTAACTTAACAAACGAACACGAACAAAAAATTTCGTTCGGTTAGCTTAGTGAACAAACATGAACACAGGTCTCATTCGTTCAACTACATTCGTGAACGTTCGGTAATATATTCAGTTACGTTCGTTCGTTTACGTTTGATTATATTAAAAAAAAACAATAAACATTTTATCTAAACAGTTTGAAAACTTGAAACCTATTTCTTTCTAAGTTAGCTAAAATTTGGACATTCTAAGACATTTTTTTGGGATAATTATGTCTAAGTTAAACTTTTAATAGTTATGTCTAAGTTAGTTAAACTTGATTAATCGTTTGGTGGTTGTAGTAGACTTCTCGTGTTTTGATTTATCATTTAATGGTTGTATTTAACTACTTATGTCCAATGTTTAGGGATAACAATGTTTTTTTTTTTATTTTCAAGTTAAATGTTCATTTACGTTCGTTTTTATTTGTTTGTGTTCGAGACTTATGTTCACGAACTGTTCGTGAACAACTGAATTTCCTTAACGAACGAACACGAACATAAACTTATGTTCAGTATGCGTTCGGCAATAGTTCACGAATATGTTAATTTCCTTAACGAACGAACACGACATGGCCTTAAAGATATCTTTATTCAACTCGTGTAATACATAAGATTTTTAAAGTTATGATTTTTTATTATTTGGTATATAAAATTACATCTATTCAACCCGTCCAATACATGTAGTTATTAAAGATATTTTTTATTTTTTAATATATAAAATTACATTTATTTACCATATAATTAACAAAGTTTTTAAAGATATATTATTTTATTATTTAGTAAACTATAAATCAAACCATTAAACTATGTAAGAGCTCCGTATCATAGTTGGTAAAATTATTAAATACTGAATTTCTAAGGAAAAAAAAAGTTTTAACCTAAAAGACTCATACAACTCAATTTTTAAATCTTTACCTTATCCATAAGTTTATATGGAAAACTACATTGAATTGGTATATTGCATTCACATCCCATTATGTATCATTTTCATATAAGTTAACTAAAAATCATTATTCCCTAAATTTATTCTTATTTCTTAAAACCCTCTTACATCTCATTCCTTATTCATAAAAATATAATGTTTTGTTATAACTTTTCTTACCTATAAGATTTCACTTTAATTTTCCTTAAAAATATATGGATAAATCACCACTTCTCAAATTTATCTATTAATTTTAAAAAATCCCCCACGTCTTGTTTGGTGTAATAAGCTGTGGTGGTATTTTTATGTAGGTTTCTTAAATTTTATGATTTGAATGCATGTAACGAATGGAATGTAGATGCTCTTACCGATCCCCAACTTATTACACCAAACAAGATGTGGGAGATTTTATAAGATTAATAGACAAATTCGAGAAGTGATGATTTTTTTAGATAGATTTTCATTCCAATTAACAGGGCAAATTACATAAGAATAGCAGGTAGACGGGCAACAAATTGTGCCGTCATCCCTTTCTGAATAGAAAACCCTAATCTATTAAAAACAAAGTCTCGCCTCTGAAGGGTCGAAAAGTTGTTGTGGACCACACGCTGAACTCTAGCTACATTAAATTATATTGATGAAAATAAAGAATGGGGTTTACACTTTACACATTTAACACTCTTATAAGAATAAAGAACCTTATCACAAACCTACAACCGGCCCATATAAAAATCCTAACGAGCCCTCACATCATGAAATAACCTTTTAAACTGTTGCCCAATTATACCCCTGTATGGCTTAAATTCAACCTAACTTAATTTTAGTTGAAGTTTTTCTGTATTTAATTTATTTATGGATTCTTAATTTTCGTTTAACCTAAGAAAAAACTAAATAATTTTATTAAACTAATAATGTACTAATTCTACATGTTAGTTGTTAGTATCAACAAGATACCTAGTAGTTTAATGTTTTATCAATTAAAGTAATATTTCGACATGTTTAATAACAGTAACGTAGCTAGGAGTCACAAATAAAAATGACAATAACAAAAACACAAAAATATTGGATTTAATAAGTTTTAAAACTTATAATATTCATTATCGATTATTTCTTTCTTTCCCTCTAAAATATATTGCTTAAATTATTTAAAAAAAAAAAATAAAGGGAAGGTGGACAGCAAATTAAAGTTCTAGAACACCCGGGAAAGCAAAAGAGCGTACTACGATGTGGGACTTGTTTTGTTTGGTTCCAATCTTCAAGGTCCTTCACGAATCCACCATCACCTTCAGCCATCTCTATATAAACCACTTAATGCTATCTCCATTAATCATCAAAAAAGAATCATCATCGTTCAATCAACATTAAACTTACATAACCAATCAATCTTTCAGTTCATCATCGTTTTCTTCAGCAATGGCTTCCACAACATGCGGAATTTCATCCACCCCTCTCGTTTCAAACGTTGTATCCAAACCTTCAACCAAATCGGCCTGCTCCGCCTTCTTCCCACATTCGCAAGCCCGTAACAGACTCCCAGTCGTCAGAGCTCAGGCCGGAAACGATAGTAGCTCTGTCGATGTTCAGATCAGTAAAAGCCAAAACAAAGATGGTGCTACCTCTCAACGTTCTATAGAACGCCGACCGTTGTCAACCATATCCCCCTTTGGTAAGTCAAGACTCTCATCATCATCATCATCATCGTCATCATCAATAAATCTCATAGGAAAGCAAAGGTAGAGTCTGGGGAGTGAGGAGGGTAAGATGTAGACAGTATACCTCTACCTCATAGGGATAGATAGGCTGCTTTCAGTGAGACCCCCGGCTCGGTAATAGTTTTGAATCAAGTCTTGTATATAAGGCACATAACACTCGGCAATCGAGACACAGACTGCATGTACCCTTTATATGATGCATGATTAACCGTCATCGGCTTGCTTTTAACGTTATTTTTACGAAATTAGTAAAATAACGTTAAAATTAGTGCGTTTTCACTTTTGCCCCGTGATGGCCCACACATATATACATTATACGCGCATACCGTAAGCGGCCGTAAGTCAAGACTAATAACTATATATTTTGTTTTATTTAAATCTTTATTTTTTTATAATATCCTTTAATTATCTATTTACATCTTGAAACTATATATTTTATTTATTTAAAACTTTACTTTTTTTTATAATACAACTACACATGAAAACAAACAAAGTATTGTTTTAAATTATTTTAAGTTTGTTATCTCGGACTTCATATTATTACGTTTAATTATTTATGACATCGTATGGATTTTCAATCCAGATTGACTTGTCAACTGGTAAGGCAACCGGTCTGGTTATAAAAACATTGGGTCAAAGCTTAATTACTGAATGACATTTTGTAACAAATTTTAGGCTTGATGGATCCATTGTCTCCTATGAGAACAATGCGGCAAATGCTGGACACAATCGACAGGATGTTTGACGACTCAATGGCACTGAGCCCATCAGGGTGGAACATTCGGTCGCCATGGGACATGCAAGAGGACGAGAACGAAATCAAGATGAGATTTGATGTTCCCGGGCTCGCAAAGGAGGATCTAAAGGTGTTCGTGGAGGATAATATGTTGGTTATCAAGGGTGAGCATAAGCAGCTGCAGCAGCAGGGTGAACAAAAACATGAGGGAGGAGATAATGGCTCATGGGGTGCACAGAGCTACAACTCATACCATACTCGGATTAATCTGCCTGATAACTGTGAGAAAGATAAGATCAAAGCTGATTTGAAAAATGGTGTTCTTTTGATCTCCATTCCTAAGATGAAAATTGAGCGAAAGGTGATTGATGTAGAGATACAGTAATGATTGTGTGGACTAGTCTTTATATCTCTATAAAGATCAAAGCTCGTTGTAAATCCCTTTAGAAATAAACTCGGTTGTAAATTTTATATTTTATCAATGTTTTAAAAAAAACGGGATGTTTTAAGTTTGGAAAATTACATCACTCACAGACAAACAATTTACGAATGTTACACTAATAGGGCACCAAGAGTCATTGAGTGCTCGACACCAATAGTCATTGAGTGATTGGCAATTAACTTTTTTTTTTTGTTTAAGGTGTAAAATAATTAGAACTAGGATTTATCACCCGCCGCAATGTGGCGGGCATTCATTCATAGCCGTACTAAATAAAACCAAGTATTTGTTACACCGATGTTCCATAGCTACATCGCCTAATTAACTTATATATGAAAGTTGTACAAAACTAAGCTATACAAAATGTTGTGCTGTTTAAAATTTATCATAACTTAGCATACTAACACGTAGAGTGATATGTAGACAAGTTGTGCAAAAGATGGACGAGGGCCTATTTTGGGTTCAACCTACCTGTTCTTCATTGTCAGCAGCTTTTAAAAGACTATCTTTTCAGCTTCTTCATTAATCATGCTCTCCACTTTAAATCAGCACAATTTAAAAAGCTTTCCACCTATATAAACACGTAACGTTCAAAGTTATTAAATTTTGTATTTATATGGGAAGATTATATTCAAAATACATCATGAAATGTAATTACTAAAGGCCTACTGCAACTTGATTAACCCTAACGTTTTAAATTTTTTTAACCATTTTTGAACAGCAGGCTTGTCAACTTAAAAAGAGTTAATAATCTTTAAGGTTATTTTGTTTCGAGGCTCCAGAATGCGAAGGTTGGAAGGTGACTCTTGAATAAAAACTTCCTTTTTAAAGCACTATTCATTGTATTTAACATTCTATAAGTATGACTATATGATAATATAACACACCGTAGCTCTTTAACGACTGCGCAATCTGCAAGATTCGTTCGAGTTCGATAGCTCTTGTCGAATTCGGAATCGAAGAGTTGCAGCATCAAGGTCAGTAAACGGCCTTGGATTACCAACAAAGTCATAGAAACCATTGTGGCGATTTTTCTTGACTACCAAATGCGAAAAACTTGAAATTTGTTTGAAGTAAAATATGGAAAAATAACAATACCTGATGCCCACAACAAAAGGCCATGTCTTTGATGTTAGCAAGGCAAGGGGCATAACTGCATAAGATAACAAAAAAAATCTGCACTACTTGAATTCAACAAAGAATAATGTTCATGCAAAGTAATTTGAAAATACTGCATGGATTAGAAACTCCTTTTGAGGTACAGCTAGCAAGAATGGGCCAGCGAGTAACGGCTCAGAATGGACTCGAGCCGAAACGCTTAAATTTTATGAGTGTCAAAATGGGCAAGGACAGTTTAAGTTAACCCGCCAACACTTTCTTATGTTGTCTTCATGTTTATTTTTTTTACTTTTAAACACTTGAGTATACTTCTAAACCAGTTGGCAAACATACTGGAGATAAATTATACCTATAACAAACCCATATTAATGCCAAATAGTAACCAATCAGCAGAGCAAATCGCCATAACCTAACGTAATAACCAAAAAAGAGATAACTAAACAAAAAAATATTGTGAAATTAGAGTAAAAGTTTCAACTTAGATTTCTTTTTACATGTTAATATAGATAGGTACGTTTTATCTATACGTTTGTACAGAACTGATTATCTTAAATAAGTGAGTAGTCACAATTGAAAAGCAAGTATAACCATAAAATCACTAATCACAAATCAGTAAGAGAACATACATCTAAACACCCAGAAAAACTTCAGTTATATTCACCACGTCCTTGACCTTAAAACCAAGTTTTGGGCAATTCCGATTCTCAGTCTCGTGTTCATCTCATTTATCGCCCGCACAAATGTTTACCACGTACATTCAAATGTCTTAAAACAGTTATCGGTTCCAGATATAAAAGTGGAATTAAGAGAACACATGCACACCGTTTAAAAGCAAATAAAGTTATACACACCGTAAGCAAATAAAGTTAACATTTGTCGACTTTCTATGAAAAAAACACGACCCGAATCCGGGTGCAAAAACCCTAAATGAAACTCAAATTTTACGTTTCTTGAACATGAACAATCATGTAATTGTGCATGAAATACATTAGAACTGAAAGAAAACATACCAATTATAATAGTATTGATCGAATTACAGCAGTGAAGAGAAACGATTGCTTTGGAGATCTGATATTATGCCTACTGAAACCTGCAATTTCATCGATGATTTTGGGGTAACCATCAAACGACACTCGGTATTAATTTACGCGACGCCGCCCTAGAACCACCATGAATCTAGAAGGCTGAAGCAGGTAACGTTCTTCATAGGCGATCAACTTAGGGTTGGTGCTGGTGGCTACAGTGTACAAATCGGTGACACATTTGAAGGTCATTCATCTAGGGTTTTAAAAGAGAAGTAAAAACTGATTTTGATTTTGTTTTTACCTTGTACCTGAAACGGACAAAATGGTGAGAGAAACAGGGTATGGAAATGGAGAGAATGGTGAGAGAAAGAGGGTACAACCAGAACCACAAAAGGTTTTTTTTTTTTTTTTTTTTTTTTGGAAAACACCCTAAGCCAATGGTACAATAACAATATGCATAACTATTCTTCCTTTGAAAAACCCCTAAAGCAAAAAGTACAACTCATGATGCAGAAAGAAGTTGCTTCTTTATAATGTATAATACCTTAATCAAAATTAAATAAAATAAGCGCCCAACTTATTATCTCCTTTTATTATATGCATTCAACCTACCTATTTTGATTGTAACACAAATAGACAATTGATTGTTGCCTCCGAGATGATACCTTCTTGGTGTTGTTCCATATAAAAAGTTATTCGTGGTTCAACCCTCTGACCCTAATTATTTATTTCCCTTTTTGGGGACAAACCTCAATTTTCATATTGAAGATTGCGTCGATATTTCCGAGATGACACTAGTGCATGCTTCCCGAAGGTTGCGTCGATATTTCCAGGCTCACGCAATTGAAGTCAGGACCGATCAAAGGATCCAGCACGTCTTGTGGAAACCAGAAGTGTTCGATCGAATGGCAAAATGGGCCATCGAACTCGGTGCTTTTGATATCACCTTCCGAACAAAAGGCTCACTGAAAGGTTAGGTAATAGCCGATTTTTTTTGGTAGAAATACCTGAAGAAATCAACAAAGCAACAAGCCTTGACCTCGTCCCGAAGAAGCCTTGGCTCCTGTACACAGGCGGAGCATCAAGCGCCGAAAGAGAATGAGTTGGCCTAATCTTAACCAATTCGGAAGGAGCAGATGTAACATGTGCCTTACGACTTGAATTCAAAATTTAAATAACGAGTCAGAATACAAAGCGCTACTCGCCGGACTTTGATTAGCTGAAAAGGTCGGAGCTAAGGATGTGATCGCCCATGTTTAGTCTTTACTTGTGGCAAACCAAGTAAACGGCGAACACGAAGCAAGGGAACCAAACATGATAAAATACCTAGAATGAGTCAAACAGGCGATGGGAATGTTCGATTCGTGCAAAATCGAGCACGTTCCCCGAAGCAGAAACAAGAAAGCAGATGCATTGAGCAAGCTGGCTTCGGCCTCATTCAGTCATTTGGCAAAAGAAGTACGGGTCGAGGTTCTGACCGCACCTTCCATAGCCATTTCAGAAGTTTTACAAGTAGAAGCCCAACAGTCTTAGATGACTCCAATTATCAACTACTTGGTTCATGATGTTCTACCCACCGATAAAGCCCAAGCTCGAAAAATCCAAGTGAATTCGCTCCAATATCAAATGCAAGACGGGGGCTTGTATCGAAAAACTTTCTTGGGTCCCCTGTTAAAATGTTTGGATCCCGAACAGGCCAACTACATAATAAGAAAAATTCACTATGGTATATGCGGAATCCATGCGGTTCCGAAAATGGTAATAACGTTATTATTGGCCAGGAATGCACGAAAGCGCAGTTAAAGAGCTCCAGCAATGCGACGAATGCCAGCGATATGCTCCGGTAAGCCTACGAGCAAGAAATTCTAAAAATAAAAAAAATAAAAATAAAATAAAATAGTCAAAAGAAATTCTAAAAAATCAAAAAATAATTCTAAAAATAAAAAGAATCAAAAAACTTTTGTTTTCAGCATTTTTTATTATTTTTTATTTTTTAGAATTTTATTTCTTTATGTTTTTGGTTTTTCTTTTATTTTTTAGTTTTTTTTTATTTTTTTAATACTTTTTTTGAATTTTTTATTTTGTTTTCCTTTAGCCTATAATGACTGAAATCCATCTTTACCCAAATCTATATTAATCCAAACCCTTGATTTTTTTTTCAATAAACTCATCCTAAACAATACCTATTTTAATGCAAACTTATCCTAACTCATTACACAAAGTCACAAACTCATCCTAAAATCGAAGGTTCAAATTACTATCTATACACTTGGGATAATTTAGTTTTGTCTCTATCCAAATTTTATATAAATAAATCCTATAAATATATCAGTATCTATCTATTATACTAAAAGAATACATCTTTAGCCACATGTCATATTCTTAGTCAACCATTTTGATTATGTGGACATCCTCTTTAGCAAGAGAATTGTTGATGAGCGCCAAACCCCCTTTTCCTTTATTCTCCGCTCTTTTTCTTCTCTCTCACACAATGCATCTTATTTCCCCTTCCTTCGGCCGTAAGATTCAAACCCTAAAAATCAGATGATGCTTCCCTTCAACGATTCCATTGAGAAAACCCTAAAATCTTCCATTGCATTGCATCGCATCTATTACTCTGATTCAAGTTTATTGATCGTTGATCTCTTAAACCAAATCAATCTTAAAGTATATTTGTTTTTAATTCATCGCTTCCATCTATTTTCAGAATATTCAGAAGATCTGTGTAGCCATGTCTTATGCTTACCTCTTCAAGTACATTATCATCATTGGAGATACTGGTAATTAATTCAATCCGATTTCTTTCTATTATATGTTGTAAAATCGATGATTGTTGCAGATCTGAAGCGAATTTTGTGTTAATCGAGTTATTTTGCATTCGAATTGTTAGGTTTGTTACTGGCAATCTAAAATTGGACACAGTTAGTATTTTAGATATAACCAGTTTCTTTACCCGATCTATTTATCATCGGCTTCACATTCACAAACCCTAATGTTTATCGCCGTTTAGTCGCAACCAAGTCTCAATTTTAGGATTTGTGGGTCTGTGAATCGGGGCTGGAGAACAAGAATCAAAGAAATTGGAGCAATTTATGATTCTGCAATACTCCCAAAAAATGAATGGTAAGAAATTTTTGCTCAAAATCCGTCCATTTGCATAATCATTTCTGATTTTGTGTTAATTTTTTTCAATAATTTATAACCCTTTTAATGTAGGAAATTGAAAGGAACAGAGCTTCCATTAACAACACTTTCTATTCCATTCTTAATTTTAAAAGGTAGATTATCTTCATGATGTTCAATATGATCATAGAATTTGTACTAGAAATCAAACATATGCTAACCTGTATGTCACAATCCCTATTTCTAGAGTTACTTTATGATTAGTATAATAACTGTTACGTGTTTTGATCATTGAATGTTGTTGCTACTCCTTTTTTGTGTTTGGTTTTTTTTTATAGGAGAATTTAGGTGTTTTTGCTTTGTAGTAGTGGCTAGATCTGGATTGATGCTAGATTGGTTAATCTGATTTATTGCTTAAAAAGATTATTATTGTAATAATACTTCTTCATCAAATTTAACATATATTTTTTTATGAATAGTTGGACAATGAAGTGTTTCAAGTCCACTACGTGATCGGGCCCACTCCCAGCTGATGTTACGGTTTTGAACCATTAGTCGAACCACCTATTACATTTGGTAAGTATAATTACATTATGAGCTTCCATGGTAATAGATATAAAATTTAGGAGGTAAATTGAAATTGTTCTTTTTGTTCATATTTTGCACTAAATTCACTGAAGTTGGATTTTGGAGTTTTAATCGGCCGGAAATCGGACGCTACTTTAGTTTATACCTTAAAAGCCCGCCGCAACACGCTGATGCGTCTACTATTACTCTTACTAACCATTACCATTACACAAGTTTGATAAACAATAGCGGCACCCCATTGTGGGCCATGGGGTGCTACATGTGCATCTCTTTGACCTGCATTTCACCTGGGATAATCTAGATTCTTTGAATTACACCTGAAAAATTCGAATTTCATCATCGGAAAAGTTGTTAGAATTGGAATCAAATTTGTTAGATTGGATCTGTTCACTGAAATTGCAGGAAACTGAATTTGCTTAATATTGCATCCGATTTGATAGTTCACTGCTTTGGTTTACATTGTTATGTTTATGTTGAGTTTATTAAGCTATAGTTGCATATCATGGATATGAGGTAAAATTCATGTGGTATGTTACTGTATTGAGATAGCAAAATGTTTTTTCAGTCAAATTAAAAAAAATGGACGGGTTAAATGGGTCGAGTTGACCCGTAACACTTTCCGCTCAAATGTTGTAGGTTTTGTAAAAAAAATATTTTCTGTCAAATTTGGTTACAAAATTAAGTTATTTTAGTAACATTATAATTTTTAAACAAATAACTCTATATTTTTTGTTTTAAATTTACACTTTGGTCCATTATTGACCCGTAGTTATCCAACTTTTTGTCCTTGAACATGTTAGAGATACATGTAAAATGGTTGATTTTGTCACTCTAATATTTTTTTTTTATTTATGATAATCTTAAATACTTAAATATAGGTAAGAGATGAGATAGAGCAACTCATGGATGATGATGGAGATATGGCTGAAATGTATTTGGTTGAGAAAAAGGCATATGGAGTCATTATTCTGTGGTGGAGATCAATCTTTGGCAGGACACAAATCAATGAATGGGATTCAGTCTATTTTTGCTTTGATTTCTCCTGTTTCTTCACCTCCAACTGGTCGAAGTTTTGACAGAAATTTGAGCCTTGCAAGGAGCATGAATGAGAGCACAAGTAGTTTAGAGAGTGCGATAGTGCTACTGAAAACATTGGTGAGTTGGGAATGCCGTTGAAGGCTTATTTTATCATCATTGATAACACCCCTAATAAGCTTACAAATGTATATTAAATCGTATAGAGGTGGAAAATTCGACCTATTATCTTAAAATGGGTTGATTTGTGGTATATTTTTTCTTTAACGGGTCAAATATCCAGCCTTTAAAAACTTAGTTATAAATGGAATGGTTCTGAAGTAGACAAAAGTGTGTTCAGAGGTTAGGTTGTATTGACTTTTTTTAAAATATTGCACATAATAGTATTTAATGCTTTAATGTATAAGATTAAATAAAAAAATGGACAAAAATGCTTCTGAGTCACCTGACCCGTCGTGATAAATCCCGTTACAACGCATAACCAAGCCTGATCATTTTGCAGCCTGTATATTAGAATGTTATTGGGGGATTAATGATTGGTTTAACAACTTTATTGGTGATTATTTGTTTGTTTACTAGCAAAAGGAATACATCGCTGATACCAAAATAATTCTTCTTTCAGCACCATATTACTAAGCTCATATTGAATGTTTGTTTTCATTTTAGGTATTGCAACTCCGTACACATTGAAGGAAAATGCGCTCATTTTGGTGAGAATTGTTAACTTTCATACCCTTCTCTTGGAATCTTGCATTGGTTATATTTCGTCACCTGACTTAATAATAAGTTGTTGGCTGGTGATGTAATTATTTCCGGTCTTCAGGTTGATGCTTCAAGGTAATAGAGTACGTTATACTTGGCCTCCTTAATTGTTTCACATATTTTCTAGAAGGTGGCAAAAAACTCAACCTAATAAGAAAGAGGCCAAATAGCTGGAGAGTTCCCCAATGTGTAGAGTTAACCGTTTTGACCCATTTCACACCCGTACAGTTAATTTAAGTGTTCTGACACATTTCGCACCCTTACAGTAGAGTTAACCGTTTTGGCTCATTTTGCACCCGTACAGGAGAGTTAACCATTTTGACCCATTACTCAACTCGCATGCATGTCCATTTTGGCGACAATAATTTTATGTGTTTAATTGGAAGCTTAATCCTCGATTGGAAGCTTTAGCCACAGGTGTGAACATGAACTTGCTATAACATGATTAAATTGTCGCGAGATAACTCTGCAATAATCTTTAAAATTTGTGTGTAGATTTATATGCTTTGACAAGATATTTTGATGCTAAAGATCGAACAAATGAAACAAATAACGACAAATCTAAGCTTAGGTAAGACCAACTTTAGGACTAACTTCCTGCTAATGAACCTGGTGCCTCAAATTTGGGGATTTATGCCTGAAAATAGTAGATTATGGATATTACTGGGTTTGCCAAAATTAGTTGCTACTATTAGTTTTTTAATATCATTATATTTTCTTTAACCTTGGATCTACACCTATAATCATAGTAGATGACTGTAGATACATTGATTTATTGCATAAACCAAAATTGATACTTTCATGTTGGTACACAAATGAGTTCAGAGTAGACACTTTGATAAAGTAATTTGACATTTATTTGGAAAGGTTTTGGGGTTTACTACAAAATGTTTGCTCTATGTTGATCAATGGTTATTTGTTTTGAAGATGAATTTTGTATATGGCTGATTAGACGCAAAATAGAAATAAAGAAGCAAATAATAGAAAAACTAGTGCACTTGAATCACTTTATCAAGGTGGAGTGGCTGAATGACAAGAATGATAACACTGAGGAAGAAGATTGAGTGATCATATTATGTACGTATATTATACACAATTGTTTTGGTGTGCTTATTGTCTTCATACATCAAGACATTAGTTTGTAAGTTTTATTTGAAGGATCCTATTATTTGCTAAATTAAGTATATTGTGTTATAAGCATTTCGAACGGTATCGATCGATTCAGATGGTCACTATACTGGTATCGATATTCATTTATTGTTGCAGACGAAATTGTATAAATAAAAAATTACCGATATCAGAAACCATAAAAATGAATAAAGGTGTATGTACCGATGTTCGCTACGGTGTTGGGAACCTACAGATAAAACAACTAATGTGGTATATAAAGAGATTTTTAACGAATTGTGATCGTTGCATATTCATGTATTTCAATTTGTCGTCGTAATCTAATATATTCCGTTGTCTTTTTACGTGTATAAAATATTAATATTTGATGTCAGCGGTATTAATGAAGAAATTTTCTTTTAGCAAACCGCAAACCTCGCGAGTTCTTAAACTAGTCTATAATCTATATAATTTAATATTTTATTACAGGTGTCGGTAAGGGTTGCTTGAAAGCTTTCACTAGCTAATCCACCTGGCAAACTCTCGAATTATTTCGATTCTTCCATACCAAAAAGTAATTGTTGCCCCTCACGTATTCCTTTCTTTCTCGATTGTTCTACACTTTCACATATTCCCTTCACTATTTATACCACCCACAATTATCTTCAAACTCACTACTAAAAAAGTAAACAATTTCGTACACAAATATTTTCATCAATCAACAACTTGACCATGTTAATGTCAATGTTCAGCTTCATCGATGCTTTCTGTGCCGAATCAATGGGCCGAAAGCTTCCTTTTGCAGCCACCAACACCAACAACACACCCAAACATTCTTCATCAACAGAGACTCTGAAGACCAACGAATGCCATCAGAATTCGTCATCGTCTTCGTCTTCATCTTCTTCTGGGGTCAAGAAACCACCTGAACTGCGAATCAGGCCTCGGTTCGCACCAGAGTTTGATGGTGTCAACTGTTTTGAGACCATCGTTCCATATTAACTAGTTAGTTATGTAGGGTAAAGTTCTTGTACAAATAATCTTAACATACTAAACATACAAATTGAAGGAAAACTCAAAAAGACAAGGTGTCATTTTTGTAATTATCAATAACTATCAAAGTTACTCTACAAATATACCTAAAAAAAGCTAACCACTCTCCCCACCTCCAAAAAAAACCTAAACCCCCAACCCCCCAAAAACCTAAAAAAAACCTAACCCCCCCCCACCCAAGCTAAAATGCTAAAAACTAAACCCCTAAAAAACCTAAAAAAATAAAAAAAACACACAAATTATTTTATTTTATTTTTTTAACATTTTTTATTAAAAAATCGCTACTTTTAGTAGCAGCCAAAAAAAATATTTTGTTTTTTTTTTTGCTAACGAAATGTAGCGATTTTTTAATAAAAAATGTTAAAAAAAAATTTGTGTTTTTTTAGGTATTTTTGGTTGTAACTTTGATAGTTGGTGGTAATTATAAAAATGCCACCTTGTCTTTTTGGGTTTTCCTTCAATTTGTATGTTTAGTATGTTAAGATTATTTGTATTTGATCTTTTGCCTAGTTATGTATGTAATTCCAAAAGTGTTGTTAATAAAAAATTCAACTTTGTACATACTTCTAATGTTAATTGGTTATTTCATGTTGATTCTAATCTCGTTACCAATATGATGGTATACGTTATGCTTGGAATATACTTTATGTGTAGAACTAGGTTAGTTCCCTGTGTGTTATACGGGTTGAACAATTTAAACTATATAGTATAGATATTTCTTGGAAATGCAAAACAAAGACGGAGATATTTACATACCATATTGACATAAATGAGTTAATATAAATGAGCTAATATCGCTTTGCTTGCAAAATGGGGTTGGAGATTTCTTTGCAACAGGGACAAGCTTTGGGCTAGAGCTATCGACGCGATTCACTCTTCCAGAGCAAGCTGGGAATTTCTTCCAGTTAAGAAAGCCACCGGGGGGGGTCTGGTGCAATATTGTGAAGGTTATGACAAACACTAAGATTGATGGAACTCCATTAAGGAACTTTTTTAAAGCCTCGGTGGGTAACGGTTCAAACACGGCTTTCTGGTTAGACCCGTGGGTCAGCAACGCCCCTCTAAAAGACCTTTTCCCTGTTCTGTTCAAGCTCGATTCGGTCAAAGCCTGTCGGGTCTCGGATCGGATCCCGTCTCCTGAAGCTGGTCAGCGATATTCTTGGCTTTGGAAGAAGCCTCCTTCCTCCGAGACGGAAGTCAACGAACTGCTGAATTTATGCAGTTTACTGTATCCTGTTCAGCTGAAGACTTCCAGTGATGCATGGTCCTGGATCGGAGCTGACGACGTGGAATTTAGTGTCCGGGCAGTCAAACGGCTTCTCAACCAACACAGGTCTCAAAACGGTTACTATGTCATCGAAGATTGTAAGTGGATCCCTCTTAAATGTAACGTGTTCGTTTGGAGAGCGGAAATGGATAAAATCGCTACGTTATCGGCCTTAAATAATCGGAACATTGTCATGGATAATCTGGGCTGTGGATTGTGTGGCGAAGAGGTTGAAACGGTTGATCATCTGTTCACCACATGTTGCTTCGCTTCAATGGTTTGGTCTTATGTCTGTAGTTGGTGCAATATTCAGAACCTCTTCCTTTTCTCTTTCAAAGACCTTCTGGAAGCTCACAAATATGTTGGGTTATCTGATCCAAAAAAAGAGGCTCTCAAAGGGATCATTAGGATCGGATGTTGGTGCATCTGGAGGGCTAGGAACGATGCCTTCTTTAACAACACCCCGGGGAAGCTGGATAGGATCTTTAGTGAGATTAAAAACTTGGGTTTTCTTTGGTATTCTTCTAGATCCAAAAACAAGTCTATTACTTGGAATGAATGGTGTAAATATGTAAACTTGTAGTTTGTTTTGGCTGCCTCGGTTTGAGGCAGTTGCTGTTTTTTAATGATAGTCTCCTTTCAAAAAAAAAAAATCAACTCGTACATATTAATTAATGTCGTAGAGTTCAATAAGACGGCTCTAACGTCGGTTGAATGAGGTCAATCAGAGTCTATTTGATCTACGACTTCTTATTTTTTGAATCTTTGTATTTGATTCTAAACCTATTATTAATATTATTGATAATAATTTTAGTTATATATATCAATAATATTATATATACACATATATATAGGACGAAGATCCGTTAGAACCACCCTTTATTGCAAGAACCGCGAGAACCAATGTGAACACAATAAAAAATGCCTAAAAATAGCTAAAAAACACACAAAAAAATTTTTTTTTTAATATTTTTTATATAAAAATCGTTACTTTTAGTAGCAAAAAAAAAAACATTTGTTTTTTTAAATTTTAAAAAAAATTAAATTTTTTTTGGCTACTAAAAGTAGCAATTTTCACATAAAAAATATTAAAAAAAAATTTAGAGATTTTTTTATTTTTTTAGATTTTTTTAGGTTTTTGGGGGGTTTAGTTTTTAGTATTTTAGCTTTTGGGTTGGGTTGGGGGAGGGGGGGTTTAGGTTTTTTTTTTTTGGGGGGGGGGGGGGGGGGAGGGGGGTTAGGTTTTTAGGGGGTGGGGGAGGGGGGTTAGGTTTTTTTAGGTTTTTTGGAGTTTTTAGTTTTTAGCGTTTAGCTTGGGGGGTAGGTTTTTTTTAGTTATTTTAGGTTGTGTTCACATTGGTTCTCGCGGTTCTCGCAATAAAGGTGGTTCTCGCATGAACCTTACCCTATATATCAAGGGTGGGGTTCGGCTACAAAGTCCATTTTTCCTACAAAGTGTACAAAGTCATAAAACACCACAATTTCAGCTATAAAACACACTCAAAACCCACAAATAACAGAGTGAAGATCACTCAAACACAATATTCAAACTCTGACAGTCCATAAAAACTTCAAACACGTTATCGTAGAACTATGAATATAAAACACAACATGATAATCAACATAAAACACACTAATGTTAGTCATTCAATAATCAAAGCCTTATCATCCAAAACACAACACAAACCCCACAACTATGGCGTTTTAGTAGTCTTCACTTTATTATTTGTGGGTTTTGAGTGTGTTTTATAGTTGACATTATGGTGTTTTATAACTTTTTACACTTTGTAGGAAAAATGGACTTTGTAACCAACTCCCACCCTATATATCAATAATATATTTAGTCTAACATATTAATATTATTATGAATTTCGAAACTTGTTTAGCTAGGATTTAAGATTCTATTGAAGTTTTAGTTTAACAATAGGTTATTGAATTAATAATAAGAATTTGTATTAGATTAGATTAAGTATTATTATTTGTATTAGATTAGATTAAATATTATTATTATTATTATTAGTATTATTAATAATTTTAATCAATTAAATGAGAGAATGACAAGTGTCCCAAAACATGTTTCTTTTATTATATAGTATAGATTGGCTTTAAGCAATGTTTGATTCGGTATACATCATAACTAACTAAAAACCTACAAAAAAATTATATATAAGAAAATAGAGTTAACTCCGTTTTAACTCTTTTGCCTCTTTGGCCTCCATCGGGGGGGGGGGGGTTATCACTTGAAAAAATTTCATCACTCACAACATCCAATCAAGTTTCTCCATGTCATCAACCATTATTCCATCACTCACAACCTTTCTTAGTGGCAATGGTCATCACTCACAACACCCAACAATAAACCTCACACCCCCTCACATCCAATTGTCACGGAATAGCCATAACGCGTGAATTTTATCACGGAATCCAAGTTTCACGCGTTAAAGTGTTTGAGTGGCGGTGGTATATTTGTAACATTCACGCGTGGAACAAAAGTTCCACCCCACCTCCCCTTAGGGGAGTGGGGGTGGTAACAAGTGATGGAATTCCATCACTCACAAACATCCAATCAAGTTTCGCCATGTCATCAACCACTATTCTATCACTCACAAGCATTTTTTAGTGGCGGTGGTCATCACTAGTGATGGAATTCTATCACTCACAATTTTTTTTAAATTAGAAATTAACAATAAAACACTAAAATTATAAATTTCATTAAAATTAAAACATATTAGTTCAATTTAACATACTAGAAATATTTTAGGCTACAATTTAAAAAAAAATACTAAAAAAACTCTACTCCTCGTCCGACTCATGAAACTCCAAACCTAAAGAACCTACTAGTTCGATTAAATCGTATCTCAACCGAAAGTGAGTTTCTTCATCACGCAAGTCTTGTTGGATATTTTCTGGAACTTGTGTAGGAGAATCCGGCACCCAATCCGGAGATATTGCACGTCCGTCTTCTTTGATTATCATATTGTGCAATATGATACATGCATATACTATGCTATGTATTGATTTCTTGTTCATCGCACGAACCGGTCGGCGTGTATGCCCCATCTACCCTTTAAAACACCAAAAGCCCTCTCAACATCTTTTCTTGCCGATTCTTGCAATTTTTTTAAGACGATTTCTTTAGCCTCGACAGGAAAGGAAGGAGCTTTAACAAAAACAGACCATGATGGGTAGATACCATCCACAAGAAAAAAGCCTCGTCTGTAATATCGCCCGATAACATAGAATGGACAGAAGGGTGCGGTACCATGGTTACGGTTTGAAACAATGGCGACGTGTGCAACACATTGATGTCGTTGTTTGAACCTGGAACACCGAAATATGAATGCCAAATCCATAAATCATTCGACGCCACCGCTTTTAGTATGATGGTTGGTCTTTTGATGTCACCCCTAACATACGCCCCTCGCAACTCTCTTGGACAATTTTTCCACTCGATATGTGTACAATCGATGCTACCGAGCATCCCTGGAAAATGCCATCTAGCCTCATGTGCGGCGTAAATACGTGAGATGTCGTGGCTCGTCGGTTTACGTAAAAACTCTTTACCATACAACTTAATGACCGCGTTGCAAAAAAATTGCAGACATTCACGGGAAGTTTTGGACGCCATAGCTAGGTATTCATCATATTGATCGGGAGGGTTACTGTAACAACTCTTACCAAAATTATTATTTATTAAATCATTTTATCCAATAGGAAACCCTAATTGAGACACCCAAGTGATTCTGTGCAAACCCTAAAATTTTCAGAACAATCAGAATCAGGATCAGGGCCCCTAAAACTCACGGGGGGGTATTCCCTATTGACGATTATCCTTATAATTCGCTGTCTAAATCGAATTTTCTCGATCCGTCGACTCAGCTAGGCTACACACACACACGTGGCAACCCTATGATGAAACGTGTCCCGTCGCGTCACGCGACGCCCCCAGGGTAACCCCTCGCGTCACGTGAGGGGGTCAAATTCTCAGTATAAATAGAGGGCATTGGGACTTGAATTTCTGCGTTGGAACGACGTTAAACTTCAATTCGTACGCCGAGTTATAGTCCGTTCACTATAAAAACACACACGATCACGAGATGCTGCTACGATACAGGGTCTTAACTCGATCGCTGCTACGATTCAATGTCCGATCGATTGAAACTATCCAATGAATGTTTAAGTGCTGCTCAAACCCCGTGTTATACTTTGCCATTCGTCGTAATTCCGACAGGATGTTTGAATATCGCCTGAACTCGGGCTATACTCTGTCATTCGTTGCGAATCCGCTGGATGTTTAAGTATCGCACTTTGTCATTCGTTGTGAGGGTTAATCTCGTGAGTTATCGTAAATGCTGTATTAGTTACTTACCTAGTTTCGTGTGCATTATCGCTTAAATTAGGTTATCAGGCTTATCAGTGGACTAAACACTACCCATACACTTACAATCAAAGTAGATGCTAATTCTCAGAAGAATCTGAATCCTGAAGCTTGTTAATTCAATACTGCATGCTTATAATGTGAGTCATTCTCTTTTTATCAACTATTTTACAATACTCCAAAGTATTTTCAAAGTTATAATTACAGGGATTAAGTCTTTGTAATCACCAAATTACAGCCGGTATGTGGGGTATTGTGCACATTACTACTGTTTTTATCATTTTAGGTGAGCGTGCCTAAATCATGATATACACTATTAGGTAGTCGGACCTAAATAGTGATATACGTCACTTTTGGGTGAACGGACCCAACAGTGATATGACCACAGTCACAGATCCGGTCGAGTGACAAATACTGTGGGTAGTTGGTTGATAAACAGAAACATTGTAATCGCTCTTAATACTGTAAATTATAACAAATGCGTCGTTTTAAGTAAAAAGAATGATTCACTCAGTATTTCCTGCTGACAAAACTTTTTTAAACGCGTTTCAGGTAATTACATTAGATTGGAGTAAGAGTTGGATACGGCACTGAAAGGCTTCAAGAAGTGACTTATTTTATCAATTAAATTAAATTAAGAGAAGTCATTTTATGTATTGGGTTTATCCCATATTAAAGCTACCATTGTAAAACATGGGTTTTATACCATCTATTTAATAAATAAAATCCGGTGTTTCTAAACTCTGATATTTTCCTAACTCACGGTCCTGATGAAATTTCCGCTGCAATGTTTTTAAAATAATCACCGGTACCACTTGGCTGCTCACGGCTCCCGATTCCGTCCAGGGTGGGTCGGGGGTCGTCACAGAAGGTGGTATCAGAGCCATTGCTTTAAGCCTATAAGTGCTGTGATAATAATACTTAAGCTTAAATAAAAGACTTAGGAGATTGCTATTAACTGGTAGCACATCTGATAGCATTTAGATTTGAACATAAGAAAAGATGCCTTAGTATAAGCTAAGCCACTTGTTTAAGCAATTAGGTGTTGTAATAATACCTAAATTTAAACGGAGAGTTAGGAACTTAATATTGTCTTATAGCACTCAGGATGATATTTAGACTTGAACTTAAGAATTTTGCCTTAATATAAGCTTCAAGATAAATTACTTATATAAATACAATGTAATGAATGTTGATATACCATAAGAATGGTAATTAGAATATTGCAAGATATGATAAATAAGCAATAACACTTAATTACTGTTTATTGATATTACTTGGTCTAGAATAAAGATATGTTATGGAAATACAAATTTTCTTGATTCTGGATAAAAGGCCTAATAAAAGAGGCACTTTTTAAATCTTGAAAAGATACTATTTATGGGAAATAGAAAATTTTCTACGGCAAGACTGGGTATGGTGTAGCAGACTCTCCAGTTTGTCCAGATATATTGAGTTTACCTCTCCGGCGAGAACCGGATAAGACGGGATAAATAATATGTCAAACAAGTGACAAGATTTCCCTAAATAATATCATGACCTGATATCTGACTTATTTTTTGGAAAAATGAATCTGTTAAATACATTGACCTTATAGAAGGTATGTATATTACAGCATGTGAAATATATGATTATATAGATATGTATATCTATAAGGAATTCCAAAAGTCAAGTAAGAATAAATCACAAGCATATGTGTCAATAATAAATCTAGATTTCTTTATCAGAATTCTTTCACATATATCTATAATTCTGATATCAAACATTATTTCGTTTGATCATTTGTCTCGTAACTCTTGCGACGAAATAAACGACGGGAACCCTTTAAGTTGGAACGCCATCAAAAGTATAAGAATTTCCAATGCGTTACCATAAACTATTAACGCAAGTAAGAAACATGTGAAGTTATGCTAGTGCACAAGAAAACACGTGAAACTTAAATTATACGTCCACAAACGTCGAAGTTTATCACACGACTTCCAAGGCAAGACCTTTGGAAAATATAAATTGGGCATGACGACTCCAATGCGAATTCCGTCAGTGGAAGAACTACTAATCAAAAAGCAGCATTTGGCTACGTGATCCTACTAACAACATGAATCTTGATAAAGTACGTTGAAACAAGATTTCACAACCATCGGTGCACAGTCTAATCAGAATCATAATTATTGGCACTGCAAAAGAAGTCGCATACCTTTGCAAATCCCCTATTTCATTTTATTCGACATTCCCTGGTAATGTCACTTAACACCGATTATCACACAAAAATTCCAGATAAAATTCTTAAATTTCTTTTGTTAAAATTTTGACCTCTGTGAATAGACTTTTGCATTGCTACTTCTACTAATGGTCATCATACCATGAGGATTTCTTTCATAGTAGCAATTATCGATCTATTTCATTTCTTGGTAAATCCACATGTTACACGTGCACTGTTTGTTGCACATGTGGTTCGTTTGAGTTATGAAGACCATAGGAGGGCTTCATTCCAATTTGTTGTTTTATCAAAAGCTCAAATCTCGTTTTGCTATATTTGATCTTCGCATTTTAACCGCATTTTGCAAAACGATAATTCTTTAATATTGAATCAATGAATTTCCTGAAAAACTCGATTTCCTTTTAATAGTATACATGGTTTTTGTTGTGACCATGTCAGAACTTTCTTGGACTCGTTTTGTTTACACCAAGCTCAACTGTTTGAACTTGCTCGCATTACGTATTCAATTCAAAGGTCCCATATGATGGATTGCAGCTATCATATTCAAAATAGTACCAACAAGCACTCCATTTGTTTTCGAATCATAATATGCTTGTTTGGTCTTCGACTTCATTAATTTGTTTCTTTAATCACGATCACCTTGTGGTGACGTTTTCACAAGTTTGAAGCTTGCGCTAATCTCGTTGCTTACACCATGCTCGGATTTAATTATTTAAATTATTTATAACATATTGATATTACATCCACTTGTCCGATCTATGTATTATCAATCTTAATGCAATCGTGTGTTAGGATAAAGGTACCCCAGTTCGTGTTAAATATTCCGGTATTCCTCTTAACGGTTCTTTCACCATCGAGCGAACATTTCGTGATATTCATTGCCTTCCCTCTTCGCTCAAAAATATTGTTTATTCGTTCCGTTTTCTGTTGTAGATCCTATGAAAATTATTTGAAACAAATATTCAGATTTACTTTGTGAACCCTTCGCTGGTGATACTTGTTTGATCACTTCTATTATTGCTTTGTTTCAATTACTACGACACCTTGTGGTGTTGGTATAAACTTGCAACTTGTGCTAAATTACTATTAGTCGTTTCATGCGGAACTATTTATGCTTTTCGTTTGCACACATTTAATTATCCGCTTTGTTGGTTTATCCTATAAAAGCAATCTTAACACAATCGTGTGTTAAGATAATGATACACAAATTCATGTCATATCTCAGTGTATCTCTTAACAGTTCCTACAATATCGATCGAGTATTTCTTGATCTTTTCGATCGAAAAACATTATTCCAATTGTTTCATTTTCAATCGGAAATCCTACTAGAATTGTTTGAAACAAGCATTCGGATTTACTTCGTTGAACTTTCATTGAACTCGTCTGGTCACCGCTATTATTATTTCGTTCACTACGACACCTTGTGGTGGCGTTTTATTTAATTTGAAACTTGAGCTAATCTCCTTTCCACATCTGATATACGGATTTAATTATTTATTTTCTGTTGGTTCATTATCTTAAAACAATCTTAATACAATTATGTGTTAAGATAAAAGGTACACAAATTCATATCATATTCCTATGTACCTCTAAAAGTTTCTTTCATCATTGATCGAAAATTCTATGATATTCATTTTGGTTTTATCATCATCAATTAAAAATCCTATTCGAAAGGAATATCCAAAATTTTATTTCAAAAAGCTTTCAGTTGATTATAAAAACGGTGAAAATTGTTCAGTCACCACAATTATTGAATTATTTTGCGGTATCGATATAAATTTGTAGCTTGCGTTAATCATTATCATACGAATTATTCAAAACCACGTATGCCTTTCGTGTAACTCATCCTTGAAAATAGTCTTAATACAACTATGTGTTAAGACAATGATACACTAAGCTCTGTTATATTTCGGTGTATCCTTGCAATTCACTTATCTCAACCCATTGATTTTCTCATTTTCGATGATTGACAAATCATTTCTATACTTCTATTTTATTCAAGCTTGCTGATTCTGAATCTTCATCAGTTGACAATCAAAGTGAATTTTCTGTTGACAGTAAATTTTATTGTTTTCAAAAAAAAAAATCATTCACAAACTTGTAAACATTCATTGATCATATATCTTTTGGCTTGAACCTAATCACCTTGGAAACAATATCAGTTCATCTCATTCATTTGAACACCTCATCTTTTGAAAATATTTCGATTCGCTTCCTTGAAACTCCCAGTTAATTTCGAAAATAGTGAATTTATTCAGTCACGATAATTATTGAATTCTTACAGCACTTGGCAGTGTCTGTATAAATTTGTAGCCATGCTAATAATAAACCCTATTCATAGTTCATTCATTTGATTCATCATTTTTAATAGTCTTGATACAGTTATGTACTCAGACCATGATACACTAAATTCTATCACCCAGTGTATCCTTACCATTTAAGTAAACGATGTTGATTTTCGGGTTGATCATTGACAAATTATTTTTCATACTTCCATTTACAAAATAGAGATTTATCAATTTAGAATCTTCCTCAATTGATCAAAGTAAAGTAAGTTCTTTTCTGACATTGAATTCTATTGTTTCTACAAAAGTCATTTTATTTCAAAATTCATGCTTATCAAATATCTTTTGATTTCATGAAGACTTGGTCAAACTTGTTAATATTATTATTTCATCCCATTTGGTCCAACATCAATTCCTGAAACTAAAGAATTCCAACTATCTTATGATATTAATCTTTTGATTCCATCCCAGAAATCATGATATATTAAAAGAAGTAACGTAACCCCAAGAAGATATCATAGTTCAATCTCGAGGACGAGATTTAAAACAAGGTGGGGAGGATGTAACAACTCTCACCAAAATTATTATTTATTAAATCATTTTATCCAATAGGAAACCCTAATTGAGACACCCAAGTGATTCTGCGCAAACCCTAAAATTTTCAGAACAATCAAAATCAGGATCAGGGCCCCTAAAACTCAGGGGGGTATTCCCTATTGACGATTATCCTTATAATTCGCTGTCTAAATCGAATTTTCTCGATCCGTCGACTTAGCTAGGCTACACACACACGTGGCAACCCTATAATGAAACGTGTCCCGTCGCGTCACGCGAAGCCCCCAGGGTAACCCCTCGCGTCACGCGAGGGGGTCAAATTCTCATTATAAATAGAGGGCATTGGGTCTTGAATTTCTGCGTTGGAATGACGTTAAACTTCAATTCGTACGCCGAGTTATAGTCCGTTTACTATAAAAACACACACGATCACGAGATGCTGCTACGATACAGGGTATTAACTCGATAGCTGCTACGATTCAATGTCCGATCGATTGAAACTATCCAATGAATGTTTAAGTGCTGCTCAAACCCCGGGTTATACTTTATCATTCGTCGTGATTCCGACAGGATGTTTGAATATCGCCTGAACTCGGGCTATACTCTGTCATTCGTTGCGAATCCGCTGGATGTTTAAGTATCGCACTTTGTCATTCGTTGTGAGGGTTTAATCTCGTGAGTTATCGTAAATGCTTTATTAGTTACTTACCTAGTTTCGTGTGCATTATCGCTTAAATTAGGTTATCAGGCTTATCAGTGGACTAAACACTACCCATACACTTACAATCAAAGTAGATGCTAATTCTCAGAAGAATCTGAATCCTGAAGCTTGTTAATTCAATACTAAATGCTTATAATGTGAGTCATTCTCTTTTTATCAACTATTTTACAATACTCCAAAGTATTTTCAAAATTATAATTACAGGGATTAAGTCTTTGTAATCACCAAATTACAGCCGGTATGTGGGGTATTGTGCACATTACTACTGTTTTTATCATTTTAGGTGAGCGTGCCTAAATCATGATATACACTATTAGGTAGTCGGACCTAAATAGTGATATACGTCACTTTTGGGTGAACGGACCCAACAGTGATATGACCACAGTCACAGATCCGGTCGAGTGACAAATATTGTGGGTAGTTGGTTGATAAACAGAAACATTGTAATCGCTCTTAATACTGTAAATTATAAAAAATGCGTCGTTTTAAGTAAAATGAATGATTCACTCAGTATTTCCTGCTGACAAAACCTTTTTAAACGCGTTTCAGGTAATTACATTAGATTGGAGTAAGAGTTGGATACGGCACTGAAAGGCTTCAAGAAGTGGCTTATTTTATCAATTAAATTAAATTAAGAGAAGTCATTTTATGTATTTGGGTTTATCCCATATTAAAGCTACCATTGTAAAACATGGGTTTTATACCATCTATTTAATAAATAAAATCCGGTGTTTCTAAACTCTGATATTTTTCCTAACTCACGGTCCTGATGAAATTTCCGCTGCAATGTTTTCAAAATAATCACCGGTACCACTTGGCTGCTCACGGCTCCCGATTCCGTCCAGGGTGGGTCGGGGGTCGTGACAGTTACCTGTCGCTAGTTGGCGAATGGCGGACGTACATTTTTGTATCGGCGTGAAACTTGGTTTGCCCCTCGCATCATAACGTTCTTGAAACCATTCCACGCTTGCTTCGATGTCTCCAACAATCTTTAAAAATAATTCTTTTGGTCAACGAAACCGATCTCTTACGTTTCGGCATTGTAGAGCGGATTTTCCACAAAATTGTCGTTCATTAACACTTCATTGGCATGTATACGATCACGATCTACCATCTTCTTCTTTGGGCGGGACGAGCTAGTATCAATTTCGTTATACATCGACACAAAATATTTAAGCGTCTCATTTTCGGAAGACGACTCGGTATCGCTATCGCTATCCATCGGAAACGTCGAATCCGTAGGAAACTCTATTTGAGAAAAATGTAAATTGTGTGAAATGTGTTTGTGTTTTGGTGTAGGTGAAATGTTTAAAAATGGAGAAGTATATATAAAAGGTTTAAAGGTTATTTTTTTATTAATTTTACCGTTAAAAAACGGTCAAAAAAAGGCCCAACGTTCAAATTCTTCAATTGTTCCACGCGTGATTCCTTCCACGCGTTATTCCTTCCACGCGTTATTCCTTCCACGCGTGGTGGATATGGTGGCGGCGGTGTGCTATGTTGAATAACGAGTATGGGAGTGCCATCACAAACCACCCCCAGTCCCCTTAGTTTAGACACTACCAAAATACTCCTTACCTTAACAATCTTGTCACCATTTTGCTTTCGCCCCTAACGGTGTCTAAATTATTTATTATTTAAAAAGGTATTTTAGTAATTTTGTATATAATTAAAAGGATGTTTTAGTAATATGTAGATAAAAGATTTAACTGATTATTCAATTTACATCATATATATTGTAAAAATCACACATTATGTGTGGCATTTTGTAATAGGGTCAAGTTATTCTACAAAGGCTCCTAATTGTAAGAAGTGTAAGAAGGATTTATAGAATGACAAGTGTCCAATAACCTAAAATTATCACCACCCAAAACCTAAACCCCCACCCTATATAGCACGGGACTCCATTTATGTGGCCGTACCCGTCTCGGGTAGTTGTCGGGGACGGAAACACCATGGATACTCGTCGAGGACGTTTCCTAAATGTTTCCAATGTCGGGGACGTATCTGGTAGAAGTATCCAGCCCGTTTCCATTTATTTTTAGGGTTTTTACCCTTTCAAATTCCACAACCGGCCATTAAATAAATAGACCTACCATATTCGGCTTCTCTAATCTCTAAACTCTCAAGTCTCATCATCTCTAATTCTCTATCGATTGCCGATCTCTAACTAGATGAACCGGAATTTGAAAAGGATTTTATTATTGATAATTAATTACCTTTGGAAGATGTATTTTTGGAATTTGTTTAATGTATTTTTATTTTTTTTATTGTCGTACCCGTATCTTGGAATTTTGAGTTTTGCCGTTCCTCGTTCCCGTATCGTCCTCGTACCCCGACCACCACCCAAAAACTTAAACCCCCCCCCCACCCCGGCAAAAAAAAAAAAAAAAAAAAAAAACTATACCTCACCAAAAAAAAACCCCCAAAAACCAAAAAAAAAATCTAAAAAAAACTAAACACCCACCCCCACCACCATCCAAAAACCTAAACCCCCACCCCCTCGGCAAAATTTTTTTTTATTTTTTTGGGTGGGTGATGGGGAGGGGGTGGGTGGGGGTTTAGGTTTTTGGGTGGTGGTAGATGTTTAATTTTTTTTTTTTTTGTATAGTGAGTTTTTTTTAGGAGCCTTTGTACCATTCATACAATTAGGATCCTTTGTATTTGATCCTAACCCTTTCGTAATAAGAGTAGTTTCTTATATATGGTACACAAAAAACTCTCTTTTTGACACTTTATTACCAAAATGCCATCATTTCGTTTTTCATTTATTTTTGCATCACAAAGGTGTTGTTTGTTTTTTCGGATGTAAAATGTCTGTAGTCTGCGAACCACATCTGCAGGCATCTGCAAGAGAAGATGTGGCCCAAATGTCTGCAGTCTGCAAGGAGAAGAGGGTTTGTTTTTTTTTCTTCAAAAACAATTTCAACCACACAACACACACAAGCTCTCTCTCTGCTCTCTCTCTCTCTCTAGAAACTCTCTCTCTCTCTCTACAACCACCACCAACACCGCACCACCTCACCACCTCTGCCACCACCACCGCACCACCTCCGCCATCACACCTCCGCCATCACACCACCGCCATAAACCCCCCCTCCCCCCCACCCACTCGATCTCTTTCTCCCTCGCTCGAAGGTGACCAGCCGGCCACCAACAATGGTGGCGGCGTTTGATGGTGATGACGCAGCAGAAGCGACACGCGGCGGCGGCAGCAGCGGTGCCTTGTTCTGACGGGTCTCTCTCTCTCTATGGTCTCTCTCTCTCTCTCACATGTCTCTCTCTCTACATGTCTCTCTCTCTCTACGCTCTCTCTCTCTCTCACAGATAGGTTTGGTGGTGACGGGTTTGGTGGTGGTGGGTTTTGACGATGGTGGTGGTGGTGGCGGTGGTGGCGGAGGTGGTGCGGTGGTGGTGGCGGAGGTGGTGGTGGCAGGGGAGAAGTTTTTGTGGTGTGAGGTGTTTGGATTAGGTTTTGTGAAGATGTTTGAAGCAAAGGTTCTGAGCTTTTTTTTAAGATGAAAGAAGCTATTTGTAGATCTGTTTAAAAAAAACAAACAGTCTTTAACATCTTATGTCTGCCCGCCTGCAAACATAAGCATTTTGCAAATGTTATAAGCAAAAACAAACAGCACCAAAGTTAATCGAAATAGTAGCTGTAGTGACCGATTGAGGGTGGTTTTTTTTTTCTTTCTGTTTGGTATTGGAGTTATTTTTTTTATTGTGGTTTACATTTTCAACCCCTTATATTTTTATATTTCATTTTTAGCTTTGTAAGTTTTTTCTTTTCTTTCATCTTTAAGTTAAGTTTTCACACTATAAATTAAAGTTCATTTATGTTTTACACTAGCTCATGACATAAGTTTGTGTTTTTTGCCTACGTTTGACGTCACGTGGCGATATAAATTCGTGTTTTTGTTTTACGTTTTTCATGTTTTGGTTCGTGTTTGCTTACTACTTAGCATGGTTTTACAACATATGCCCCGCAATGTGGGAGTTAAATACTAGTTTAAAAAAGAAAGAGTCTCTTTGTCTACTAAGACCACCATCTAGTGACCACCAACACCACCACCGCCTTCCCTTCCAAACCACCTAAACCACTGCCACACCACCTCTATCGCCATCATATCTTTTACACTCCCATTCATCCTTTTCAACCCTAAATCTTTTTGAACCAGATCTGTTACCCCAAAAATCAGATTCTTCATAGATTTGTCACACCCCATACAACCTTTTGAACCCTAAATCTTTGTTGCTTTCATGTGGGGTGTTCGGAAGAGGGGTGCAGGGGATGGTGAAGACGTTGGAGTGAGAGAAAAGAATCTAGTTTCCGGAGTGATTTTCCGGACGTCGGATTTAGCTTCCAGCGAACCAGAGTTAGTTTCCAGCCAAACATAGTTTCCGATGTTATGGATGAGATATGTCACTGTGATGTTTGGATGTCTGTTTGAAATATTGGGGAAATTGAAATTGCATGAAATTGAAGGTTGCGTGAGAGAGAGCACGCATATGGTTTATGGGTTGTTATTGGTTATTGGTGGCTGACGTGGTCGGCTTAGAGAGGGAGAGAGAGGCACGGTGAGAGTAGATGCGAGAGTAGGCTGGTGGAGTGGGTTTGGATGATGGCTTATAGTGGTGGTTACGACTGTTGGTGGTGGATGGTAGTTGCTGCTGTTGGTGGTGGGTGGTAGTGGCGGTTGTTGGTGGTGGGTGTTGGACTATTGGTACAGAAGGTAGACAGAGAGAAAGGGTGAAATGAACAGGTGGTGGATGAAGAGGATAAAAAGATTGGATTGAAAAAGACTAAAATGCCCCTCATGTGAGGGGCACGTGACCAAAAAATGTAACAGTGGAAATGAACGTCGTTTAAGAGGGGAGCAAAATGGGAGAAACATAGTAAACTATTGAAGGAAAATGACACTTTTTAAATAACTGGGGCAAAACTGTTAAAACTACCAAACTACAGAGAGCAAAAAGAAAGTTTACTCAAAATATATAATGCGGTTTTATGAAACCATCTGTTGTGGCTCGAACCTGTAGTCAATCTGACTTTCAATGGACAAGTTGGGTGTTGCCAACAAAATCTGTTTTTTTCTCATTTCCATATCCATAACAGGGAAAAGAAGGTCCTAAGGGTGGAAGGGGTGCTCCCCAAATGAGGAGTGGTAAACTTTTTTTAACCAATAATATCATGTCATGTCAACTTCCCCATTCACTCCCCAATTTGCACTCAAACACTAGGGGTGTTCAAACACATGGAGAGTGGTAAACATTTTTTTTTAAATTATGATTGGTTGAAACATTAGAAACCATGTTAATTAACAAGTTTTTGGTTTAAGTTTGAGTAATTGTAATTGGTGATTAGGACTTTGTTATGGTTTGGTAGGTTTTATTTTGAAATGTTGTGTTTAAGGTTTCTTGTTATGAAAAGTCCTTGTTTTGAAGTCCAATCTTTGATGGACAAGATTTCAACATTAATTAATGTCCATGAACCATGAAATAACTCATCCCCCTTTTGTTACACATGTATACCCACCCACCCATCCAAACCATTTCACTCACACTCTTCACCTTCTTCCACTGGAAGATCAACAATCTTTTGCCGGAAAACAAACCGTCATGGTTGAAGCTTTTGGTATTTATATAATATCCATTAACCCCTTGGTGGTTTCTGTACCCATCCCCACGCGAAATGGCGTCTAAACCCTTGAATCCCAACGCTTCTCCTTATATTACTCATCATTTCCTGAATTCGAGTTCATTAAGAAGTAATGACTGCTGACTAATTGCAAGACTGTTTGTCAGGCTTCCAACGCTCAACGCTAATCTGGAATTCGAGAACCGTTGTGGGTGGTAGTTACCCGGTCCTCTGCCGCCTTGGTAGTTGTTACCATATCCATTATCGTCTTGGTAGTGGTTACCATATCCATTATCGCGTTGGTAGCTATTACCATATCCATTATCCCCTTGGTAGTAGGTACCATATCCATTATTTCATTACGTTAAGCTTGATCTTATTTCATGCATGTATGGACATATTATACGAACAATTTTTTATTGTATACGGCCCGATAAAGTTATACGGGTCGTATACAACATTTATTATTTTTTTATTCACTCGTATACTCAATATACGAGCCCTGTTTTATGTCTTGTATACGGGCCGTTGTCACACCCCGATATTTCCACGTATCACCGGTGGGCCCGGTGGGGAGTATCGTGACGTAGTTGATATCATCATAGTCAAACAACACAATTCAAATGCACAGCGGAAGCAAAAGATAAATATATTACAATCCGATGTAAAGTAATATCAAAGTATTACAAACGGATAGTAAAAGATCCACAGGCGGATCGAAAATAAAATGAAACATTGTTCAACAGACTTTAGGCATCTAAGCTTGAGAGACTCTTTATTGATGCTAGGAGTAGCCAGCCTACTCCGATTAGTATCTGCACTTAGCCTTTTTGGAAAATACGCCAGTTTTCACTAGTAAATACAATTTAACTGACTCATTTTGAAAATGTTTTAGAAAATTGATTTGAGTGCAAACGGCACAAAACTTTTTATAACTTGAGATAATTATTTGAATATAATACTTGTAAAAGATTTACATGTTTCTTATGCGTCCAGTAGCCCGGGTCTACACCGGGTTAAAGATCAATAGACACACCACATGATATAGTCCCGCAGCAGTTTCCCCTGAAACTGGCGGTTATACCTTAATATTCATTTATGCACCAACGGGTGTACGCCTACACCCGCATGCTTAGGTCATGGCCATTTCGTAAAATGATGCCAAGGATATCCGGGACATGGTCATTAACCCCCCAAAGGCTTTAAGCAAACAAAACAATTTAAACGGGTCATCTCAATGAGTTTAACCTTCATACGATCAAAGATTCAATGCCCGACCAAGCGGTATTTGCATATACCGTACCCCAAGCCCGTACAGGGAAAATAAGTTAAAAGTATTTACCTGAGCAAATGTATACAATTTATCCCAGCCGTATACCACCAAGCAAGTACAGATAGCTTTTACTGGGCTCCTAAATCTGGAACGAAGGTGTTGGTGCATGCATCTGTCGACTTCGTCTTGTACCGAGTCTAGAGTAGAATAGGCTAGAACAGGGCTCGTGAATCAAGAAATAGTGTTAAGCCTGATTTCGCTCCAAATGACATTTTGTCATTAGGAGCGAAACCCCTAGATTATGATTCCGCTCGAGAGGTTAAAGCCTGATTTCGCTCGTATTGTAACGTCTAATTTCGCCCGAATTGTAACATGCTGATTTCGCTCCTGATGATTGTGCATGTTGGAGCGAAATCAGGACACCTATATAAAGGGTGTCATTTGGAGCGAAATTAAGAACATAATTTAGGTGATTGTCTTCCGGTGAGCCACGAAGTGCTGCCGAAGTGTTGACTTGATTGTAAACGTCATCAAAATCAATAGAATCAACAGTTTAAAGTGAATTCTCGGTGAATTGAACCTGATTTGTTTGTTTCCGCCGCTCAAATCAGGAAAAGTTCTTCTGATTGACTCAATTGGGTCAGAAACCGATCCTACAAGTGGTATCAGAGCTAAGGAGGAAGAGCTCTTGCCAATTCAGCTGAAAATTCTGATTTTCTACACCTTCTACACTGTCTTTTGCATTTTAACCGAGAAAAAGTGATCGAATTGTTCTGATTTTTGGACATGTTATTTGGAATTAGTTTCTAACAAAGCCTTAAAAGTATCAACAGCAAATTCGAATTAAATCTGGACTTAATTGTGATTTCGCTTGAAACGAGTTCGAGTAATGATGACGTCACTTCTGATTTCGCTCGAAGTTTGAGTTTAATTCCGCTCCAAAAAATAATTTCGCTCCTAATCGCATTGTGATTTCGCTCAAGAATACATTGTAATTTTGCTCCAAGGATAATTGGTGATTTCGCTCCTGAGTACATTCTGATTTCGCTCCAGGACACTTTCACATTTTCTGATTTCGCTCTTGATTGAAATTTGTGATTCCGCTCCTAACAGTGAACCAAGATTGTTTTGTGAAATTTTTGAAATCTGAAAAATGGACGAAGAATTCTACAACGCATTCGCTACTCCGGTTACCCCTATCACTATTGCACAGAACACAATGCTAGAAAAAGAAACGGGAACTATGCAAAAACCACCCAAGCTCATGAACATTGAAGAATATAAGGGTTGGGAAGGTCGTTTTGAAAACTGGGTACAAGCTAATTATCTAGACGCGTGGGAGTGTGTTGAGACGAAGTATGTGAGACCGCTAAATGACGATGAAGAGGAAGTTGCGATCAAGGATATGAGTGCAGATGACAAAAAGAAATACAAGAATGAGAAAATGATGCTGAGTTTGCTACAACAAGCTGTGAAAGAAGACATCATGGTCTTATTGCAACACAACGGAAGCTCGTATTCAATTTGAAAAGCTCTAAGATCAAAGTTTGTAGGTAGTCAAGAGATGATCAAGAACAAGAAATCTCTGTTAAAGAAAGAATTTGACTTGTTTCGTGGATTGAAGAATGAAAGCACAAAGCAGATCATTGAAAGATACTGTAATTTGTTGGTGAATATGAAGAGGGTAAGCATCAACAAAGATAATGAAGAACTGATAGAAAAGCTAGCAGATGCATTACCACACGAAACATGGGGCACATATATGATGATGCTTAGGAACAAGAAAGGATTTAGCACGTTAACCTTGAGCAAATTCATTGAGAAGTTGGAAGCTCAAGAGATGGAACAAAGAAAGATTGTTCGAATGAAAGATTTCGACGGTGAGCAGGATATTGGTTGTACTACAAAGCAGGGGTAAATGAGAAATCTACAAGTTTATCTCCAAAAATTGAAACTGCTTACAACGTCAAGAATTCAACCGGAAGTTCATCAAAAGGATCAAGCAGCAACACAAGTTTCACATCATTTCCATCTTTTGATCCGAACATTTCAGCAACAAAAAATGGAAGAAAACTTCAGTGCAATATTGTTTTAAATCTTGAGAATGATCAAGATTATTCAGATGAAGTTGCTAAAAATCAATTGTCTTTATTAGGAATGGTTTTAGAATCTTACATTTGTTTTGTTGCAGGTCGTATCGGGAATCCAATGCTAACAAAGGAAGATTACGACCAGATAGATGCTGAAGAGATGGAGCTGATGGACATAAAATGGTGTTTGGCCAGCGTGTTAAGGAGAGCTGAGAAATTCAAGCAGATCACGGGGAGAGATGATCTTCGTGAGGCTAATGTTTCTACTTTGGGTTTCGACAAATCTAAAGTCACTTGTTTTCGTTGCAGGGAGAAAGGTCACTTCAAGAGGGAGTGCCCCAACCGCGAAGCAAGTGGAGCTCAAAATCCTTTCAACAACAACAATGATTACTACCGAAAAGCCATTTATCATCAAGTTGCTCAACAACCATCTCAACACCATCAACATCAAGCTCAAACTGCACATGGAAGAAATGTGATTGAAGATTCTGGAAAGAAAGCTTGTGCGATTAATCAAGATGAAAAGAAACCATTCAACTGGGATAAATATGTCTCAGCTGATGGAAAAGCTTGTTTGATTGATCAAGAAGATGAAAAGCTACCCGAGGGTTTTAGCTGGGAGAATTTCACTTGGGATGATTATATTCCTGATCAAGCCGCAGCCAATACAGCTCACAAAGCTTTCATTGCAAGAATTGAAGAGGATAGTGATGATGATGCAACTGAGTACTATGCTAGACAAATGGCACAACATCTAAAGATGATGGCAGAAAGTGACAGTGAAGATGAGAAGGCAAAGAAGAAAAAGAAAAAGGTAAAGACATCGGTGAGTAGTGATGATGAAGAGGTTTTGGTGATTAGAAGGAAAGTGAAAGAAGTTCCAAAGTTAGAGATTAATGAAGAAGCTATTGCGAAAAAGAGTCCAGTAACTTGTAAAAATTATGAAGCTGTAAAGAAACAAAACAGTTCGCTGATTCACAATATGAACAGGTTGAAGGAGTCATATGATGTGCTCAACAAAACGATGAATATGTACAATGATACAAGTGAAGAGCAGGCTACAGCAATGAAAACACTTCATGGAGCGTTCATGATCAAGCAGAAAGTTGTAAACAATTATATCGAGAAGTGTGCTGCTCTTGGACAGAAACTTGAGCTACAGAGAATTGAAACTGAACGTGTAAATCGTTTATTGAAAAGTTACTCATGTTCGTCTTATGTTATCGACAGGATTTATCCGACAGCTGAAAGCTTGAAGGCATTTGAGGATAATGATGTAACCGAAGAAAAGAAAGTTTCTGAAGAAAAGACTCCAGTGAAAAAGACTAAAAAGAAGAAAGGCACTAAAGAGACGGCATCTGGTAAGAAACAAGGTGTCAGTTACAACAAGTGTCCACCCCCGCTGGAAAATGGATATTTGGCTGGAAATCCAAATGATGAAAGAGTCAAAAAGGCAACAAATTTACAGTGGGAGTCGGAGTCGTCAGTAAACTTGCCAGATAGTATTGATGTCGTGTTTACATCGTCTGACACTGATCAACAATCTCAATTGATGAAAATAGTGGTGGATCATGTGTTGGATAACGATGAGACAGAGGAGTCAAAATCGGAGTCTGTGACAAAGTCAAAGTCTGAGCCCAGAATTCCGAGTCAAACAGAAAAACAGGGCAAAATAGTATATGACAAAGAATTTCTGTTATCAAAATCTAATTTGAATGATGAAACATTTAAAGTGGCTTATACTTTGAATGATTCTGACAAATTATATTCTGATGAGGAATTTCCAATAAGAGGTGTCAAAACTGAACTGATAAACAAGGTTTTCAAACTCACAGAAATTAATATTTCTGAAATAAAAGATTTACATCTTAATGAAAAACCTAAAAAATACACCTCAAGAGTACAACAAAGATTAAACAAGAAAAAGGGTTACGGTTTTGGTTCTGGTTTCCAAAAGAAATCAAACCATAACGGTAATTTCAAAAAGAAAGGTCTTGGTTTTACTCCAACTGAAAAACAGAAAAATGAAATATATGTTCGTGATTTTAAATCAAAGATGACATTTGTTTCAGGAACGTCAGCAGACGAAGAAGAAAAGAAAGATTTCTGGAGGCAGTCAAATAATGAGTTCCTTGCAAAGAAGCAAGATGAAATGAAGAAGATGGCTGAGCAGAAGAAAGATACGAGAACCTGTTTCCAATGCGACACTGTTGGACATATTGACAGAGATTGTTCTAAGGAAATAACACCAAAACAGGGAGTATCTTGTAAACTGAAGAGCAAAGTTATTGAGTTTGAACCACCGATTGATAGAACTAAACTGTTTAAAAATTCTACTTTTGAAATTGGTGAATGTTCGAACAAGTTTTATCAGAAGAAAGCTAAATCTGACAACCAGAAATGAGTTGTTAAGAAAGTTGTTGAAAGCTCTAGCGATGATTCTGATAGATCAAAATCAGAGGAGCTATCTTCTGGCGATGAATCTGATTCCACAAAGTCAGATGAGCCACAGGTTGTTTCAAAATATGAAGCTACTTTGAAAGCTGAGAAGTCAGTGTCGATGGTGGATGATGAGAATTTTCCATCACTTCGGGCTGAAAACTAGAAGAAGAAAATTGGTAAAGTTGAAATTTCTAACCAATTTTATAATGATAAGTAGGTTTTTTGATGCTGAGAAGGCCTTTAACCCCAAGGTAAAGCAAATCTTTGGTAAGATGATTGACCGAAAAGTCAAAGGGGTTAAAGAATTTTACGAGAAGAAGAGGAAAGGTAAGAAACCGAGTGTTAATGACTCGGTGACACCCAAGGCTGGTCAGGCTTGGGTGGATATTTTCTTTGAATAGAAAAACCTGACTTGCCGGAGCTCCCAGGTTGGTAAGCGTGGAGCATGCATCGGCATTTTTCTTGAGAAATTTGAGACGGTAATGTCATCGTACAAACGGTAAAAGATTTGTTTGTGTTTTACTTACAAGTGGTAAGAGATTTGATTGTGCATTATTGCATATGGTAAATCAAGGACATTAATTTGTACTTGCATTTTCCTACAAGTGGTTGAAAGACAATGTGATGAACCACATCCCCAATCTTATTATTGATATACCTACAAGTGGTAAAATCAACTAAACTTATTTTCCGGAAAAACCATTTTGATTAAAACAAACTTAAGTGTTTTGAAATCTAAATGGGAAAATAGTTTGTTGATAGGGGGAGTTCTGATTGTTTATGCCAAGTGGATGGCAATTTGAGGTGATTTGATATCGGTTGTCAAGTTTTTGTATAGTTTGTTTTCAATTTTTCTTTAATGTGTTTGCATTTTAGGGGGAGTGGAAAATTTTTCAGAAAATCCAAAAACATTAGAAAATTTGAAAAAGCCAAAAACATGATAAAACAAAAATGAGTTTTGTTGTATAAAAGAGGAAATGATAGTACATCAGTGGACTGTCACAACATGCTAAAGAAATGGAAAGTTAAAATGTGATAAACAATCTCACTGTGGATATGCCAGTAGGTTTTTGCACATTTAGTAGACTGTGACGAGATATAAACCTAAAAATTCAAACTTGTTTATTCTGTGGGTAACAACTTCTTGGATATATAGGTAACCCCTGAAATCTTGTTTGAAAGGTCCCTTATTCTGAGATACTAGGTCTTTATACTCAGTGATATCTAGGGTATTATCCCGGGACTTCTGCTGTATGGAAATACTGACCTAGTCCCCGGATAATACTTTCTGCAAATGCTTGAAACACAGCACCGCCCTCCGCAAGTTGATGAAACAATAAAATTGATAGTCACTGCTATTGTAACAAAAAGATCCTCTAAAGGGGACACACCAAAAGTCGAAGCCGTCATCTCTCTGCGTATACGGAAGTATCGACCTGAGCTCTCATGGCCCTCGCAATTTAATCCCTTTACAGATATCATCTGTGGTATACTCACCTGTAAGACTGAATATTGGGATCTGGATACGGGAGTATATTCAAGTTGTGGGACACACGAATAAGTTTAAGTGATCAAGACACTAATTGCGTATCTCGAAACAGTTGAAATTTGTGTGAAAATTTAAGAGGACAAACATACTGACAATCTAAGTGAATTGTTTAGAGCTTAAAATGAAATCAAGCTTAATGGTGTTAGTGATATGTCTCAAAAACTGATATGATCCTCTTCAACAAACTCGAAAAAATATTGTTTGTAAATATTTCATTTCTGCATAATGTTCTTTAAAAAAAATCCAAAAAGATTTTCAGTGTGTTTTAGCATAAATTTTGAAAAATACAAAAAGATTTTCGACAACTGATGTTTAAAAGCTGATTTTCAAAATTCAAATGCTAAACATGATGACATTTGGTTTGGGAGAGTGTGTCTTGATAGTTTATATCATACAAGTGGTCATCAAAAGACTTAAACATGTTTCTCCTGCAAGTGGTTCATCAGAAACTAATTGATAGATCAGTTTGTGATAGGATCTACATGTAGTGTCTAAATGCTTAAATGTTTATCATAAAACTTATGTTTGTGGTAGAGTTTTATGCAGGTTGAAATAGAGCTGGGTTTGTCAATCCCAAGCAAGATTCGAGAATCAACATTTGAGGGGGAGTACATGTTGGTGCTGATGAATTTAAAGGTCAACATCCAAGGGAAAGAGTTTGTTGAAGATAAAGTTGAGGAAGCAGTGAGAATCAGTGCTGATCCTGGAATTGTACTTGCGCAATAGAGATTGAAGAGAAAAGATAGAGATTGAGGATGCTTACAATGTCAAATATTTCAAAGAGAAGCTCAGAGATTGATCAAGACTGAAGATGCGAAGTCATGACATTGTCAAAGACTCAACACATGCGACTCGTCAACATCTGAGGGGGAGTCTGTTGGTGCATGCATCTGTCGACTTCGTCTTGTATCGAGTCTAGAGTAGAATAGGCTAGAACAGGGCTCGTGAATCAAGAAATAGTGTTAAGTCTGATTTCGCTCCAAATGACATTTTGTCATTAGGAGCGAAACCCCTAGATTATGATTCCGCTCGAGAGGTTAAAGCCTGATTTCGCTCGTATTGTAACGTCTAATTTCGCCCGAATTGTAACATGCTGATTTTGCTCCTGATGATTGTGCATGTTGGAGCGAAATTAGGACACCTATATAAAGGGTGTCATTTGGAGCGAAATTAAGAACATAGTTTAGGTGATTATCTTCTGGTGAGACACGAAGTGCTGCCGAAGTGTTGACTTGATTGTAAACGTCATCAAAATCAATAGAATCAACAGTTTAAAGTGAATTCTCGGTGAATTGAACCTGATTTGTTTGTTTCCGCCGCTCAAATCAGGAAAAGTTCTTCTGATTGACTCAATTGGGTCAGAAACCGATCCAACAGAAGGTTTTTAATAACCTATTAGATTCCTAACGGGTCTTTAATTAAGCCTAAGCTTAGTGTTGGTGCACTACATCTGTTGATTCCGTCTAGGTGTCTAGGATCAGGTCTTGCATTGTATTGTAAAGCATAGGGCACGTTTTACGAGAAAACAGGAGTCTGTATAGGTTTTAGGTGCTAGGATCGCTTATAGGGTCTTGAGATGCCTGGATCGCTTATATGGCATCTGGGTCGCTTTTGTGTACAAGTCTGGACCGCTCATGTGTCACATGTCCACATGAGCGGACCCAAGACACTATATATAGGTGTGCTTGAGCGATCCACAGTATAGTGATACCTTGTATTCCACGCCGAAGCTTTGCCGGTGTGAAGATCGAGCTGTAAATTGTTTCAAATCAGTAAAACAAGAAGTTAGGAAGAAGTACTAGCTATATCTACTTGCTTTTCTTATTATTCCGCATATGAATTGCAAGAGACAACCTCTGAACGACTCGTTCGGGTCAGCAATCGATCCTACAAGTGGTATCAGAGCTTGGGAGGAGGTTTTCTGCAGAATATAGCCGGATTTCATTGTTTCTTCTCACTTCTACACCTTCTTTTCTCATTTCCGAGAGATTTCACGGTTGAAATTCGTTCAAAAACTCACATACTGTGTGCAATAGTACTTAGACAAACCCTTGGAAGTTTCAGGTCGAAATACAGCTTAAAAACAGATCAAATCATGTTCGTAATGTGGACCGCTCGTAGTGACGTCACTGTGAATCGCTATTAGGTCATGTTCTGAACCGCTCATACGTACAAATTTTGATTGGTTCGCTCGAATTTTACCTCTGGACCGCTCCAAAATTAATTTCTGGATCGCTCGTAGTATATTCTTGGACCGCCCGTAAGACAGAATCTGGACCGCTCCAAAATCAATTTCTGGATCGCTCGAAAATTAATTTTCTGAATCGCTTATCTGTTCATTCCGAATCGCTTATTTGAATTATCTGGGATCGCTTATTTGTTCAGTGTTTGAATCGCTCATTTGTCATTAGTCTTGAAAATCGTGTTAAGTCAACATGAATTCTGAGTTTTACAACGCCTTTGCTACATCGACAACTCCAGCCGCAATCGCTCAAGCAATGAATTTAGAAAATGAGACGGGAACGACTCAAAAGCCCCCTAGATTGATGAGCATTGAGGAGTATTATGGGTGGAAGGATAGGTTTGAAAACTGGGTTCAAGCAAACCATCTTAGATCATGGGAGTGTATATTGAAGAAGTACACTTTGCCTAGAACAGAGTTGCAAGTTGTTAAAGAGATATCCGAGTTTACTGAGCAAGAACGAGCAATGTATAGAGCCGAGAAAATGATGATCAGTTTGTTGTAGCAGGCTATTAAAGAAGATATATTCATCTTGTTACAGCACGATAAAACTGCTAAGTCGATTTGGGATGCATTAAAAGTTAAGTTTGAGGGAAGCGAAAACATGATTAAAAGCAAGAAAGCTTTGTTAAAGAAAGAGTTCGATCTATTTAGTAGTTTGCCGGGAGAGGATACTAAAAAGTTAATCGAAAGATACTGTCACTTGGTGCGATCGTTATCGATGTTGGGAGTTGAAAAAGGTCGTGAGGAATGGGTGGATAAATTGGCTGACGCGTTACCTCAGAAAGAGTGGGGAACGTATTTGATGATCTTGAAGAATACGGGTGTGTACGATGGGTTGACTATCTCACAGTTCATTGAGAAAATAGAGAGTCAAGATCTTGAACAGCAAAAGATCGCGAGGATGAATAGTCCAAGTGGTCAACAGGATGTGAAGATGTATTATCGTGGTAGTATTCCAGCTACTGAATCTGAAAGAAGTCCGAAAATTCAAACCGCTTTCAGTGCTGGTGATTCATCTGAGAAAGCTGATCAGGGCTCGAACAAGAGTAGCAGCGGGTTTTCATCGTTTCCGAGTGTAAATCCAAAAGAGACTAACACTAGTTTTCAGTCTCAGAGTACAAAAACTGGAAACGGATATGTGATTCAATGCAATATAGCTCTCAACCTTCCAGAAGGTCAAAGCTTCTCCGAAGACACTGCTAAAGATCATATGGCACTTCTGGGTTCAGTTCTGTTATCCTATGAAGGTCTAGTGGCTGGTCGGATCGGAAATCCTATGCTCACTAAAGAGGATTATGATCAAATAGATGCTGAGGAAATGGAACTTATGGATATCAAATGGTGTCTTGCAAGTGTTCTTCGCCGGGCTGAGAAATTCAAAACCATTACCAGGAGAAATGACTTTTTAGATGCTCATGTTTCAACTTTAGGTTTTGATAAATCTAAAGTTACTTGTTTTCGATGCAGGGAAAAAGGCCATTTCAAGCGGGAGTGCAAAGGAAGAGAAGCTAGCGGAGCACAGAATCCATTCGGGAAAGATGATTATTATCGCAAAGCTATCTATCAGCAAGTTGGACAATCCCAAGAACCTCAGACTGCTCATGGGAGAAAGATTGAAGATCGTAATAGAGTATGTTTGGTAGATTTCAGCTGGAGTGATTACATATCATCTGAAGCCACAGAAGCACGCATTATCGATCAAGATGATGAGAAACTACCTGAAGGTTTCAGTTGGGATATGTTTGTGGATAAGAAGGGAGAGTTCAAAGCCTTCATTGCCAAAATTGTCAGAGAACCAAATTTGTTTGCTACTTGGATGAGATCTATCGGAGAGAATGTGAAAAGTGAAGATGAAAAGTCTGTGTCATCTGATGAAAGTTCAGACAGTACTGATAAAATTTCAGAACACTCTGGAGATGTTTCAGATAGCTCAGATGATAGCATACAAAGTTTAGAAGAACTTGAGCAAAATGAAAATGTTCCAGAAAAGGAAGTTGTTTTTGACAAAACACCGTCTGATTCTGATATATCAGATGGTGATTCTGATAAATCTGTACACTTTGATAAATCACCTGATAACAGCAGCAGTGATGATGAGAAAGAGAAACACATAAATATTGCAAAATCTCATTTGTCTTCTGAAAATTTTCATTTTTATTTTGCAGAAAGAATGAAGAAACTGAAGGAGAAACAAGCTGCAAAAGAACACCAATCTGAATCTGAAGGTGATGTTCAGAATGTTGAAAGTGTTGATGAGAAGGTTATCAAGGTAGAGAAAGAAGTAGAAAAGGTGATTGAAGTAGAGAAAGTGATTGAAGTTGTAAAAACAGTCGAAGTTGAAAAAATTGTTGAAGTCGTGTCACACCCCGTGCTCCACGTGTCACCGGTGGGCCCGGTGTGGGGTACAGTGACGTAGTTGGCATCGTCATAGACAAACAACACAATATAATATTGCACAGCGGAAGCAGAATAGATACATTTCAACTTTAATTAAATGTAATAATAACATCATAAGTAGTTGAAACGGATCCACAGGCGGATCAAATAAAAATAAGGTAAAATTGTTCAACAGTTTATTTTGTCGTCCGAGCTTGCGAGACTATAGTGGACGCTCTTAGGAAACAGCCAGCCTAGTTCGTATAGTACCTGCACTTAACCTTTTGGGAAAATACGTCAGTTTACACTGGTAAATACAAATTGACTGACTCATTTTGAAAATGATTGAAAATTGATTTAAATGCACAAGGCATAAATATTTTTATTAACTTGGGATAATTATGCAATATAAACTTGTGAACGAATTACATGTTACTCGTACATTTGGTGGCCCGGGATCTGCTATCCGGGCTAAAGATTAAATGACACACCACATTAAAGAGTTATACACGCCGGGTGTACGCCTACACCCCGTGCTCTGGTCGTGGCCATCTCGTAAGATAATGCCAAGGATATCCGGGACACGGTCAATAACCCCCCAAAGCCTAAAGTAAGAACAAGACTGTTTAAACGAGTCGCACAAACTATTCAAGACTGTACACCCATAGGGCGCAGGATTTATGCGCTCGATCAAGTGGTATTTTAAATACCGTACCCCAAGCCCGTATAGGGAAAATAAGTCAAAATGTATTTACCTGAGCAAGTATGATTCACAACGGTAAGTGTAGGTAGCTTTTACTGGGCCTCCTAATCTGGAACAAAGGTTTATAATAACCTATTAGATTCCTAACGGGTCTTTTATTTAAGCCTAAGCTTTGACCGGTTAGTTTAAGGACGATACGGTACAAGCGCACGATTAAGCGAAAGACCAGATAGAATGTGATTTAGACCCGACAAGTTTGAATACTTGTATAATATGGGTATACTAAATACATTCTGGATTTTGAGATAAAAATGATAACGTTTGACCCGTTTCGGTCAATTTACGCAAACTAGTTACGTAAACCGAACCGAACGCAAAAAGGGCGTTACGGGTAGCCAAAAGAGTCAAATGCAAGTTCCCTGAGATAATACGCTTTAAATATGATATAACATCAGTAAGTTATGTTCTATATTGCCCGGAATAATTTTAAACTTAATTTATGCCTTATAAGGGCATTTTGGTCATTTAAAAGATTATAAAAGAGTCAAATTAGAAATCTGAGTTTCGGGTCTGGTTTATACAGTAAATATACTTCATTTAACATATTACAACAGTAGGGTATGACCCATATACCAAACTTTAACATTTAAAATCAAACTATGCACCGTAGGGGTATTTTAGTAATTTCACAAGGGCTAAAACTGCCAAAACTGGAAATCTGAGTTCAAATATTTATACTTACTGTTATTTTATAAAAATACACTAAACACATCAGTAGGTATAAGTCTTATATGTTTAAAATGAGTATAACGCTTATTATGCGTTAAAAACGCTAAAAATGCGATTTAGAGCCGTTTCCGGGTTTTCAAAAGAAAGCTGAGATTTTTATATTTCCAGAATGCTCAAAATAATTTATTTAACATATAAAATCAGTGGAAAAAGGTTTCGGGTCAAAAGAATGTGTAAAACTCATTTTATGGCTTAAACGGTCAAAACCGGCATAAACCGAATCGACTAAGCGATCTAAGATACGATCAGCCAAAAATTAAATAAAAATCATCAAAAATCCCAAAATATTATATAACATCAGTGGGTAAAAAGTTTTGTATCAAAACGTGGCCTGAAATAGGTTATACGCGAAATGCGCCGTTCATGTAACTTTAAGATATAGTTTTACGATATCGGCCATAACTAAAAATCTGGACCACTAACTGATCTCAAATTTTCGGTGCAAGTTTATATATTAGAAATAAAGATTTCTACTCTTTCACTTTTCCAAAAATCACGTTTTATATCAAAAAGGGCAAAATAGTCAACTTTAAGCATAAATCGGAAACATGCAAATGAATCGGCTAAGCATAGACTCAAGCAACAAAAATTCCAGAGAGTCAAAATAAAAATGGTCAAAAATACTCTCTAATACAGATCTCAAACATGCATGTACGAATCCGAATCGATAGTCTACGAAAAAGTCGTTTTACAAGACTTTCGGTTCCGATTCGTATTTATACTAAAGATTGTCGAGTTGATGATGATAAAATACATTCTTATCTCCATTATAAGTTATTTTTGATGATCAAACGAATTGCATGCCATCTACATTACCATTTAAGCTTATTTTTGCAAAAACAACTTCTGTTGACTTTTTAGAAACAAGTTTGACTCGACAATTAGCATGCATAAAGTGGGAATCAGAGAATACCCTTTTGAGGGTTTGTTTCCCACATAAATACCAACATATATGTGGTTTCAATTTGAGAAATGACTGAGTAAAACTCGTTTAATCAGAAAGTCAAAGTATAAGAACAACAGTTTGACTTTTAGCAATTAATCTATGCTAGAACGAATTATAGGATGATATAAAGGATTACCAAGGTCCTAATGAAGCTTAGCTAACACTTGGAGTCGGCCTTGATGTTCAGAAATGCTCCAGAAAGTCTTGAGAGTGTTCTTGCAAATTGAGAGCTTCTTGATCACAAAGGAAATGCCAAAGAAATGATCTTTGATCTGATTTAAAGAGGAAATCAGAGGTTGAGGATAGGTTACTGTTGCCATAGGCATGTATGGATGTTTATTGGAGCATTTGGAGGTGCCATGAGCTGTTCCCAACTAAAAATTCGGACCCAAAATGCAATATTCGCGAATTTCTGTATCTGGTAGTTGTTCGCGGCCCGCTTGGGCCTGTCCAGGTGGGTCGCCTGACCTGCTTAACAGCCAAACAACTTTCAACTTTGGCAGCTTTGGTCCATGTTCTTGTACGCGATGTTTCGGCTACTTATCTTGACTCGTAAACCCCCAAACTTGGTTTTTAAGAACCTTGGGACATTTACCAACATGGTAATGTCCTCGGATAACTTTGCGCTCAACCAAAAAGCCATGAAATTTGACGTTGACGCTTTTAACCCCTCAAGTACGGTTTTGGCCATAACTTTCTCATACGTTAACGAAACTTCACGAAATTTTTACCACATATTCTAGTGAGTATATTTTAGCATTATAAAGCTTCGGGTCTGCCAAAAGTTCACTCAGAGGTATAAATTCAACATGTTGACACTTTTGGCCCCTATAGTTTGTAATTCCTCACTTTTGTGCAATTTCCGCGTCGTATGATCCATGAACCATCCGTTTAAGGTTATGAACATTATGTAGGGTTATCATAGAGTCTATTTATCCATTGTTGTCACTTTGGACCCTTACGTTCCATAGTTTTCACCGTTTGTCACTTTTAGTCCCTCTAAAGTTTGTTTTCACATACCGGAACCTTATGACACGTGTCAAGACATTATTGGACAAAATTTTTCGAGGTGTTACATCCTCACCCCCTTAAAAGAAATCTCGACCTCGAGATTTACTGAAACAAATGAGGATATTTTTCTTGCATCGTGGATTCCACTTCCCACGTGTATTCGGGACCTCTACGGGCATCCCATTTGACCTTTACAATAGGTATGTACTTCCTTCGAAGCTTTTTCACCTGTCGATCCTCAATTGACAAAGGTTTTTCTACGAATTTCAAACTCTCATCTATGTGTATATCCGTATGCGGTATAACCGGTGATTCGTCAGCGAAACACTTCTTCAAATTACAGATGTGGAACACATTATGAATAGCGCTAAGCTCTTCAGGCAAGTTTAACTTGTAAGCGACTGACCCGACACGTTCGATAATCTCGAAAGGTCCTATATATCTCGGGCTTAGCTTGCCTTTCTTTCCAAATCGCATCACCCCTTTCCAGGGCGATACCTTAAGCAACACTTTATCACCTACATCGAAGTGAAAATCTTTGCGCTTAGGATCCGCATAACTTTTCTGCCTATCCCTGGCAGCTTTCAAACGATCGCGTATCTGCACGATCTTGTCCATCGTCTCAAAAACGATATCTGGTCCTGACAACTGGACATCTCCAACTTCTGCCCAACAAATGGGCGATCTACACTTTCTACCGTATAGGGCTTCAAAAGGCGCAGCCTTTATGCTGGAATGGTAGCTATTGTTGTAGGAGAATTCAATCAGTGGTAGGTTCTTATCCCAACTACCACCCAAGTCGATCGCACATGCACGAAGCATGTCTTCCAAAGTTTGAATAGTACGCTCACTCTGACCATCAGTCTGAGGATGATAAGCCGTACTAAAACTCAAACGAGTGCCCAACGATTGTTGGAAACTCTTCCAAAAATGCGACGTATATCTAGTATCTCTATCGGAGATAATAGATACAGGTATACCATGTAATGCTACAATCTTATCGACGTATAATTGAGCTAACATATCAGAGCTATACGTCTCCTTGATGGGTAGAAAATGAGCTGACTTAGTCAGTCTATCAACTATGACCCATATGGTATCATTTCCCTTTTTCGTCTTCGGCAACTTGGTGATGAAATCCATTGTCACCATTTCCCATTTCCACTTGGGAATTTCAGGTTGCTGAAGCAAACCTGACGGCTTCTGATGCTCAGCCTTGACTTGCGCACAAGTCAAACATTTAGCTACATGCTCAGCTACTGACTTTTTCAAACCAATCCACCAGTAGTTTGCTTTCAAATCCTGGTACATCTTATCAGCTCTAGGATGAACGGAATATTTAGAGCTGTGGGCTTCCTGGAGGATAACATCCCGAAGTCCTCCATAAACTGGAACCCATATTCGTCCGTTTAGTCGTAGCATTGCATCTTTGTCGTAGGATAACTGCTCCTCAGTTACTCCTAATTTCTCTGCAGGATAGTTAGCTTCCAACACAGCTTCCTTCTGTGCAGCTAACACCCTTTCATTCAAATTATTTCTTATTTCAATGCGCTTGGCATTGATTCTGATTGGTTTCACCCTTTCCTTTCTGCTTAAGGCGTCGGCAACTACATTTGCCTTGCCTGGATGGTATCTTATCTCACAGTCGTAATCATTTAAAGTTTCCATCCATCGCCTTTGTCGCATGTTCAATTCCTTCTGATTGAACAGATGCTGAAGACTCTTGTGATCTGAATATATTATACACTTGGTTCCATACAAGTAATGTCTCCATAGCTTCAATGCAAATACAACTGCACCCAGTTCCAAATCGTGGGTGGTGTAGTTCTTCTCGTGCACCTTTAACTGTCGAGAAGCGTAGGCAATGACTTTGCCTCTCTGCATGAGTACACAACCCATACCAGTGTGTGATGCATCGCAATACACTATGAAATCTTCTATGCCATCGGGCAGTGTCAACACGGGAGCATTGCTCAGCTTCTTCTTCAAAATGTCAAAAGATTCCTGCTGCTTAGGGCCCCAATCAAACTTAATCTTCTTACGAGTGAACGAAGTTAGGGGCGCAGCAATCCTTGAAAAGTTCTTGATAAATTGCCTATAATATCATGCCAATCCGAGGAAACTGCGAATCTCGGTAGGAGTCTTCGGCTCCTGCCAGTTCATGACTGCTTCTACTTTCGCGGGATCTACTTGGATACCACGCTCGCTTACTACATGTCCAAGGAATTGGACTTCTCGAAGCCAAAATTCACACTTCGAAAATTTGGCATAAAGCTTCTCTTGATGCAGAAGTTTGAGAATACAACGAAGGTGTTTCTCATGGTCAGCTTGGCTCTTCGAGTAGATAAGGATGTCGTCAATAAAGACGATAACGAATTTATCTAGATAGGGCTTGCAGACACGATTCATGAGATCCATGAATGCGGCTGGTGCGTTAGTGAGTCCAAAAGGCATCACTAGGAACTCGTAATGCCCATAACGAGTCCTAAACGCTGTCTTGTGCACATCTTCGTCTTTGACCTTCAGCTGATGATAACCTGACCTCAGGTCAATCTTGGATAAATAGCTTGCTCCTTGCAACTGATCGAACAGATCGTCGATCCTGGGTAACGGATACCTATTCTTGATAGTAACCTTGTTAAGCTCACGGTAATCGATGCACAGACGCATCGATCCATCCTTCTTTTTAACGAACAAGATTGGCGCTCCCCAAGGAGACGAGCTAGGTCTAATAAAACCTTTAGCTAATAAATCGTCTAACTGTGTCCTCAACTCCTTCATCTCCGTTGGTGCCAATCTGTATGGTGCTCTTGCTACAGGCGCAGCGCCTGGAATGATGTCTATCCGAAACTCCACTTGCCTATCCGGTGGCAAACCGGGTAGTTCTTCAGGGAATACTTCAGGATATTCCGAGATAACAGGGATATCTTCAATCTTCGGCTTTGGCTCCTCAATGGTAACTTGTGCCATATAAATGACACATCCCTTCTGCATGCATCTGGATGCCTTGAGCATGGACACTTGCTCAGGCAATCCATGCTGAGTATCTCCTTGTATAGTAAGTGACTCACCAGACGGAGTCTTTACTATTACTTGCTTTCTGTTGCACAGAATCTGGGCTTGGTTACTCGATAACCAATCCATGCCTATCACTATGTCGAATCCAGCTAGCTTAAAGGGAAGCAAGGATAACGGGAAAGAATGATTCCTAATGGATATAACACATCCATCTAGAACAGTCGAGGCGGTTTCTATGGTTCCATCGGCTAATTCCACCTCATATTTCACGCTTAAGGTTTTAACAGGAAGGTTCAACAATTTACAAAACTTATCATCTACAAACGACTTATCAGCTCCTGAATCAAACAAGACTCTAGCAAAAACATCATTTACAAGAAACGTACCTGTAATGACGTTGTCGTCTAGAACTGCTTCCTTGGCGTCCATTCTGAAGACTCTCGCATTAGTCTTCTTCCCGTCGTCAGCTTTCTTTGCATTCTTTGGGCAATTTGGTCGGATATGCCCTTTCTCGTTGCAACCAAAACAAGTTGCATCCTTCATCTTCTTGCAATCTAAAGCTTTATGGTCTGTGGACTTGCAGATTCCACATCGCTTTTCGTGAGACTGGGAATTCGCTTCCAAACGACATTTCCCAAAATGGTGTCTCTTGCAGTTCTTGCATCTGGGTTTTTCACCCGACTGATCTCCTTTCTTGAACCCCAACCCTTTCCTATGGTCGTTGTTTCCCTTGTGTCGTTTCTCAGATCTTCGTGAGGTGTCATCCTCACGTTTCCTCTTGTTTTCCTCTGAGCTCTTCATAGCTCTCAGTCTGACTACATCTTGAGTGAGGGAGAGGGATAGATCAGCTACGGATCTAAATGTCGTAGGCCTTGAAGCCTTGACGCTTGCCTTTATCTCCGGTGCCAAGCCCCCAATAAAACGGGCGATCCTTCGTGGCTCAGGGGTCACCAAATACGGCACCAATCGAGATAAGGTGTTGAATGTAGTAAGATACGCTTGACAATCGAGGTTTTTCATCACTAGGGATACAAAATCCGACTCAATTCTTTCGACCTCATGCTGCGGGCAGAAATTCTCTTTGATCAGGGCCACAAACTGTTCCCATGACATGCTGTACAGAGTGGCCTTACCGGCAGCTTGCAGAAGTGACTTCCACCATGCTAACGCATCTCCCTTGAACGACTGGGACACGTACTTCACAACGTCCCTATCAGCACACCCGCTGATGTCAACAACTGTATCCATCTCATCAATCCACGTCATGCAGTCAACTGCTCCTTTTTCCCCAGTAAAATCCCTGGGTTTGCATGAAACGAAATATTTGTACGTACAGGACTTGCTGTGCGTATCATGCTTCAGCTTAATCTCTTGCTTAGGAATACTGCTGTGGTTGGAGGAGTGATTATCCTCCTCATCCTTCTTCGGCTCACTCTTTTTAGAAGGCGGCTTACTATGAGCCTCTGAATGAGTCTTGGGCTTTACGTGCGATACTGTTCGGGTCCTACTCCGAGTACCGCTAGATTCCCTGAATTGCCTATCCATAGCTTTGGCAACAGCGTTATCTATCAGTGCTTGCAATTCTTCACCAGTGACGTGAATCTTTGTATCATCTGGGTGTTCTCCAGAATGACTGTGGGTCTCCTCCGATTTGGCCATGTAGCTTTAAGCTACATAAAAGGACAAGGTCTATTTAGAAACCTAACAGTATTATCGTTCTAGACGATTTATTAACCATGGTATTAATAACCATAATAGTTAATTTAATTAATTTCATTCAAGGCTTTTATTAGCAACTATATTATGGAATGAAATATATATATTGGCACAATAGGCCTAGTCACTTCGGACAACTTACTAAATTATAAATTTAGATTTTTATAGGATTAGCATTGTATAATTTAAACAAATAATCCTTTACTAGACAGAGAGTCATAAACCACAACTGCCACTATATGACATAGTCATAACCCGTAGGTATCAAGTCATAACCAGACTTGTGTACAGATATAATCTGTAGATAATTTATTAAAAAGGGTGGCTTGTGTGATTTTACAGATGACGCTTGGCCAGGAATGTTAACATGTTTTCAGATGTTAACAGAGATTTGAATCTTTTCAACCAGGTTTTACCATATTGGCTAGGCCTGTAAATAAGGCATTCAAGCTAGGTTCTACCTTACTAAGATTCTTATTAAAATGGCAAATTAAATAAAAATTGATATTTTCCATTTATTTTAATATTATTTTCATGCACATAAATAAAATGAGAAATTCAAATTAACCATTTCAAATTTTAAATAAAGTAACTAGTACATCTTTGCCCTAAACGGGACTTTAATTCAAATAACATGAATAACATGCCCGCGCAGGGGCTAAACCAATAACAACAACAAAATAAAACAAAACAAACCCACACAGGGGTTAACAGAATAACATACCCACGCAGGGGTAGAATAAGAGAAATATACCCACACAGGGGTAGAATACAGGAATAAATGTCCACGCAGGGACATGAGTAAAAGAGCTAACAACACAGGATTTAATAATCCTTCTTACTCTTACCCTTAATCAAGTCAACCATCTTCTTGAACATACCGCGGTTGTGTCGGCGATCATTTTGCAATTCCCGTCGCACGTCGTGTATCCCTTGCAGGATTTCTTGGACTTGCGGTGGCGACATCATCGGCGCCGGCGGCGGTGGCTGATACTGCTGTGGCTGTGGAGGCTGCGGCTGCTGGTATCCCTGCGGTGGGAATCCAAAAGCTGATGGTCCCGTAGCCCAGGGACCTCCAAAAGTACTCTCCTGATTGAGAGGGTTGTAGACTGAAGCTAACCAGTAGGGATCTCCCGTATAATCATAACCGGGAGGAAAAGTCGGCTCGAAAGGGTTGAACTGCGCTGCGCTAGCATACGCAGGGATGGGCTCTCAAAAGTTCTGCGGCGGTAGTGGCGCAATAGTCACAGAAGTAACCTCTGAGACGGGATGCAGAGATTCTCCTCGTGGAGCGGCGAGTAGCGGCCGCTACCTGAATGTCGAGGGGTGGCAATGCGAATCCCTCCTTGCGTAGACATGCGCGCATTCCTCCTTGGCCTCTGAGGCGGAGAAGGCAAAACCGGTGGTGGTGGTGGCGACGGAGTAATCACGTCGCGCCAGAAGGCCTCTGATGGGTCCTGCTGCAAAGGCGGCTGCTGAAGCTGCTGCTGCTGAGAGTGGTGCTGCGAATGCACGGGAGAACCGTGATAAGACTGGTGCATGGGAGAGTTGTGATGGCTGGGGGTGTAAAACCAATCATGTGGTTTAAACCTCTCCTCATAGCTGTCAACACCATTGAATGGTGATCCCCTGTATGGTGACCCATCCGATATCTCAATGGGATGGTTAGGCGTGCCGGACGGTGGCAGGGAAGGGTCAGTGTCCTCGTCAACCTCCATCTCGTTACCACCAGAGAAGTGGTCTTCCGGTCCTAGTGGGTTATGACCCACTGGTTCATCCAAGTAAGCATCAGGGTTGTATAGGCCCTGATAAGCTGGTGCTGGGTAGTGGTGAGGTGACTGGTGTAATGGAATGAAAGATCCATGGGAGTCGTGGGGCCCATTTTCAGAATGTGGCCCAAAGGAGTGAGGTAGGGATGGCGAGGTGCTCAAAGATACCGAGTGCCTGGCTGGCTCGGCGAATGATCTCCAAAGATCATGGGCTGCAGTGTTGTGCGAAGCTGATGGGGCTCGCCTGTGTGAGGGTCCTGCCTCGTGGTCATGTGATGTGGCGAATCCTCCTCGTCCTCGCATACGTGGCGAATCCTCCTCGTCCTCGCATACGTGGCGTCCATTCTGAAGACTCTCGCATTAGTCTTCTTCCCGTCGTCAGCTTTCTTTGCATTCTTTGGGCAATTTGGCCGGATATGCCCTTTCTCGTTGCAACCAAAACAAGTTGCATCCTTCATCTTCTTGCAATCTAAAGCTTTATGGTCTGTGGACTTGCAGATTCCACATCGCTTTTCGTGAGACTGGGAATTCGCTTCCAAACGACATTTCCCAAAATGGTGTCTCTTGCAGTTCTTGCATCTGGGTTTTTCACCCGACTGATCTCCTTTCTTGAACCCCGACCCTTTCCTATGGTCGTTGTTTCCCTTGTGTCATTTCTCAGATCTTCGTGAGGTGTCATCCTCACGTTTCCTCTTGTTTTCCTCTGAGCTCTTCATAGCTCTTAGTCTGACTACATCTTGAGTGAGGGAGAGGGATAGATCAGCTACGGATCTAAATGTCGTAGGCCTTGAAGCCTTGACGCTTGCCTTTATCTCCGGTGCCAAGCCCCCAATAAAACGGGCGATCCTTCGTGGCTCAGGGGTCACCAAATACGGCACCAATCGAGATAAGGTGTTGAATGTAGTAAGATACGCTTGACAATCGAGGTTTTTCATCACTAGGGATACAAAATCCGACTCAATTCTTTCGACCTCATGCTGCGGGCAGAAATTCTCTTTGATCAGGGCCACAAACTGTTCCCATGACATGCTGTACAGAGTGGCCTTACCGGCAGCTTGCAGAAGTGACTTCCACCATGCTAACGCATCTCCCTTGAACGACTGGGACACGTACTTCACAACGTCCCTATCAGCACACCCGCTGATGTCAACAACTGTATCCATCTCATCAATCCACGTCATGCAGTCAACTGCTCCTTTTTCCCCAGTAAAATCCCTGGGTTTGCATGAAACGAAATATTTGTACGTACAGGACTTGCTGTGCGTATCATGCTTCAGCTTAATCTCTTGCTTAGGAATACTGCTGTGGTTGGAGGAATGATTATCCTCCTCATCCTTCTTCGGCTCACTCTTTTTAGAAGGCGGCTTACTATGAGCCTCTGAATGAGTCTTGGGCTTTACGTGCGATACTGTTCGGGTCCTACTCCGAGTACCGCTAGATTCCCTGAATTGCCTATCCATAGCTTTGGCAACAGCGTTATCTATCAGTGCTTGCAATTCTTCACCAGTGACGTGAATCTTTGTATCATCTGGGTGTTCTCCAGAATAACTGTGGGTCTCCTCCGATTTGGCCATGTAGCTTTAAGCTACATAAAAGGACAAGGTCTATTTAGAAACCTAACAGTATTATCGTTCTAGACGATTTATTAACCATGGTATTAATAACCATAATAGTTAATTTAATTAATTTCATTCAAGGCTTTTATTAGCAACTATATTATGGAATGAAATATATATATTGGCACAATAGGCCTAGTCACTTCGGACAACTTACTAAATTATAAATTTAGATTTTTATAGGATTAGCATTGTATAATTTAAACAAATAATCCTTTACTAGACAGAGAGTCATAAACCACAACTGCCACTATATGACATAGTCATAACCCGTAGGTATCAAGTCATAACCAGACTTGTGTACAGATATAATCTGTAGATAATTTATTAAAAAGGGTGGCTTGTGTGATTTTACAGATGACGCTTGGCCAGGAATGTTAACATGTTTTCAGATGTTAACAGAGATTTGAATCTTTTCAACCAGGTTTAAACATATTGGCTAGGCCTGTAAATAAGGCATTCAAGCTAGGTTCTACCTTACTAAGATTCTTATTAAAATGGCAAATTAAATAAAAATTGATATTTTCCATTTATTTTAATATTATTTTCATGCACATAAATAAAATGAGAAATTCAAATTAACCATTTCAAATTTTAAATAAAGTAACTAGTACATCTTTGCCCTAAACGGGACTTTAATTCAAATAACATGAATAACATGCCCGCGCAGGGGCTAAACCAATAACAACAACAAAATAAAACAAAACAAACCCACACAGGGGTTAACAGAATAATATACCCACGCAGGGGTAGAATAAGAGAAATATACCCACACAGGGGTAGAATACAGGAATAAATGTCCACGCAGGGACATGAGTAAAAGAGCTAACAACACAGGATTTAATAATCCTTCTTACTCTTACCCTTAATCAAGTCAACCATCTTCTTGAACATACCGCGGTTGTGTCGGCGATCATTTTGCAATTCCCGTCGCACGTCGTGTATCCCTTGCAGGATTTCTTGGACTTGCGGTGGCGACATCATCGGCGCCGGCGGCGGTGGCTGATACTGCTGTGGCTATGGAGGCTGCGGCTGCTGGTATCCCTGCGGTGGGAATCCAAAAGCTGATGGTCCCGTAGCCCAGGGACCTCCAAAAGTACTCTCCTGATTGAGAGGGTTGTAGACTGAAGCTAACCAGTAGGGATCTCCCGTATAATCATAACCGGGAGGAAAAGTCGGCTCGAAAGGGTTGAACTGCGCTGCGCTAGCATACGCAGGGATGGGCTCTCCAAAGTTCTGCGGCGGTAGTGGCGCAATAGTCACAGAAGTAACCTCTGAGACGGGATGCTGAGATTCTCCCATCTCTGACTCCTCGTGGAGCGGCGAGTAGCGGCCGCTACCTGAATGTCGAGGGGTGGCAATGCGAATCCCTCCTCGCGTAGACATGCGCGCATTCCTCCTTGGCCTCTGAGGCGGAGGAGGCAAAACCGGTGGTGGTGGTGGCGACGGAGTAATCACGTCGCGCCAGAAGGCCTCTGATGGGTCCTGCTGCAAAGGCGGCTGCTGAAGCTGCTGCTGCTGAGAGTGGTGCTGCGAATGCACGGGAGAACCGTGATAAGACCGGTGCATGGGAGAGTTGTGATGGCTGGGGGTGTAAAACCAATCATGTTGTTTAAACCTCTCCTCATAGCTGTCAACACCATTGAATGGTGATCCCCTGTATGGTGACCCATCCGATATCTCAATGGGATGGTTAGGCGTGCCGGACGGTGGCAGGGAAGGGTCAGTGTCCTCGTCAACCTCCATCTCGTTACCACCAGAGAAGTGGTCTTCCGGTCCTAGTGGGTTATGACCCACTGGTTCATCCAAGTAAGCATCAGGGTTGTATAGGCCCTGATAAGCTGGTGCTGGGTAGTGGTGAGGTGACTGGTGTAATGGAATGAAAGATCCATGGGAGTCGTGGGGCCCATTTTCAGAATGTGGCCCAAAGGAGTGAGATAGGGATGGCGAGGTGCTCAAAGATACCGAGTGCCTGGCTGGCTCGGCGAATGATCTCCAAAGATCATGGGCTGCAGTGTTGTGCGAAGCTGATGGGGCTCGCCTGTGTGAGGGTCCTGCCTCGTGGTCATGTGATGTGGCGAATCCTCCTCGTCCTCGCATACGTGGCGGCATGATGAACCTGTCACAAATCAAACAAGTTGCACAACCAAATATATATATATGAGACAAAGTTAGAAAATGAAAATAAAAATAAACGAAATTTTGAACATTTCCTAAGTTCTTTGTCTAGACTCGAAAATCGAGGAATGTGCAATTGTGTAACTGAGATCAAACACAAAAGACTAGTGTTTAATTCACTCAGCGTTGGCTCTGATACCAACCTGTCACACCCCGTACTCCACGTGTCACCGGTGGGCCCGGTGTGGGGTACAGTGACGTAGTTGGCATCGTCATAGACAAACAACACAATATAATATTGCACAGCGGAAGCAGAATAGATACATTTCAACTTTAATTAAATGTAATAATAACATCATAAGTAGTTGAAACGGATCCACAGGCGGATCAAATAAAAATAAGGTAAAATTGTTCAACAGTTTATTTTGTCGTCCGAGCTTACGAGACTATAGTGGACGCTCTTAGGAAACAGCCAGCCTAGTTCGCATAGTACCTGCACTTAACCTTTTGGGAAAATACGTCAGTTTACACTGGTAAATACAAATCGACTGACTCATTTTGAAAATGATTGAAAATTGATTTAAATGCACAAGGCATAAATATTTTTATTAACTTGGGATAATTATGCAATATAAACTTGTGAACGAATTACATGTTACTCGTACATTTGGTGGCCCGGGATCTGCTGTCCGGGCTAAAGATTAAATGACACACCACATTAAAGAGTTATACACGCCGGGTGTACGCCTACACCCCGTGCTCTGGTCGTGGCCATCTCGTAAGATAATGCCAAGGATATCCGGGACACGGTCAATAACCCCCCAAAGCCTAAAGTAAGAACAAGACTGTTTAAACGAGTCGCACAAACTATTCAAGACTGTACTCCCATAGGGCGCAGGATTTATGCGCTCGATCAAGCGGTATTTTAAATACCGTACCCCAAGCCCGTATAGGGAAAATAAGTCAAAATGTATTTACCTGAGCAAGTATGATTCACAACGGTAAGTGTAGGTAGCTTTTACTGGGCCTCCTAATCTGGAACAAAGGTTTATAATAACCTATTAGATTCCTAACGGGTCTTTTATTTAAGCCTAAGCTTCGACCGGTTAGTTTAAGGACGATACGGTACAAGCGCACGATTAAGCGAAAGACCAGATAGAATGTGATTTAGACCCGACAAGTTTGAATACTTGTATAATATGGGTATACTAAATACATTCTGGATATTGAGATAAAAATGATAACGTTTGACCCGTTTCGGTCAATTTACGCAAACTAGTTACGTAAACCGAACCGAACGCAAAAAGGGCGTTACGGGTAGCCAAAAGAGTCAAATGCAAGTTCCCTGAGATAATACGCTTTAAATATGATATAACATCAGTAAGTTATGTTCTATATTGCCCGGAATAATTTTAAACTTAATTTATGCCTTATAAGGGCATTTTGGTCATTTAAAAGATTATAAAAGAGTCAAATTAGAAATCTGAGTTTCGGGTCTGGTTTATACAGTAAATATACTTCATTTAACATATTATAACAGTAGGATATGACCCATATACCAAACTTTAACATTTAAAATCAAACTATGCACCGTAGGGGTATTTTAGTAATTTCACTAGGGCTAAAACTGCCAAAACTGGAAATCTGAGTTCAAATATTTATACTTACTGTTATTTTATAAAAATACACTAAACACATCAGTAGGTATAAGTCTTATATGTTTAAAATGAGTATAACGCTTATTATGCGTTAAAAACGCTAAAAATGCGATTTAGAGCCGTTTCCGGGTTTTCAAAAGAAAGCTGAGATTTTTATATTTCCAGAATGCTCAAAATAATTTATTTAACATATAAAATCAGTGGAAAAAGGTTTCGGGTCAAAAGAATGTGTAAAACTCATTTTATGGCTTAAACGGTCAAAACCGGCATAAACCGAATCGACTAAGCGATCTAAGATACGATCAGCCAAAAATTAAATAAAAATCATCAAAAATCCCAAAATATTATATAACATCAGTGGGTAAAAAGTTTTGTATCAAAACGTGGCCTGAAATAGGTTATACGCGAAATGCGCCGTTCATGTAACTTTAAGATATAGTTTTACGATATCGGCCATAACTAAAAATCTGGACCACTAACTGATCTCAAATTTTCGGTGCAAGTTTATATATTAGAAATAAAGATTTATACTCTTTCACTTTTCCAAAAATCACGTTTTATATCAAAAAGGGCAAAATAGTCAACTTTAAGCATAAATCGGAAACATGCAAATGAATCGGCTAAGCATAGACTCAAGCAACAAAAATTCCAGAGAGTCAAAATAAAAATGGTCAAAAATACTCTCTAATACAGATCTCAAACATGCATGTACGAATCCGGATCGATAGTCTACGAAAAAGTCGTTTTACAAGACTTTCGGTTCCGATTCGTATTTATACTAAAGATTGTCGAGTTGATGATGATAAAATACATTCTTATCTCCATTATAAGTTATTTTTGATGATCAAACGAATTGCATGCCATCTACATTACCATTTAAGCTTATTTTTGCAAAAACAACTTCTGTTGACTTTTTAGAAACAAGTTTGACTCGACAATTAGCATGCATAAAGTGGGAATCAGAGAATACCCTTTTGAGGGTTTGTTTCCCACATAAATACCAACATATATGTGGTTTCAATTTGAGAAATGACTGAGTAAAACTCGTTTAATCAGAAAGTCAAAGTATAAGAACAACAGTTTGACTTTTAGCAATTAATCTATGCTAGAACGAATTATAGGATGATATAAAGGATTACCAAGGTCCTAATGAAGCTTAGCTAACACTTGGAGTCGGCCTTGATGTTCAGAAATGCTCCAGAAAGTCTTGAGAGTGTTCTTGCAAATTGAGAGCTTCTTGATCACAAAGGAAATGCCAAAGAAATGATCTTTGATCTGATTTAAAGAGGAAATCAGAGGTTGGGGATAGGTTACTGTTGCCATAGGCATGCATGAATGTTTATTGGAGCATTTGGAGGTGCCATGAGCTGTTCCCAACTAAAAATTCGGACCCAAAATGCAATATTCGCGAATTTCTGTATCTGGTAGTTGTTCGCGGCCCGCTTGGGCCTGTCCAGGCGGGTCGCCTGACCTGCTTAACAGCCAAACAACTTTCAACTTTGGCAGCTTTGGTCCCTGTTCTTGTACGCGATGTTTCGGCTACTTATCTTGACTCGTAAACCCCTAAACTTGGTTTTTAAGAACCTTGGGACATTTACCAACATGGTAATGTCCTCGGATAACTTTGCGCTCAACCGAAAAGCCATGAAATTTGACGTTGACGCTTTTAACCCCTCAAGTACGGTTTTGGCCATAACTTTCTCATACGTTAACGAAACTTCACGAAATTTTTATCACATATTCTAGTGAGTATATTTTAGCATTATAAAGCTTCGGGTCTGCCAAAAGTTCACTCAGAGGTATAAATTCAACATGTTGACACTTTTGGCCCCTATAGTTTGTAATTCCTCACTTTTGTGCAATTTCCGCGTCGTATGATCCATGAACCATCCGTTTAAGGTTATGAACATTATGTAGGGTTATCATAGAGTCTATTTATCCATTGTTGTCACTTTGGACCCTTACGTTCCATAGTTTTCACCGTTTGTCACTTTTAGTCCCTCTAAAGTTTGTTTTCACATACCGGAACCTTATGACACGTGTCAAGACATTATTGGACGAAATTTTTCGAGGTGTTACAAGTCGTCAAGCCATGTGAGAAGTGTTTGAAAGCCTGCAAAGAATGCGCAGCAAAAGATGACATAATAGCTGAGTACGAGAAAAAGATAGAGCAGTTATTGTTCAATCTCAATTATGTGAAGGAATCGTACGACGTGTTGAACAAAACAGTAACTGGTCTCCAAACAACAAACTCAGAAAGAGAACAGGCGCTGACAATGATGAATGCAACTTTGATGTCAAAGCAAAATGCTATTAATTTTTATATTGAAGAGAGTGCCAAATGGAAGCAAGAGTTGGAAACTGAAAAGATTGAAAATGAGAGAATTAGGAGGTTATTGTTGAGTTATTCTACCTCTGATTATCTTATTGATCGTGTTTATCCAACTGTTGCAGGTATGGAAGCTTTTCAAGACGAGAAGCCGAAAGAAAAGAAAGACTGTGGTAAGAAAACAACTGTTAGCTATAACAAGTGTCCGCCTCCAATTTGGGATGGGTATTCACCTAGGAAACCAAATGAGGAGCAACTTGCAAAAGCTGTCAATACAAAGCTTAAAACCGACACAACTGACGTCTTACCAGAAAACATTGATGTGACGTTTACCTCATCCGATACTGATCATGAGTCTGAATTAATCAAAAAGGTGGTCGATCAGGTGTTGGATACTGATGAGGAGACAGAGTCGAAATCTGAGTCTGAAAAGCCAAAGTCGTCAGTCAACAGTCAAAATTTGTCGGTTAAACGGTCTTATAGTAAAGAATTTTTGTTATCAAAGGCAGATTTGTATGATGAAACATTCGAAGTTGTGTATACTTTGAATGGTTCTGACAAATTATATTACAACAAAGAGTTTCCGATAATGAGTATCAAAACGGAATTAATCAACAAAACCTTTAAACTAATAGAGGTTAATATTCCTGAATTAAAAGTTTTGAACAGTTTTGATAAACCTAAAAAATATACTTCTAGAGTTCAACAACGTCTAAACAAGAAGAAAGGTTACAATTCTGGTTCTGGTTTTTCAAAGAAACTCAACCAAAATCGTAGCTACAAAAAGAAAGGTTTAGGTTTTGTTCCACCAGAAAATCATAAAAATGAGAAAAATTCTAATTCATACACTGAATTTGTATCAGGTGGAAGCTCGGAAGATGAACAGCAGAAACCATTTTGGAGACAGTCTAACAAAGAGTTTCTTGCTGAAAGGAGAAGGAATGGAACTGGAGTGTTTCATCCGAGAAATGCTCAAACCTGTTTTAAATGCAATGAAGCTGGTCACATTGCATCGGATTGTCCGAAAGATATCAAAGCAAAACAGGGAGCTTCTCAGAAGTTGAAAGAAAAAGTTGTTGAAAAATCTAAAATTTTTGAAAATTCGAAAAATGAGGTTGGGGAATGTTCAAAGAAACATTTTTACCAAAGGAAGGGAAAAGACAACCAAGTGTGGGTTGCAAAAAAGGTAGAAGAAAAAGTCAGCGATGAATCTGGTTCCACAAAGCCAGAAGAGCCACAAGTTGTGGAGAAAGTTTCAATGAATGATGATGTTTTTCCATCCCTGAAGTTTGAAGAGGTTAAAAAGAAAATTGGTAAAATTGAAATTTCAAACCAATTTTATGATGATGAAAAAGAATTTGATGTCGAGAAAACATTCAACGGAAATGTTAAGAAAATATTTGGGAAAATGTTGAGTGGGAGAGCTAAAGGGGTAAAAGATTTTTACACAACTAAAAAGGCGACATACAACCCTACAGCTGAAGAGTTGAAAGCCCTCAAGTCTGAGAAGACTTGGAGGGAAGTTTGTTTCCCAGAATAGTCGATGGACTATGCCGGAGATCCCAAGTTTATATCGTGGATCAGGAATCGGCATCATTCTAGTTTTTGACGTATTTGTTTGTAAAATTTTTGAAATGTTTGGATGTTTGCAGGTTGAATGACTACGCCGGAGCTTCCAGGTGGGTAATTGCGAAGCAGGAATCGGCATTTTGATTGGTAAAATCGTGATGTAGACGTAACATTCCTACAATTGATAGTTTTTGGGTATCTACAAGTGGTAATCTTGATCCCACAAGTGGTATTTGTGGTTAAATTTTGAGATGTTTGGATATTTTGAAGTAATTACATTTACAAGTGGTACAGAAGGTTATTAAATGCAAATGGTAAATCAGGGACATTAAATTGTACTTGATTTACTATTCATGGCAAAAGATAGACAAGATGATGAACCACATCCCCGTTCTTAAAATTGATAAACCTACAAGTGGTTGTTATCAACACAAATTCATTTTCCGGAAAAGTCATTTCGATTAAAACAAACTTAAGTGTTTTGAAATCTAAATGAGAAAATGGTTTGTGATAGGGGGAGTTCAAATTGTTTATGCCGAGTGAATGGCGATTTGATGTGATTCAGTGTCAGTTGTCAAGTTTCTGTACAGTTCCTTTTTATGTTTCTAGTGGGTCAAGAGTCTAGAAGTTTTCAAATTTTCTTTAAATTGTGTTTGCATTTTAGGGGGAGTAGGGAAATTTCAGAAAATCCAAAAACATTTGAAAATTTGAAAAAGCCAAAAACATGATAAAATTCGAAAATGAGTTTTGTTGCGAAAAAGAGGAAATGATAGTACATCAGTGGACTATCACGGCACGCTAAAGAAATGCAAAGTTAAAAGTGTTAAACAATCTTACTGCGGATGTGTCAGTAGATTTTCGCACATTTAGTAAATTGAAACGAGATATAAACCTAATTCAAACTTGCTTGATTCGTGGGTAACTATTCTTGAATATATGGGTAACCCCCGAAATCTTGTTTGAAAGGTCCCGTATTCTGAGATACTAGGTCTTTATACTCAGTGATATCTGGGGTATTATCCCGGGACTTCTGCTGTATGGAAGTACTGACCTAGTCCCCGGATAATACTTTCTGCTAATGCTTTGAAACATAAGCTTCGCCCTCAGCATGCTGATGAAACAATAAAATTGATAGTCGCTGCTGTTGAAATGCAAAAAGATCCTCTAAAGGGGACCCACCAAAAGTCGAGCCGTCATCTCTCTGCTGAACGGAAGTTCTGACCTGAGCTCTCACGGTTTCGCATCTAACCCTTTACAGATATCAGCTGTGGTATACTCACCTGTAAGACTGAATATTTGGGATCTGGATACAGGAGTATATTCAAGTGGAGTGATACACAATTAAGTTTAAGTCTCTAAAACATTAATATCGTATCTCGAATCAATTGAAAATTGTGTTGAGAATTTAAGAGGACAAACATACTGACAATCTAGGTAAATTGTTTAAAGCTTAAAATGAAATCTAGCTTAATGGTGTTGGTGATTTGTCTCATAAACTGATATGATCCTCTTGCACGAACTCACAAAAATATTGATTGTAAATATTACATTTCTATATGTTTGTATTTTCATGTGGTGTTAGAAAAATCTCTCAGAAAATCCAAAAAGATTTTGTGTGTGTTTTAACATAAAGTTTTGAAAAAGTCAAAAAGATTTTCGACAATTGATGTTGAAAAACTGATTTTCAAAATTCCGAGTGCTAAACATGATGAGCAGAATTTGAGGGGGAGTGTTTGTGTAAATCTAACTGTATTTGTTAAATCTAACCTTCTTCGAGTGGTTCATCATAAATAGTTGAGAGAAAATTATTAGTGCATAGTGATTTGAAATGTGGGTGAAAGAAATTTATTTCTGGGTTGAGATTGTGCAGGTAGTCAAGTTTCGATCCTAGAAATCAATTCTGGAAAATGAGTAGAGTCAGATTCTGTTTCTGAAGATCACGTCTATTGTTGATGCTGATGAACTTAAGGAATCAAGAGATCTGATTAAGAGAATTAGAGTGTTTTAAAGCCAGACAAAGATCCTAAAGATGTTACTGAAGAACAAATGAATGCCAGTAAGTCGAGAGGGGGAGTCTAAAGATTGAAAAAAGAGAAAGCTCAGAGACTGATCTAGACTAAAGATATGAAAACACAACTTTGAAGTCAAGGTGTGTTGGCGACTCCATCAACATCTGAGGGGGAGTCTGTTGGTGCACTACATCTGTTGATTCCGTCTAGGTGTCTAGGATCAGGTCTTGCATTGTATTGTAAAGCATAGGGCACGTTTTACGAGAAAATAGGAGTCTGTATAGGTTTTAGGTGCTAGGATCGCTTATAGGGTCTTGAGATGCCTGGATCGCTTATATGGCATCTAGGTCGCTTTTGTGTACAAGTCTGGACCGCTCATGTGTCACATGTCCACATGAGCGGACCCAAGACACTATATATAGGTGTGCTTGAGCGATCCACAGTATAGTGATACCTTGTATTCCACGCCGAAGCTTTGCCGGTGTGAAGATCGAGCTGTAAATTGTTTCAAATCAGTAAAACAAGAAGTTAGGAAGAAGTACTAGCTATATCTACTTGCTTTTCTTATTATTCCGCATCTGAATTGCAAGAGACAACCTCTGAACGACTCGTTCGGGTCAGCAATCGATCCTACACTTAGACCGGTTATTTTTTAAAGGTGTGACTTCTTAATACCATAGCTTAATCATAACAAAGCTATATGAAATAAAAACCATGCAAGATCATCCATAGGATTAAGTTTTAAAAACCAAATACAACAACACTGTCTTAGGACGTTGACTCAAGCAACTGAAACTACAACCTGATAACATATATCATTGTTCAGAAAACACAAACATCAACATGAAACAAACACAGTTTAAGGACTGTGACTCGTCCAGGAAAAAGTCACATCCCCTAAACCCGGATGACCTCGTAACATACAGTTTAAGGGGGACATGAACTCACAGTGGTGCGTCTCTACCAAGTATATCTCCTGATCAAGCAGTTGTGCGACGACCTACACGTACTAACTCTATTAAACGGACGGCCGTGCATTAGCTTCATGGTTTAAGTTTTTGGGAAATAGTTAGACAACTATTTCGTGTTTACATTTTGTAAATACTTGGTAATTATTTTCCTTCCCAAGGATGGGGGATTTAATACATGTGCGTTTGTAAAATTCGAAATATATTATTAAGTCTCACTTAAAAATATATTTTATTTCTAACTCCAAAACATAAATATTCTTCCCAAAAATATTATATTTTAATATATATAATTTTCCCAAAATAATACCTTGACAAAAATGCGCGTTCATAAATATTTCCTTAAAATGCGTAAGTTACGTTTTAAAGGTCGGGTGGTATTAACTATACCGCTGTAACTTAAATATTTATCGTAAAGGCGTTCGTATTATTTTGGAGTTGTTAACCTTTGGTAATATTATTTTTACCCTAAAAATAATATTTGTATATTTCACAAAATAATCATAAACATTATACAAATGATGCTATGAAAAATATATATATAACATATATATATATATACCCCGTTTTATTTTGTGAAAATCCCACCTCCGATATTTTGTAAATAAAGTCGTGGCGAAATTTACATGTGGAAAACAAGTCAAAAACACATTCGTAACACTTGTGATGAAAATACTTTTAAGTGTTAGGTTTCTAGAAAAATTTCGCCAGAGTTTCCCCTGTAACTGGAGGTGGCCACGCTTTCAAGCGTATCATTTTCTTTTATAATTCAACTCAACAATTTTCTCATTCAACCAAAACAATATCCAAAGCATCAACTAGTCAAAATATATATAAATCACATAAATTACAGGAACTTGTGGTTTATCCAAAAATACGTAGTAAATCCCATTACTTTTAGTGGATCTTTATATAAATCAACTTCGTTTCTTGAAAGTCTCGTTTTTAAAGGAATTTTATCTTTACAACTTCTTGTAAAATTCGACAAAATTAGTTCTTTGTCGAAACTTAGTGTTACACAAGTGTTTACACACTTGTGTGTTTAAAAATCACTCTTGTTTAGTAAAGATCCGGTTTAGGAAATATGATTTCACTTGACACTTGGTTCTTTGAAAATACCACTTGTAGATCCGTAGATCTACTAGTTTTGAACACTATTTCGTAAGTAAAATCGATTTTACACAAGTTCATGTTTAGTGTGTGGTAGAGTTTCATCATTTAACCCTTTTTATACTTAAACATACCCTATGTCATGTTTCGTGAACATGACCAATCCGGGTTAGACGATGATTCGAGCTACCACAACATAGATCGGCACTAAATAGTTACACAAAACAAATCTTACAAGATTTACACAACCCTTGTGCTTTTAACCCACATCTTTAACATTTTAGTAGACTTTTAACACATCATCATGTAAGTTCATGAGTTTTATCTGTCATATTTCATTTTAACCACTTTAAAATAGATCGAGAGGGCGTTTATAGCAACTTACTACTAGCTCGAGGCTAGGGACGAATCTAGTCGAAGATTGGGTGGATAAAAGCAATAGGGTGAGGTCCTTCACGTTCCGAATGCACCAAGCTTCCTCGTATGTGATCCTTGACACTTGTATTCACTTGGAATGAGAAGATCAAAACCGAAAAATGGATGGATGGTAGAGGGGATGTTCGGCCGAGAGCTCCAAGGGAAGGAGAGAGTGTGTGTGTGGTGAGTTGTGAGATGGAAATGATATGGTGTGCTTAGTCTTGATCTTATAGGCAAATTTTAAGTTCATTAACCAATGGTTTAAGTGTAGCCTAGATATTAGGCATGTGTGATTAAAATAATCATGCAAGTACATGGGGTGGTCACATTGTGACCGATTCGGTTGGGGGGGGGGGGGGTTAATCCGGTTCCATTCCAACTAGGTGTTAAGATAAAGTTAAGTTAGGTTAGAGGTTAACTCGGTTACTAGTGTGTTGTGCATTACAGCGGGTGTTAGGGTATTCGGGGACCCTAACTGGCTCAGAAAAAGATAAACAATGTTAATGGCAATATTTTTATGTTCCGGGTAAAGTCCGGTTGTTCGGTTGGATAGTGATCCGTTAAAGCGCTTAACAAAGCTTTAAAGTGTCGTTATTATCATTTTTAGTGACACAACTTATCCCCGACACTTTGGAAAGTGTCTAGTAATATTTTTCTCATGTTTTGGCACTTTATTAGTTAACCAAATGCTGAATTTTTAGTTAAAATGCTGAATTTTGTACTTAGAGTACGTTTTAGGCACATCCGGTCACTGTAACTTATTCCTAGTGACGCAGTTCTACAACCCTTATATCCCTACACTCTCTATTAGTGTAGCAACTATCTCTGGCCCATACAGGCCTTAGAGGCAGTGTCTGCCTGATGCTGGCTATATCAGCATGTTTAATAGGTTATCCGTTCATAGTGCTACTGTGCTTTTGTGCATCAAGGTTGTCACTAGAGTTCAGTATGTAATAGTAGAGTGACAGCAAAGAAAGTATGATGCAAGTAAGTGTACGTATCAGAATTCAAGTAGCAGTTTATCCACAATTTCAAGTAAGCACAGTAATTAAGCAGTAATTAATTATTGATTAAGTCGTACGGATACCTGGTTTAGTGAGGGTTGTCACATTGTCCCCCCGTTAGAAAAATTTCGTCCCGAAATTTTAAGTTCTGCTTCTGGTAGCAGGGTTCTTGGGAAATAAGTGGGGGTATTTCTCTTTCATCCGGTCCTCACTCTCCCAGGTGTATTCAGGACCATGTCTGGCATTCCAACGAACCTTGACGAGCTTGACACTTCTCCGGTGGGTTTTGTTTACTTTCCAATCCGTAACCTCAACAGGTTCTTCGACAAAATGGAGCGTGTCGTCGATATGAATCTCGTCGGTGGGAATGACTACGGTATCTTGAGTTAGACTTTTCTTTAAATTTGATACATGAAATGTATCGTGAACACCATTCAGTTCAGCAGGTAAGTCCAGCTTGTATGCTACTAGTCCAATTCTTTCCAAAATCCTGAACGGACCAATATACCGTGGATTCAACTTTCCACGCTTCCCGAAGCGTGCCACACCCTTCCAGGGTGATACCTTCAACAAAACCATATCACCTACCTCAAACTCTAGAGGTTTCCTTCTTCGATCCGCATAACACTTTTGACGATCACGAGCCGCCTTGATGCGATCTCGGATCTGTGCGATCTTATCTGTGGTTTCCTGGACCATAACCAACCAATTGCCTATCACCTGCATCAGACCAACAAAGCGGTGATCTGCACTTGCGGCCATATAGAGCTTCAAATGGCGCGGCACCAATACTGGTGTGGTAGCTGTTGTTGTGCGAAAATTCGACCAATGGCAAATACTTATCCCAGCTACCGCCCAAATCCATAACACATGCTCTCAGCATATCTTCCAAAGTCTGAATAGTCCGTTCGCTTTGACCGTCGGTCTGTGGGTGAAAAGCAGTGCTCAAATTCAACTGCGAGCCAAAAGCTTCTTGGAAGGATTGCCAAATCCTTGATACGAACCTTCCGTCTCTATCAGAGATGATTGAGAGAGGTACTCCATGGCGCGTAACGATTTCTCTCATGTAAATTTCAGCCAACTTGCTCGTATTATCCTTCTCCCTGATAGGTAAGAAGTGCGCTGACTTTGTTAATCGGTCCACTATTACCCATATAGTGTCATGACCTCTTGGCGTTCTTGGCAACTTTGTAATAAAATCCATGGAGATTTGTTCCCATTTCCACTTGGGAATTTCGGGTTGTTGCAGAAGTCCTGAAGGCTTCTGGTATTCAGCTTTAACCTTAGCACATGTTAAACATTTGCTCACATAAACAGCAACATCGCCTTTCATCCTAGGCCACCAGTAGTAATCTTTAAGGTCTTGGTACATCTTATCCGCTCCTGGGTGGATAGAGTACCGCGATTTGTGTGCCTCATCAAAAATAACTTTCCTCAAACCACCAAACAGAGGAACCTAAATCCTTTTCTCAAAACATAACGTTCCTTCCTCGTTTGGCACCAATTGCTTCTCCATCCCACGGAGATATTCTTCTTCAATGTTTCTTTCCTTAAAGGCTTCTTTCTACGCGGCATGAATGCGCAAGGAAAGATCGGTTTGAATAATCATCTCCAAAGCCCTAACCCTTATGGGCTTGATCCTTTCTTTTCGACTTAGGGCATCGGCGACCACATTCGCCTTCCCTGGATGATACGTTATCTCGCAGTCGTAATCGTTCAACAACTCAACCCATCGTCTTTGTCTCATATTCAACTCCTTCTGGTTGAATATGTGCTGTAGGCTCTTATGATCTGTGAAGATTGTACATTTCGTACCATATAGGTTGTGTCTCCAGATCTTTAAAGCAAATATCACTGCGCCGAGTTCCAAATCATGTGTGGTATAGTTCTTTTCATGCACCTTCAATTGACGCGATGCGTAAGCTATAACCTTCTGGCGTTGCATCAACACGCAACCCAATCCTTGACACGAGGCGTCACAGTATACCACAAAATCATCTGTACCTTCCGGTAGAGATAAGATTGGCGCATTGCAGAGCTTATCCTTCAATATCTGGAACGCTTCTTCCTGTTTGATTCCCCAATCAAACTTCTTATCTTTCTGCGTGAGGAGCGTCAATGGTTGAGCGATCTTTGAAAAATCCTCAATGAACCTTCGATAATAACCGGCCAAACCCAAGAATTGCCGAATCTCAGTTGGCGTCTTTGGCGTTTCCCAATTCTTGATCGCTTCGATCTTGGTTGGATCCACATGGATTCCGTCTCCATTCACCACGTGTCCAAGGAATTGGACTTCACGTAGACAAAATTCGCACTTCGAGAATTTGGCGTACAGCTGTTCTTTCTTCAGCAACTCCAAAATAGCTCTTAGATGCTGTTCGTGCTCAGCCTTTGTCTTTGAATAAATCAAAATGTCGTCGATGAACACAATCACGAACTTGTCCAAATATGGCTTGCAAACTCTGTTCATCAAATCCATGAAAACAGCAAGTGCGTTTGTCAACCCAAACGGCATAACTAGGAATTCGTAGTGTCCATAGCGAGTTCTAAAGGCTGTCTTCGGAATACTCTCCTCTTGTATCCTTAGCTGATGGTATCCAGATCGAAGATCGATCTTTGAATAAAAGCTTGAACCTTGCAGTTGGTCGAATAAATCATCGATTCTTGGCAGAGGGTATCTATTCTTGATCGTCAGCTTGTTCAACTCCCGGTAGTCGATACACATACAAAAACTACCGTCCTTCTTCTTGACAAACAGGACCGGAGCTCCCCAAGGCGAGAAGCTTGGTCGGATAAATCCCTTGTCTAACAACTCTTGAAGTTGTGTTGACAGTTCTTGCATCTCAGATGGGGCAAGTCGATATGGTGCCTTAGCCACAGGTGCGGCGCCTGGAACTAAATCGATGCGAAACTCTACTTGCCTCTGAGGTGGCAGTCCAGGCAAGTCCTCTGGGAAGACTTCTGGATAGTCCCTCACGACAGGGATGTCTTCGATTCTTGGTTCTGCAGCTTTCTTATCTACAATGTGTGCCAGAAAGGCAGCACATCCCTTCTGCAAACACTTTCGCGCTTTCAGGCAGCTGATAATCCTTAACGGCGTATCACGCTTCTCTCCATGAATCACAATTGTCTCACCATCTTCGGTTGGGATACGAAGGACCTTTTCGTGACAAACAATTTCTTCCTTGTTGCCTGATAACCAATCCATTCCTACCACCACGTCGAAGCTTCCCAACTGGACTGGTAGTAGATCTAAAGCAAACTCACGCTCTCCCAATTCGATTACACAACCTCTGACAACTTCATTGGCTTCTACCAACTTTCCATTAGCCAATTCGATCGAGTAAGGAATATCTAACTTACTAGCGGCTAACCCAAGCACATTCTTAAACTCTAATGATACGAAGCTATAATCGGCACCAGTATCAAATAAAACGGATGCATAGCGTTGGTTTACAGGGAACGTACCAGTAACGACATTGGGATCCTGGCGCGCTTCCCTCGCTTCAATATTGAAAACTCTTCCACAGGCTTGGTTCAATTCCGGGCAGTTCCTCTTATAGTGCCAAATATCACCACAGTTAAAGCATCCAGGTCTTTGCCCGTTTCCTCCACCATTTCCAGCTTGATTATTCCTTTGGTTACGATTCACAGCGCTCGCTTGATTCACATTGTTGCCTCGATTCCCATTACCTCCATTGTTTCCCTGTGGGCGATTTCCATTTCCACCCCGGTTATTGTTTCTGTTTCCAAATCCTCCTTGGCCTCCCTGGCCAACAGTGGCCCAACAAGAATCCTTCAAGTGGCCAGGTTTCCCACACGCTTCACACACTTTCAAACCACACCGGCCAGAATGGTGACGCTGGCAGGTGTTGCACATGGGCTGCGTGCCCATATATCCCTTTCCTTTCTTTCCACTACCAGCTGTAACCTGAGCTGGCGCGCTCGACTCTCCTTTCTTAACAACCCCACTGGTGCCTTGCTTGAAGTTCGAGAATTTCCGTTTGTTACCTCCTGATGACTCGACGTGAGTTTCTTTCTTCTTAGTCTCGACATCATCAAACTTGTTCAGGCGGATAGCCTCCTCAGTGAGAGCCACGCTCAGATCAATTGCCTCGGTAATTGTTGCAGGCTTGGAGGAAGTCACCATACTTATGATTTGAGGAGCTAATCCCCAAATGAAGCGCTCAATCCGCTTGAATTCTGGAGTGACCATATAAGGTACCACGTGCGATAAGTCATGAAACCTCTGAACATACTCTGCGATCTTCGGACCTTCCATTTTCAAATGCCAGAATTCAGTTTCCAACCTTTGGATTTCCGCGCAAGAGCAATACTTTTTGCACATAAGTTCTTTCAGTTCGGTCCAGGTTAGTGCGTAGGCAGCAGCTTCTCCAAGAGTCTACACTTGCAAATTCCACCAGGACAGGGCTCCATCCAAGAATAGCCCAGAAATGTAGGTGACTTGCTGGTCTGGTGCACACTTGCTCATGCGGAGAACAGATTCAGTCTTCTCGGCCCAACGAACAAAAGCGACAGCACCTCCAGTGCCATCAAAGTTGACAGGTTTGCAGTCTAGAAACTGCTTGGAGGTGCACCCTGCACATACGTTACAACATGAATGGCATTAGCAACCTTTGCTAGAGATATCCAATTAGATCATGGTATGTCTTAATGACTTAGTATTACCATGAGGTGGATTGCTGTTGCCAGTATTGCCAGAATTACTGCCACTAGTCCCTCCTTGAGAGGCGGCGTACTGTGCGATGGCAGCGGCGATGACTTGCTGTAGCTCTGCCTCATTGGTAGGCATTCGCGTTTGACGTCTCGGCGGCATCTTCTAAAAGATGAGTTCACGCGGGTCAGGTCATAGTAAAGCGCACATATATAATGATAGTAATAGTACATAACATCTCATGTTATAAACACACCAATCACATAACATCCCATGTTACAATCATATCAATCACACAACATCCCATGTTATAAATATCAATCACACAACATCCCATGTCATAAAACATAAATAATCAATCAAAACAATCTCATATGATGAGAATACTGCGATTGCATTGCTATGAATCGAGACCACATGGTAAAATGTACAAGTACATAATAGTGTCATACATCATCATCGACTAAGGGCTACATCACCCCAGTCCAAAAGAATATCAAATCAGTGTCAATACATCCCATATACATGGTCAACAAAAGTCAGAATCAGAATGTAGTCTCCAAAAGTAGCTATGTAGTCAGAGCAATCGCCGTCTTCTCACCAATGTCTACCCATGCTGTACTAAAGATGCCCTATACTGATGGCGGTGGAGGAGGGGGAAAATGGGAATAAAACAAACGACGTAAATGGAGCCAGTCCTCCTCCATGGCTCTCTGGGAATGCAACCAAGAAGCAACCTGCTGCTCTAGTGCCAAAAGGCGTGCAGCATAGTCAGGTAACAACGGTCGAGGGTGCTGCGAAGAAGCAGGGTGGGTCTGACCCTAACACTGGCACGGCGGCGGCTGAGCTCTCTCAAGCTCCTGAATGCGTCGTGTGAGTGCCTCCTGCTGTACAATAAACGACATCATAACATCCTCAATAGAATACCCCATATGGAAAGGATGGTAGGGGTCGGTCGGTGGCATAACAGGTGGTGACGTCCAGAGAAATGGCTCACTAGCTGGATCGAAAGGTGTCACAGAAAATGGAGAAACAGGGGGAATAGCAGTAGAAAACTGTGGTACCACTGGGATATATACCGGTACATGTCCAAAGGGATGAGCCGAAGAACCCTCTCCAGGTCGAGCTGGAGGTGTGAACCGAGGGAACGAAAAAAAGGTATCAATGTGACGTGCATCGGTGGTAAGTGGGGGAACAGGTGGGAGCTCATCACCAGCGTCAATCCACCCATTCTGGGTGTGCGCATACCTGGGATCAATGTGGGTCGCGAATAGTGCATGCTCGGGCTCCAGGGGAACAGGATCAGGTAGGGGAGCAACAACAGGGTCAACGGGTGCATCGATGAAAGGGGCATCAACATGGTCAGCAGCAACAACATGGTCACCCTCTAATAGTGGAGCATCAACCGGGTGATCATCAATGGGTGGGTCAGCAATCACGGGATCAACAACGGGTATACCAGCATGAACAGGGTCATGCTCAAACGTAGGGTCTAGAGTGGCCACCGGCTCGGGGGCCATGGCAGGCTCGGGGTCATCAAATGCCATCTCAAAATCAAAAGCAGGGTCAATGGGATCAACTGGGTCTACTGGGTCAACCGGGTCCTCCATAGGCTGATCCAGTGGTATAAACTCGATCTCCTGATCTGGGTCGAACCCAGGGGGAAAGACAGGATCGGAATCCTCCTCAACATCGTGATCGAAAGCAAAGCTCGGGGCAGGGGCTACAGAGGATGCCCTATCAGGATCTGAACCGTGGGAAAAGTGTTGCGCATCCTGAGTATGCGATGGTGCGGAAGCCACAGACTCGAAAGAATCTGGGACCGGTGAGTGTGCAGGTGACTCCTCAGCTGGAGCGTCTGCGAGTAACAAAAGATCACCAGCAGCTAGAAGGGCCTCGCCCTGAACATCATCCTCTAGGGGCTCATCATCAAATAAATCGACGTCGTTGTCAGCGTCGGCGTCGAGGAGCATATCGTATGCAGGATAAACGGCCAAAGGTATGGGAGCAGGGATCTCTACGAGCGGTAGGTCCCCAACAACAGGGCCATCAGCGGGCTCGTCGACAGCGTCGGGTAACGCAAAGGGCTGGAAGTCATCCTCGTCGGTGCTAGTAACATCTGATGTGTGAACCTCGTGCTCCGAAGACTCTAAGTCGTCTGATACAATGGGTCTAGGGCCCGTGGTGTCCGAATCACCAGTGCCGGACGAGTCCATGGTGTCTGTAACACAAACACAGATATGCACAAATAATCAATCATATAATCAGATAAACACATTAGTCACCAATTAAATAATCAAATAGTTCTCCTAGTCCCACTAGCCTCCCAGCCTCCCAGACTGATCTTCCTAGTCCCACTAGCCTCCTAGCCTCCCAGACTGATCTTCCTAGTCCCACTAGCCTCGCAGCCTCCCAGACTGCTCTTCCTAGTCCCACTAGCCAATTCTCTCAGCCTCTCAGACTGCTCTTCCTAGTCCCACTAGCCAATTCTCTCAGCCTCTCAAACTGACTCCCTAGTCCCACTAGCAAACTACCTCGGCCTCCAAGACCGAGCCTCGGCCTCCCAGACCGAGCCTCAGCCTCCCAGACTGAGCCTACAAATAATAAATAAAATGTGCTCAACATTTGTTTGTAAAAACGTTTTGGATCTGGACTTAAGTGGTATGCAGTGTAAAAATGTTTTCGTGAGAGCCCTAGTGATCATAGTCTAGACTCGAGAAGGAATCCTAGTTCGCTATGATCAGAGCTCTGATACCAAGCTGTCACACCCTGGCTTTGCGGAAGCGTGGTTAATTTTGGTGTGACTTCTTAATACCATAGCTTAATCATAACAAAGCTATATGAAATAAAAACCGTGCAAGATCATCCATAGGATTAAGTTTTAAAAACCAAATACAACAACATTGTCTTAGGACGTTGACTCAAGCAACTGAAACTACAACCTGATAACATATATCATTGTTCAGAAAACACAAACATCAACATGAAACAAACACAGTTTAAGGACTGTGACTCGTCCAGGAAAAAGTCACATCCCCTAAACCCGGATGACCTCGTAACACCTTGCAGCTGGAAAACATAACATACCGCGCCAGATCTTTAATTCCCTGAAATACATGTAAGTTGAAAAATCAACAATAATGTTGAACGAGTTCATGCGTAAGTGAGTAAGTAAAACCTTTGTATGTAAAAAATCCTGGTATGTAGCAAATAAGGAAAAAGAGATCACCAATGGTTTGCAAGGCCATTGATATGTGTGAAGTGCAAGTAGGAAGACTCAAACCTAGCGGATTTATGCGTTGGGCACAAAGTCACCCCGAGGTCCGTACTGTTGGGCCTGGGGCTGGGCTCGCTACACCCAAATAGATCTACCGCTCCTGTCCCTCGGTCCTACCCTGAGGATTAATGGCCTCAAGTTTCCGCCTACCCACTCACATGATCTAAGTAGTAAACCTCCTTATGCTAACCATACCATGTAAGAAGTATTCGTAATCATAGTAACATGTATTTCACCCCCGCAGTTTGGAAAACTGAAAACAGTTAAGAGAAAAATGGGGACATGAACTCACAGTGGTGCGTCTCTACCAAGTATATCTCCTGATCAAGCAGTTGTGCGACGACCTACACGTACTAACTCTATTAGACGGACGGCCGTGCATTAGCATCATGGTTTAAGTTTTTGGGAAATAGTTAGACAACTATTTCGTGTTTACATTTTGTAAATACTTGGTAATTATTTTCCTTCCCAAGGATGGGGGATTTAATACATGTGCGTTTGTAAAATTCGAAATATATTATTAAGTCTCACTTAAAAATATATTTTATTTCTAACTCCAAAACATAAATATTCTTCCCAAAAATATTATATTTTAATATATATAATTTTCCCAAAATAATACCTTGACAAAAATGCGCGTTCATAAATATTTCCTTCAAATGCGTAAGTTACGTTTTAAAGGTCGGGTGGTATTAACTATACCGCTGTAACTTAAATATTTATCGTAAAGGCGTTCGTATTATTTTGGAGTTGTTAACCTTTGGTAATATTATTTTTACCCTAAAAATAATATTTGTATATTTCACAAAATAATCATAAACATTATACAAGTGATGCTATGAAAAATATATATATCACATATATATATACCCCGTTTTAGTTTGTGAAAATCCCACCTCCGATATTTTGTAAATAAAGTCGTGGCGAAATTTACATATTGAAAACAAGTCAAAAATACATTCGTAACACTTGTGATGAAAATACTTTTAAGTGTTAGGTTTCTAGAAAAAATTCGCTAGAGTTTCCCCTGTAACTGGAGGTGGCAACGCTTTTAAGCGTATCATTTTCTTTTATAATTCAAATCAACAATTTTCTCATTCAACCAAAACAATATCCAAAGCATCAACTAGTCAAAATATTTATAAATCGCATAAATTACAGGAACTTGTGGTTTATCCAAAAATACGTAGTAAATCCCATTACTTTTAGTGGATCTTCATATAAATCAACTTCGTTTCTTGAAAGTCTCGTTTTTAAAGGAATTTTATCTTTACAACTTCTTGTAAAATTCGACAAAATTAGTTCTTTGTCGAAACTTAGTGTTACACAAGTGTTTACACACTTGTGTGTTTAAAAATCACTCTTGTTTAGTAAAGATCCGGTTTAGGAAATATGATTTCACTTGACACTTGGTTCTTTGAAAATACCACTTGTAGATCCGTAGATCTACTAGTTTTGAACACTATTTCGTAAGTAAAATCGATTTTACACAAGTTCATGTTTAGTGTGTGGTAGAGTTTCATCATTTAACCCTTTTTATACTTAAACATACCCTATGTCATGTTTCATGAACATGACCAATCCGGGTTAGACGATGATTCGAGCTACCACAACATAGATCGGCACTAAATAGTTACACAAAACAAATCTTACAAGATTTACACAACCCTTGTGCTTTTAACCCACATCTTTAACATTTTAGTAGACTTTTAACACATCATCATGTAAGTTCATGAGTTTTATCCGTCATATTTCATTTTAACCACTTTAAAATAGATCGAGAGGGCGTTTATAGCAACTTACTACTAGCTCGAGGCTAGGGAAGAATCTAGTCGAAGATTGGGTGGATTAAAGCAATAGGGTGAGGTCCTTCACGTTCCGAATGCACCGAGCTTCCTCGTATGTGATCCTTAACACTTATATTCACTTGGAAAGAGAAGATCAAAACCGAAAAATGGATGGATGGTAGAGGGGATGTTCGGCCGAGAGCTCCAAGGGAAGGAGAGAGTGTGTGTGTGGTGAGTTGTGAGATAGAAATGATATGGTGTGCTTAGTCTTGATCTTATAGGCAAATTTTAAGTTCATTAACCAATGGTTTAAGTGTAGCCTAGATATTAGGCATGTGTGATTAAAATAATCATGCAAGTACATGGGGTGGTCACATTGTGACCGATTCGGTTGGGGGGGGGGGGGGTAATCCGGTTCCATTCCAACTAGGTGTTAAGATAAAGTTAAGTTAGGTTAGAGGTTAACTCGGTTACTAGTGTGTTGTGCATTACAGCGGGTGTTAGGGTATTCGAGGACCCTAACTGGCTCAGAAAAAGATAAACAATGTTAATGGCAATATTTTTATGTTCCGGGTAAAGTCCGATTGTTCTGTTGGATAGTGATCCGTTAAAGCGCTTAACAAAGCTTTAAAGTGTCGTTATTATCATTTTTAGTGACACAACTTATCCCCGACACTTTGGAAAGTGTCTAGTAATATTTTTCTCATGTTTTGGCACTTTATTAGTTAACCAAATGCTGAATTTTTAGTTAAAATGCTGAATTTTGTACTTAGAGTACGTTTTAGGCACATCCGGTCACTGTAACTTATTCCTAGTGACGCAGTTCTACAACCCTTATATCCCTACACTCTCTATTAGTGTAGCAACTATCTCTGGCCCATACAGGCCTTAGAGGCAGTGTCTGTCTGATGCTGGCTATATCAGCATGTTTAATAGGTTATTCGTTCATAGTGCTACTGTGCTTTTGTGCATAAAGGTTGTCACTAGAGTTCAATATGTAATAGTAGAGTGACAGCAAAGAAAGTATGATGCAAGTCAGTGTACGTATCAGAATTCAAGTAGCAGTTTATCCACAATTTCAAGTAACCGCAGTAATTAAGCAGTAATTAATTATTGATTAAGTCGTACGGATACCTGGTTTAGTGAGGGTTGTCACAGGGTATTACACATATGTGAATTTTATCATTTATAACCAAACTATGCACAAAAGAGGCATTTTGGTAATTTCACATAAGGTTTAAAGGTCGAATTTGGAAATCTGAGTTTAAAACTTTTCCTTACTGTTAAAATATAAAAATTTACTGAATATATCAGTAGGCATCAACCCTTATATGTTTAAATTAGTTTTGATACATACTGCGTTAAAAACGCTTAAAAAGGCGATTTGGAGCAATTTCCGAGTTTTTAAAGAAAAACTGATATTTTTATTATTCCAGAAGGCTCAAAATATTTTATTTATCATATTAGATCAGTAGAAAAAGGTTTGGGGTCAAAATAATTTGTAAAACTCATCTTATAGCCTAAAAGGGCAAAACCGGCAATTACCGAATTAGAGCTAGAACCCTATGTTATGCTCAGCCTAAAAATAATTAAAAATCTTTAAAAATCCCAAAATATTATTTTATATCAGTAGGTAAAAAGTTTGGTATCGAAAACTGGGTTTAGATAGGATATACGCTAATTATGCCGTTTAATTAATAAAAGCTTTTCATTTTACGCTAATGAGCATAACTCCTAATCTAGACCTCAAGATGATGTCAAATTTTAGGGACAAGTTTATAAATCAGTAATGAAGGTTTCTATCCTCTCACATTTTCAAAAAATATCGTTTTAAGGTCCAAAGGGCATAACGGTCAACATTTAGGCATTTAACGGAAACATGCATGAACTAGGATTTCTATGGAACCAAGTTGTATAACCTCGGAGGATTATACTAACCTATAATATGGTCCTAATGGAATCCTAAGGCATATCTAATCTAAGCTAAATCGGGTCAGAACTGAAAGTCAAAGCAAAAGTCAACTTTTGCGACTTTCGGTTCCGAACCGAGCCTATACTTAGAATTGTCGGGTTGAATTATGCTTAGGCATGTTCAACTAATATTTACCAAGTTATTAAAGTGAGAAAACTGATTTTATGACTTTTATATTAATAGTTATGCATTTTATTTAAAATTAACCCATTTGACTTTTATTTGACCCGACAATTAAACTAAGTAAACGTGGTAATTAGGAGGTGCCCTTTTGAGGGTTAAACACCTACCTAATTACGGTCACGTAGCCATGTTCGATGCGAACAATGGTTTAACTGTTTAAAAGTCAAAGCGATTATCGCAAACGCTTGACTTTTCGGCTTAAAACGCTAAATAATTAAACTAAGCACGAAGGAACACTTACAAAGGGTCCAAAGGACAGAAGGAGGTTCTCAAGAAGCTCAAGATCCTCCAAGAATTAAAGAACAAGCAGAAATGGAATGAGGTGTGAATGAAAGCCAAGATCAAGTGGGTTTATATAGGATTTCAAGAACCGTTAGGATCGTTTCTCGTAACCCGTGCTTCAATCTTGGCCCTCCATGTGTGCCCAAGGTTTCTAAATACAATGGGTGTTGAAAACCAGCTCATGGTATTGAGAATTTTACCTAAAAGCCCTTGAAAAATGACAAAAATGCTGAAAAGATGAATCTGCCCAGACCTGGGCGTAGGCTACGCTGCAGGGGGCGTAGCCTACGGCCTGCTCAACTCAAACAATCTTTCAAAAGTGCAGTTTTGGTCCCTGCTTGCTAATAATGTGTTTTTGACACATCTAAGGCCTGTTAACCTCATTTCAAGGCTCTAACATGATGCCTAAATATAGGGGACATGAAACATGCTCAAAAACATGTCGGATGTCGGTTCGTTTGGCCGTACGGTCACGTTGTTCGTCTAATTACGACGAAACACGGACGGACGCGAAAAACGATCCAAACTACGCGACGAATGGAATTTTATCAATCTAAACACTAAAATAAAATATCTTAGTGCTTACATAAATTTTTGGGTGTCCAGATATATTTAGAATGCAAGATATGCGCGAAAATGCAAACTTGTGCACTTTTTGACACTTTTAGTCCCTGCATGACTTAAAAGTTTATTTTTGTGCACCAAACACCTCCAAGCCTATCTCTAAGCTATATAAATAATAAATAAGGTATGTTTAACTCATGGCCATATTCCGGAAGGTCCGATATCCTACGAATTGACATACTTTTGCAGTTTGATGCAATTAGTCCCTTAATTGCGCAAAGTAGCGCGAAATGTCGTTTAATGATATCCAAGACTTCCATGGCTCATATTGATCATTCCCAAGCATATACTTAAATATTACTATGCTCTCGTTTGCTTAGATGGTCACCGAAAGGCGTAGATTCAAAAGTTGACGCTTTAGCTCCCTCTATTGCGTAAACTTGCGCATCTCATCATTTAATAGCATTGAAGCCTCATCTAATCCATATTAGGCATTCTTGAAAGTATTATTAAACATCACGATGCTTCGGGTTCACTAAAAGGTCATTCAGAGGTATAATTAAACATATTGACACTTTTAGCCCCTTTAACTTGCAAAGTTGCGCGTAACTTTACTTATAGACATAAAAACCTTAGACGGCCATTACTTGGCATTCCCGAGAGTATAATCAAATATCATGAGGCTCCCGGTTTGTTAAAAAGTCACTCAGAGTAAGAATTTACATGTTTACTTTTTTAACCCTTCATTGCGCAAACTTTTAATTAATTACGCAAACGGCTACACTTAATCATTAAGTGGCTCATTTGTGAATATAAACATCGTAAGAGATTATTTAGAAACTTATTTTAGGTATGCTATCACTTCCAGTCCTTTCATAATCAAAGTTTTCGATTTTTCGAAAAAATTAGTCCCTTAAATTCAATGTTTGACTTTATTAGGGTTTATTACACGTGTCAATACATCATTGGACGTGATTTTACGAGGTGTTACAGCCGTATAAGGTTATACGAACCATATACAATTAACCAACTTTTTTTTAATTAGTATATGTGGAATTGACAAAAACGCAGTAACGTTGAGGATTTAGAACTACGAACCTTGTTTGAGTTAGTTAATATTACACCAATATGAGGCTTTGTGATGATATCTTACAAATTGGGAACCACATGTTCGTGTGTTGCAGTTTGGAAAGATGACTGGATAGAGATCATAGCCAACCTAAATCCACGAATTCCTGCGTCTTGTATTTATTAACGATGTTCTGATATCGAGAACTGTCGGAGAAAGCCCATCGTTTACCGTGGAATGCATCCTTAAACCTGATAGCAACATTTGCATTTGTAAAGTTTACAAAAGCAAACTCAGCATTGACTCGACTCCTACCATCCCAAAAGGATATGAATAACCGATACAGCCCATTTGTAACCCAATTAAATCTCGTAACTGTGAATCTCTTCCCTCCAAAACCACCACCTTGTCACGCATGTCTCCTTGAGCGTAGATTCTTGCTTAAACGATGTTTTGATATCGAGAATGTTCGTTTGGGGAGAATGTTCTGGAAATTGAAGGAAAGGAAGGTTGTAACTTTTTAAGATTAACTAATAGCTCCAGTCGCTGATATGACAAACCATCGATGCAAGAAGAATGCGTACAATAATAATGATTCAACTGCTGCTATTGAGTCTTCCATGGTTGTTGATTGTTGAACGGTTGAAACTGTACAATAATAATGATTCAACTGCTGCTATTGAGTCTTCCATGGTTGTTGAACGGTTGAAACTGTACAATAATAATGATTCAACTGCTGCTATTGAGTCTTCGATGCTTGCTTTATGTTTATCAACTGGTCGTTTGTATGAGTTTTCCTTCTCTTTGATGAAATGGGATTTGTTTCAAAGTAAAAAAGAAAACTGAAACCAGTTTTCCTTGATAGTTAAAAGTCGCCTTTCGTCGGTCGACACAAGTGAAATTGGTGGAACCCGGGTGTTGCGGTCAACCATCTTGATTGTTGGTCGAATGAGATTTGGTGTTGAACATAGACTATTTGGATCTTGTTGGTGAAATATGAGAATGACTAGTTCTCTCTAATAGCCTTCTTTCCATAGCCACCATTTCCATAGGAAATCGAATTTTGTGAATATTAAAAAGTAGGAAATCGAAACCCTAACGTGTGAATATTAACTCCAAAAAAAAAGGAAATCCGATGTATACATACCGTATAACCTTATACGGCCTGTATAAAACTGTCGTATATGTTGTATACGACCAAAATTTATTTTAACATGATGTATATGGGCCGTATAAGGTTATACGACCCGTATAGAATAAAATAAACTGACAAAGGTTGCGCCCACAACCTTTGTCAGTTTATCTTATTTTATACGAGCCGTATAACCTACACCATGTTAAAATAAGATTTTAGCATGTGTTATATTTTTATTATTAATAAAAATAAAAATGGTTGGCAGTCACAAAGTCGTATAAATACCAAAAGAGGTGCACCACCGACTCTCTTCCACCTTCTTCTTCCGATCATGCCCTCTGAAACCCTAATTTCACATTTCAAACCTTCAACTTCACCTCTCAATTCCTCCAAACCACCCACACCTACCACCACCTCACCACCACCACCTCCCACCGCCGCACAACCAATGATTTGCACCGCCAAATCATCCAATTGGCTCGACCGCCTCCGTTCTTCCAGAGGCTTCCCGGATTCCGATCACATTGATCTCGAACACTTCCTCTCAACTTCCACTGACAAAACCGATTCATCGGTAATTAAATTCACCTGTAAAAAGCCTCTGATCGATGAGAATTTCGTCGCCGAAAAGCGTGACGATGATAATAAATCTGTACAAAAGCGTGATTTGATAAACAATGTACTTTCGGAGCTTTTTTACATGGGAGAGTGTGAGGAACAGTCGAGAATTAAGATGGAAAAGAGTTGTAGAAACAGGAAGCAACTGTGCCCTAGAGTTCATGTTGTTTTGGCGAATTCGGATGTTCGGAATGATACTGCTGCTCGAAAGGATAGGGTTTCTTTGAGTAGTGGGCGGAAGGTTAAGGAAGTTAGCCAGGTGAAGGAGTGTGTGGGAGTGGGAGAGGGAGAGGGAGAAGAGAAAGGCGGTCGGGATTGTGATCTTTCGGCATATTCGCAGACGGAGGTTACGGTTATTGATACGAGTGTTCCATGTTGGAAGTTTGAGAAGGTGTTGTATAGGAGTAAGAATGTGTGGAAGGTTGGGGATAGGAAAGGTAAGGGGTTGATGAATGGTGATAAGAAGAGGAAAGAGAGGGTGAGTGAGAGTGGTGGCGATGTACCGAAGAAGAAGTTGAAAAAGAAGATGAAATTGAGTAATTCGTTGAAGGCTGATCAGGTAGAACTCTTTTGATTTATCCTTGTGAATTTATGCTTGATTGAGTTGTGTCGCAATACTGTCGTACACCTGCACCGGTTGTGCTATGTAGTTACTAATCATAGAACACTGCATATCAATAGCCACATTGTTAGTGTTTTGGTCCTTTGTTACATCAAGTTGCTGTTGAAAAGATTGGTTTCTTTGTGGAATATAACATAAGGGGTTGAGAAAGATAAAGCTAATTATACTCATATATCTATATGTTATATTGTGTAGGGACGCGACCAAGGCAAGGTGGTAGCAGGAAATGAGAAGAAACGGGATAATTCTAGCCAACTACAAGAAAAGAGGCATGTTACTTCATATGATACATAGTTTAGATAAAGTATACTTTGTTCACTTATCATGCTCTCATGGACTTGTTCTTTTTTCTTTCTTTCTTTTTTTTTTTTTTTTTTTTGCAGTTTTTGCAAGAAACAAATAGATGAAGGTTCATCTGTCATTCTTATTAAAAGCATCCCAACAACAAATAAAAAGAATGCGTCAGGCATCTCAAATGGCTGTGTGAAATCTATGCAAAGATAGAACACATCAAATTTAGGGTTCTTCCAGAGGTGAGTTCTTCTTTACTTTTTTGCAATCAGACATTCAAACCTTCATGATGAGAAGAAACTATATATTTCACTATGTTTGCATTTACATAAACACTCTGTAGATTGCGGTTTGTAATATTACTCAATTTGATACGGTGTTGTAGCTTGTGTTAGTCTTTGTACTTTTGTAGGGGTGTTAGTTGGCTGATGTAGTTTTGGGTTATTTGGTAGTTTAAATTCTCTCCAAGTTATATGATAACTGAGCTGAATTAGGTGGCATTTGAACCGAATTATCCCGATTAAGAGTTCTGTTTAAACCATTTTGTGCTTGGTTAAACCAGATAAGCATCAATAAATTTCCTTCTTGGGTGTTACTACTACTTAAATTGAGCTGTTTTAAGCAAGCTATATGCTAAACTATAAGGAGATGTTGCCAACCATATCTGTAATATCAGAACCGGCTCAACTGACACCAAGTATATGAGGAACTATGTCAAGAGGACAGTTTAGACTCTAAATGTAGTGATGCAACAGACCAACAGCTAATCTCGGGAAAACAAATTTACCAGAAAAATCTATGTTGTTAAAAGCCCAAGGCACACTCAAGGTGCATAGCCCGAGCATGGAGCCCGGAGCCTACGCGCTTAAAAAGCGAGGCACATAGTATAAAATTTCATTTTTAGGGGTTTTAGGCTAGTTTTGGTTGTTTTAGGTTGATTCCAGCTTTATTTAGGTTTTTTTAATTACCATTTTTGGCAGAAATTTGGCCAGAAAATGCCCTAAAGCAGCGCCTGAGACCCGGAAAGCTCGGCTTTCAGGGCGCAGCACATTTGGTTCGCTGGGCTGCGCTTGAGCACCTAGGCAACATATGTTAAATGTATCAAAACTTACCTGCAACATCAGTTTCTACAGTAATTTATCCCTGTTATCAAATGTTGCATATGTGATAGAAGTATGGTTAGAAAGTTTTTTACCTGGTAACAGTTAAGAATTAAAAAAGTTAAGCATATGTAAAACTATCACCCCATAAGATTAAAGGACAAAGTTATGCACCCAAGCCCAACAATCTGATCGAAGTTTATCATAAAGTGGTTTAACAATTGCATAAATGTTATTCAACTATCTATACTTGATGCAATGCTTGCTTTATGTCTTTTTAAACCAGGTAACCTGTAGTAGTCAGAATCTTTACAGGACCAGATGCATAACAAAAACGAATAATAGCAGCAAATATTTTGGAAAACATGTCTAATTGATTGACCTATATGGCCATATAATTTTTTTCTGCAAAACATAGCTCCTGTTCTGAACAAGTTAGTTCTAAATGACCAATATCGACTGAAGTTGCAAAATAGCAGCAACTACTAAAGTTGCAAAACATTAAGTAAACTGAAAATTACTTAAATATGCATATTATATAAAGTACAATTATCTAATGTTTGAAATGCCCCTTTTGACACTAAAAACAGAATACATGAAAAAAAAAAACAAAAACTGTGCAATAAAACCTTATGCCCAATCAATATATGCATCAATAATCAGTAAACCCGAAGAATCACTAACAAACCTCTAGCCAGATAGCCAACAAAGATAGTATGGGAGAGTGGCAAACCTTGGGTTATATAGTTTCTACCGTGCCAAAATATTTGTTCCACTCATTTCCATTTTCATCTTCTCTCTTTAACTTTAATAATTTTTATCTTTTTAACGCCTTAAATTACACCAAATCCGCCTTTGGCGGGCCTCGCACCCTTGACCTCAAGGGGAGCAACACCTTAACTCCAATGGCTTTGCCAATTGGACCCAACCCCCCACCCGTCTTCAACTTTATTTCTTATGGCGCGTTTTGACTTTTGACATGGTTGTTCTCCTTTGATCGACTCAGAAGTATAACTTGGAGCATGATTTCTTCTCTCATATTCATCATGTAGTTGTTGGTTAGCATTCATTGTTTTTTTTTTTATCTATGATGTCCCTTTCACTTTCTCGTTAAGTAAAATTTTTTTGTAAGCAAGCTTACTCCTTGGATCGATATTCGAGACCGAAGCAATATATAAGTGCGTTAAGTTCTTAATTTACTTTCCTACTGTTACCGTAGAATAAAGACTTGTATTATTGGAATCATTCATACATTCATTCAATAGCGCATAATTTCACCATCAAAATCAATGAGTGTGATCTGTGACGCGGCATAAGTTATTAGTAAGTATATAATTAAACATCTTAATAGTGTTCCTGAAATCACGTGAACTTCCTAGCATTTTACCAATCATATAATCTAATCAACCGACTGATTCCCTGAGCTTTCTATCTCAAGGTCCTTTCCGAAGTGTGCATCCTCACCATCATTTCCATGGATTCATGGAACACCCTTTCTAAAATATCTTTCATGTTTCCGACGTCTGATAGTCCTATTATGAGTTCATCTAAAAACCAAAGTTTTGTGCTATCATATTTTTCATTTGGGCAAACATAATAAGATTGCCGGACTTGATCACTTTAGTTCTAATATCATCATCCGATTTACCTACTTGAGTATACCATTTTCGAACAATCAAGTTAGGCTACACATTAGATGCATAGTTGTCAATAGCGATCGTAGCGATCGCCGCGCTACGTAGCGTATAGGTCTAGTGTCTCTATTAGGGTTGTAGCGATGGATAGCGAGAATAGCGACACTTTTTTTTGTTTTTTTTAATATAAATAGCAATGAAATATAGCTATAAGATAGCTGGATCTTAGGTTTTTGTTAAATATACATGTAAATAGCATATATACCAGGGTATTTTGATATAATATACATATAAAATAAAAAAAATCTAGTGTATTGCTATTTATAAAATAGCCGCCCGCTATTTATCGTTATTCACTATGTAGCATATACCTTATTGATATTTGTCGCTATTCGCCATTAACAACTATGATTTGATGTGAGTTCAAAGCAACAGACTTATCCTAATTCGCAAAAAAACAAGGAATTCAAATACTCAGTTGAAATTCCATTAGAACTATTATTATCAAAAGTATACTCAATCTGCCCATTTAGCAAACACTTTTCTATTGCTTGAATGCTTTCCATTTCAAACCCGATGAGTTGACCAGGAGACAAATTTATGACGTTTTTTTCTCAACTTTCAATCATTATTGTCAAAGTGGACTTGTGGTGTTGAAGACCTGAAGTCCAACTAGGGGTTCGCGAACATATCCTAAGTGTGTTTCTTTGTAGTATATATGGACTTAGGAAACATTTTGTAAACATTTTCAGTGATGGTAGTTCTACATGGATGTTCCAGTTATGGATAACCTCCACAAAACTTACAGAAAGCTCATCTACTATGACTCTATGATCATGTGAGTTTATATATTTTTATTTCCTTTTTGGTCAAATTTCTATGGTTCCATGATCCTCACTTCGAAAACTGGTCTGTGTTTGTCCAAGTAAGTAGCTCATTGTTACGGTTAGGGTACTAGCACTGTTTGGTTTTGAGGAAGGAAGATACATTTCGTTGCTATGTTGCATTTGCTTTTATCTTTAGCATTATGGTAGTTGACTAGTCGAAGTAATCTCTATGTTTGATTGTGGTGCATTTTGTATGTCATTGTTGCTTTTAAGACGTCGAGGCTCTAGCAACATTAGCTAATAGTTACACACACTATATTAACTATCAATAGTTACACACATAAACTCTAACAAGTAGCTTCACTGTGATCACTGATATACATTCATGTGTATGTTTCATAGTTGCCTAAATCGCTAGGGTACCCACGATAAACGTATTGGATCGTGGTGTACCCAATCGCAATTTGCTACCGATCTGGAACGTCCTGGTACGGCGATCCAAATTGATTAGGTCCGGCGATCCGAGTTGCTTAGGTATGGCGTTCCATATGACGAATTCCTTCGCCGGTGTTGTTTTCAGCCGGAAACCAGGAAGAAAGGGAAGAAGAAGACAACCAAGAAGAAGGGGAAGAAGAAAGCGGCTGCGTAGGTGTTTTAGGGTTTAAGTAAGTTTAGTTATTTCAACGTTTAACCCCTCTATTTTTACTAGTCTACATTTAAACCATAAAACCTGTAGTTTTTTTACTTAAAAAGAATAAAAGTAGTTTGTGTATTTAAACATTTAACCCCCTCTATCTTCACTAGTTTACATTATGTTTGGCAATTTGAATTTTGGAATTTGGTCATTTCTGTTTTAATTTGTGTACACCGAACCGGACTCCATGGTACACTGTTCCGGTTCGTACCGAAATGAACCTACCCCCCTCCATACCGAAAACGTACCCGAACAACGTAAGTACCGGAGCGAACCGCGAATTAGGTAACTATGGTATGTTTTGATTATTACGCGAAGAATTTCACGCTACAAACTTCAAGAAATTAAAAATAAATCCTAGAATTGCACAAGTAATCTTGGTTGATGTTAAGAATACCTATAACACTACAACGAAAATTATTGCGACCTTAGAAAAGTCAAGAGATTTGCAGATTATATACATTACATGTCCTCAAAATCGAGGACGAGGAGTAAATGCACTATCTCTTTTACATTGCTCTGTGTACAACTGAATAAGCTTCATGTACAACCAATAGCTGCATATGTTCTATCTCTTTTAGACATCAGCCTTTTTAATTTTATTAAGTAAACTATTCATGATATTTTCATCCCTGTGGTTGCATTCTCACATATTAGCCTCTACAAAACCCTATTTTTGACCCAGATGTGCACAAGGCAACCTTTTTAAGATCAAGTAACTAATACTGTTTTTCATTTAATCCTAATATTTAAAAACTATGTTTTAGAGTTATGAATTGCTTGTGTAGGTCGAGAAAGTACAGCGGGAGCAGCAGTTAATATGGACAAAGATGAAAAGAGACTTGTTTACCGATCATCTCGATCTGGTCTTCAGGTTTTCAACCAATCCATTCTATTTATGATATCTTCTCTTATTATTTTTATTGAACAAGAACGCATCATAATGATTGAAGATATTATATAAGCTTGGTTTCTGTAATCATGCATGCACGTGTTTGGGTGTTTAGATCAAGTTATTCAGTTTCTTTTCCAGTTATTATTTTAGTTCATATAAGACTTCAAGCTGCTGCTTATGATCACTAAAGAGAGTGTTTATGACATTTTAAGTTGCTTTATTTAATAAAGTTGTACCATTATTATATCTATCTATTTAATAAATGTTTACAAAATATTTTGGTTTAACATTTTTGTTTTATTTTGAATGAATGATTGGAATCTCTCTTTGTGATCAACAGCCAAAAAATAGTTGATTTGGTGTATAATTATTTGACGGTTCTAATTATATGAAAATCAGTTGCAAGTAGTGTGTTGGAAAAACTGATGCTTATATTTGAATGATGGGAACACAGGTATGAAGATGGAAGATGGAATCGAAGAGTTGCTTATGAGTTTTATTAAACCAGCTACTTATACTCTCTATAACTATAATGAAGGTGTTATTATTGTCAAGTGGTTTAGTTTATAATATAAAGCATAATCTACTAAATCTGTTTTAGTTAACATTAGTTATAGTTCTTATTCAGGGCCGAGTTGAAATGGGTGAGTTAAATTGGGTATCTTTTTTTTTTTTAATTTCAGAACTGATCGTTTAAAAAAGAGTTATCAATTTACGCCAGTCTTCCAAAAAGAGTCAAAATGCTTTTGTGTCTGCTAGTTTGCGGATATATTTTATGAACATTTTTCTATAAATAAACATTTTTTTTCTGGTAATTATTTTTAGAATTTATATCAATTACAGAGACAGCTAGAAATGACGAAGGGTTCAATTTTTTTAATTTAAAAATCTAGTTTATTATCGTATGTTCAATTTCTGTTTTTTTTTTCTGTTAATTATTTTTAGAATTTGTATCAGTTACATTCAATGTGTAATTCAACGTGTAATTACATTCATATGTTACATAGTTATATGTTAACTATGGTTCATAATGATATGGAGAGAGGGGGGAGACGAGGGGGCAATAACGGGAGAAGAGATGTTCGTTTACGGCAATACAGGGGCATCGATCAGTTTCCAAACCTTACTACTTTCTTTGTCACTATTCATCCAGATGGAAGGCTTTTTAGCCATTTGGGGTTGTCAGAGATGCCTTCGTACCCAAGAATGACGCCGGGGGTAACTTTTTCGGGTTTGTAAGGTTGGAGAAGGTGGGTAATCTCAATGAAGCGGTGGTTAGAATGAACAATGTGAAGATTTTTGAAGCTAAGTTAAGTGTATCCTTGGCGAAGTATGACAGATTCAACAGGAAGTTCGATGTTTCAACGAATAATAACCGGGATCCTACCTGGGTTTCAAAGGGTGTACCAAGTCAAGACTTGTCGTTGGGGTCAGGTGTTAGGATGGAAGGGAGGTCATACATGGAAGCTATGGCGCCACATTGGTAAAACGGCCACATAGGTCATACATGGAAGCTATGGCGCCACATATGGCGCCCGCTATATCCGAAACATTGCGTGGGGAGATCAGCTTTGGCTGAGGTAGTGGACGTCAAAAGTATGCAAGTCCTGCGAAGGTTGTTAGCCTCGATGGGGTTCGAGGAAGCGGGTATTTTGTACTTAGGAGGGATGCATGTATCTGATTTTTCGTAATGGAAACGAAGTGTATAACTTTCTGGAGGGGTAACAAGCCGTATGGGAACAGGAGCATGGGGTTAGCCAAATTTTGAGTGGGAAAAGTTTTCTGGGAACAACCAAATCTCTTCTGAAAGGCGACGCAGGAGTGTAGGTCCCAACGATAATTCTTCAAAAATCCCAGGGGAAGTTGAGTTTGGCCAGCAAGATATTGGGCCTAAGGAGTTTTTGGTGGGGTCTAGTACTCCAAAAAGAAATAGGAAAAGGCCAAGGAGAGCTGTTAGCCCAGTTATGTCAACAACCGCTTTAGGTCCCTCTCAGGCAGATTTTAATGCTCAGACACCTTCTAAAGAGATCCCTCAAGATCTGAATGCTCCTTACTCTGAATTAGTTAACATGGAGATTAACAAGAAGGGTGAAGAGCAAAATATTTTTGGGGCTAAAGAGCAAGTTTCGGCAAAGGAATATAGCTCACCTCCCAGATGCACAGGCTCGGGTACAATGTAATTAGGTCTCCACATTATTTGATTGTGAAGTTGTTAATTCTTTGGGTCAGTCGGGAGGTTTATGTTGCTTATGGAACCCGAGTGTTTTTAGAAAGCACAATGTAATTAGGTCTACACATTATTTGATTGTGGTCGGGGAGTTGATTACTCTTGGGGTGAAACTGAATATTGTTAATATACATGCTCCGAACGACGCGGGGGCTTGTAGGTCTCTATGGCGGGAGATCTTGGAGCATCGGTTTGCTTTGGAGGGGTTGTGGTTGTTAGCAGGGGATATTAATGACGTGTGTAATCTAAGTGAAAGGTTGAATTCTGTTTTTGTGGCATCACATGCTGGGCATTTTAATGATTTTATCGGTTCCGTGGAGTTAGTAGAGTATAATATGGGAGGCCATTCGTTTACATACATATCTGACAGGGAAGATAAACTGAGTAAGCTAGATTGTATTTTTGTGTGTCGGGGTTTTATCGAGAAGTGGCCCAGGGCAGCTTTGACCGCCCTGCCTAGGGATTGTTCAGATCATTGTCCGGTACTTTTGTCTACGTTTCCGGTAGATTTTGGTCACATCCCGTTTAGGGTGTTTGATTCGTGGTTTGAAATTCTCGGGTTTTCTTCGTATGTGGAGAGGTTGTGTATGGGTTTTCGTTTCGTCGGGCCTGCAGATCTAGCTCTTGCTACTAAACTAGAGTGGATGAAGAATATAATTAAACTTTGGGTAAAAGGCGGAGAAGGATAGGTGCAATCAGACCTTAACAAACTTGAAGTCTATGATTGAAATGATTGAAATTATAAGGTTGTATCCGAAACCGAAAAGCTGAGGGTGCTGGATGTAAAACAAAAGGCTTGAATTCGCTGGGCTATAAAGGGGGACGAGAATAGTTCTTTTTTCCATGGAATTTTGGGGTATAATACAGAAAATAGCCGAGTAAGTGGTTTTCTGATAAACGACTCTTGGGTGACGGATCCTCGGGCTCTTAAAGAGTCAGTGGCAGATTTTTTTTTCCAGAAATATAAGGAGCCGATCCGGTCTCGTCCCAACTTTTCTTTCCCAAACCTGGCTGTACTTTCAGAAACAGAGGCAGATGTCTTAGTAGCCCTGTTTTCCATAGTGGAGATTAAAGGAGTCGTTTGGGAGTGCGAAGGGGATCGAGCTCCCGGTCCAGACGGATTTAATTTCCGGTTCCTAAAGATGTTTTGGGGAGGTTTGGAGCGGGATTTTAAAAAATTATTTGATGAATTTTATTGTCGCGGGTCGTTGAGCCATGGGTGCTTCTCGTCTTTCATTGCTCTTATTCCGAAGGTGAAAGACCCGATACACTTTTCTCAGTTTAGACCCATCAGTCTAGTTGGGTGTATAAATAAAGTCCTTTTGAAGGTTCTTGCTAATCGTTTAAAACGGGTGATTGGGGGTTTGGCTTTGGAAGAACAAACGGCTTTCGTAGCTAATAGAAGTATTTTGGACGGTCCTTTAATCTTAAACGAGGTTATTTCTTGGATGCGAAGGAATAAGAAAAGGGGTTTTTTGTTAAAGGCTGACATTGAAAATACGTATGATTCCTTAAATTGGGGCTTTGTGGATACCGTCTTGGAGCAAATGCGTTTTCCGCTTAAATGAATAGAATGGGTCATGGCTTTAATATCCTCCGCTCGAGCATCGGTTCTTCTTAACAGGTTTCCTACAAGGGAATTTGATTGCTCTCTGGGTCTTAGGCAGGGGATCCATTATCGCCGTTTTTGTTCATTTTGGCTATGGAGGCTCTTACAAGATTTATAAAGCAAGCATGTATAACCAGTACCGATAGTGGGATTAGATGCGGATGGGCCTCCCCCTATTTTTATTTATTTATTTATTTTAAATTCAACATGTTTTCAACATTTAATAAGTTATAAAATAAAATCATTAATATTAAAAAAAACATTACATAACTTAAAAAATACTAGATTGGTAAAAATTAAAAATCCTAAGAATTCCATTTTTAGCGATCTTTTCTTTCATTTTACGTAAAATTGGACGGTATTCTTTTGGATACGGGTTGATATCGGCTGTCATTATCTTCCATTCCTTTAACCGAACCGGTTCGTCCACTTCACGTTGCTTCGTCTGTACCTTTTGGGTTGTGACCTCGGTGTTTACTTTGAACTAGGCCATCAGGTCCATTTTCGAACCGCCCCAGATGAGGCTTGTTTTTTTGCAGCCGCTGCCTTTTTGGCTTTGTCCCTACCCTGCGGACGTGCCTCCTATAGAACTACGTGTTCTTCTTCATCAAATTCCGGCTCGTCGTTTATATTTATCTGACATTGTGCGTTCGAGCCCCCTACACTATAACTTCCGGTCTCCGAGATTTTTGTCCGTTTAGCGCTTGCAACCTTGTTTGGAACCGGCGCCCACTTCTTATTCGTTCGCATAACCTCCCATGCCCGGACGTGTGGGAAAATGACCAGATGCTCATCTTCGTATCTACACATCGCCTCTTTAAAAACATCTTCGTCACTCTACCCCCTAGGACGATTAACATATAAATTATTATATGTCCCGGCAAATCGGTTCACGACCGGATGCATCTTTCGCTACTTCGAAGCGACGGAATTGAGATCGCGATACGAACCTTGTTCCATAATCGCAAGGAACTTTCCTAATATTTCTTTCCAAAAACCATCACCAATTTGGTTGTTACCTGTATTTTTAGAATGTAACAAAAGCTATATATTAAAATTGTAAAGTTTATATATTTTTAGTATAAAATTTATATATTTTTACATACCAACAATGGGGCATTTTGATGTGTTAATTCATGCCTTAGCTAACGTCTCCTCCTCGATCTTTGACCAAGGTTGTGGCTTGGCTCTCGAAGGTTGATCACCGGCTAGACGCGCCGCTTGCTTCCCTTTTTTCCGTTTCGAGGTTTGGGGTTGCGTCTCTGGAACCTATTGTAACACCCCGTGTTTTCGAATGTTAAAGTCAAAGTCAGAGTCCAAGTCAACTTTGACTTTCTTTGACTGTAAATAGTCTATTTTGTGTTTTATTTGTATTATGTGGAGTAAGTGTTGTAATCAGAAAGCATCGAAGCAATCGAATGTTTGATCGACGCGAACCGATTTACGACTGTGAATAGTAGGAAGTAACAATGCGGTAAATTTAACTAATCAGTAATCAAACCGATCTAACCATCATCGAACTCAAATCTCGAATTACACGAACTTTGGTTGTTGCTATACGTGTGTGTGTGCCTCATGTGTTACCTGCAATGTTTTAAAAACCGGTAAATAACGGCCGGTTATACCGGTATTACCGTTTTCGGATGTAAATCCGGTACGAAACACCCCGGTAAGTAGGAGAAACGGCATAGACTTTGTACCGCCGGTAAAATCCGGTATACCGGTTTGAACCGTTATACCGGTACCGTCTCAGGTCTGTTTTTTGGTTGGGATTTTACTTTTTATCATCCCATCTCCATGTTTACTCTTAGCTTTAACCTAACAACTTTTAATATTTTATCTCCATCGATCAAAATTCAAAACTTGTTTCATCACTCCATCATTCGTGACTTGTTCCATTTAATATTTTATTTCCATCGATCAAAATTCAAAACTTGTTTCATCACTCCATTATTCGTGACTTGTTCTAGACTTCCATCACCCCCATCGTTTGTTCCAGATTTCTATTTTAATCCAATTTTGGATTATTTTTTGAGTTAATGTTGTAATTTATGAAATTATACAATTAACTAGTCAATCCGGTTGAACCACCCGGCACAACCCGGTGCAACCGGTTAAACCATTTTTGTGCCTAATCCGGTATGATTAAAAAACCGGATTTTAAAACATTGGTTACCTGTGCGTGTTTACTTTATGTTTTGTGTGGTGATCAATCGAAACTCGAATCGAAACTCAAAGCTCAAACCGAATGCAATCGAAATCGAATTACGACAATTGGTAACGTAAGGATAGGGTGAAATATAGATGATTGTATGTTAGATATAGTAGTTGGGACTGAAAGTAATTTGAATAGGAAACTCTATCGTACTCGTATCGTCTTCAATCGAAATCGAAATATCGAAAATTGTCGCACCGAACACTCGAACCAGGCTGCTAATCGACCAGGCTGTCAGCCGATCGAACAGACTGTTCGATCGAGCAGGCTGTCCGATCGGGATGCCAGCCGATCGGCCAGCCCTTTCCTCTTTTGGAGCCTATAAATAGGGCTGTCATTGTCACTCTTTACCACTTTTGGAAAGCTCTGACCGACCAGCTCGTGCTCCCCTTCTTTTCTCAGATTTCTTCGGATTCTGTTAAGTTTTCATCCTAAATCTTGTACTTTCTTGATCAAAACATGCTCCTAGACCTTTCTATCTTTCAATTTTTGATTTCTAACCGTGAAATCACCAAGATCTAAGCATTCTTGGATGATGTCATCATGGTGTTCTTCAAGAACATCATGTTTTGGCTTCAATCCACCCTGAATAGCTCGGATCTAACCGATTTCCACATAGACAAACTAAGATCTACCAAAGATCTAAACATTTACATGTTGTGAAGGATTGAAAGAAGGATTTCCAACTTTCTTTCAACTCTTTTACACTCAATGCCTTCGAACCGGTAGAAACGAAGCTTGAGTCAACTCACCAATCATTCTAGTGGATGAGTGGTTCAAGATTCGGACTCTACCCACAAGGTTCACCGACTTTGGGTTTAACGTCAAACCACCATTCCGAACCGTTCACTGACCGGATTTGGGTGATTCCTGTCCGAGCAGGAGAAACAAGTAAGAACGAAGGTTCCCTGGTTAAGCTCGTTGTCAAAGTACCTCAATATAACGCCAGATAATCAGAGCAGCCAAGTGTTAGACGAACAGGCCGACCAGGTCAGGATGCTCGAACGAACAGCCCAACTGATCGGACATGCCAGCCGATCTACCAGGCCAGCCGATCGGCTAGCATATGGCCCCACAACTTAAAAATTTCATGAAGTATGGTATTGAACGAGGTACTGTTCGATCGAACAGCTGTTCGTCAACATTACTCCTCGGATCATGAGATACTATGCTTCAACACTTAATCGATGTTCAATTCGTTTGTCGTATAAGAATGCCACCCGATCGAGCATGCTATTCGATCGAGTAGGCTGTTCGATCGAGTGACATCCTGATGAGGACTACTACTGAAGTTCCTAACCGATCGGTTATGCCGACCGATCGAACGGATCGTTCGATCGACCTGAAAGGTAAGAACACTTCAGAGTTCTCAAATACTGCAACGAAAACTTCAAAAGGACAAGCCATCATACACAAACACATCCTTCACAAAGGAAGAAACAATCCACTCGAACAGTCCAACCGATCGAGCCTACCGGCCGATCGAACAGGCTGTCCGAACGGATTGTCCAGCCGAACGAACAACCCACTCGATCGAACCAACTGATCGATCGACAAGGCTGTTCGACCCACTTACACTTGTTTCCATTCTACGTGTTATTCATCGTTATGCTATCGAACTATTCAGGCTAACCCTACTCCCAAGCGCTCCCTTCAATCCATCAAAGCAATCGATGTGAGTATACTCGATCCCTTTTTGCTTTTAGCACTTTTGGGTGTTACATACGTTACTTATCAAAATCACTCTCGAACACACTACTCAATTATTTGAACGCTAACCGAATCGCATGTATTACGTGACTAGATGAATGCTTGTTGATTGTGTTTACACGTGGAATGCTGTCTACCTGCCTTAACGACGTAGTACTATAGTTTGGACTCAGCACCCGTTCACACGGGGGTTGTTAAGGACAATTACTTGCATGGATTACGGTGGTAATCATGTATTGCGAACCGTCTCGGACGGTCAACCCGCAGTCATTGGTATCGATAGGTCCATGTCGATAATTAACATGCTTCGTTTTCCTCTGTGTACGTGCTGGTTATGCGTAAACTCTTTCGAACTCTATATGCTATTATCAAACTTGTATGCTCACTTTTACATTATATGTATTGACTTTATTTTAACGTATGTGACAGGTGTTTAAGATGTTTGCTTGCTAGGAAAGCGAGGCTAGAATAAAGCTCTAGAGGCCCCCAACAAATAGTTGTCTGTCAGGAAAGAGCAACTAGAGCATAGTTGTCTGTAGATCTTGTCAGGCTGGGTCTTTAGGAGCATTTAAACAATATTTATGTGTCTTATTTAAATCTGAGTTGTCGGAACAGAATATTTGACTAGTTGTTATCTGTAATAATTTGTTTGTTATTTGGGACACGGTATTGGACGTGTTAATTTAAACTAAATAGTGATGATAATTGTTATGGAAACTCCTGGACAATCTGTTTCGCTCAGTGCCATGCCCCGATGATTCCGCCATCGGTTGGGGTGTGACACCTATTCTTCAACTTCACATTCTACGGGTTGAAACGATTCTACCGGTGGCGCTGAAGGTTGTGGTTGCGATTGCAATTGTGAGTTGAACAAGTTTCGCATTAGCATTTGTTGCATGGATTGCATTTGGTTCCTTTAAGCGAAGGCATTGGGGATTTGTTGAAAACCCGAGAAAGAAAATTGGGATGCCGACCAACTCGGATCCATTGTTGGATAATAGCCAGGTACCGAGAAAACGTTCGGGTTTGGGTTTGTGTTTGTGTTCGGGTTTGAGTTTGTGTTTGCGTTTGGGTTTGGGTTCGGGTTGTTTGGATTGTATGGATCCGTGGCAAAATTTATAAAAAAGATTGTAGAATTTTATAAAGTTGAGAGAGATTTTGAGTTGGAATGGTTAAAAAATGGGGTGAAAGATGTGTATTTAAAGATAAAATAATTAATTAATTATTTTAAAAAAATAGCTGTTAGAGAGGCATTTGATTCTTTTTTTTTTTTTTTTTATAAAAACTAGCTGTTAAATGGCATATTTTTGTATTGTGGAGGCACGGCAAGAACGTCTTGAGGAAGACGGTAAGGACGGGGACGAACCTAGAGGGATGGTGTGCCGGGGCGTCGCCGGCCCTCGCCGACCCTAAACCGCTCCCCACACCGATTAGCCTAATAAAAGTTGCGTTTTGCTGTTAAAAAAAGGGGATCAATAACTTGAATAATTGGCTTGTTTATGAATTACTGAAAATGTGGTAGAAAAGTTCTTTAATGATTCATAACTCAAAAAAGGACTTTTGTAAGAATTTAGGTTTTATTTTAGATGGTTGGTTTTATTATTTATTTGAATTAAGTGTAATTTGTTTGCTGTATTGGTCAGAATTAGTAATTCGGTTATATCTTTTATTATAGCTAATATGTAAGTTATTTTGAATGAGCCTAATGTTTTAGTTATGAATATTGCCTATAAACAGAGCTATGTATGTCATGCTTGATAGAACAAGTGTTGATATTATATTAGAGTTTCTACAATTTAGGTTTCTCTAAACGTTTGCTTGAACGTATTTAGCACATTTTATTATTTACATTTTGCATAAGATTATATGAACGCATCTACTCCTTAATAAAATACATGTGTCATATCATGATGGCTTCTTACATTTTATAGAGGAGCTTACCTATACACAAATAGGCAAAAGATCAAATACAAATAATCTTAACATACTAAACATACAAATTGAAGGAAAATCCAAAAAGACAAGGTGGCATTTTTGTAATTACCACCAACTATCAAAGTTACAACCAAAAATACCTAAAAAAACACAATTTTTTTTTAACCTTTTTTATTAAAAAATCGCTACATTTCGTTAGCAAAAAAAAAAAAAAAAAAAAAAAAATTTGGCTGCTACTAAAAGTAGCGATTTTTTAATAAAAAATGTTAAAAAAAATAAAATAATTTGTGTGTTTTTTTTTTATTTTTTTAGATTTTTTTTAGGTTTTTTGGGGGGTTTAGTTTTTAGCATTTTAGCTTGGGTGGGGGGAGGGGAGGTTAGGTTTTTTTTAGGTTTTTGGGGGTGGGGGGTTAGGTTTTTTTAGGTTTTTGGGGGTGGGGGGGAGGGGGTTAAGTTTTTTTTTTGGGTTTTTGGGGGGTGGGGGGGGGGTAGGTTTTTTTTAGGTTTTTGGGGGTGGGGGGGGGGGGGGTGGGGGTTTAGGTTTTTTTTGGGGGTGGGGGGAGTGGTTAGGTTTTTTTAGGTATATTTGTAGAGTAACTTTGATAGTATGTTAAGATTATTTATACAAGAACTTTACCCTACACAAATAAAACAATTATTGAAGATGTACATATATAACGGTTTAAAACTTTTAAAATCTCCAACGATGGATCAATTTGCATGAAAAAATAGAAACTGAAAACAAACTATAAAGCATTTAGATCTACTCTTTGATAAGTAATGATAATTAAATGATTTGGTATTGTGGAATGTGGATGAGGAGCTGAGTCAGACAACCTTTCTTTTAAAATGTAACACTAGTTTTTTTAACGCTAACTATTTGAGTATATCAAGGGGTATGGTTCCAAAAACTCACGTTAACTAATCAGGTCGCGTGTAGGACCATACTCCTACTACATTAATTTGTCTTCTTTCTGGACCTCATGCCGACTAATTAGGTAAAGCCTGGGTCGCGCGCGAGGCCAAGCAAAAATTAGACCGAAATTCCACACTTAGCTTCCTAGATTAAAACCCTCACTTCCTGGATCTCGCGCCGGCTATACGGGTTTACCCCAGAGGCCGCGTGGAGGGCAAAAGCGCATTAGGGCAGTACAAAAGTACGAGTGGCAAAGAAGTTGTCCAATCAGCGTCCAATAGGCTGTATCTTATCGTGCTCCACGATTAACAATCGTACATGAGACAAGAAGGTAGACAAGGACGCTTACGTGGCACCAATCAGCGTGCGACGACATCTGCTCCATGATCTCCACTCGCCTGCTGATGACAGAGAGACAACAAGGACAATGGTAAGGACACGTGTATCCATTCAGCGTGCGCCAACTCTATCCTCCCTTAGAAGCACTAACGGTTGTGGCAGAGGGGACAAGAAGAATATTTCTTTTTGTCGACTCAAGGCTCAAGGCCCATCAACCCATCTCCTTCTACACTACTTCGGCTATAAATAGGAGCCTTCATGCACAGGTTAAAGCATTCTGTTCTCTGCTCTCTCACTACTAATCACACACTTATTTCCTCAAAACACATACTTATTCTCACGCCGGAGAGTAGTTAAGAGGAGAACCCCCTATTCCCCCCTCTTAACAAGCTTAACGGGGTGTTTTCGTGTTTTGCAGGAAGATTAAGCCCACAACTCGGAGAAAGCCAAGAAAATTAACCTTATTGTTGAAGCATAAACCCAAATTAATCACCAGTTTAGTTCCATGTTTCTTCATATATATTTTGCAAAAGTTTTCTTAACGCTAACTATTGGAGTATATATTTTGCATATAAACTCACCAATATTCAAGAAACAAAACTAAACTTCCGTTAGAGAGTTGGTTGTTCTCATTTCTCAAAGTATGTTCAATAAGTTCAAAACTATTCAGACATTTACAAACTTACGGTCAAAGAGGGTGTAGGATCAAGGAACTTAAAAGGAGACGTAATCTACAATGGTAATGTATGATTAAAAAAAAACTAGATTTTCGATCCACCTATCCAACTTTTTATAAACAATAGTTTTAAGTAACAGGAATAACATGTTTATTCATTAGAGAATATCGTGGAATGTATGTCGCTAATATCTGGAAGTGAATTAATATATTGTGTTCATACACTAATTCTTATCTTGTAAGTAAAGATATTAGTATTTATACATCACTGAAGGTATCCTCAAATCTATATTTATCTTATATTAACTAAATAAATAAATAATAAATTAATATTAAATCTTATCATATTTTAATAAAATATTATCCTTAAATCTAAATTGTTAATTTAATACATTTTTAAAACAAATACTCTCTTTCCTACTTATCTTATATTAAATATACTAGGTTATAACCCGTGTACTACACGGGTTGAACAATTTAATTTACTCAAAGTCATAAGTGTATAAATAAAAGAACTACAAAAGAAAACAATATAATTGAAAACGGTATAATTCATAAATCTATAAACACTGATGGCCTATGTATTAAAAATTGAAAACAACATAATTCACAAATTTATAAACACTAATGGTGTATGTATTAATAATTTGTTACTTTTTTATTCTATAATCATTATACTTCATAGTGTAAAATGTATATGAATTGAATATATCACAAAAAAAAAAAAAAAATTAAGCATGAAAATATGTTCCTCCAAATAAGCATACGATGATATAATAAATAAGAATGATTTTTTTTTTTTTTACAAATTAGGAATTGAAATTCAGTTTTCTGATTTAGAAGCTCCAATTCGAAAAGGTTGATAGTTTCAACTCATGGAAACCAAAACATAAATATAACTTCATATTTCAAAATACAACATTAGAAAAAGTAAATATAATGTAAAATGTACAGCATTTAAATCATTCAAAACATAAACGAACATACCTTGTATTCCCATTGGACTTCTCTGTCCAAACCAACATCACAAATACAGGTCCTTCATTGAAAATCATATTCAAAAACTGTTTTCAATTTCAGCAACTTGTACAATTTTGTTCTGCTTTCAATTTCAACAACTTGTACAATTTTGATCGGAATGCGCTACAACTAAAGATATTAAGAAATGTGAAATTTAGAAAATTATATGTAAAAATACAATAATTTTTATGGAGATGTTAGTATAGGTATACTTGAAAAAGATAATAAAAAATACAAAGAGACCGGTGATGTTTTAGGCAAGGGCGCAATCATCTTCAACAGAACTTTCATCTGAAACAGTCGCTATATCCTCCGGAGGCTCTTCATGACCTTCAACATTCTCTTTCTCTTGCAACACCTCAATGTTGTTTGAAAGATAAACATTCATTTTGAAAATCTAATCATAAATAGCTAACCAATGGAATATCTGCTACAACTTTGATCCATCCATCACTGCTAACACAAAACTCACCATCCATTTTCTACCTTATGAACATTCCACTCATAAGACTACTATAAATTTAATGTATAATGTAAGGACAAATAAATAAAGCTAAAATAGTGTAAGGAAAATGAATACGATATAATTTTCTTCTTAATACCCAAGATTATGCAGAATGAGGAATCATCTTCTAGTGAAGGTCTAAAATGAAGGAAGGACTGAAGGTATGTTTAAAGGGGACTGACCAACCAACCGAAACACAAGAAAAAAAAGCACCCAAGTCGCGGTCTCTTACAACCGTATCTCATTCAGTTGTTAAATACAAAGTGTTTTCAAGCTTTTCAACTTCTACTCTCCATGATCTCCCATTGCTTGTAGGAATGCGTATGTGTGAGGTTGTCTTTTCACCAGTGATTTTAATTACCATAAAATCAACTATGAATCTTTTCTAACTGTTTAAAATTAAAAAAAAAAAAAAAAAGAAACAATACATAATAATGCAATCTAATAACATAGAAAACGTTTCTATGCATAAGGTTAGTAAACAACGCAATAGAAGTGAATACCTTGATACGTTCTTGTTCCGTTGGTTGTCTGGCTAAATCTTTGTTAAAAAATTCTCCAATAAAATCACAGATATAAGACAATGTTTTTGAAACAAAAAAATATATATATGATATAATTTTAACATCAAAGTCTTTCAACACAAAGGGCAATGGACCAGCAACAACTGTATGTTTCTTTCCAACACAAAGGGGTGATGCCCGATACAAAGAGCCAAAGATTTCAATATTTCTCTACATATGGTCTTTAACCTTGAGAGAAATTAAAGAATAGGACACATCATAACCTGTTTGGATAAATAATTATTAATGTAAGTATCTATAGAAAACCCACTTTAATTTAGAAAACCCGGGAAACTCAAAGCTCCTGATGTTTTTTTTTTTTTTGAAAAAATTTACACATGTTATATATATGTTTTAAGGGTTTTGGGCAAAAAAAATCAAAAAAGCGCCGAGTAGATATTAAAAAATAAAAAATAAACAAGTTTTGGTGTAACACATGTTACAAATATGTCAGATGAATGTAACATGTATTACACCAAAACTTGTTTATTTTTTTTAAAATATCTACTCGGCGCTTTTTTTGATTTTTTTTTTTTGACCAAAACCCTTAAAAACATGTATATAACATGTGTAATTTTTTCAAAAAAAAAAACATCGGGAGCTTTGAGTTTCCCGGGTTTTCTAAATTAAAGTGGGTTTTCTATACATCCTTCCCCATAATTATTAATACTAAATGTTATCCTAATTTATTAAAAATATAACTTTTTTTATTATTTGGTATACAAAATTATATTTATTCAACTCGTGTAAAACGCGGGATTTTTATTTTTTTTTATTATTTACTATTCAAAGTTCAATTTTATAACCCGTGTAATACACAGAGTTTTTAAAAATATGACTTTTTATCATTTGCTATGTAAATTTAGAACACGTGTAATATACGGGGTTTTTTAATGATATATTTTTTTTATTATTTGGTAGATTTTTCAACCCGACTATACATGGGTTTTTTAAAGATACGACGTTTTTAGTATTTAATATACAAAATTGCATTTATTTAATCTTTGTAATACAGATGGTTTTTAAAGATATAACTCTTTTTTAAATTTATTCAACATGTGTAATATACGGGGTTTTTAAGGATGTAATTTTTTATTATTTGGTAGATTTATTCAACCCGATTATACACATGTTTTTTAAAGATACGATGTTTTTAGTATTTAGTATACAAAATTACAATTATTTAATCTGTGTAATACACATGGTTTTTAAAGATATATTTTTTTATTATTTAATATATAAAATTACATTTATTTAACCCGTACAATATACGAGGTTCATAAAGATATAACTTTTTATTATTTAATATATAAAACTACAGTTATTCAACCCGTGTAATTAGTAATACACGGGGTTCTAACCTAGTCTATCTATACTTTCTATAAAAGGAGAAATCCAAGTGACATAAGAAAAACTGATGTGTCAGCTAAAGAGCATGTCCAACAAGGCTTTTCTTATGTCATTATTACATCATAAAGCCTAATATATAAAGACTTTAAAATTCAAAGTTGGCCCACTTTCACCTTTTCAAAGGTCTGCCCATCAAACCACTGCCCATCTCCAAACCTTTTCAAACCTCTGCATTCCAAACCACCTTTTCAAACCTCTGCATTCCAAACCTCTGACGATTCAAAATTCAAAATTCAAAATCTCTGCCAGATCCAAAATTATGGCTCCATAATCAAAATTCAAATCGTATATCTATAAAGAGTTCTTTTTAATTTCTCAGATCTTATCATCTCTCAGCTTTCTCTTTCTAAAACTCATTTTTTTCTCTCAAATGCAGACCACCATCGCACATGATCAAGAATATTATCTTTCTATTATCTCTGAGAGGTTTGGTAGCACCATTAGCTGTTTAGGTATTCTTTTTCACCATTAATTCTATTTTATGCTTTATATTTGAAGAAGTTGTAAATTAGGGTTTTACGAAACATGTTAGGAGCTGGATTGCAGTTTGGACATAGTCGTAATGGAGAAGATAGGTTCTACAATCCATCAAAAGCGAGAAGTAACCGTCAGTTTCAGGAGAATCTCCGGAGAGCTCAAAGTGACGTCACTGAAACCGATTCTACGACGTCGTGTGGTGCTGTTGCGAAGGCTTTGAAAGTGATTCTGGTGGACTTATTTTGTTGTTGTTTGTTGATTGATTGTTCCGAATCGCAAGAAACAGTGATCAGCAGGTATGTAACTGGATAATTGTGTTGTTGTTTATGTGTTTTAGTGTGTGTGTGTGTGTGAGATTGGTTAGGAAGAGAAAAGAAGTGGAGGTTTTCGTCGATTTGGTGCGCGTCCGTAATCGACCCGGACGAGTTTCGGTGCGATTCTATGTGATTTCGATTGATTTTAAACGAGTTTCAAAGAAGTTTCAATTTGTTTTTGTTTCATTTCAATCTGTTTTGATGTCTTACGGCGGATTGCGATTCAGTTTTAAATCGATTTGAAACTGTTTTGATGTGCAAGATTTCAGATCTGGCTTGCTGTTTTTTGAAAATTATTTAAAAAAAAGCAAATCAGTATTCAGGAAAAAGAGGATAAACTCTCTCCAATTCGTATATACCAAGTCCATTACGAATTGATTCTGTATTCTATGTTCACTTCTAGGCCAAGTAATTAGCAAAACTTAATAAAACTCCACACACAAGGTTATGCACCAGCTTATTGAAATCATTATAATGGATAAATATGATTATCATTAATCATATCATCAGTGCATATATCATTAATCATATCATCAATGCATATATCATATCATCAGTGCATATATCATAGAAAGTGCTGCTTGAGGCGTTGAGGAACTAAATCGAATGATTAGTAGCTGGGTCATATCTATTCATGTGGTGTTGTATGCTGCTGATGTTTCTGTTATCATAACAGTGTCACTTTTGGGACTTCTGATTTGATTACATACTGATTCTTGTCCTCAGCGTTTCAGAACGGTATATTAGATCATTACCTTCTATTATTAACTTGTATAGTACATTGTATGATATGATTGACTTTTTTTAAGATACTTATTGATCTCCTTTAAGTTAATTATTTATCCAATGCATATCCCGTAAGTTTGATCTTATCTCATCTAATAAATCAATTAATTCATTCTGTTCATCTACATCCAAATGCTAAATAATCTTTCTTTGTTGAGTTCATTCATGTTAAAGCAGGACGAGGCCAAGCTACTGATAGCCATGCTTTACTAAAAGGGTACTCATCGTCCACATTTTCATACTTCTATTCGCATTAATAACATCCCAATTTTTTTTAGCTTTTTAAATAACATGAAACTGATTATTAATAATAAACAAATATATATTTTTTCAGGTGAGAAGAGAGAAAAAAGTGGAAGGATGAAGCTGGTACAATTGTACCAGGTGTGACAAGGTGAATTGGTCTTCTTTCTTTCTGTCTTTATCTATAAAAAAAGAAGATTGGCTTATTCTAACAAGCTATAATGTAAGGACCGTTTAAAATTTCTAATGTTATATAATAAAAGATACTTAATTATATATATAAAGTACCTAGGTTAATCAAAAGTACAAAATAAAAGTTTGAAAGTAACATCTACTAGTCAACTACCACCGACTAGTTTAAAACATTCATAACATGAGTAGCAATTAGTTAACGCGGAAGCTTCAAAAAAGTAGTGTTCGGTTCTTGGTAGCATGCTTGATCACCATCCGGAAGGACCCCATTTGTACCTAGAGTCAAAACCACTTAAAAAGTTAGTCTTAACATAATTTCAATTTTCGTCAAAAATAAAATAAAATTACAATTTTCGTCCTATCGCATGTCGCGACGGACCTTCGCGTGGCGCCGGTGGCCCCGCGTGTCGCGCTAGATTCTCTTACCCTCGTCGCGTGGCGCGGGGGAATACGTTTTCCAGCAGGTCCAGAAACTGGACTTGCATATCCGCCCAGCTCCGGATTTTCACTAAGTTCAGCTTCAAATGGTTATAACTTTGGATCCGTAAGTCCGATTTAGCCGATTCTTTTTCCTACGCGTCCATAATTTAATTCTCCATCTTATGGAGTTAAAATCCAACATCCGACATAATAAATGTTGGGACTTCTAAGCCTTCGACTCATTACCTTTTTACCGAATTTTAACCCGTTTATGCATTTTATCAAACAAACATATTTGTTTGATCCCTATTTCACGTGCACCTCTTCAAATTAATGTTATCTACCATGTTAGGTTCTAATCACAGGTTTCTTACACAATTTAAACCCGTTTTCGCTCGTATGCTTATTTTGACCCGTTAAGGGTATTTAAGTATATTTTAAACATGATTCGCTTTCATTTGTATCTAGCTTTATATTTCCACATTTCTTACCAAGTAATCTTCCACCACAACTATATTTGTGGTGGATTTAATGTGGAGATCTATATGTTCCGAGTTTTATCCCTCGGACTATCATTTTATGGCAAAGACCCATATAAAGTCATTTGACCCAAAGATTCGCATATTTCACTTTTTATACTTATTCCAAGTATCTATTTGATCACAAAACTCATTTGTAAACAACCCTTAAGGGTCGTTTGCCCGATATACCTATCAAGGGCATTTTTGTTAACTTCGCTCCATCCTTTACAACAAAGGACTTTATTGAACCTTTAACCAATCCACTCACTTAACTTCAATTCTAAACACACATACCTGACTCGGATCAATATATTGACCCGTTTCGATACCTTGCCTTAGTAGCCGCTAAGCAATAGCAATGTACGTATCCATCTGATATTTATTCCTATAATCATATAGCTCAACAAACCATTAGTCGATATTGTCAAAGGGTGATAATTTCACCTTTTGACCCGTTTGGTCTAAAGGACATGAAACTCTATGAGATGATATTTATTACCATCTTATCCATACTCCGGTTTACACCGTATAGTCGTTTTACTTGTAATCGTCAATCGATTTCCTTGACCCATTATAACCCATGCTATGACGTATCTTTCCCCAAGCTAACGGTTATTGTCAACAAGTGACTAAAGTACCATTTTACCCTTATTATTTGCATTGGTTTACCATACAAGGTAATAATTAAAAACTCGTTATCTTTTAGTTATTTCATGACTATTTAACCATATTAACTCTTTTTTATCCATTCAACATGTTTATGACCATTGTCTTTTGTTCGGACCGCACTTGTCGTGTCGGAACATCATAATTTAAATAAGACTTATCATTCATAACCTATAAAATCATTAGGTATTAAATAATTAGAGTGTAAGCTTTACTTACCTTGCATCCGAAACACGCTTTTCCTTCACACTTGCTTTGTTTGACCCGCTTCCTTTCCAAGCCTCCACCTAGCTTGTCAAGCGTCAAACTATCATCATAATTCGTAAGACGGTTAGATTAGTCATCATTAATTGTGACTATTTCATCTTACGGATTTTACATCAAAATTCACTATTTGATTTCATTTTGGTCAGTTTGACTTTTAAAGGTCAAACAGCCTATTAGCATACGTGATTATATTATAAAACTTGACAATTCATTTAAGCACTTTGTCAAGTATCCGATAGGCATTATTCTTACGCCACCGTTTTAACTACTTTTCAAGTCTAAGTTCATGCTATTATTAACACCAATTTAACTTAGCTCTTGATTATCAAAGTTAATTATTCATTTGTTAAGCAAGAACTAAAGGTTTCTATCTACATGTAAAACCCGTTTCATCATAGCATTAGACATTCATCCGAACATCTAATATAATCAAGTTCTACATAATAATTAGTAGACATCATGATTCCAAACACCTATTTATATGAACAAAAACACTAATTTCATCATAATATACAAAACCCATTTCAAGTCACATATGAGCATTCACTCGAACTTATAAATTGTTCAAGTATTTTGGTCCAACTATCAAATATGATGATTCTAAGCATATGCATATCATCTTTACTATTTACTCAAAACCCACTTGGCTCATACTTGATTAATTGACTAATCACTAGTTTATGGCATAATTCTACAAGTTTGCATCTAGGGTTTGTTTCTAGACATAGATTCAACCCAATATCAATCATATATACAATATTCATCACAGAAATTTCGATTTTTGGTGTTCATCATAAATTCAAAACATCACCAAATTACAAAATTAGACATAACTTGTGATCTCCTAGCTTAGGTGATCACGAATTTAGTTAAAGCCCCAATTCTTAGCTTGATTTCCTCTTTGATTTTGAGCAATTTTGTGAGTTTTAGGGTTTTGAAAGAACCCATCTTGTGCTCCTGATGTATTTCGACCAAACACACACTCATGTGTGTTTTGGTGTTTTAATTCCTTTAATTAAAAATAACTTTCACACTTGTCCCTTTTTAGTCCCTCATGTTTTATTTTGATCAAATGAAACTATAAGTCACTATTTATAACTTAGTCACATATTGTCACACCCCAACCAATGGCGGAATCATCGGGGCATGGCACTGAGCGAAACAGATTGTCCATAAGTTTCCACAACAACTATTAATACTATTCAGTTAAATGATACGTCCCATACCGTATCCCAAATAATACAATCAATTATTACAGATAACAACCAGTCAAATATTCTGTTCCGACAACTCAGATTTAAATAAGACAAATAAATATTGTTCAAATGCTCCTAAAGACCCAGCCTGACAAGATCTACAGACAACTATGCTCTAGTTGCTTTTTCCTGACAGACAACTATTTGTTGGGGGCCTCTAGAGCTTTATTCTAGCCTCGCTTTCCTAGCAAGCAAACATGTTAAACACCTGTCACATACGTTAAAATAAAGTCAATACATATAATGTAAAGGTGAGCATACAAGTTTGATAATAGCATATAGAGTTCGAAATAGTTTACGCATAACCAGCACGTACACAGAGGAAAACGAAGCATGTTAATTATCGACATGGATCTATCGATACCAATGACTGCGGGTTGACTGTCCGAGACATTTCATAATACATGATTACCACCGTAATCCATGCAAGTAATTGTCCTTAACAACCCCCGTATGAACGGGTGCTGAGTCCAAACTATAGTACTACGTCGTTAAGGCAGGTAGACAGCATTCCATGTGTAAACACAATCAACAAGCATTCATTTAGTCACGTAATACATGCATAACGGTTAGCGTTCAAATAATTGAGTAGTGTGATCGATTTTGTTTTGATATAAATAACGTATGTAACACCCAAAAGTGCCAAAAGCAAAAAGGGATTGAGTATACTCATAGCAATTGATTGATGGATTGAAGGGAGCGCTTGAGAGTAGGGTTAGCCTGAATAGTTCGATCGCATAACGATGAGTAACACGTAGAATAGGAACAAGTGTAAGTGGGTCGAACAGCCTGGTCGATCGAACAGCAGGTTCGATCGATCGGGTTGCTCTTTCGGCTAGACAATCCGTTTGGACAGTCTGTTCGGTCGGCCGGTAGGCTCGATCGGCTGGACTGTTCGAGTGGATTGTTTCTTCCTTTGAGTAAGATGTGTTTGTTTATGATGGTTTGAACTTTTGAAGTTTTCGTTGTGGTATTTGAGAACACTGAAGTGTTCTTACCTTTCAGGTCGATCGATCGAACGGTCTGTTCGATCGGCCGACTTAATCGATCGGTTAAGAACTTCAGTAGTAGTCCTCAGCAGGATGTCACTCGATCGAACAGCATGCTCGATCGAACAATATATTCGATCGAACAGCATGCCCGGTCGGGTGGCATTCCAACACTTCAAACGAATTGAAAATCGACTAAGTGTTGAAGCATAGTATCTCATGATCCGAGGAGTAATGTTATCCAACAGCTTGTTCGATCGAACATCACCTCGTTCAATACCATACTTCATGAAATTGTCAAAGTGTGGGGCCATATGCTAGCCGATCGGCTGGCCTGGTCGATCAGCTGGCATGTCCGATCGATTGGGCTGTTTGTTCGAACAGCCTAACCGTTCGGCCAGCATCCTGACCTGGTCGGCCTGTCCGTCTAACACTTGGCTGTTCTGATTATTTGACGTTATATCGAGGTAGTTTGACAACGAGCTGAACCATAACACTTTCGTTCTTACTTGTTTCCCCTGCTCGGACAGGAATCACCCAAATCCGGCCAGTGAACGGTTCGGAACGGCGGTTTAACGTTTAACCCGAAGTCGGTGAACCTCGTAGATAGAACCCGAATCTTGAACCACACAACCATTAGAATGATTAGTGAGTTGGCTCAAGCTCCGTTTCTACCGGTTTGAAAGCATTAAGCGTAAAAGAGTTGAAAGGAAGTTGGAAATCCTTCTTTCAATCCTTCACATCATGTAAATGTTTAGATCTTTGATAGATCTTAGCTTGATTATGTGGAAATCGGTTAGATCCGAGCTATTCATGGTGGATTGAAGCCAAAACATGATGTTCTTGAAGAACACCATGATGACATCATCCAAGAGTGCTTAGATCTTGGTGATTTCACGGTTAGAAATCAAGATTTGAAAGATAGAAAGATGTAGGAGCATGTTTTGATCAAGAAAGTACAAGATTTAGGATGAAAACTTACCAAAATCGGAAGAAATCTGAGAAAAGGTGAGGAGCACGAGCTGGTCGGTCAGAGAGTTTCCAAAAATGGAAAGAATGACAATGACAACCCTATTTATAGGGTCCAAAAGAGGAAAGGGCTGGCCGATCGGCCATGCATCCCCATCGGACAGCCTGTTCGATCGGACAGTCCGTCCGATCGGCTGGGCTGTTCGATCGGCTGACAGCCTGATCGATCAACAGCCTGGTTCGAGTGTTCGGTGCGACGATTTTCGATATTTCGATTTCGATTGAAGACGATACGAATACGATAGAGTTTCCTATCCAAATTACTTTTAATCCCAACTACTATATCTAACATACAATCATCTATATTTCACCCTATCCTTACGTTACCATTCGTCATAATTCGATTCCGATTGCATTCGAGTTGAGATTCGAGTTTCGATTTGAGTTTCGATTGATTTGACTGAATACCACACAAAACATAAAGTAAGCACGCACAGGTAACACATAAGGCACACACACAAGTAATATAACACCAAATTCGTATAGTTCGAGATTCAAGTTCGATTGATGATTCGACTAACTTGATTACTGATTGATTAACTTTATCGCATTGTTACTTCCTACTATTCACAGTCGTAAGTCGGTTCGCGTCGATTAAACATTCGATTACTTCGATTCCTTCTTGATTACAACACTTACTCCACATAATACAAATAAAACATAAAATAGACTAATTACAGTCAAAGAAGTCAAAATTGACTTGAACTTTGACTTTGACATTCGAAAACACGGGGTGTTACAGCCTCCCCTTGTTTAGGGAATTTCGTCCCAAAATTAGGCTCGAAGCTGCACAGCACCGTGAATTTCCAATTTGACGCTTCAGATCTTTATTTGAACAACTGCGGGTACTTGGCCTTCATGTCGCTTTCGAGTTCCCAAGTGAACTCCGCGCCTCGTTTGCCTTCCCATCGGTCTTTCACGATAGGGATGCGAGAGCGTCTGAGTTGCTTGGTTTGGTGATCCATGATTTCGACAGGCTTTTCCACGAGGTGTAGCGTTTCGTTGACCTGAAGATCGTCGAGAGGTACAATCAGATCATGGTCAGCTAGGCATTTTCGGAGGTTCGACACATGGAAAATCGGCTGGACGTTACTGAGTTCCTCCGGTAGTTCGAGTTTGTAGGCAACTTTTCCTATCCTTTCCATAATCTTAAAAGGTCCAACATACCGAGGCGCTAGTTTCCCTTTCTTGCCGAATCTGACCACACCCTTCCAAGGAGATACCTTTAGGAGTACGTAGTCGCCAACGTCAAATTCAAGGGGTTTGCGTCTTCTATCGGCGTAACTCTTCTGTCTATCACTGGCTTTCGACAAGTTGTCTCGAATCTGGAGGATTTTGTCAGTCGTTTCTTGTAGCAACTCGGGACTGGTTAATTGCGAGTGACCGATCTCGTGCCATACAATAGGCGAACAACATCTTCTTCCATATAAATCCTCGAATGGTGCCATTTGTATGCTGGCATGATAGCTGTTGTTGTACGAGAATTCGACTAACGGTAGGTATTTGTTCCAACTACCACCGAAGTCTATGACACACGCGCAGAGCATGTCCTTAAGAGTACGGATCGTTCTTTCAGTCTGTCCGTCGGTTTGAGGATGGAATGCGATACTTAGGTTAAGCGACGTACCAAGAGCTGCTTGAAACGTTTCCCACAACCGCGAAGTAAATCGAGCGTCACGGTCTGAAATAATGTCACGAGACGTACCATGATTACAAATGATCTCGTCGGTGTAGATTCGAGCTAGTCTTTCTACCTTATAGTCTTCCCGTATTGGCAAAAAGTGGGCTGATTTGGTCAGACGATCAACTATGACCCAAATGTTGTCGTGACCTGATGGCGTGAGCGGAAGTTTGGTTATGAAATCCATAGCTATACTCTCCCACTTCTATATGGGGATTGGAGGTTGTTCGAGTAAGCCAGAAGGTCGTTGATATTCAGCCTTAACTCTCGCACAAGTCAGGCAACTTCCAACATAGAGGGCGATATCCCGTTTCATACCCGGCCACCAGTACTTGTAACGAAGATCCTGGTACATTTTATCGGCACTGGGATGAATAGAGTATCGGGATTTGTGGGCTTCATTCATTATAATCTTTCGCAAATCGGTCCGCTTAGGGATCCAAATTCGGTCCAGATAATAGAAAATCCCATCTGCTTTGCTTACGAGTTGAGCTCCATCGTGATAGATTCTCCCCTTCTTCAAAGTGCGTTCGTTAAAACAAGCATGCTGGGCTCCGCGGATGAGAGCTTCGAGATTGTGCTGGGCTTGGGTATTGAGAATACTGAGCAAATAACTCCGTCTGCTGAGTGCGTCGGCTACAACGTTTGCCTTGCCTGGGTGATAACGAATCTCACAGTCGTAATCGCTAAGAAGTTCTACCCATCGGCGTTGATGCATGTTATGTTCTTTCTGATTAAAGATGTGTTGTAAACTCCTGTGATCGGTGAAGATCGTACACTTGGTACCATACAGGTAGTGTCGCCAAATCTTTAATGCAAAAACAACTGCGCCTAGCTCGAGATCATGGGTTGTATAATTCTTCTCGTGGATTTTGAGCTGACGAGATGCGTAAGCTATAACCTTGTCCCATTGCATGAGAACACAGCCAAGACCAAGGTTGGAAGCATCACAGTAGACAATGAAATCGTTGTTTCCGTCCGGCAACGTGAGAACAGGAGCATTGCAGAGCTTGCGCTTAAGGGTTTGAAAAGCAGACTCTTGTTCAGTTCCCCAAACAAAAGACCTGTCTTTATGGGTAAGAGCGGTAAGCGGCACAACGATCTTAGAGAATCCTTCGATAAATCGTCAATAATAGCCCGCTAGTCCAAGAAATGATCGGACTTCAGACGGGTTCTTAGGCGTAATCCAGCCTTTAACTGCTTCAATCTTCGCGGGATCGACATGAATACCCTGACTATTCACGATGTGACCCAGAAACTGAACCTCCTCCAACCAGAATTCGCACTTGGAGAACTTGGCATAGAGTTGGTTCCCCTGGAGTAACTCGAGAACCAAACGTAGATGTTGCGCGTGTTCGGCTTTCGACTTGGAATAAATCAAGACATCGTCGATGAACACGATGACGAAACGGTCAAGATAAGGTTTACACACGCGATTCATCAGATCCATAAAAACTGCGGGCGCGTTGGTTAGACCAAAAGGCATAACAACGAACTCATAGTGGCCGTATCGAGTGCGAAAGGCTGTTTTGGGTATATCCTCCTCTTGTATGCGCAACTGATGATAGCCTGAACGTAGATCGATTTTCGAGAAACACTTGTCACCTTGCAGCTGATCAAATAAGTCATCGATTCGAGGCAAAGGGTAACGGTTCTTGATGGTCAGCTTATTCAATTCCCGATAGTCGATGCACATCCTGAATGACCCATCCTTCTTTTTGACGAAAAGGACTGGTGCGCCCCACGGAGAGGTGCTCGGGCGAATGAAGCCTTTTTCAAGTAACTCCTGGAGTTGGTTTGAGAGTTCCCTCATTTCGGATGGCGCGAGTTGATAAGGGGCTTTGGCAATAAGGTTAGCTCCAGGAATAAGGTCAATACGAAAGTCGATATCACGACTTGGCGGAAGTCCAGGAAGATCGTCAGGGAACACCTGAGGAAATTCACGGACTACTGGAACGTCTTTGACTTCAACCTTCTTTTTCTTTTCCTTCTCCGCTACTACAATGTTGGCCAAGAAAGCGCTGTAGTCCTTGTGGAGATATTTGGTAGCTTGGACACATGACATGAGCTTGTGACCTTTCGAAGCTGTTTCACCGTACACACATAACAAATCACCATTCGCGAGCGAAAATCGAATCATCTTCTCGAAACACACAACTTCAGCATGGTTTTCGCGAAGAAAGTCCATGCCTACTATGACGTCGAAACTTCCGAGTTGCATCGGGATAAGATCGATAGGGAAGATGTGATTGTTGAGCTCGAGGGTACAATCACAAAGAACAGAGTTAACGGCGACGGTTCTTCCAGTAGCGACTTCGACTTCGAATGACGAGGGGAGATAAGAGTGCTTACGACTAAGGAGCTTCTCGAATTCAAATGACACAAAGCAGTTATCGGCTCCAGTATCAAACAAACATGATGCATACATACCATTCACAAGGAACGTACCATTAACCACGTTGTTGTCAGCCTGGGCTTGACGGGCGTTGATGTTAAAGGTTCTGGCACGGGCTACTTGTTGTTGCTGCTGAGGCTGCTGCTGTTGTTGCTGTTGCTGGGGTTCTTGTTTCACAACCCGATTCGGGCACATGTTTGCATAGTGGTTAGGGTCACCACATGCAAAGCAGACTCGAGCATTGATCGCGGATGCTTGAGCTGCAGGTTGGCCTTGAGGGGCTGGAAGTAGAGCTTGATGAGCGGCGGCTTGAACTGGGGCTTGACGGGGACCATAGCGACAGTTCGCAGTGAAATGCCCGAATAGGTTGCAGTAGGCGCAGAAACGACAGGCTATTCCCACCGGATGATGGTATGAGCATGTCGGGCAGAGCGGGTGGGGACCTGTGTAAGCGCGCTTAGCTGGCGGCGCATTGATCACTGGAGCTTGTCGGTGGTGAGGCTGCTGCTGAGCCTGTATGGCTTGCAGAGGGGCAGCAGTTGTTGTCACAGCACAGTTCTTGTTGCTGGAGCTGTTGTTGTTGTGCTTCTTCTTTCTTCTTGATGACTTGGAGGGTTGAGCAGTGGTGGTGTCGACGGTCGATGCGGTGGTGGCTTGGTGCAGAGACTTGGTATGCTTATCCCAAAAACCAGAGTTTACCCTCTTGTCATTGATCTCAGCGGCAAGCAGGTAGGTTTCTTCGATCGATGATGGCTTGGCAGCATGAACGAAATCGGCAACACAATTGGGTAGAGCTTGAATATACTTCTTGATGGCCACATCTGACGTCTTGACTTGATCGGGACATATGATACTCGGCTGCTTGAAGCGAGCAGTTAAAGCAGCGTTGTCTCCATCCTTCTGCTTGATGTTCCAAAACTCGTCCTCCAGCTTTTGGCGTTCATGGGGAGGGCAGAATTCGTCCATCATGATGGCCTTCAACTCCTCCCAAGTCAGCTCATAAGCTGCATTATTTCCGCGCTTGTTTCATTCGGCCGTCCACCAGTCTAGAGCTCGGGACTGGAAGACACCTGTAGCATTGAGGGTGCGGAGATTTTCAGGACAGCCGCTTTGGCGCAGAGTGACTTTAACTGAATCGAACCATTGAAACATGGCGGTAGGGCCATCTTCTCTGGTGAATTCTTTGGGTCCGCATGCTTTAAACTATTTGAAGCTGAAACCGGTCTTGTTGGTATCTTTAGGAGCATCGATTCGCGACTCCTCAAACGATTTGCTGGCGTTTTCAAAGACATCGCTCACAGCTTTTGTCACACTCTTGGCAATGATAGTAGCGAGACGCCTGTCTCTCTTCTCTTGGCGAGTAAGTGGGGTTCGGTGTCCAGATGACGACATGGTCTGCAACAGACATCGTCGTATGTCTCAGACACAACAAATCGAATCTCACCTCACACGTCTACTACTTACTAAAGCTTAGAAACACGTCGAAACACGCATCACATAAACACGTAGGTACATAACCACAGATTCACGTAATCACAGAAGCACATAGGCACGTAGAGCACAGAGACACATAAACACAGAAGCACATACACATTTAAACACAGAATCAGTCAGAATACAGGAACCTATTATTCAAAGCTCGTGTGTCGTTCGTATATAGCACATCGAGTAGTTTCGTATAATCGTATAGCATGTCGAGTATAGTATGGCGTATATCGTATCATAGCAATCATCCTAGTTCGCAACGACTTGTTAGCGTTTTGAGATAGAATAGCAATACGAGTCTTGTGTGTTGATCGAAGTGATAGCAAAAATCGAGCGAACATCAAAATTAAACACATAAACAGGCAAGCACACTTAACACACTTAAAATCGACGAATGATCAGAGTAGGCAGTTGCGGCCTCAAAATCGAAACACATAAAATCGAGAAAATGGATTGTCTGCGGCTACTAGACATTGACTACCCAAAGCGATTCGACTATTCACATTAGACTTGTAGTCACATTTCGACTTTCAGGTTCGTGCTTCTGCCTCGATTCTTGGGCATTCAACACGCATTCCTTAAGTCATACTCGTGAGTTCAGGTCGTTGGAGTCCATCGAGGCTTTGGTGAGATGAGTAAAAGCTGGAATAAGTTGCCAAGGTTCGGGTTTCACCCCTGGCTTAGCAATTTCTTCCTTGTTTTAGTAAAATTTAAGGAGATTATTCATCAAAATATGAATTTCACTCCTGATTTGGTATAATTCTCCTCGTCCGTTATCGAAAATAATGAGGAAATCACTGATAAATTGATAAAATCAGCGTTGATCAAACAATTTAGTCAAGAGTTTGCGGCTTTCACACCTAATCTCGACTAAATTGCTTGACTTTATTTGAAAATTCGTGTGCAGTGATAGCGAAGAATATCAGAATCTAGCACATAAGCTTGGTCTGTTGGTTCCTAACTATAGTCTTCGAGTGTTGAAGCATAGTATCTCATGATCCGAGGAGTAATGTTATCCAACAGCTTGTTCGATCGAACATCACCACGTTCAATACCATACTTCATGAAATTGTCAAAGTGTGGGGCCATATGCTAGTCGATCGGCTGGCCTGGTCGATCGGCTGGCATGTCCGATCGGTTAGGCTGTTTGTTCGAACAGCCTAACTGTTCGGCCAGCATCCTGACCTGGTCGGCCTGTCCGTCTAACACTTGGCTGTTCTGATTATTTGATGTTATATCGCGGTAGTATGACAACGAGCTGAACCATAACACTTTCGTTCTTACTTGTTTCCCCTGCTCGGACAGGAATCACCCAAATCCGGCCAGTGAACGGTTCGGAACGGCGGTTTAACGTTTAACCCGAAGTCGGTGAACCTCGTAGATAGAACCCGAATCTTGAACCACACAACCATTAGAATGATTAGTGAGTTGGCTCAAGCTCCGTTTCTACCGGTTTGAAAGCATTAAGCGTAAAAGAGTTGAAAGGAAGTTGGAAATCCTTCTTTCAATCCTTCACATCATGTAAATGTTTAGATATTTGATAGATCTTAGCTTGATTATGTGGAAATCGGTTAGATCCGAGCTATTCATGGTGGATTGAAGCCAAAACATGATCTTCTTGAAGAACACCATGATGACATCATCCAAGAGTGCTTAGATCTTGGTGATTTCACGGTTAGAAATCAAGATTTGAAAGATAGAAAGGTGTAGGAGCATGTTTTGATCAAGAAAGTACAAGATTTAGGATGAAAACTTACCAAAATCGGAAGAAATCTGAGAAAAGGTGAGGAGCACGAGCTGGTCGGTCAGAGAGTTTTCAAAAATGGAAAGAATGACAATGACAGCCCTATTTATTGGCTCCAAAAGAGGAAAGGGCTGGCCGATCGGCCAGGCATCCCGATCGGACAGCCTGTGCGATCGGACAGTCCGTCCGATCGGCTGGGCTGCTCGATCGGCTGACAGCCTGATCGATCAACAGCCTGGGCTGTTTCGAGTGTTCGGTGCAACGATTTTCGATATTTCGATTTCAATTGAAGACGATACGAATACGATAGAGTTTCCTATCCAAATTACTTTTAATCCCAACTACTATATCTAACATACAATCATCTATATTTCACCCTATCCTTACGTTACCATTCGTCATAATTCGATTCCGATTGCATTCGAGTTGAGATTCGAGTTTCGATTGATTTGACTGAATACCACACAAAACATAAAGTAAGCACGCACAGGTAACACATAAGGCACACACACAAGTAATATAACACCAAATTCGCATAGTTCGAGATTCGAGTTCGATTGATGATTCGACTAACTTGATTACTGATTGATTAACTTTATCGCATTGTTACTTCCTACTATTCACAGTCGTAAGTCGGTTCGCGTCGATTAAACATTCGATTACTTCGATTCCTTCTTGATTACAACACTTACTCCACATAATACAAATAAAACATAAAATAGACTAATTACAGTCAAAGAAGTCAAAATTGACTTGGACTTTGACTTTGACATTCGAAAACACGGGGTGTTACACATATTACTAACTAGGTTAATTATTCCTAGTTAATTTAATGGGTTCGGGAAGTCATAACCCATTTTACTTTAAGTCCCGTTAATTCGCGTCTTTTATCCATTTTATTTTCTTAAAAGCTCTCGTTCAGCTTTTATTTAATATTAGGATTATTTATTTAAATCCTAATATTTACCGGGTTACTTTTACCCCTAACGGTACTTTACCCGTCTTTTAGTACTAACGTAGTTTAATTACCAAATCTGTTTTCGAGGTGTTACATATAATCAGAATAATATGTTAATTATATATGATCTCACATTTTCATATGGGATTAATTGATATGTAGGTAACTGGAAAAGCCCTCATGTTGGATGATATGTTCAGTCCTTACACAATCAAGTTGAGTTATATATTTTATTGGTTTATCTATTTAAGTTAAATAAAAAAACTTAGTTTGTTGATAATTAATAAACAAATTTGCAGTTTCTTTCCATGAAGCTTGCTATTGTAATTCCCATGTTATATGATTTTGAATTGGATTCAAAATCCAAACATGAACCGGAAAGACATGAGACCAGTTCTTAAGCATATGTATGAAAATTTTGCACAAATAAAGTTTGTTGTTGCTAACCGTTTTTATGTTGTTTATGATGTTTTTGCTATTGTTATGCTATTTTTTAAAATTTAGAGCATGATGATATAAAAAAGTAAATCCTTCAACTAATATCAAAGAAAATTACATAAATTCAACAGGAGACTGGAGTAAATGGGCAAACATCTGATGTTAATGTCACCAAGGCCGAAGAAGCGTTGGAGCAGTTCCAAAAACGCGTGGCTGCCCTTGAAAGGGAGTTACCAGATCTGCAATACAAGGTATATAATAATAAATTCGTCGTCCTGTTGGGTTAACTAATAATCATTGGTCAACTTCAAGTCTATGAGGAACTAATGCATTTATGAATGGGTTTAACAAAACAGGATCTGTAATGAATGTGCAAGATTGTCTGAACTCATGCCACAAACGGCTAAAGAAAACAACAGATCATCTCCATTTCTTTCTACTTTGGAACGCTGAAGCGTGTTTGATGACACTTGAATTCAAGATTTCTTGAAAATGTTTATGTTGTATAGTTTTGTAAAATAGGCTTTGCCATTCATATGTAAAAACATTCAACTTTTACCTCATGAATATAAATTAATCTTGAAATTCTGTAATTTGGATTACTGAAACTTTGAAAGATTAGGAATTGTTGAAAGAGAGTTGATAGTTTTATGTTGTTTATGCTATTTTTGCCGCTGTTATGCAGTTTTTAAGCTCTTTGTGCTGCTGTTTCTAAGTTTGTAGTTTAAATCTTTAAGATCTGAGAATATTTTAAACAGTTTTCACGATTTATGTATTGCAGCATGCCTGAACGTAAACCAAGCAAAGATGAGCACAACGGTGATGAAAAGCCAAGGAAAAGTTGCTGCAAGGTATGTCAGTTGAAAGTTTATCTATGCATAGTTTCTAACATTAAAAAAAATCATTGTAGTTGATCACCAGATCAGAATCGTAATTTTGAATTGTTTTATGTGAATTTTTTTTTTGTACAATTAGGTTGAGAACTTGATGTTGATTGTATGTATATATCACTATGATTTTGATTTTGTTATGCAGAATCGGATAGTAAAAACTGCAATTATGCAAAAACAAGTTAGTGATCTAGAAGAGGAATTGAAGAACACGAAAGCGAGATTAGATAAAACAGAAACCGAGCAGTTACAGAGGTTAAAAAAGTTAAAGAGTTGGCTAATGCAGGATTATCGCCTCAAAAAGCAGAACAAATGTTTTTAGAGCTCAAGAGTTTACAAGAGTTTCTATCAAATTCAAAAAAAGAGATCAAATCAAGAGATGAAGAGATCAATGAATTGAGCAAGCGGCTTGAATCCGCAACGGTGTTCGAGACAAAGTTAGCTGACAGGGATGCTTCTTTAGAGCAATTCAAGAACTCGAAAATGAACCGGAGAAAATGAAGAAATCGGAATCACATATGCTGGAATCATTGATGCTGCAAACCCGACAATTCGAGCAAACTAAAATAGACTTAGAAGAATCAAAGCTTGATGTCGTGACCCTGCAAGAAAAGCTCAATATCCTTCAAAACGGTGGTAAAAACGGGTTCAACCAAACGAGTAATCTGGATTCATCTTCGAATGCTAAAATCCTGAGAGACGAAATAGCGATGCTGAGAGAAAAAAAAGTGAAACTAGCAATAGAAGCTGAGGAGACAAGCAAGAAAGCTATAGATGATTTAGCATTGGCTTTAAGCAAAGTAGCGATGGAATCCAGTACAGCGAACGAACGGCTAAGATTATCAGAATAACAAGTAGCCCATTTGAAAAAGGAAATCGAAGGGTTACGTGAAGAACTTGAGTTACAAATGGAGACATCTGAAAGATTAAGAGTGGAGTCTGAAGAACAGGTTCTTGCATGGACCGTGAAAGAAATGGTATTCAGAAGTTATATAAAGAAAGCCGACGAAGACAACGCGTCACTCAAACAAGAAAACCATAAACTTAATGAAACTTTAGTTGCAGCAGAGAACACCACGAGAATCGCAAGAGAAGAAGGTTTGAAGCGAAGGGATATCATCAAAGATGATGCTGATATGCTCCGATACAGGTATCACAAAAATAACAGTGGTGTTTTATAAGCCAAACAAGGTACACCTTTTTGAACATATGGTACTACATCACAGTGGTAATAATGAATGCGATCAATCAGGTTAGGTTAGTTGGAGTTCTGTCCTCTAAAACTCAAAGTGTAAAGGGGGGAAGGTCTGTTTAGAAAAGTTAGAAAACTTTAAATGAGGTGAAAAAAATTAATTAAATAAATATTTAGGGTTGAGAGTTTAAAAGCTTATAATAGTGGCAAAGGTCTGTTTATGTTTTGAAACCTCTGTTGATTTTGGTCAACAGATGGATGAAAACAGATGTTTGAAACCACTCTTGGTTTAAAACAGAGTTTTGTGGAGAAAACAGTGGTTCAAACCACTGTTGGGTTAAAACAGTGGTTTAAAACCACTGTTGGGTTAAAACAGAGTTTTGTGGAGAAAACAATGGTTCAAACCACTGTTGGGTTAAAACAGTGGTTCGAACCTCTATTGATTTTGGTCAACAGATGGATGAAAACAGATGTTTGAAACCATCGTTGGGTTAAAACAGAGTTTTGTGGATAAAACAGTGGTTCAAACCACTGTTGGGTTAAAACGGTGGTTTAAAACTACTGTTGGGTTAAAACAGTGTTTTGTGGAGAAAGAACATGTTTGAAACCACTGTTGGCTTAAAATGGTAGTTTGACTTTGGTCAAACAGACTTTTGGACCACTAAAAGAGTGGTTTACTCTTTTAAACAGAGTTTTTCTTTTTTCTTATTTTTGAACAATCCTTGTAATAATTTTAAACAACATTTTGGAATCTTTAAAAACAACATATTAATGGTTTTATTGATTAGACTGGAATGCAGCACATGGATGGGTCAAAGATTAATAAATACACCGATATGCTAAAGAAGAAGGTGGCGGCGCAAGGTGCTGAGTTTGTGTCGTATGATCCGGTTGAAGGATAATGGAAATTTGGAGTCCATCACTTCTTAAGTGAATACAGTTTGTTTCTTTAGTGGGCTACTGATATAGGATTTATTTGATTTCTACCATGAAGTTGTGTGTAATGTGTTTTACAGTCTAAATATATGATTTGTAATTATTAACAGTTGCTTGAATGCAAATGTTATTTCATTCACAAAGGTTAATAAATCGTATATTTTCGTATTTTTTATACTCTAAACTTCAAGTATTTACCAATCGACTTGTCTATTTATAACAATAACCACATTCACCATTTATATGTGGTATGATGGTTTTCTAAGAAACGACCCGTGTTTGCACACGGGTCTTACCGCTAGTACATATAATAAAAGAAACCACTTTAAGGACACTTGTCATCATATTAGGCCATGTCTTATGGATGATTATAATTTTAGTTTAATCTCTTTTAATTAATTATAGATAATACTCCTACTAAATATTATTTAGTTTAATTATTACCTTTATATTTATCTATTTACTTCAAATTCAAACTTAGTTATCTAATTTGATATTAGAGTAAATTATGATTTTGGCCCCTATGGTTATATCACTTTTACCCTTTTAGCACAAAAAGGAATTTTTTAACATCTGAGCTCTCAACGTTTTTTTTTTCTAACCCTTTTGGACTCCAACGTCTTTTTTTCTAACCCTTTTGGTAGGGGCCAAAAGGGTTAGAAAAAATGACGTTGTGGGCTCAAATGTTAAAAGATTCGTTTTTTGGCTAAAAGGATAAAAGTGATATCACCACATCGTAATTTACTCTTGATATTAACTATATATTTGAACATTTTGTTTAGTTTGGTATCAAATAGATTTCACGAAACTTAAAATAAAATTAACTAATATTATTTATCATTTCTACATTTACAAGTTTTAAATAAATGATTAAATTTATTGAGACTTCGTTACATTTACAAGTTTTAGATAAAGAGTTAAATTTATTAAGACTTCGTTAACAAATTTTACTACAATATAATAATCTATTTATATCAATAGAAAGGGTAAATTACTTTTCAAGTCCCTGTGTTTTATTGGTTTTAACCACTTGAGTCCAAAAGCAAAAAGTTTAACGACCTGAGTCCCCATAAGCATTTTCCTTAACCATTTGAGTCCAAATTTTTAACACTGTTAGAATTATTCTGTTAACTTTTGTTAAATGACCAAATTACCCTTATACTTAAAAAAACCATTTTATTATTATTAAAACTACTATTAAATATATAAACAAAACAACTACCACCGTCTTCATATTCACATCTCTCTCTAACTAATCACTTTCTCTCTCTCTCTCTCTCTCTCATATTCTCTCTCAACAAAACAACCACCACCATCACCACTCCATCATAACCACCACCGTCATCGCCGTACCAACACCGCAGCACCACCATCTCTACCTCCACCTCCACCAACACCGCAGCACCACCACCATTGTAGCCCCACCACCACCATTGTAGCCCCTCCACCACCGCTGCACCACATCGGAAAATGCTAACGATGAATGAAAGCCAAATCAGAGACGATTAAAGCTCACCTGTGACTACTACCTTACACCGTTGTTATCAGCCACCATTTACCTGCACTATTTCTGGTCATCGATCTTTATTTCTCCATCTTTGTTGGAGACTAGAGACCATTTTCTGGTAAGCTCTACTTCAAGATCTCATTTTCTCCGACTCCGATTTCAAAGCCTAGAATATTGTTTGTCGTCTACCATTGGAAGCTATCAAAAACCCCAGATCCATCGATCCCACCTTCAATAATGATGATGAAGGCAAGAATGAATTAAGCTCGTTGTTCATTTTATTTTATTTTTAGTATTTTGGTGGTGAATCCTACTTTCGGTTCAACCATCGATCTCACAGTCATGATTTGAAAAAATTAAGCTATCAAAAACCCAGACCCATGGATCTCACAGTCACGATTTGAAGAAATTTATAACCTTTTTTTGTTTATTTTACATTGATTAATCATGGGTACATCTGAATTTCAGCTATTTTACATTGGAAGTTAGGCGGCACTGGTGGTGGGGGTGAGACAGTGGTGGTGGGTGTTTGGATGTGGCGGTAGTGCGATGGTGGTGGCAGTGGTGGGGATGATGGCGGGGCAGTGGTGGGGATGGTGGTGTGCGGTGGTGTTTAGAGAGAGAAGACACTTGTACTGATGTGCATAGAGAAACTTGTACTTTGTTTGTAAATGACCAAATTACCCTCATAGTTAACAAAATTGGTGGATGGAGTTAGAAATTTGGACTCAAATGGTTAAAGAAAATGCTTATGGGGACTCATGTCGTTAAACTTTTTGCTTTTGGACTCAAGTGGTTAAAACCCATAAAACAGAGGGACTCAAACTTATCTTATATTAATTAAATAAATAAATGAATAATGAGCTAATATTAAATTCCATCCTTTTTTTTGAACGGCCAACAAACTCAATCCCGAGTACTCTCGGGGCACCCACTGGACAAACGGAGTACTCCGAGAGTAACCCGAGTCCACCACCAATTCCGGGGAAAACCCGGTAACCCACCCGCCCGTATGCACGACGGTGAAATTACCGGTAAAACCCGTTTGGCTCAATGATCCAACCCAGGTTTCCTTGGGTCTCCTATTATTGCCCACCATTGCCTCACTCTGCACCAAGTGGGAGTTGAACCTGCATCTCTCAAGAGAAATGCAAGCCCTCCACCACTTGATCTAGAGATCATTGGCTATTAACGAAAACCAAACTACTTTAAATTTCATCCTACTTTAAATTTTGAATACCATTCTTCTATTTCTTTAATAAAATATTATTCTAAAATTTAAATTGTTAATTTAAGATATTTTTAAATAAAACAAATTATTTATCACAAAAACCAAACTTTGTATTAATATATGAAATATTTTTATTTTCATTACTAAAAAAGTTATTATATCAATTTTATTACATAATTTATAAATCAATTTGTCGGAATTGGTACCAACATTTTATCATTTAAATAGATGTTGATTTGCTTTTTGAATAACATATCTTCTTTTCAAGAACCATCTTCACAATCACTATATTCATCGCGTATCAAGTATTATCCATTAGTATATTGAAAGATATGACTTTTTTATTATTGGTATTATAAAATTAGATTTATTAAACCCGTGCAATACACGTGGTTTTTATAGATATACCATTTTTATTATTTACTAAACAAAATTACATTTATTCGACCCGTGTAATAGATAAGGTTTTTTAAGATATAACTTTTTTATTATTTGATATATAAAATTAGATTTATTCAATTCGTACAATACACAGGGTTTTTTTTAAGGATGCATATTTTTTATTATTTAGTAAAGGAAACTACATTTATTCAACCCGTGTAATACACATATTTTTAAAGATGTAACTTTTTTATTATTTGGTATATAAAATTACATTTATTCAACCCGTGTAATAAATGAGGTTTCTTAAAGATGTATTATTTTATAATATTATATAATGTCTTTATTTAGCATGATGATAATGTCTTTAGTTGCGTAATATGATTGAAATTAAAAAGTTGGACCATTTTTAAGACGAAAAATATTGATATTAACATAAGTTTAAAATTGGAAGAAAATATTGAACACATATATTACACGACTTAAGTAAATATAATGTTATATACTTAATAGCAAAAAAAATGTCTTTTGAAAACCATGTAGTGTTCGCTTTAAAGATAATTTGGTACTTTATTTAGATAATCCGCTTGTAATTTTAGTCTTCTAAGTTATATACTATAAGTACTTGTACATGTGATTTGATACTTTATTAGTAATTATTGTTTATATCCAAATAATATATTTTATCTTAACAAATATATATGGTTAGGGTAAAATGAAAATTTCTACAAGTTGTGAGAACTTAGAGAACTCGGCCTTATAAAAGGTTTTTTGATTTTTTTACAGGGGGTGTGAATTAGCGGTTAGAGACTCAGAGCGTTAAACTTTTTGATTTTGGATTCAAGTGGTTAAAACCACTAAAACATAGGGACTCAAAAAGTAATTTACTATTAATTAAATTTGAAATTATACGTTTGATCTCTAACTATATTAAATAATATTATACTTATTATATTATTTGATACATTTATATTTGTTATAGATAATTATTAATTAAATTTGAATTTATACGTTTATCTCTAACTATATTAATTAATATTATATTATATTTTGTGTATAAAAAGTAATATGTAATACTATTATTAAAAGGGAGAAGGCACCAGAGAGTGACACGTGTACAAAAAGATTTTCGTTTATTAGTATAGGAAGATATTTTCTATACAATGATTATATTCGTATCTTGTCTCATGATCCACATATCTAAAAATAGTATTTATATCAAAGTATTTATTATATCATTAATATACATAGTAGAATTTAATTACAATTCATTTACCATAACCTCATAACTTATAATTATTTTTAAAAATACTTACAATTTTATGATAATTATTTTTTTTTATTTTTTAGTGTTACTTCTTTTTAATACATATAATAAAATGAATTGTAGTATCTCAAAAGAAAACTGAAAACTTAGAAAATTATTTTGAATAGGGAAAATATAAGTGTTCTTTTGTTTTACTACTATTTTATCTAAATAAGTTATTTCATTAATAAGGATTATATACAAGTTTATAATTTACATTTTTTCGTCATTTAACCCGTGTAATACATGAGGTTGTAAGCTAATATTAAATAAAGGGGGTGTTTGGCCTAGCTTTTTTATCTAAGCTTATAGCTTTTTAGCTTATTTTTACAAAATAAACACTAATGGGTTGTTTGGTTTAGGTTTTTAAGCTTATGCTTATTAGCTTATATAAGCTAATTCCAAGAAGCTTATGGGAACATGATTTTTTAGCTTATTTGAATAAGCTTATTTGAAGAAGATGGTTTTTTACTCATTACACACAATGATATTATACCCTTCCCATAATACAAAATAACTTAACAAACAACTAAAGATGAATTATTAATTATCAACTTGTAGAATGTAAGCTAATCCAAACATTTAAAAATAGCTTATCAAATGAAAGAAAATAAGCATAATCTACTTTAAAATATAAGCATAAGCCAAAAAAATAAAAGCTAGGCCAAACACCCCCAAAGTAACATGTTGACTCTTATCCAGTCTGTTATATGATATTTTTTTAACAAATAATTAGAAATTTTTGCAAATGACATTATAGTCTAGTGGTATCTTGAGCGTGTAATACAATTCACGGATCATTAGGTCCTTAGTTTGATTTTCACAAACAAAAGAGAATTGTGATCCAAATTTGCAGTTAAAAAAATTAGATTTTTTTAAAGAAGTAACATTTTTATAAATAAATATTAATGAAAAGCGCAGACAAAAACTCATGATTAGCGGAGTGACAGGCTACACACCCTATGAGTAACTAAAAGACACCAAGTGGCACAAAAGAGCACCACTGTAATTAAAATAAATGCAAAGCATTTAGATCGCCCAACGGAACCACCCAATTGGATGTATATCTAGAAACTACACTATTTCCACGTGTCACTCTGCAAACCATAAGCACTCACTAAATATCTCACGTGGGCCCCACACCACGTTTTAAAAATATCTATACCTTTGACGTAATTAATGGTGTACGCTAATTTATATGCATTTCTAATTTCCATTTTTTTTTTGATATTCATGTTTTAAAACTTTATATGGATTATCTGTTTCCTAAGGTGGTGTTAGATTTTTTGGCAAAAGCTCTCCTGTGCATTTATGTCTGCGTCGTGCAGACGCGCGCATAACTTTGGATCCTGCAGTTTGTTTGTTTTCTTGAAGAACTTCTCACTAAAAACATCTTCCCCACCTCTTCCCCACGGAGACATCAACCCAAGTCTTCAAACCTCTTCTCCCTCCCTCTAGCCGACACCACCTCCTCTGCCATCACCTCCACCTCCGACACCACCTCCTCCGCCGCCCACCTCCACTCCGCCACCACCCCCACCTCCGACACCCATCTCCTCTGACACACCACCTCCTCCGACACCACCTCCTCCGCCGCCCACCTCCACTCCGCCACCACCCCCACCTCCGATACCCATCTCCTCTGACACACCACCTCCTCCGACACCCATCTCCTCCACCTCCACCCCCACTCTGAACTGACCTGAACCATCTCCCTCCACCTCCGTCGCCGCAGTCGTCGAGTGTCGCCACAAAGGAGTGGTGGTCGGCTCTGTTTCTCTCTCCTACGTCTTTCTCTCTCTCTCTTCGACGTCTCCCTCTCTCTGTCGATCTCTGTCTCTCTCTGACGTCTCCCTCTCTCTGTCGATCTCTCTCTCTGACATATCCGGTGGGCTGATTTTGAGAGAGAGCAGATGTGGGTTCTTAGAGTGGGGGCTAGGGTTTGCGGTGGTGCTTGGCTTCGTGGCAGGTGTTGACGGTGGTTGTTGGTTGTGGTGGTGGCAGGTGGACGGTGGAGGAGGTGGTGGCAGATGGTTGTGGTGGTGGTGGTAGATGAAGGCAGAGAGAGAGGTGTTTTGTTGTGTGTGTGTTGTGAGAAGAGAACAAGAGTTTTTGTAGAAGTAAAAAAAGCAAACAGTTTTCTCCTTGCAAACTGCAGACCTTTGGTCCACCTCTTCACCGGCAGATGTTTGCAGATGTGGTCCGCAAACTGCAAACCTTTTACCTCTTCAAAAACATTACTGATACTATATTCAGATTACCTATAGTTAATAATTTCGTTTTAAACTATATTTAGTCAACACAAGAAAACATAAACATAATGAATACTCTTATAGAGTAAACTGATATTTTTAAAAGAGAATTGTAGACTAATGATATTAAGGTGTATGAAACGTATCACTCTCAATGAGGTTGTAGTCAAGTCTCAAAGTGAACAATGGTTTAGATTTAAAAGTAAAATTAAATGATAGTTAGATCCTTGAACTGAGTGGGGTTTTCTTCACTGCACTGTCGTGTCTTCGGGCGAGTGTTCACGGGCTTCGGCCCTAGGTGAGGGTTTTCCCCAGTTCGGAAACGACTGTATCCCAATATGGTGAATTTCGCCAGTAGCACATTTGAAAGATTAGTTGGCCATTCAAAAATAAATGATGTATTAATTAAATGGTTATAAAAATATCTAATATTTTTTTTGAGCGGCCAACAAACTCAATCCCGAGCACTCTCGGGGCACCCACTGGACAAACGGAGTACTCCGAGAGTAACCCGAGTCCACCACCAATTCCGGGTAAAACCCGGTAACCCACCCGCCCGTAGGCACAGCAGTGAAATTACCGGTAAAACCGGTTTGGCTCAAGGATCCAACCCAGGTTTCTCTGGGTCTCCTATCATTGCCCACCAGTGCCTCATTCTGCACCAAGTGGGAGTCGAACCTGCATCTCTCAAGAGAAATGCAAGCCCTCCACCACTTGATCTAGAGATCATTGGCAAAAAAAAAAAAATATCTAATATTACATAATATTGTCAAAACTTAGAAATCAAATTTGACAACCTCAAATTTTAAATTAAATGACCCGGTAAACGCTTAATTTATAATATCTATGTGTTATTATAATTAGATTAATAATTCTAAGGAAAAATCATTACCAACCCAAACCGGTGTGAATGTGAGTGAACTTGGGTTAGGAAGCCGGGAAAACACATGTGGTGGTTTTCATAACGTTGGTTGTACATATTTAATGGACCCCAAAACTCTACAAGAATAAAAAAATTATGCTTGTTTCTAATCCAATTGCTTAAAATATGAGTTCACAAATTCTTGAATCAACTCTATATGATAATTAGTTTACTAAATTGTTAATTTAGCTAATTTATGATAAACTTAAGAAAATTTCATATTTTGATTTTATGTAAATATACAACCTTCATATTGTCAAAGCTTAGAAAATCAAACTTGACAACCTTGAATTAAAATTATACAACTAGATAAACATTTAATTAATGAAATCCAATTCACATGCTTTTCCGATTAAAATTACAGGAGAAAACAATTAAAAGTCTAAATTAGCGTTACATACGAGTAAACTTGAAGTAAGAAAGTCAGAAAAACGCCTACAACTATTTTACAAATGTTGGCCTAGTTACATCACTTCCGTCCATAACTCCCTATAAGAACTAGTTTCCTAAAATGTAAACATAGCTGACTTGTAATAACTAATAAACTTATTGAAGATTTTTTTTTTTTTTACATAAATATGAAACCATTTTATAAGGCTAATATAAGTCTTATATACCATTTTCACCTTTTAAATTCCACATATATATCCGGTACACAATTCTCCATCCACTAAAAACCATTAACAACAAAGAATTCAGATATTAAATTAAAAAAATAGTTAAAAGAAGACAAGCAGAGATATTTTATTCGGATTTGTTTGAAAATATCTAAAATATCAGTGGTTTAGATTTGCTGGCAGCATTAAAAAAGCGATTAACAGCAAGTGGAGGAGACGTATGCAAGATGGGAGGCCAATAGGCTCTTGCTTTTTCCTGTCGACGTGGCATTTTGGGCCATTCAACGACACGATAGATATTTTTTTAGATTTTTTATTCATTCAGATATTTTGATTCTTCTCATGTTTACAAAATTTAGGATAACTTTAGTTTTCCCCCTTTCAAACACACACAAACAAAACAACCAACCCCTCTCCCTCTCTCTCTCTCTCTCTCTCTCTCTCTCCGCCAGTGATATTATTGTTATGGGTAGCGGCGGCGCCGGAGGAACTCCTGACATGCCGGAACTCATGTTGAGAAGTGAAGACAAGATCATTGACGGCGGCGGCGGTGGTGATTTGCCGACTGCCGCCACCACTAATAACTTTGTGAGGTGGGAAAAGTTTTTGCCCAAGATGGTTCTCAGGGTTTTGTTGGTTGAAGCTGATGATTCAACTCGACAGATTATTACTGCTCTGCTCAGAAAATGTAGTTATAAAGGTGAGTCTTTTTACCTGATATCTTTTTAATTTTTTATATATTTTTTGTGAATTTTGGTTTGTTTTGAGAAATTATTGGTGGGTTTTTGGAATTAAGGGTTCTTGACGAATCTTGATCCTCAAGTTTTGATTTTTAATATGATTTGGTAAGGTTTTAGGGGAAATCAGTGATCAGAGTTTGAATTTGGATTGATTTTTTGGTGGGTTTTTGGAATTAAGGTTTTTTTTTTTTTTTTGGCAAATCTTGATCCTCAAGTTTTGAATTTTAATATGATTTGGTAGGGTTTTAGGGGGAATTAGTGATCAGAGTTGTGAAGTTGGATTGATTATTTGTGGGTTTTTGGTAAATCTTGATCCCAAAGTTTTGATTTTTAATGTGATTTGCAAGGGTTTAAGGAAAGTTAGTGGTTAGAATTTGAATTTGGGCTAATTATTGTTTTGTTACAAGCAGTTGCTGCTGTTTCTGATGGTTTGAAGGCATGGGAAGTGCTGAAAGGAAGATCGCATAGTATCGATCTTATACTGACTGAAGTCGAGCTGCCTTCGATCTCCGGGTTTGCTCTTCTCACCTTGATTATGGAGCATCAAGTCTGCAAGAACATTCCCGTCATAAGTACGATTTCCGTGAACATTTGACTCTTTTAATGTTGTGATCGAATCTAGTTTTAGGTTGTAAGTTGTAACATCTCATATTGGTTCTGCAGTGATGTCTGCACATGAGTCGGTTAGCACGGTTTATAAGTGTATGTTGAGAGGTGCTTCTGACTTTCTGGTCAAACCTGTTAGGAAGAACGAATTGAAGAACTTGTGGCAACATGTTTGGAGGCGACAATCTGTAAGAAGTCTAATGAATCATTGAATCTGAATCGATAATGTTACGATCTGATCTTGGTTTATTTTGACTTTTGATTCAGTCAACCACTGGGCCTAACCGGAACCAAGAAGAGAGCGATGCACAACAGAAAGTTGAAGCCACCGCTGAAAACAATGCGACTAGCAACCGTTCGAGCGGTTACATGGCTTGCATCAAAAGAAACAGGGAATGCATTGAAAAAGGAAGTGATGCACAGGTAAAACTGTTTTCTTGTTTGGTCAACTGTAATAGAACATAAATCGGGATATGGTTTGACTTTTATGGCTGATCTGCAGAGTTCTTGCACAAAACCAGACATGGAACCTGATGAGCCACCCATGGAACAACCGGTGGACCACACTGACTCTGAACAGGCTAACCAGTTGGGGACTGGACCCACTGAGCCAGAGGGGGATACGACTAAAGCCGACACAACTGGTCAAGAAAAGAACATGGCTATAGATGTGAGATGGGAACATGTGAATGTCGCTACTGGTAATAATAACTCTAGGGAAGCGATCGATTTGATTGGATCGTTTGACAGTTACCCTAAACCGAGTTACAAAAGCTCGTTAAATTTTGGTGAAAATAAGGTTGATCATCCTTCACCGATGTTAGATCTTTCACTACGAAGATCTCATCCAAGTAGCTCCGTGAATCAGTTCAGTGATGACCGGCACAGGTTGAAGCAGTCTGATCTATCGGCATTCTCACGGTGAGTCACCTGTCGATATGGGTTCGGGTCAGGATGTATTGACCCACATACATTTTTTTGTCAATTTTAATTTTTTTTTTTATAAATAATGAATGCGAGTAAAGTACACGGATAGTCCTGTGGTTTACCAAAATTTCAGATTTGGTCCCTAGCTTTTCAAAAGTACTATGGTTTGCACTTTGTAACGCCTTTAGTCCCCAGCCAACAAATCTAAAGGTTTTAGCATGTCCAAGTTAGGGACTAAATGCGTTACAAAGTGCAAACCACAGGGGCCATCCATGTACTTTTGGAAAAAGCTAGGGACTAAATGCGATACAAAGCACAAACCACACGGATCATATGTGTACTTTTGCAAAGCTAGGGACCAAATCCAAAATTTTGGTAAACCATAGGGACCATCCGTGTAATTTTTTTATTTGACCCATTTATAACTAAGCGGGCCGAATATGTCACGGTTTTAATTGATTTGAATATCGGATATGCAGGTATATCAGTAGGGGGCAACCGCCGCCAACATCAGGATCTGCTAGCATTTCCAATCAACAAAAAGACTACGAAACCAATTCCGATAAACTGCTATCCAAGAACCCGGTGGAGTATATTTCCGACACCCATAGTGCACCAGTCGGAAGTTCTCAAGTCAACATAATCAGTCCACAAAAGCAGACCGAAAGTCTAAGTCCAAATCAAAATCAATTCCCATCACCAAAGGAAAGAGTGTTTCACGCTCCAGTTGCAGTAAGAGGTTCAAGATTCGAGAACCCATATGGTTCGGTATTACCTCCGTTTTGCGTGCAACCGGGCTTGTCCCAGATGCAGAGCCCGTCTTCTTCAGGCCATCATGAACCAATGTTTCAAACAAACGCGTATTACATTCCTAATCAAGAAACAAGAAACGAGTCTCCTCCAGAGCTGCATAACGCAACAGAAGCCCTTGAAGATCATAGCGCAAACAGCAGTTTTTGTAACAGTGCGACGCTTACGCGTATCAACAGTATAGGCAGCGGAAGCAATGGAAATAACACGAATCGATCGATACAGAGAGAAGCTGCCTTGAATAAGTTCAGAATGAAAAAGAAAGACAGATGCTTTAATAAGAAGGTACACATATACATAATTACGCATGTATACATTTATATTGTTACTGATTGATAGATTCGGGTCAACTTAATCTGGTCAATGTCTGATTAGAACAATGTTTCCTGCAGGTGCGATATGAAAGCCGAAAGAAGCTAGCAGAGCAGAGACCTCGGGTGAAAGGACGGTTTGTTCAACAGACAGGCAATCCATCGGCTTCAGCTTCACTTTCACCGATGGAAATCGATACATAAATAGCTTGATGGCGATTTCGGTTTGTTATATATATGGTTTTAAAAGATCTAGCAAGCACACGGTTAAGAATCTAACAACCTTTCACGCATGATTCTGAGTTTTGGATTGTAAATTTGGAATTATAGAAGTAGTTTTTGATCTTGTTCTGACTATAAAACAAGATAGAATGTCTGCTCAGTGACCATTTAATGTTCTTTGAATAGATTTAGGAGGTTTAAACTCTGTTGTGATTATAGAGAGTATATTGTATTGAGAGGATATTGATGTATAGTGTGTATCTTCAAATGAAATATCTTTGTACATGATGATATGTTGGATGATATTGGACAAACCAACAATGTCCACCATACATCAGAGAGAGAAAAAGATATTTTGTGTTTGGTGTTTTAATGGAGGGGAATAGGTGATGGTGAGTCCTTTGGATTTTGCAAGTTGGGTCTGTTTGTGGTGTGTGTGATCAATAGTGTCTGTGTTTGGATTTAGTGTTTTGTGTTGGGAGTTTTTTAAATAGGTGATGGTGATGAGTCCCTTTGGATTCAGCAAGTTGGGTGATTTTGATATCTTGGGGGGGGGGGGGGGGTGGGGGGTGGGTGGGTTCTATGGTAGCGGTTATTGTGGTGGTGTGTTGGTGAGGGCTGAGTGGTGTTGTCAATCCCCGAGAATAATAAAAAATTTTTGGGTCTCATGCGAGATAAAAAAGTTGGGGCCCCTTTCTATAATATAAAGTTATCACTTTATTCAGAGCCGTCCCCTAAAATAATTAAATCTTGAAGATTCTTTTGATACTTTGATGATCAGACGATGAAACATTGAACTGTCGTCTTGTTTTTAGCGTACAAGATGATCATTGATTCACGCAAATTTAATTTCTTTTCTTTTTTTGAGCGTACAGGCCCCACACACAAGGGTTAACTATCGATCAGACTTTGAGCCTTTTCTTCGGTGCTTGGGCCTTAATCTCCAGCATTTGGGCCTTTTATGTATAAGTAACATAATAAACCTATAAAATCTACCGGCCCCTAATATTTTTGGGCCTTGGGTGCCTACCCAGCTTGGCTGGCCCAAGAGCCGGGTCTGGTTGCCAACAATCACTTGGTTGGTAATTGGTTTATACAAATCAGGAGTAATAGTAAGGTTTGTTGTCATGTGACCCGTACATCACAGGTTCAAGATATGAAAACAACCTTTTGCAAAAACAACTCAGAAGATGTATTATTATCACTAAAAAAACACCGTAAATTACATTTGATGTCTTATTATTATTATTATTATTATTATTATTATTATTATTATTATTATTATTATTATTATCTAAATGGAAGTCTATTTGCAAAATTCCATAACCCATGTATTGAGAGCACACACAACCTTGTTGAAACCTTTGAAACCCGCCTCTTTAGCTAAAGCCTCAAATTCTTTCTCAGTTCTCTCTTTGCCACCCAGGCTGTGAGCCAACATAATCACGTCGACGAGTATTACATTTTGGGTAGTTGGAGTCGAGCCGAGTTCTTCGGGAAGAATGCATTCAGCCACAATCACTTTCCCATTTTCCGGAATTGATTTGTAGCAATTCTTGAGAACTTGTAGGCAATGTGCATCACTCCAGTCATGAAGTATACACTATATAATAAAACATTAAAACTTTATAAGAAACCTAATCAAAGTTGGTTATCTTTTTAAATCATAACTAGAATTACAAAAAAAATCACCTTCATAAATATAGCATCTCCTTTCGGTACATTTTCAAACATATCTCCTCCAACATGCTCAATACCTACAATAACTTATATTAGTTCAACTTATTTCCTATTTGATTCTTGAACCAATAGTTAAACCATTTCATATCTACATACCTTGATAAGTTGTGGCATCTTCAATAACATGTGGCAAATCAAAGTTTATACCCTTGAGTGAAGTATGTTTAGAGATGATCATGTTAAGGCTTGCACCAGTGCCACCACCAACATCAACTAGGGTTTTCAGACCACTAAAACCATCATACAAATCTACAATCTTTTTCATGGTCATGGTGGAACAATTAAACATTGCACTGTTGAAAACCTTATTAAATCTTTGATCTTTGCCAAGGTATTCGAATGACGGCATACCATAAGCTTTGTTGAAAGCGATTCCACCATCCAAAACCGCGTCTTTTAGATAGTACCTAACATCATTATCAATAATGAATCAAACTTAGTTGTAGCGTACAACTTTGAAACGAGTTATGTGATATTAAATAATATGTTGTTTGAAGAAACAATTTATATGTAGTCGATTGTTTTGAGTTAATTAAAATGAGCAATTTCGGATTTTGTTTAAATACTAGTGAAATTATCCGCACGTTATTGCGGGAATGCGATAAATATCTATTCATTTTTGTTATGATAATGATACTCGCTATAGAAATCATAAGAAAAAAAAACCCAAAATATAGTTTATATGTGGAAGCGTAAGTAAAATTAGATTACCACATTGATATGTTTGAGATTTAAAAATAAATAGAAAAGGAAATGAAAAGGTTAAAAACAGAACCATAGAATTACGATTTACGAATGGTTATGATACAAATAGGCTAAAAATAAACAAGGGAAAAAAAGTAAAAGAAAAAGTCACAAGAATTTTAAAAAAATAATATGTTTTAATATCATTAAACTATAATATACATATAAAACACTTTTAAATTAAATTATTATATAAATCTAGGGAAAACATCAAATAGGAAGTTAATTTTCGCTAGGAAGGATATGAAGCCATAGGATTATGACATGTGGCAAATTTTAAAATAAAGAGAAAGGGTATTTTAGTCAACCCAACTCCTTCTTCTTCCTTTTTCAAAACCCAGTAAATTCAAAAACCCACCATTTTCAAAACCCACCATCTTCAACTATTTCTTCACTTTCTATCTCAATAATCACTACATTATAGTGCGATTTTCATCACCAATCAATGATTCAGAACCCGATCAACGTGTTCTTCAGCTTTTTTTTTTTGAAGAAAACCCAGTTTAATTTCATAAAAAAAATCTCGGTTTTCCGGTGATTTTGGAGATAATCACTCGATTCGTTCGATTCGAGTGTTCATAAGTGTTTCTATCATTCAAATTTCGTCAATTGATGAAGAAATCGGCTTCAATCCATGTAAGAAATTCTTTAATTTCATTTTCATGATCTGGGTTTTTGATTTAGTCATTGCGCTTTACGATCTTTGCGGGGGTCCGGGGGCGGCAGCCCCCGGTAGCGGGGTCCCAGGGGCGGCAGCCCCTGGCGGGGTCCAAGGGGCAGAGCCCCTGGCTGGGGTTGATTTTCCAGAAATTGGCTCATTTCGAAGACAGTAATTCGTAGACAATTCAGACAGTTCACAGTGACAGACAGTTTTATGTGTCCATTGCGTTTTAGAAATAAGAGAGTTTTATGTGGTTTCTGGTAGGGATGGCAAAAATACCCGAGCCCGACGGGTATACCCGAAACCCGACACAAATGGGACGGGTATACCCGATACCCGACGGGTATTGGGCCGGGTATGGGTTTAGTTTTAAAAATTTTCACGGGTATGGGTCGGGTATGGGATTAGGTGATACCCGACCCGATTACCCGAAACCACATACCCGTTTACCCGAACTATATACCCGATCAAATACCCGAAGTTTTTAATTTATATTTTTTATTTTCCATTAACCCTTATATATTAGTGATTTATTTTAATATGTTTATAATGTGAAAAAATAAATTTTCTTTTAGCATATGTATTTAATCATAGTATTTATATTTTGTAATTATAAATTTATGCTAAAACTTATATCTATGTAATGTATATTTTAATTTATAATAGTTGTTGCATAAATAAAATTATATAATAATTATAATAGTAAAAAATGTATTTGGAAATCCCAATGTATATTTTTTTAACAAACTAATGGGTATACCCGATACCCGCGGGTATACCCGGTACCCGACGGGTAATTACCCGACATATACCCGACGGGTATTGGGTCGGGTATGGGACACGATTTTACAACCGGGTATGGGTATGGGATTGCCAATACCCGACCCGAACCCGACCCATTGCCATCCCTAGTTTCTGGCTATTGCGTTTTAGAAAAAAACACATTTTTAAGTGTTTTTAGTCATTGCGTTTTAGGTAAAACACATTTTTTAGGTGTTTTCAGTCCATTGCGTTTTAGAATGAGTCATTTTTAAGTGTTTTCTGGCCATTGCGTTTTACATATAAGACATTTCTTTGTATTTTTGGTGCATTGCGTTTTAGGTAAAACGCTTTTTTATGTGTTTTCAGTCCATTGCGTTTTAGAAAACAGACATTTTTAAGTGTATTCTGGCCATTGCGTTTTACAAATAAGTCATTTCTTTGTGTTTTTGGTGCATTGCGTTTTAGGTAAAACACTTTTTTATGTGTTTTCTGGCCATTGCGTTTTACAAATAAGACATTTCTATGTGTTTTCTGGCCATTGCGTTTTACAAATAAGTCATTTCTTTGTGTTTTTGGTGCATTGCGTTTTAGAAAAATGTCATTTTTAGGTTTTTTTTTTCATTGCGTTTTACGTGGTTTTTCTATTGCGTTTTACGCAACTGGGTTAAATTTTTTTCTTTTAAATATAGCAATAGTATACTCGTTTTAAAGATAAAAAACGCTCGTTTTTTTGGTGCAATTTTTATAAAAAAATAATGTCGTATGAAAGAGTTATTAACGTTTAAAAAATGGGGGGAATTGGAGGAGAGAGAAACTATTGGCTTGGATTGACTAGAATGCCCTTGAACAAACTCACGCGCCTATTTTCTTCCTTTTAATTTCCCTGATTTAATCTTATCCCTTGATTAACTTAATGGATGGTCAAGATCACTTCCTATCCTTCCTAGCCAAATAAACTTCCTATTGTATCTCCACCCTATAAATCTATACTATATAATAAAAGAAACCAATGGGAGAACACATAGCCATCTATTTTTTATAGATAAATAATATCGTTTAAAAGATAATTATAAAACTAAATTTAATATAAATTTAAACAATTCGTATAGGAGATAATATAATATTTTAAAATATTTATCAGATTTTAAAATTATTTATCCTGAAATTAACAAAAGATGAATGCTAAATATAAATTAGAGTAAACTGTCAAAATGATCCCTGAGGTTTGGTCACTTTTGCCACTTTAGTCCAAAACTCAAACATTTTGAATCTGGGTCCCTATGGTTTCAGTTTTGTTGCCATTTTCATCCAAAATCAAATTCTGGTCAGATTTTTCAGTTAACATCCAACTTTTTTTTTATCTTTTACCTCGCTTTTAAGGAATGACAAAATGGTCAGATTTTTTTAATTTGTTATAATAAAACGTTAAAAAACCATTTTGCCCTTCATTAAAAGGGAGAAAAAAGACAAAAAAAAAAAAAAAAAAACTGGATATTAACTGAAAAAATCCGACCAGATTTTGATTTTGGATGAAAATGCAACAAAAGCGAAACCACAGAGACCCATATTCAAAAGGTTTGAGTTTTGGACTAAAATGAAAAAAGTGACCAAACCTCAGGGACTATTTTGCCAGTTTACTCTATAAATTAATATAATGTAAATGATTTATTTATTTTATTAAACTAAAGTAGTTAAGGGTTGAACCTATTTCAAAAATGTTTATAAGGGGTAAACAAAAATATTAATCAATGTTTATTGGTTCTATACTTTTATTTTCGTGTTCAACTCTTAATTCAAATACGGTAATCACTATGTTTACGTTACATTTATAAGAAGCATCACCGCAATCACCCTAATATGATATAAATAATTTATTTATCTTATTAAACTAAAGTAGTTAAGGGTATAACATATTTCGAAAATGTTTATAAGGGGTAAACAAAAATATTAATCAATGTTTATTGGTTCTATACTTTTATTTTCGTGTTCAATTCTCAACTCAAATATGGTAATCACTATGTTTACTTTACATTTATAAGAACCATCACCGCAATCACTCCATCCATTGTATATCGAGTATATCCGTTAGTTTTTTTTAAAGATATAAATTTTTATTAGATTCATTCAACCCGTGTAATAAACGAGGTTTTTTTAAAGGTATAACATTTTTATTTTTTACTATACAAAATTACATTTATGCAACTCGTGTAATACACGGGGTTTTTAAAAATATAACTTTTTTTAATATGTAATATATAAAATTAGATTTATTCAATCCATATAATACATAGGGTTTATAAAGATATAACTTTTTATTGTTTAGAATATAAAATTACATGTGCTCAACCCGTATAACACATGAGATTCTTAAAAATGTAGCTTTTTCATTATTTAATATATAAAATTAAATTTACTCAACTCGTACAATACACAGGGTTCTTAAAAATGAATTTTTTTATTATTTAATATATAAAATTACATTTATTCAACCCATGTAATAAACGAGATTTTTAGATATATATTGTTTTATTATTTGATATATAAAATTATATTTATTTAACCCGTATAATAAACGAGATTTTTAAAGATATATTTTTTATTATTTGGTATATAAAATTACATTTATTCAACCCGTGTAATACACGGGGTTCTAACCTAGTACTTAATAAACAAATAACTAACTTTGTTTCACACTTTATTTAATAACTAGTCTTAATCCCCCGCGTTGTGGGGAGGGGGCGTAAAACCGTGCTATCAATGCTGTGGGGTGAGAGGTGTAAAACCATGATAAGTAGCAACCAAACGACGATGAACAAAATCAGAAAAAACGTAAAACAAAATCATGAATTTTTAACACCGAGTGACTCACATGACATAAAACACAGACGAAATCGGATGTATATGACACGTATTAAAAATCTGAGGGTGTAAAAAAAACCTGAGGGACCAAATGTGACAACCAAACAATGTCCTAAGTAGCAACTGAACGACGACCAAACCCTAGAAAAAACATAAAACAAAAACTAATATAAAAAGTTAAACTTATTTAACTTTTGTCACAAAATTATAACAAATCTATATTTTTTACAAAACAAAAATTAATATATGTATAAAAAAATAAAACCTAAACAAAAATAGAAAACATAAAACACAAAACCCTATAAAAACAAAAAAAAGTTAATATTCCTTATTTGTTATGAACATCGAGATTGGAGATAGTAGTTGATGCCATGGTGATGGTAAATAAAAACCTTTGGCAGTATGGTAAGTAAGATCATAATTAGGTCCAGTTTATAATGACCTACACTAATTGTTATATTATAGAATATGCACGTAATCCTAAAATTAAAAACTAACCAATCAAAGTTAGTTACTTTTCACATAAAGTTCTGTAATTGTATGATAGATAATTGTATTATAGATAATTTACAATTTACAATATAAATATAAATATGAAAACAGGGTGAAGGTGTGTCTTTGGACTGGAATAGATGGATTGATTTTGATATTTCTTTGATTGTATGATTTCGCTTTCCGCCGTTTGTATTCCTAGTTTCTTGCTGGTTTGCTATATTTATATATAGTCTGATGCTGTTAAAAAAAATATATAAATATGATAATGTAGTTTTTATCAACTATATATATCTATATATATATATGTATATAGGGTAGGGATATGGTAAAAAGTGTCTAAAATGTAAGAAGGGTAAGAAGTGTTTTAAATCATTGGATATTTGATCTAATTGTTAAGATCAATAGGGTATAAAAATGTAAATTGTGTTTTAATTAGAGGGACCTTATGTAAAATTGAAGGGCAATAGTGTCCTTTTCAATGTTTGAAATATGGTAACCATATCATACACGACCAAAAACTCCTACATTTACTCCTTTTTCCTTAAATATCGGAATTAATGATTCACCTTAATTGTAGGAGGTCTTTGGTTGCATATTCTTCATACATTACCATAACGAGAACTGTAATCAGATTCATGGCATGGTGTTTTAAAACAACTGGATAAATTGACTATGATTCAAGTCATGGTGTTTTATCTGGAGACATTATTCATAGCGTGGTGTTTTAAACATCTATGATTCAAGTCATGGTGTTTTATCTGGAGACATTGTATAAAAATCGTAAACACCATGACTATGATTCAAGTCATGGTGTTTTATCTGGATACATTGTTCATGGCGTGGTGTTTTAAACATCTATGATTCAAGTCATGGTGTTTTATCTGGAAACATTGCTCATGGCGTGGTGTTTTAAACATCGATGATTCAAGGCATGGTGTTTTATCAATATAAAACATTCCCAGATTTTAAAGCACCATGACTATGATTCAAGTCATGGTGTTTTATTTGGAGACATTGTTCATTGCGTGGTGTTTTAAATATCTATGATTCAAGTCATGGTGTTTTATCAATACAAAACATTCCCAGATTTTAAAACACCATGGCTATGATTCAAGTCATGGTGTTTTATCTGGAATCCAAAAAACATTGTATTGTGATTACATCCATGGTGTATTAACATCTGGAGAATCAATACAAAACATTCCCAGAATTTAAAACACCATGAGTATGATTCAAGTCATGGTGTTTTCTCTTTAGACATTGTTCATGGCATGGTGTTTTAAAACATCTGGATACATTTTGGAGACATTGACTATGATTCAAGTCATGGTGTTTTATTTGGAATCCAAAAAACATTGTATTGCAATTTAAAGATGATGAAAAGAAGATATGAACAATATACGATTAAAAGATGTTGCGATTAAGATGATGAAGAAATGATACGTATGTGAAAATGGAATTGGATCTTGCAAAAAAATAAGACGACAGTTTTTTTTTTCAGTTATCTTGAAACTCAATTAATTGATAAGAAAGATAAATTACTAATATACCCTTTTGAATTAATTAAGATAGAGGACACTTGTTATCACCAAATTATTTCTCACAATTATTACAAAAGTATGACTTTGTACAGGATCCTTTACCTATATATATATATATATATATATATATATATATATATATATATATATATATATATATATATATATATATATATACTATTTACTAATATGTGTTCATAGTTTTTGTAGCTTTATTATATATACTTCAATTTTTTTTAATACAAGTCATCTAGTAAAATCATAATTACTTTATCAAAACATTTAAATAAACTAATGCTACCTCAAATGTAATCAATTATCAAATAACTCCTATAATAACCTACATCCAAAAAAATCATTTTAAATCTTACCAGCTCTCCATGAAAACCTTGTCCTGGTTCATGAGCAACAAGGGTGCTAACGAAATACCACTATCATTCTTGGTGAAGAACTTGCACACCGGAGCCACACCATAGAACCGCTCAGCACACCCATCCGCAGTCTCCTTGAGAGTACAAGTGAGCACAGAATAGCTAGCCAGTAGTCTACAAATCCGGTCCACCATCACTGGTGCTTCGGGGTTGTTAACGACCTTGGGAAGCTGAGCCACCAGCTCAGAAGATGAAAGCGAACCACCTGGACCAGCTTTCGCAATGGTCTCAAGCAAATCAAGCTCGATGGCGGTTTTCAACACCATTGGCAAGATAGATGCAGATGCCAATTGCGTTGCAAATAGGAAAGATTGATCATCTTGGTTTGCTTCCAGTGGAACATTCACAGAGGCTGATGTTGAACCCATCTGCTTGACAAATGAAATAATTGTTATATGTGTATCCTTTTAATTTTTTATGTGATACAAGATATAATATGAAAAAAAAACCTGTGTATGCATGTATATATACAGATGAGACACCTATTTCATAGAGTCTAGACCTTTCCTAGTGTTAAATGTTTGAAAAGTCGTTGAAATTAAACAATGTTTATTTGAAAAGTCTTCCTTGTACATATTGTAGTTTGTTTTTGGGGTGCTGCTTTTGACAGGTGTGTCTATATCACCAACTCTATTAGTCTAATTATTACCTAGTAACAATATAATTATTACTTAATTATTAATCAATATTTAATTATTTTTTTTTCAAAAGACCACCATAATCTCTTTTTAAGTTTTTTTAAGGAACAAAAGCTTTATTTCACAGCCAAGATTCAAAGCAAGAAGCTACCGATCCGATGACGCAACAAAAGAATCGGATCTATTAACACACCCATTTGGTCTTTTTAAGTGTTCCAGATTATTTTTTCTAAAAGACCACCATAATCTATTTTTAAGTATTTCAGTTTTTTTTTGGCCGGATCTATTAACACACCCATTTGGTCTATTCACACACCCAAACGCCCCGCTATGGCCAAAGCGGGACGCTTTGGATTAAAGTCAACAGACAAAAGCTGAGCACGTCACTTCCTGTCTGGCGACCTCGTACCGAATCGGCCCGCTTTGGCCAAAGCTGGGCGTTTTGGTCTGGCAGTTTATTTTTGGGGGAAAAAGTAGGGTTTTGGTGAAAAAAAAGGGTTGTGGTTTGTTGTTTGATTGTATTTGGTTGTGTTATTTTGTTGAAAGGTTGTAGATTTTTTATTTTTATTTTTATAAGACATATAATTTAAAGTTGATTTAAAGTTATTTTATTTTTACAAAAACATATATATATATATATATATATATATATATATATATATTAGTGTTATTAATTTATCAAGTAATAAGTTACTTTTTTTATATTTTTTTGTCAATTTATATGATATCTTTGACTAATTTATATTGTTATGTTCTTTTAGTTTTCATGATAAACCGGATGTTATCTCGGTTCTTCAGTACTATCGTGATAAATACAATGTTCATATTCGTTATCCAGTGCAGAAAAATGCGGTTTCTGTATCGGTTATTCAGATCTCTATTCGGCCATCTTTCAAAACTGCAATACTCGAATGTACAGAAAATCCTGAAGAAGTTTAACAGAGATCACCGGAAGCAAATCCTGTTGAACAACAATGTCCTGTTAATTGTTTCAGATGACATGCTTGGTAACAAAGAGGAACACTTTCTTCTTTTGTTTTTTGATCTTTATTAGTTGTTAATATTTTATTTTTTCTACTTTTAGAAAGGTTTGAGAGAGAAAATGTGACAACCCTCGTAATTACATGTATCCGTACGATTAATTAATATTAAATTGTGCTTAATGACTGTGCTTAATTACAACTGATGACGTAACTGCTTTATGATTTCTGTATTTTTCAGTTTTTATTAACATACTAGTCTTGTGCAGAAAATTGATTAAATGGTCCTGAATGTTTTCCTAAGTGTTGGGAATTAATTGTGTCACAAATAGTTACATAAAAGACACTATACAGAATAACTTAGCACTTTAGCGAAACGGTATCTAACCGAACAACCGGACATTACCCGAAACACCAAAATATTGCTAGAAACATTGTTTTATTATTTTTGGACTAGTTGTGGTCCCCAGATACCCCAACACATTATATAACATATTATACACATATAACACTTGATTTTACATTTAACTTCCAACCGTTTACCAACTTAACACCAAATTTTACAAATAACCCTCCCCCTCCCCCCCCCCATCAAAATTCACGGCCCCATGTGGGGGACCCCACTCATAGATTTTGTTTCATATTATATTAGATTTGTTGCTTGTGTATCTTGCCAAAATATAAGATGAGATCTTTATATGTATGGCTCCTTAGATCACAAAATCTTTCCATATCATTTCATATCCCACCAAGATCACCACCTTACTTCCCATATCTTATCCATATTCTATTTAGATCTTTACTTGATCTAGTGAACAAAATATAAGAAGAAATGATTATATGTATGGCTCCTAGATTTCAATAAGATCACTTCACATCTTCATCATCACTTCACAAAGTTCACTCCACATCCCCCAACTTCTCTCTCTCCCTCTCGACTCACTCTAAGGCCGCCACCACCACCACCACCACCTTGCAACCTTCAACCATCCATTTCCAAGCTTATTTCAAGTGCTAGGAGGTGATTCATGGAGCTTGGTGCTTGAGGAACTTGAAGAACCTTCATCCATAGCTTTCCTCACCCTTTTTCATCATCATTTTCTCTAGTGATCTTCTCTAGCTTTGAGCTAGCTGTAAGTTCTTGATTAACCCTTGTTTATTTATACTTTAATGGTTAAAAGATGAAGTATGTTGATTATCACTAGAACCCTAAAAGACATAAACATAAATCTTGAACATAAAGATGTAATATGATGAAATAATGCTAGTATGATGTTGTTTTGTATATTTGATGGTTACTTGTTGATTTCTTGGTAATATGATGTTAATCATCATATGGAACCTGTTAAAGTATGATTAAGAACATGGTTTAACAAATTAGAAGGTGTTGTGATCATATGTGCATGTTTTAGCAACATTTAAGTGATTAACAACATGCTGAGTAACATTTACAGCCAACTTCAGTTGGCTGTAAACGGACCGTTATAAATCGAAAAATTGATTTTCTGAACTCTAAATTGTGTGTTTTCGAAAAACGAATCAAATGGCACTAGAATCATATTTTTTCGAGGTCATTTACTATTTTTAAAGGTCCGTTTTGTACAGCAGCAAAAGCTGCGTTTTTACTGCAGAAAATGTGTGTGATGTTTTTCGACATAACTTGAAATCTATGTAGAATTAGCTCATGAAATTTGTACTGTAGATGACCACTGATGTCGTTGTAATGCCCCAACTGGAATTTCATCAATCGGACTTACGATGAATTTTAAATGAATTATTCCGTGGACTGCAGTCAGAAAGTGACGAATCTGATTGCAGTCCGGTAAATGATTTTTTTTATAAAATATTGGTAATGAATTGGATCCCGATATTTTTACAAAATAATATTTGGATCGTTTAAAACATTCTGTAAAAATTTGGGAATTTTTGTAGTAAGTTAACTATTTTATTAAAATTCTCGAAAACAGCCCAGTTTTGAATGTTAAAGCTGAAACGACATTTAGTAATTTGCGTGTCTAAATGTCGGGTAGGTGTTATCTGAGAATGATCTAACGTGTTATATGTCAATGAAAGTGTTATGTGCAATATCGTATGTTTGCTTTTGAATGGGTATAGATGGGATGTTTATATGGGCGTGAAATGTTAACGTGAGTGCGTGCTATGTGATAGATGCGTGTAGGAACTTTGTGTTTTATTTAAAACTATTAACAAACTAAATGGTAATCATATTTGGACATGATTGACCAACCCTGACCGTTAACTATTTTAAGAGTTCAACCGAGCAACCAAAGGTGAGGTCACACTTTCTACAAGGCATGGGATTCCCGATGGTTTGGGAATGGGTAAAGAAACTAAAACGAAACCTGCGTATTCTCCTTGGGTAGAATATGTACCTCCATCCTCCATAGGTAGGATGCCAATATTAATCCTGCGTATTCTCCTTGGGTAGAATACGTACGTTCGTCCTCCTTAGGTAGGACAACAACCTTAAAACTTACTAGACAAAAACTCTATCATTTAAGTCCCTCATTTTTGTATCGACTTAATTGCCGAGGCCGATGGCGAGCGGGTCATTAATTAATAGCGCTACTAGGTTTGGCAAACCTCACACCGTGCCGATAGGACGGGCGTGTACTAATGGATCATGGCAAACAGTCAATGATGATAGACATTGACTTAGGGCACAACTTACTTTCGTGAGTAGTCGATATGGTAACGGTCTAGTGGTTCACATGGGGAAGCCTCCACTGATTATGGATATGGTTTGGGGAAAAACAAAGATACTGGTTAACTCGTGGTTTACGAAACAAACTTTAAAAACTAAACAACCAACTGTGAACTCGCTCAACTTCGTTGTTGACTCGTTTTTACATGCCTTGCAGGTCGTTAGGTATTTATGGAGCTTGCACAGGGAGGAGTGGTCGTTGTGGGACATGGACTGTTGAGTCCCATGTCAAACTTTTAAACTTTATGAACTTATTACTTATGTTTGGGTTTCAAGTTTTACGCTTCCGCTGTTAACTTCAAGTTGTTTACTTTCTTTTGGACACCAATTATATTGTGGTTGGTTTTATGCACTTAATTACGTTGTTCAATATGATTGGTGGCTTGATCCTGGTCATGTCACGCCTCCAAGCGGTGATACTCCGCTTGTGGATTTTGGGGGTGTGACAGATTGGTATCAGAGCCATTGGTTATAACGAACTTGGTTTTAAAAAGGGGAAAAGCTTTTTGATAAAACCAGACTATAACCTGTACAGTGCTCAACGATCCACAACGACGCTTCGCTCCACGTGCAAGACTCAACACTCTCGGTGGTTTGATTTATGTATGTATTGCCTGCTTGCTAGTTTACATTTACATTTTGTGTTGCACATGGTATGCAAACTTGAAAAATCTTACCATAACACATTGTAGACTGGTGGGCTTGAATGGTTTTAATATATTTCATCTTGGACTATCTAGTCTAATACTTGAAAATGGATATGATCGTGTCAAGATCTTTATCTATCATGTCATCGACCAACTGCTTGAAATCCCTTCCGTTTCTCGGGTTCACATTTCTCATGTGTCATGTGATTGTCTAAAGAAGCGCTTTTATCATGTGTCATCTGATTGTCATTCCGAATAACTAGCAGAAGACATGTCGGGTTCTTCTGCTAGTTATTCGGAATGTTTCGAATCATCATAGAAGACGTGTCGGGTTCTTCTACTAGTTATTCGGAATGTTTCGAATCATCATAGAAGACGTGTCGGGTTCTTCTGCTAGTCACAAACGGTTGCGGTTTGTATTTCCCATAGCCACCGTTTCCGTAGTAAAAAACTGTTGCGGTTTGTAATAAAACGAAAGGGATTTCTCCGTCGCTAATTTCCCCATTCACCGTGAAATCGAACAGTTTCTTCATAGATTCCGTCCGGTTTCAAAGCCGGTTGAGGATTACGAGTGTTCTAGACTCGTTGAAGGCATGATTGTTTGTGCAATTTACAGAAATAAGGATGAAGCTCTGTATTTTGATGCCGCGGGGAAACATGAAAGAAGACCACCTCACGAAACGAGGTTTCATAATCATGGCCGAATAGAGATCTGAATATCCCCTCGGTAGTTGTTACCACATGTCACATGATAATATCGCTTCTTTAGACAATATGGGACTATGTTCCGCAAATTGGGAACCACATATTCGTATGTAAAAGCTCAGAAAGATGACCGAATAGAGATCTGAATATCCCCTTGGTAGTTGTTACAACATGACACATGATAAAAACGCTTCTTTAGACACTCTGGGACTATGTTCCGTTTTAGGGTTTCTTCATCACCTATAACAATGTCGATAAACGTTGATTGGAACACGCCGCTTAAATCTCAGTTATGTCTCATTGCATTATGACAATACTGACAGGGGTGCTGGTCTTTTCTTCCACTGTGCAAACTTGAAAAATCTCACCATAATACATTGTCTAGAGAAACGGTTTTATCATGTGTCATATAACGCAAACAAGTTCTCCACAGTTTGTGCAAATCAAATCCTGAAATACACTTCATCAATAATCGAGAGAAACTTCTTCGAGCTAACTACCGATATCTCATCCTTCTTATCTATTTCACAATCAAATCAACTGATAAACAACCAAAACACTACCATAGGTGAACCCTCCAGAAGAAATCGCAGGCTGACACATAAACGTGCATATAATGCATAGAAAAGAGCTCAGCAATTTGCATCCACTAACCATACTGTTATTACATCCGAGACGATTCAAGTGAGTCATACGAAGCAAGTGTCTGCCTATTCAATTGAGAGGAATCATTGCATTATATCCCCCGTTGAAAACAAGCTTAAAGGAAGGCTGGTGAAGGTTAGCTGGCCCTCGCCATTCTCTTGCACCTTATGCAGACATGCATCTCTGAGCAGTCACTGAGAGTGAAAATACGCTCGTAAAGGTTAGCTGACGCTCCATGGGCTATGAGGGAGTCGCGATCCAAATCGATCGTTGTTAAGCAAACAAATATGGTAAAAGATGATGCCTTGTGCCCTTTGATGTATTACTTTTTTGTTACATGATGTCTACATGTGTTTTGAAATAGGCTTTGTTCTTGGTTTAGTGAAGCTACACCTTCATCTTATAGGCCTATACAAACGGTTGCGGTTTGTATTTCCCATAGCCACCGTTTCCGTAGTCAAAATTTATCTGTTAGTGCATGCATCTGTCGACTTCGTCTTGTATCGAGTCTTAGATTAGTATTGTTAGATTAGGGCACGTTGTACGAGAAAATGTCAAGTTTTAGATTACTTGTGAATGTTGATTTCGCTCCAAAAGGCTGATTCCGCCCGAAATGTCATGAGGACACTTTCGAGTGGAATCACAACATGTTAATTCCGCTCCAAATGTCATGTGGATGGTTTCGAGTGGAATCACAAGATCTTGATTCCGCTCAAACTGCTTCTGTGTTATTACGAGCGGAATCAGGCCACTATATATAGTGTGCCTGGAGCAAAATCAGGATAGATGTTCTTGTTTCCGGTACCGAACTGCTGCCAAAGTGCCGTTTGACTGTAACCAGTGTAAAATCATCAATACAAGGCAGATTTAAGTATATCAAGCTGTTTTTTATAGTCCGTTTCTTATTTTCCACATCTGAAACAGATAAGAGCTCTTCCGATTGACTCGTTTGGGTCAGCACGCGATCCTACAAGTGGTATCAGAGCTCAGAAGGAGGAGTTCTTGCCAAAACAGCTTCATTTTCTGAATTCTACACCTTCTTTCATCAGTTCAGGAAGTTTTAACGGTCAAAACCAGATCAATTTTTCACAGACTGTGTAAAAATACATATAGACAAACCCTTGAAAGTTTCACAGCTAAAATCGGACTAAAAATGGACAAAATGGACCCCCGAACTGATTTCGCTCGAACTGGATAAGTTCTGATTTCGCTCGAGATGTGGGACTGATTCCGCTCCAAAGTACCATATTCCTGATTCCACTTCAAATTTTGTGGTGATTTCGCTCCAAAAGACTATCTGATTTCGCTCCAAAATTGCATTTGTTGATTCCGCCCCAAGTTACAATCTGATTTCGCTCCAAAAGATTAGTCAGTGATTTCGCTCCAAACTGCAAATCAGAGGTTCCGCTCCAAAAGACCAATTTAGTGATTCCGCTCTAGAAGTGTTTCTGATTCCACTTCAAACTACAAATTCAGATTTCGCTCCAAAGAGTTGTTTGCTATTTCGCTCCAAACTGTATTTGGGATTCCGCTCGAAAAATCAATCGGCTTATTTCACTCAAAAGACACTGTTTTGAAATACGTGCTATTGAATCATGGCTGAAGAGTTTTACAATGCATTCGCGACACCTGTTGCTCCGGTGACCGCTGCTGAAATAGTATACAGTGAGAATGAGACGGGTACTCATCAGAAACCACCGAAGCTGATGTACATTGAGGATTTTCAGGGTTGGAAAAACCGATTCGAGAACTGGGTTCAAGCTTACAGATTCGATGCCTGGTGTTCATTGCTAAAAGATTACGAGAGACCAAAGAATGAACGCGGGTTAGAAAAGGGTTTTAATGATTTTACAAAAGCTGACAAATTGAAATACACAAGTGAGAAAATGATGATCAGCATTCTTCAGCAAGCAGTTAAAGAAGATATTTTTGTGTTACTTCAACATAACGGAACAGCTAGATCAATTTGGGAGGCTTTGATACAGAAATTCAGAGGGAGTGCTGATATGATCAAAAACAAAAAGGCTTTATTAAAGAAATCATTTGACATGTTTACTGCGTTTGATCATGAAACAACCAAGCAGACCATTGATAGATACTGTCATCTGGTTCTAGAAATGGGAAGATTAGACATTCAGAAAGAGGATGATGAGTGGGTCGATAAATTAGCTGAGGCGTTATCACAACACAAGTGGGGAACGTATTTGATGGTTGTGAAACTCATGAGAAAGTCCGAGAGTATGAATTTGGCACAATTCATCTAGAAGATTGAAGAACAGGAGCTGGATATTCAAAAGACAGCTATCATGACAAATCCAAATGCGAAACAGGATGTCAGTCTGTACTACCGAGGGAACAACTTTGAGGCCACTCCCAGTCAAAGTCCAAAGACTAGTACTGCATTCAGTGCTGATGGTTCTGCAAGTCCAAATGCTAGCACTACAACTCAAAGTGGTGGATACACTTCATCATTCTCAAGCTTTGATCCAAACAGCAACACACCTAGTCCTCAGAAGCAAAATTCTACAAATCTGCAGTGCAATGTGACCTTGAACATTCAGAATGGTCAAAATTTATCTCCTGAAGTGGCTAAGCAACACATGGCATCTCTTGTCGCCATGTTAGAGTCGTATGAAAGCTTGATTGCAGGAAGAATTGGTAATCCGATGCTCACAAAAGAAGATTACGACCAAATCGATGCAGAAGAGCTTGAGCTGATGGATGTGAAGTGGTGTTTGACTAGTGCATGCAGGAGAGCTGAAAAGTTTCAACAAATTACTGGCAGAGACGAGTTTCGAGGAATGGCTACCTCTCCATTGGGTTTTGACAAGTCAAAGGTTACCTGTTTCCGATGTAAAGGAAAAGGTCACTTTAAACGCGAGTGTAAAAACCAAGAATCAACTGGGAGTCAAGATAAGAGCAATTATTATCAGAAATCAATCTTTCATCAGATCGATCAACAACCGCAACAAAAGGATCAGAAAACTGCTCATGGGAAAAAGATCGAAGAAGCAAATAAGAAAGCTTATTATGGGATAATAAATCAAAGTGATGAGTTTGTTGCAAAGGGATTTAGCTGGGACAATTACATACCGGGTGTGATTAGACCTGATGTGGCTCTTGTTACAAGAATTTTGGGTGAAAATGAAGATTGTCATAAAAGAATTCCGATTTTTCCAGATCTTGGAAGTGATGTTGATACTGATGATGAGGAAGAGTATCTTAACAAATGTAGAAAAAGCATTGATCCTGATAGTTTTAATTTTTTCTATGCAGATAAAGTTGAGATGCTGAATCAGAAGAAGATTGCCCGGTTGAAGAGAGAGCTGGAAGCAGCAAAGTTACTCGCTGATGAAAAGGCGAAGACAGAAGCTGGAAAAACAAAAGATGAAGTAGTGACTGAGAATGCAATAGAAAAAGTTGTCGAAGTGGAGAAAGTGGTAGAGAAAATCGTTGAAGTTGAGAAACTTGTGGAAGTTGAGAAAATTGTTGAAAAGATTGTTGAAGTTGAGAAACTTGTTGAAGTTGAAAAGACTGTAGAAGTGGAAAAGATAGTTGAAAAAGTGATTGAGGTCACGAAGCCTTGTGAGATATGTTCAGAATCTTGCAAAGTTTGTGAAGGAAAAGATAAGAAGATTGCCGAATTAGAAAAGATTAAAGAAGATCTACTGTCAGATGTAAAGTATGTGAAGGAATCGTACGATGCGCTGAATAGGACAGTTGATAGTTTGAAAAGAACGAATGTAGAAATTGAAAAGGCAAATGACAAAATGAGTGCAACTTTAATGACAAAGCAAAGCGTCATCAATGATTATATTGAGGATTGTGCTAAGCTGAAGAAGGAGCTGGAATTAGAGAAGATCGAGAGTGAAAGGATTAAACGATTACTATTGAGTTATACTACTTGTGATTATTTGATTGATCGTGTATATCCTACTGTTGCAGGTCTTGAATCTTTCAAGAAGAAAGGAAAAGAAGAGGATACTGGTAAGACACAAAGTGTCAAGTTTAACAGATATCCGCCTCCTATCTTTGAGAGTTATTCCCCCAGGAAACCAAATGAGGAACGGGTAGACAAGGCTCTAAACATCAAATTAAAGTCTGAAATCACTGATGAATTACCAGACAATATTGATGTCACATTCACAACGTCTGACACTGATCATGAGTCTGAGTTAGTTAAGAGAGTTGTCGATCAAGTGTTGGATGATGAAGAGTCAAAGTCGGAGTCTAAGTCATATAGTTCGAGTTCGTCTGAGAAGAGTCTGAGTTCATCGGTTAAGAGGGTTTATAATAAAGAATTCTTGTTATCAAAGAATAATTTGAATGATGAAATGTTTAAGGTTGCATATACCTTGAATAATTCAGACAAATTATTTTCTGATGAAGAATTCCCAATAAGAAGTGTTAAAACTGAAATGATCAAAAAGGTTTTCAAATTAATAGAAATTAATATTTCTGAAATAAAAGAATTAAATCTTTCTGCAAAACCTAAACCTTACACTTCAAGGATTAAACAAAGAGTAAATAAGAAAATGGGTTATGGTTGTGGTTATGGTTTTCAAAAGAAACCAAACCATAATGGTAATCTCAAAAAGAAAGGTCTTGGTTTTATTTCATCAGAAAATTATAAAAATCAGAAAACATATAAATCAAAAACAAAATTTGTTTCAGGAGGAAGTTCAGAGGATGAACAGAAGAAACCATTCTGGAAGCAGTCAAATCAAGAGTTTCTTGCTGAAGTAAAGAAGAATGTGAGAAAGTCTGCTCAAAGAGTTGATAGAAGAACTTGCTTCAAATGCCTAGAAGTTGGGCATATTGCTTGGAATTGTCCCAAGTCCAACTACAAAGAACAGGGAGCTTCTTCTAACTTTGATTCAAGAAGAAAATTTGTTGATAAAACAGAATTATCTTTGAAAAAGGATAAAATGTTTGAAAATTCTAGTTCTGAAAAAGGTGAAAGTTCAAAACATTTTTACAAGAGAAGAGGTGATCCAAGCAAACAAAAATGGGTTGTAAAAGCTGAAAACAGTTTTGACAATGAATCTGATTCCATAAAATCAGAGGAGTCTTTGATTGAGAAAAAGGTTGAAAATTTCGTTCCTGTGGTGAACGATGAGAATTTTCCTTCATTGTCAAAGGAAAATTTGATGAAGAAAGTCGGTAAGGTAGAAATCTCAAATCAATTCTTCGCTGATAAAGGAGAATTTGATGTTGAGAAGGCTTTTAATGGGAAAGTCAAACATATTTTTGGAAAGATGGTAGATAGAAAGGTAAAGGGTGCTAAAGAGTTTTATAAATCAAAATGTTGGTGGGACAGATGTGTTCCAAAGTCACCCAAGGCTGGTGAGGCTTGGGTAGACATAATGTTTGAGTAAAAAACCTGACTTGCCAGAGATCCCAAGTTTGTAATCGTGGATCAGGAATCGGCATCTTTCATGTTTAATTAGGATGATTTAAAAGTGTTTGAAATTGTTAAAATTTTACAGGTTGAAGGACTATGTCGGAGCTTCCAGGTGGGTAATTGCGAAGCAGGAATCGGCATCCGAGTTGGTAAAATGGTTTATGTAAACGATATATTCCGACAATTGGTTTAGTGTTATTTTTACAAGTGGTACAAGTGATTCGTCAAGGTCATTAGTTTGAACTTGATGTAATCCTCATATTTGGGTTTGAAAGATAAAATGATGAACCATATCCCCGAATCTAATGGTAAACCTACAAATGGTAAAAACAAATTTATTTTCCGGAAAAATCATTTTGATTAAAACAAACTTAAGTGTTTTGAAATCATAATGAGAAAATAGTTTGTTGAAAGGGGGAGTTCTGATTGTCTATGCCAAGAGGATGGCGAATTGAGACGATTTGATATCGGTTGTCAATTTGTTTGTACAGTTTGTTTTTAAATTTTCCTTTAAATGTGTTTGCATTTTAGGGGGAGTAAAAATTTCTCAGAAAATCCAAAAACATTAGAAAATTTGAAAAAGACAAAAACATGATAAAATAAAAAATGAGTTTTGTTGTATAAAAGAGGAAATGATAGTACATTAGTGAATTGTCACAACATGCTAAAGAATTGGAAAGTTAAAATGTGATAAACAATCTCACTACGGATATGTCAGTAGGTTTTTGCACATTTAGTAAATTGTGACGAGATATAAACCTAAATTTCAAACTTGCTTAATTCGTGGGTAACATTTCTCGGATATATGAGTAACCCCCGAAATCTTGTTTGAAAGGTCCCTCTTTCTGAGATACTAGGTCTTTATGCTTAGTGATATCTGGGGTATTATCCCGGGACTTCTGTTGTATGGAAATACTGACCTAGTCCCCGTATAATACTTTCCGCAAATGCTTGAAAAAGCGCAGCCCTCAGCAAATTGATTAAACAATAAAATTGATAATCATTGCTGTTGAAACAAAAGATCCTCTAAAGGGGACACACCAAAAGTCGAAGCCGCCATCTCTCTGCTTATACGGAAGTATCGACCTGAGCTCTCACGGCCCTCGCAATATAACCCCTTTACAGATATCATCTAGGTATACTCACCTGTAAGACTGAATATTGGGATCTGGATACGGGAGTATATTCAAGTAGTGGGACACACGGATAAATTTAAGTCTCTAAAACTTTAATTTCGTATCTCGAAACAGTTGAATTTTGTGTGAAAATTTAAGTGGACCAATATACTGACAATCTAGGTGAATTGTTTAGATCTTAAAATGAAATGAAGCTTAACGATGTTGATGACTTGTCTCAAATACTGATATGATCTTCTTACACAAACTCTCAAAAATATGTGTCTGTATATTTCTGTATTGCATTACATTTCTCTTATTTCAAAATCCAAAAAGATTTTTAGTGTGTTTTAGGATATATTTTGAAAAATACAAAAAGATTTTCGACAACTGGTGTTGGAAAGTTGACTTTCAAAATTCCAAGTGCTAGACATGATGACTATGTGGTGAGAGTGAATTTATGATTTTGATCTAAAATGTTTAAAACTTAAATTTTTCAAGTGGTTCATCATGTGCTTTGAGAGGGAGTCTGAGTTATTGTATGCCTCAGTATTTGAAATGTGCATATATCAAATTTACTTTGAAATAGAGATCGTGCAGGAACATAACTGAGTGATAGAAAGCCAGGTTGATTGTTCAAGGAAAGTTTGTGCTTGAAGAGCCAGGTTCTGATACCTGAGGACTCTGAAGAGAAAAGTTTGAGTCAGGCTAACGATTTTTAATCTGTGGAAATCAGACTACGATCCTGAAGCAGATGATGCTGAAGATCTAGAGGAATTCCAGCACGTTGTTAAGGGGAGTCTATTGATGATGATGAGAAAGTGAAGCCCAGAGGTTGATCAAGACTGAAGTTGCAAAGACTCGACACGTGCGACTCGTCAACATCTGAGGGGGAGTCTGTTAGTGCATGCATCTGTCGACTTCGTCTTGTATCGAGTCTTAGATTAGTATTGTTAGATTAGGGCACGTTGTACGAGAAAATGTCAAGTTTTAGATTAGTTGTAAATGTTGATTTCGCTCCAAAAGGCTGATTCCGCCCGAAATGTCATGAGGACACTTTCGAGCGGAATCACAAGATGTTAATTCCGCTCCAAATGTAATGTGGATGGTTTCGAGCGAAATCACAAGATCTTGATTCCGCTCCAACTGCTTCTGTGTTATTATGAGCGGAATCAGGCCACTATATATAGTGTGCCTGGAGCGAAATCAGGATAGATGTTCTTGTTTCCGGCACCGAACTGCTGCCGAAGTGCCGTTTGACTGTAACCAGTGTAAAATCATCAATACAAGGCATATTTAAGTATATCAAGCTGTTTTTATAGTCCGTTTCTTATTTTCCACATCTGAAACGGATAAGAGCTCTTCCGATTGACTCGTTTGGGTCAGCACGCGATCCTACATTATCGATTCTTTCTTTCAACGGGGATGTAATGCAATGATTCCTCTCAATTGAATAGACAGACACTTGCTTCATAGGACTCACTTGAATCGTCTTGGATGTAATAACAGTACGTTTGGTATCTGTGCCTGGTTGAATTGAAGAAAGTAAAGGATAACGAAGATGAACATTGTATTTATCGCGAAAGTACTGAACAACGTGTCGTCAAAGTTGCATCTTTTAAGAAGTCCAACAATCCATTCGTTATCTGTTGTTGTCTCAATAATATGAATGCAAGAAACGAATTTGACAACTGTGACAGCTTACTAAAAGTTCCTCAAGCTCACGGCAACCGCATTGGTTTTTCAATCAATTCAACTATGTTGGTTCGGTTTAGTTTTTTTCCGACTGTTTCAGTTATGTTTCAATAAATAATATCTGATTGAGAAGCACTAAAATAACAACGGTTCTCCAATTCAATCTTCATTGATACATTAAAGTTAACAAGGCAGTCTCGGTTGCAAAATATTAGAGAGACCTTTAAGTACGGATCCTACAGCTGCATTTGGAACAAGAAGTCCAACAATCCGTTCATTATATGTTGTTGTCTCAACAATATGACTGCACACAACGAATTTGACAACATTGACAGGTTATTAAAAGTAGAAATCACCTCCAATCCTTTCCTGGTCAAATCACACAATATAAAGTTTAAACTTATCATGTGTTCCAGTTTGTATTTCCCATAGCCAACTCACGAAACGAGGTTTCATTATCATGGGAAACGAAGAAATTTGATATCGGAAGGTATTGAAGATTTGGATACAACTTCAAGTCACGAAGATGACTCTGCAATAGTTGATCATGGCGACTGTAATAAAACAAAGGGGATTTCGAGCAGTTGGTCGATGACAAAATGAACCAATCGAGTATGATACAACTATCACAATGTCAGATTTTAATAAGGTTCATCGACAATTAAGTTCTAATTAAATTATATTTGAAACAATTCAAACGTCTTATGATACAACTACCACAATGTCAGATTTTAATAATGTCCGTCGCTAATTTCATCATTCACCGTGAAATCGAACAGTTTCTTCAAAGATTCCGTCCTGTTTCAAAGCCGGTTAAGGATTGCGAGTGTTCTAGACTTGTTGAAGGCATGCTTGTTTGTGCGATTTACAGAAACAAGGATGAAGCTCTGTATTTTGATGCCGCGGGGAAACATGAAAGAAGACCACCTCACGAAACGAGGTTTCATATTCATGGCCGAATAGTGATTTGAATATTCCCTCGGTAGTTGTTACCGCATGACACATGATAAAAGCGCTTCTTTAGACAATCTGGGACTATGTTCCGCAAATTGGGAACCACATATTCGTGTGTAAAAGCTCGGAAAGATGACCGAATAGAGATCTGAATATCCCCTTGGTAGTTGTTACAACATGACACATGATAAAAGCGCTTCTTTAGACACTCTGGGACTATGTTCCGTTTTAGGGTTTCTTCATCACCTATAACAATGTCGATAAACGTTGATTGGAACACACCGCTGATACGTGGTTGATAACAGGTGATCGTTTATGCTTAAGTTAATGTTTTTACGTAGCTTTTAATCTTGAATAGCCTACTTTTAATGGGATTTGTGTTTTATAGGTCTAAAAGAGTTAAAGGAGCTAATCGGGAGCTAAACAGAGCACCGGGACGCGAATCGGGTCAACCGAGAATGTGAAATGAACAAAACTGGGTTAACCACGAAGACTGGATGTGTTTTGGGGGGATGTTAACGGATTTAAAATGAAGATATTGGAATATGGCATGATAGAGGGCTGAATTACGAGTACGTGGGCGAAAACGGTGAGTAAAACGGACCTATAACGAAGAAGTTATGAAGAAAACCGTTTTCGCAAAAAACCAACATTATCAAATCGCGAAATTTTTGTTTTAATGTTTGGGGACGGGTTGTGAGGTTGTGGTTGACCAATTTTCGGCGGTTACAAGTCTTGGGAGGTTAAAACACCTCCTTGGAAGCATCCTCTTGATCTCTAACAATCCCTAACACCTCTAATCCATGTCTAGCATCCTATCATCACCCGAATGACAACAAAACCCTAGTCCATCAACTCCATCTCCATCATTCCACCATCACCATCATCTTCTTCCACCATTCAAACCCTAACTTCCACCACTTCTCAAGACTTGAAGATTATGGTTCGGTGTTCGTGTTCATCCTCCGGTGATCGTGCTTCTTCGACCATGAAGGGCTAGTCTCGTCGGTTTCACCCCGGTGTAGATTGTTGTAATATTTTCTAGGGTTTAAGCATTTGTATTTTGATTTGATTTTGTGACAAATTGTTTAGTATTTGAAACTTATGATAATTTTCATGCATTTGAATAGAATTTGTGAATTGTCGAATGATTATAAAATTTGACTGCGCGAAATGAATTTGTGCACTTATGCCTTATCGTAGGTTAGGATTTACATGTCCGAGGTAACAAAGTGCATTACGGTCTGTTGTCTATGATGTCGATAGCAATTGGCACCTAAGCTTCGTGATAGTAATCCGTTAATCACTATATGTAATTGAATCAAGTTAAAACATGTAGGAACCCTAGGTCTTGCAATAATCGAACCGGGTGTGGAACTTGTCTCTAATTTCTTGTTTTAATCATTAGTAATTTAGTTGCAATTTTAGTTAATCACAAGTGTTTTAGATAATACCAATTGTCGGGTCACTCCGATTTATTTTCCAACCAAACAAACTTATAATAATTAGCAAACTTCATAATCACATTGTACATTGTTTGTAAATAGTCTAACTAATCGAATGGGTCATGCGATATTGACCACCTGCTCTTCGTGGATACGATACCCGACTTACCCTAGCTACCTAGGTTTAATTGGGTTTTTGACTGATCGGGACGACACGGTCACGTCAAAATGGCGCCGTTGTCGGGGAGCTATTGCGCTTAGTATTTCATTGCTTGTTCGATTTTAGTTTAGTTTTTCTTTCTTGTATATTTGGGATTTTACTTTGGGTGGTCGAGCTTATTTGTGCAGGTATCATCTTTCAATATGAATTGGGTAGATGATGATCCGTGTGAGTGTTGGGGAAGCGGAGAGCATTATTTAGAGGATTGCTGTGTTTTCTACGAAAAAGTTCAAGCTTACAAGGATCGGGAAGACTACCTCAGCGGATTGTATGAATATAGGATGGCGGATTATGAAAATTTCAATGGTCCATCCTCACAGTATCTATACACTAGACCACCACCACCACTAAATTATCAAGACTATTACTATTCAGAGATGGATTACCATTATGAGCAAGAGCGGGGTTATAACAACTATGAACCCGAATTGCCAAATTTCTCAAGTTACCGGGAGGAGTATGATGATTATTATAATGAATACCCTCAACCAGCATCCGAGGAACCTCAAGATTTAATAAGTTCCAAGCTCGATGCAATCATGAATGCCATGACTGCCATCATCACTTCAAATCAAGAGATTAAAATGCAACTAAAAAAGGAATTTGAGGTGAGAGATAAAGCTCATGAAGTCTTGGCAAAGAAAGTGGGTCAACTCGCTGAAGAACTGGCTCAACTTAGACAAGACCAAGAGGTGTTGGCTAATGGTACCATGCTTGACGGTGATGTGGTGGAAGAGGTTATAGATCTTCCTGAGCAAGAAGTTGAGTGTTTGAACCGAGCGGAAGACATGACACCGCGAGACGATTCAGATCCAAAAGAAGCCTACGTTCATATTCATCCTTCTCCCATACTTATCACCCCAACCAACAAAGTTGGGGATGCGGGTTCGGGTATAAGGATTCGAAGGGTAGTCTTGCAAGACATTGGACAATTCGTCAAGAAACGACCCCAAAGTAGCTGAGGTGCATGAAATGTCGTATAGTTTTTAATGTATATTTTAAGCCCTTTAACACTTTTTAGCCAAGTTTTAAATTTATAAAACATGATATTTACTAACACTAAACACACATATGGGCAAGTGCACCTATCGTGAGCGTAGTATAGTGTTGGTAAGATACCGAGGTCGTCCAAGTACACAAGAGCTTTTAATACCGGTTTATCCTCAACGTCTAATCAAATCAAAAGATTAGAAAATGATGTTAAACTAGAAATTAAAAACTAAAATGCTGAAAAATAAAATAAAAATAAAACAGATAGACAAGATGAATCACTTAGATCCAACTCGTGTTTAGTGTAACCTTTGATTATTTCAGCACTTTTGCACTTTTTAAGAGATTATCTTAGTTATTGTAGTAGGCCCCTCTTTTGAAGGTGACATTACCCTCAACCTAGTAGTTTGAGTTAGCAAGGATACAATCCTAAAGGGTTGGATTATTAAAAGATAATTAATTAAGTTATTAATGCATAATGTGGTAGGCCCCTCTTTTGAAGGTGACGTTACCCTCGGCTAAGTAGTCTGAGTCAGCAGGGATACAGTCCAAAGTAGCCGGGTTAAAGTTTTAATAGTAGCTTACATATGAGGGGATCAAAGAGTTTGGACCCCCGCCATCCAATACCGGTGGGTATTGAAGGAGGTCCTACTAAATTTGACCCAGGTCCTTGCAGGATCTATACACTGAACAAGGCAAGACTCTTACCAAACCATTCCCTTAACCCCCGACCAGGTAGCCAACATATCTCCATATAGATCGTGGAGATATGAATGGTGAAAATCTTTTATTTTATATAAACAGTAAAATAATGCCAAGACACCACGGACAAATGACAAAGAAGATTCACCTTCAACATAAGAAACTAGTTATTAAAGTCATTAATACATAACCAAATAAAAAGTGCAAAAAGATTAAAAATAAAAAGTATTACACTAGACACTTGTCTTTACCAAGTGATGTAAGAGACTTAGGCACACATGGCCTTTGATTGTTAAGAACTCTTATCATGAATCTTGGATCCCGAGACGACTCACACACTCTATGATGGATGATGGATGATGGTGGTGGATGATGGTGTTGAATGATGGTGTTGTGGTGGTGGAGTGTGGGTGAAGTGTGAGAGAGGTGGTGTGCCAAGGGATGATTTGCAAATGAGCCAAGCACCCCTATTTATAGCCTGAACAGAAGCTCGGGCACGGCCCTGTGTCCATCCTTCTTCTCTTTCTTCATTAATTGCAGTTTATCTGCATTAGTTGACCACGCCCCCGTGTCCGCTGGGCACGACCCCATGTGCAGAAGCGTATCTCTACTATCAAGATTTCCTCAGATACTACGAATCTTAGAGTTGACCATGGCCCCGTGTCCGCTGGGCACGCCCCCGTGGTGGGTGATATAAGCTTCTACAGCTTTGTCTTTTCTGCAGACACTTGGGCACGCCCCCGTGCTCACTGAGCACGGGGCGTGTTCAGCCTTTTGTTCGCTTGTTTTTGCTTGGGAATATGTTGTCAGGGGGTCAGGCATGCCACGTTTGTTCCTTTTCTTGTATTTATGTTAGATTTAGCTGCCTCTTTGCTTCTTTTGTTCATTTGAGCTCATTTAATCCTGAAAATACAAAAGGAAGACAAAAACACACTTTTTCCAACATTCGTACTAAAAAAGGGGTAGTTTTATGCCACATTTGATGTAATTTATATGTTGCGTTTTGAACACATCAAATACTCCCACACTTGAATCTTTGCTTGTCCTCAAGCAAAACTCTTTATAATGTGGCTTACACTCCCAAATGGAATGGGTAGAAGAGAAGGTTTTTGGGCTTGTCATAGAGTGTCGGGATTTCCAAGATTCTTTATTAAGTTTTATCTTTATTTATTTACAATCCTATTCATCATGATTTATTTAAAACATTACATAAGATAAATTACTTATTAGGGCATAACATGCCTTTTTAAAATTCCATTTATATACAAGTTCACATACCTCACGAGGGGTCACTCAACACTCGGCCGAAGATGTATTTTAGTGAATCACTCGAGAGCGGCATGGAACTTACTCCTGCCATAAGGTTACCAAGCAATCAATCCTCCTCCTTTTTAACTATACTCCTTTGTAAATATCAAGAGGACTTTTGGGGTAAAGGGTTAGGCTTGGGTTATAGGTAGGTGGTTGAGTTAGTGGTTAGTAAAAAGGCGAAAAGCGTAAAAAGCGTCGGTTTTCGTGAGACTTTTTATTTTTGTAACCTTTTATTTTGATGAAACACTTTTTCAAACAAAGTTCTTTTTGATAAACTTGTTTGTTTATTTTGGCTTCACCATCATCATATTTTTTTTATAAAGAAGTCATAAGAAAAACCGAGGTTTGTTACTAAAATAAAGGGTTTAAAATGAAAAAGCATTTTGGTGGATAAAAGGGTGTTTGTTTTGGGTTAAGAAATTAAAAGGTTTAGGCTCAAAGGGGTTAACTAGGGGGATTTTTGGTAGGTGGTAAAAAAAAAGAAAATAATGGTGTAGAAATAAAAAAAGTTAGTCCTAATGCCTCCATCATTTACTTACTCGGGTTTAAGTTGGTAAGGACCGGGAATGTATCGTCGTGGCAAGTTCTAGAGTCGTAAGAACCAAACGGCTATTCACACAAGAAACGAAAAATGAGCATTTAGTTTAAAGATGTGTATTTGTATGCTCAATAAAGGCTCAAAACTCACTTTTTTGTAGGAATGGGTTTTTATGTGATCAAGTATATATAATCAAATTTTAACTAAACTTGTCATGCCGTTTCATAATTTTCTTATGTTGGTTCTTTTTATTACGACGCTATCGGTTGTAAATTTGTAAAAATATAACCTTTTTAGAACTTGAAATTCCCAAATTAAACCTAGACAAGTAAAAAAAAATGAAAAATTTTTGAAAAAAATTTGGGGTGATTAGCGTTTCCAATAGAGTTTTATGTAAGGCTTGTAATTAGGACTTGCAAGATTCAAGGTTTTAGCATCCCCACACTTAAATTACACATTGTCCTCAATGTGTCCCAAAAATAAGTTTTTAGGTTGATTGAATGTGTAAAAAGGTGTGAAAAAGCAAAAAAATTATGTTACTAGGCGTCTGGACACGGCCCCATGGTGTCCGGGCACGACCCCGTGTTCAGATCGCCAGTAACAGAAATTTTAAAAGAAACAGAAGCTGGGCATGTTCAGTGAGCACGCCTCATGTCCAGTTACCTGAACTGGGCATTTTCTGCAGATGGTTGGGCACGGGCCGTGTTGGGTGAGCACGACCCCGTGCTGAACTTGCTGTAATGAATAAAAATTTGTCGGGTGGCCCTGTTTTTGTGCATGGGGTGTTGGTTCAAGTTTCCCTTAGTATCATTCACCATCCTGAGTGTGTTTTATTCCCATTACAACATCATTCAAACACCAAATTAACTAAAACTATCATTCATTAAACAGAGAGAATTACATAATATTCCTAGAAAATAAAAAACAAAGTAGAAAAATAAAGTTTAAGGGTCCTAATTTAGATAGGTCAAGTGATACATAAAATCATCCTAAGGAGCTCTGCTTTTACAATAGGAACCAAAATTCCGGAAATAGTTTATAGGTATCTAAAAGCTTCATAGAACTCCGAGCCGAGGGGTGTTCCCTAGATGTTGTTAAAGCCATTCTTCTATCTCTCTCAGGAGGAAGATGGCGGCTTCATTTTCCTCAACATTTTGTGGAGGGGGAGTGACACCAACCGGAACCCCTTGTCGTATGTCTCGAGGGGGTTCCGGGTGTATGGCGTACCATTCGGCTGGTATGATGATTATCCAACTTGCAGTTTACAATCAATTCAAGACCCCACAACCTCACAGCCACTATCTGTGATCTTGCTACTAACCCTAAATTCGAAATTCTCTTCTCTCACTAGACTTTCTCTCTCTAGAATTCTCTAACCCCTAAAACCCTAATCAGAAAACATGTTTATATGCCACATGTCTGTGAACTGGGCTTCCTACTTGGACTAGGCCATTCTCCAAGCCCATTACAACAAATAAACTCCCTAACCAATAAGCTAAGCCCAATACAAAATATTCAAAGACTAAATAATCAAACTATTAAGCTGTTGTCACCGAATATGCACCAATAGACTCCCCCTTGACAATAGCTTCATAGTGTAACTTTGTCTTCAAACATCTTGTGTTCTTTTGGTCTTTGGATAGCGTCAGCTACTGTCACACCCCGATTTCCACGTGTCTCACCGGTGGGCCCGGTGGGGGATTACCGTGACGTAGTTGGCAAAAATATAGTCAAACCACACAATATAAATGAATGCACAGCGGAAGCATAAAGATAATTATATTTCAACCATTGATTGTAATATCAAAGTATTACGAATAGTCGAAAATGTATCCACAGTGGATCAAACAAAAATATAAGTATTGTTCAACAGACGAAGGCATCTTAAGCTTGCGAGACTCTTTAAGATGCTAAGGAGCTATAGCCAGCCAATTACATCTAGTACCTGCATTTAATCTTTTTGGGAAAATACGTCAGTTTACACTGGTAAATACATTCAACCGACACTTTTGAAAATGTTTATAAAAATTGATTTGAATGCACATGGCACAAAACATCTTTTGATTAAAATGCACAGAGGCAAGATTAACCTTTTATAACTTGGGAGAATTATTTAATATTATAATCTTGTGAACGAATTACATGTTCCTTATGCGTTCAGTAGCCCGGATCAAGTCCGGGTTAAAGATCAATAGACACACCACAGCGATCTATTTATGCACTGACGAGTGTACGCCTACACTCCGCGCTTAGGTCGTGGCCATTTCGTAAAATGATGCCAGGGATATCCGGGACATGGTCATTAACCCCCCAAAGGCTTTTAAGTAACAAGACTGTTTAAACGAGCCGATCAAATTTATTCAATTACCCACTTAAATGTGGAGAATTTGATGCCCGATCAAGCGGTATACTATATACCGTAACCCAAGCCCGTATAACGGAAAATAAATTAAAAGTATTTACCTTTGCAAGTATAAATCCTTAATCGAAATAAATTGCAGATAGCTTTTACTGGTCTCCTAATCTGGAACGAAGGTTTAAAATAACCTATTAGAATCCTAACGGGTCTTTAATTTAGCCGTAGCTTAGACCGGTCAGTTTCAACGGATAGTTACGGTTTAATCGCGTGAAAGGCGAAAACCGGGAATGTAATGTGATTTTGACCCAACAAGTTTTGAAGACTTGTTTTATATGGGTATAATAATCACACTCTGGATTTTGGGGTCAAAACAATATGGTTTGACCCGTTTCGGCTAGTTTATGTAAACTAGTTACATAAGCCGAACCGTGCGCGCAAAAGGCGTAACGGTTAACCGTAAGAGTTCTACACTGTTTTCCTAAGTCAATATGCCTTAAAGAGGTTGTGGTATCAGTAGGATACCTTCCATAATGCCCGTAACGAGTTTAAGTTCATATTATGCCCCGTAGGGGTATTTCGGTCTTTTTAAAGATTATAAAAGAGGTTTATGAGTTCTACAGGAAATCTGAGTTTCCCGAACAGTTTATAAAGTCTAAAATACTTTATTTATTATTTAAAATCAGTAGCAACTAGAATCGGGTCAAAAGACCTTGTAGAACTTAAGTTATGGCCGAAAAAGGTATATTCGGTATTTACCGAACCGTTGCCATAACCGCAGGTTATGAGCAGGTTAAAAATAATTAAAAATCTTTAAAAATCCCAAAATATTATTTTACATCAGTGATTAAAATGTTTGGTGTCGAAATCCGGGTTTAGATAGGCGTTATGCTAATTGCGCTATTAAATTACTAAAGTTTTCCGTAATTTGCGCTATTTAGCATAATTCCTATTCTGGACCTCGGATTGACGTGAAATTTTAGGGACATGCTTAGAAATCAGTAACTAAGGTTATAGTTCTTTCACATGTCCAAAATTCTCGTTTTAAATTAAAAAGGGCGTTACGGTCAACTTTTAAGCATTTAATGGAAATGTGTAAAAGACTCGGACAAACAACGAACCGGTCACAGAGGGTTATACCATCATGTAACCTGGTCCTAAGAGAGTCCTAAGGCATATCTAAATCGAACTTTAACGGGTTAGAACTGAAGTCAATGCAAAAGTCAAAGCTTTGCGACTTTCGGCTCCGAACCGGGTCAAAACAGTAAATGGTCGGATCAAACAAGCTTAGGCTAGTTAATATACTTATTATCATGTTTTATGAGTGTTTAAACAGGTTACATATCATCTACATTACAGATTATGCATGAAATCGCAAAATAGCATTTCTGTTGACTTTTTCTAAGCACGTTTGACTCGACATTTGGACTAGTTAGAGTGGGAATCAGAGGGTTCCCTTTTTGGGGTTTAAAGCCCACATGATTACCATCATATAACTATCTTTGATTCGACAAACCACTGGACCATTTGTGATTTATCGCAAAGTTAATCGTTAATTACGACGGATTGACTTTTAAGCTAAACTAAGCAAAAATAAAGCCACAAAAGGGTAGACACACTTACAGAAGCTAGGTGCACGACTAAGAATGTTAGAAGAATGCTTTAGAGCTCCAGAGATGGACTAGAATGCAGATTTGAGGTGTGTTTCAATTGTGTGCAATGTAGTGCCTTTTATAGTGAAAATTTAGGCTCAAGATCATTACAACTCACCCTACAATGGACCATGAATGTTCAGCATGTGGCCCTGGGTGCTAGGGGGCATGTAGAGGGCGCCCATGCTTCAATAAATGCTCACAAGGTCGTTCACTAGCTTAAACGTTGAATCTGTCCAAAGTTTCTGCATCTGGGACTCGTACGCAGCCCGCATTAGGATTCAAGCAACTCACACGCGGGTCGCCTGGATCCTAATGTCAGAAACCAAATCTACAGATGGCGTGCGGCCCGCATCAGCTCATGCATATCTTCAACGCGGCCCGCCTGAGGGTTAAATTCCAAGATTTTCAAATCTTTTGTAATGATTAACCTGACCTTTTGGTTTCGAAGGGGTAACTTTGCGATTTGGCCCTCGATTAATTACAATTAAGGGCCTCGTGACCTTTACCCGTATTGTTAAGTCCCCGGTTAGTTTAATTACTATCCGAAAAGCCTTAACTTTTATTGTTGACGCTTTTAACCCCTCGCATACGAATTTGATCATAACTTTCTCGTTTTAAAACGGAACTTCGCGAAATTTATATCGTATATTCTAGTGAGCGTATTTTACTGTTACAAAGCCTCTGGTTCGTCAAAGGGTCACTCAGAGGTATAAATTAAACATGTTGACACAATTAACCCCTGTAGCTTGTAATCTCTCACTTTCTTCCGCGTTTCGCCCCGTACGATCCATGATTTATTCGTTTGGAGGTACGAGCATCGTTTAGGGTTACTATACAGTATATTTACCCTTCGTTGACATTTATAACCCTCGAATTTACATACTTTCAAGGTTTGTCAACTTTAGTCCTTTATTTAATATTTAATGCCACGTGTAAACTCATGACACGTGTCAACACATTACTGGACACAAAATTTCGAGGTGTTACATCCTCACCCCCTTAAAATAAATCTCTACCCAAGATTTACTGAAATAAATAAGGGTATTTCTCTTTCATCGTTTATTCAACCTCCCACGTGAATTCGGGACCTCTACGGGCATCCCATTTGACCTTTACTATAGGTACATGCTTCCTTCGAAGCTTCTTTACCTGTCGATCTTCAATCGACAAAGGTTTCTCCACAAATTTCAAGCTCTCATCTATATGCACATCTGTATGTGGTATCACCAATGATTCATCAGCGAAGCACTTTTTCAGATTGCAGATGTGGAACACATTGTGAATTCCATTGAGCTCCTCCGGTAGGTTTAACTTATAGGCAACTGACCCGACACGTTCGATAACCTCGAAAGGTCCTATGTATCTCGGGCTTAGTTTGCCTTTCTTACCGAAACGCATCACCCCTTTCCAGGGTGATACTTTAAGTAACACTTTTTCACCTACTTCGAAGTGAAAATCTTTACGCTTTGGATCTGCGTAACTCTTCTGCCTATCTCGGGCAGCTTTGAGACCGTCTCGAATCTGGACAATCTTTTCCGTCGTTTCGAAGACTATCTCTGGTCCTGATAATTGGACATCTCTAACTTCCGCCCAATAAACAGGCGATCTACACTTTCTACCGTATAATGCCTCGAAGGGCGCAGCCTTAATGCTGGTATGGTAGCTATTGTTGTAGGAGAATTCGATTAGTGGTAGGTTCTTATCCCAACTCCCACCCAAATCGATAGCACATGCACGTAGCATGTCTTCCAACGTTTGAATAGTACGCTCACTCTGACCGTCTGTCTGAGGATGGTAAGCCGTACTAAAATTCAAACGCGTGCCCAAAGATTGCTGGAAGCTTTTCCAGAAATGAGACGTGTATCTAGTATCTCGGTCAGAGATAATAGACACAGGTATGCCATGTAAGGCTACAATCTTATCAACGTATAACTGGGCTAACATGTCGGAGCTATAAGTCTCCTTGATGGGTAGGAAATGAGCTGACTTAGTCAGTCTATCTACTATAACCCATATTGTGTCATTTCCTTTCCTTATCTTGGGTAACTTGGTAATAAAATTCATAGTTACGCATTCCCACTTCCATTCGGGAAGTTCAGGCTGTTGTAGCAAGCCTGACGGCTTCCGATGCTCAGCTTTGACTTGCGCACAGGTCAAGCATTTGGCTACATAAGCGGCTACAGACTTTTTCAAGCCTATCCACCAATAATTTGCCTTTAGATCCTGATACATCTTATCAGCTCCCGGGTGAACAGAATATTTGGAACTATGGGCTTCCTGGAGGATAACATCTCGTAGTCCTCCATAAATTGGAACCCATATTCGTCCATTTAATCGTAAAATTCCGTCCTTGCTAAGAGTTAACTGCTCCTCAGTTACTCCCAGTTTCTCTTTAGGATAGTTAGCTTCCAACACAGCTTCTCTCTGTGCAGCTAACAACCTTTCAATCAAATTATTCTTCACTTCAATGCTCTTGGCATTGATTCGGATGGGTTTCACCCTTTCCTTTCTACTCAGGGCATCAGCGACTACATTCGCCTTGCCGGGATGATATCTGATTTCACAATCATAATAATTTAAAGTCTCCATCCAACGACGTTGCCTCATGTTTAGCTCCTTCTGATTAAACAGATGTTGAAGGCTCTTGTGATCCGAATAGATCACAAACTTGATACCATACAGATAATGCCTTCACAGTTTTAGTGCGAACACAACGGAACCCAGCTCCAAGTCACGGGTGGTGTAATTCTTCTCATGCACCTTTAACTGTCTCGAAGCATAGGCAATAACTTTGCCTTTCTGCATGAGCATACATCCCATGCCAGTGTGTGATGCGTCGCAGTAAACTACGAATTCTTCGGTACCTTCAGGTAATGTCAGCACAGGAGCGTTGCTCAACTTTTGCTTCAGAATATCAAAGGACTCTTGCTGCTTGGGACCCCAAACAAATTTTACCTTCTTCTTGGTCAGGGAAGTTAAGGGCGCAACAATCCTTGAAAAATTTTCAATGAATCGCCTGTAATATCCTGCTAACCCCAGGAAACTACGAATCTCTGTAGGCGTCTTTGGCTCTTGCCAATTCATGACAGCTTCAACTTTAGCGGGATCCACTTGGATACCACGCTCGCTGACAACATGTCTAAGAAATTGGACTTCTCGAAGCCAGAATTCGCACTTAGAGAATTTGGCATAGAGTTTCTCATGATGCAGGAGTTTGAGAATACAGCGAAGGTGTTTCTCATGTTCAGCTTGGTTTTTTGAGTAGATAAGAATGTCGTCGATGAAAACGATGACGAAATTGTCCAAGTACGGCTTGCAGACGCGATTCATGAGATCCATGAACGCAGCCGGTGCATTGGTGAGCCCAAAAGGCATCACTAGGAACTCGTAGTGACCGTAACGAGTCCTAAATGCTGTTTTATGTACGTCCTCATCTCTGACTTTCAGTTGATGGTAGCCTGACCTCAAATTAATCTTTGAAAAATAACTTGCCCCTTGTAACTGATCGAACAAATCGTCGATCCTCGGCAAGGGATATCTATTCTTTATCGTGACCTTATTAAGCTCGTGATAATCGATGCACAGACGCATTGAAACCTTTAGCTAGCAGTTCATCCAGCTGGGTCCTCAATTCCTTCATTTCGGTTGGTGCTAGCCTGTAAGGTGCTCTAGCAATAGGTGCTGCTCCAGGGATGATATCAATCCTGAATTCCACTTGCCTATCTGGTGGCAGACCAGGTAGATCCTCAGGGAAAACTTCTGGATATTCCGAAATGACGGGAATGTCTTCTATCTTCGGTTTAGGCTCATCAAAAATCACCTGTGCCATGTAGATGACACAACCCTTCTTTAGACATTTTGAAGCCTTGAGCATAGTCACTTGCTCAGGCAATCCGTACTGGGTATCTCCCCGAATGGTAAGCGATTCACCAGACGGAGTCTTTACCACCACTTGCTTTCTGTTGCAGACGATTTGGGCCTGGTTATGAGATAACCAGTCCATACCCAGAACTATGTCAAAACCAGCCAATTTAAAGGGAAGTAGAGATAGAGGAAAAGAGTGGTTCTTAATGGATATCACACATCCATCTAACACAGTGGAGACGGTTTCTTTGGTGCCATCTGCTAGCTCTACCTCATAATTCACATTTAAGGTTTTGATAGGCATATTCAGCAATTTGCAAAATTTATGATCTACGAAAGACTTATCAGCGCCCGAATCAAAAGGTACTATTGCAAAGATATCATTTACGAGAAAAGTACCTGTGATCACGTTATCGTCTAGCACTGCTTCTTTCGCCTCCATCCTGAAGACTCTTGCATTGGTCTTCTTGGCCTCTTCCGACTTCTTGGCATTTTTAGGGCAGTTGGTTCGAATGTGCCCCTTCTCGCTGCAACTGTAGCAAGTTGCATCTTTTATCTTTTTGCAATCCATGGTCTTGTGGTCCTTGGATTTGCATAACCCGCAAGCATACGACTTCGACTGAGTCTGCGAGTTTGATTCGAGTCTACACTTTCCAAAGTGATGTCTCTTGCAATTCTTGCACTTGGGCTTCTCACCAGACTGTTGCCCATCCTTCCTTGACTCAGACCCTCTCTTGTTGTCACCGTTTCCACGGTGCTTCTTGCCCGACCTTCGTGAAGTATCATCTTCATGCTTTCTCTTCTTAGCCTCTTTGTTCCTCAGCGATCTTTGTCGGACCGCATCAAGAGTAAGGGACAAAGATATGTCAGCTACAGATCTAAAGGTCGCTGGCCGAGAGGCCTTTACGCTTGCCTTTATTTCGGGGGCTAAACCACCGATAAAACGAGCTATTCTCTTTGGCTCCGGGGTTACCAGATACGGAACCAACCGGGACATCGTGTTGAAGCTCGTGAGGTAAGCTTGACAGTCAAGGTTCGTCATAACCAATGACAGGAAGTTAGTCTCTATCTTTTCAACCTCATGTTGAGGGCAGTAATTCTCCTTGATGAGAGAAATGAATTCCTCCCATGTCATGCTGTATAAAACAGACTTCCCCGAGGCCTGAACCAACGACCTCCACTAAGCCAGGGCCTTGCCCTTGAATGATTGTGAAACAAATTTTACCACATCTTTCTCTGTGCACCCACTGATGTCCACCACGGTGTCCATCTCGTCCAGCCACGTCATACAATCGACTGCGCCTTTCTCCCCAGTGAAGTCTCGGGGTTTGCTTGATACGAAATACTTGTAGGTGCAGCCCCTGGCGCGAGATGCATCAGTATACACCTTTTCTGGACGGACACTGTTTTCATTGGACGAGTGATTATCATCGTCCTTTTTAGGCTTGGACGGTGGTTTGCTGTGAGATTTTGAGTGGGTCTTCGGATTTGAGTGTGGTTTAGATATGGTTCTGCTCCGGGATTCAGTATACTCCTCGTATTGTCAATCCAGGGCTGCCTTAACAGCATTGTCGACAAGTGCTTTTAATTCAGCGCCCGTCAAATGAACCTGGGCGTTATCGTATTCGTCTTCTTTCGAATGACTATTTTCCCCACTTGGATCAGCCATGGTAACTTGAATATGCTACAGAAGATAACGGAAAATTTTATTTAGGAGTTTATTATGGAATTGTCTTTTATGGCAATTCATTAACCATGGTAAACAGAGACCATATCTGGTTAATTTGTTACTCACTTTTTATTTAGGATTTGAATATAACTTATCCTAATTACAAACAATATTGTTAGTGACATAAAAGCCTAGTCACGAGGACGTTTTTATAATATTAGCCGGGATTTCAGAGAATCAAGGCATGAAGGTTTGAACCTTAGTTCTTTTACCTTTTCTGACAGGGAGTCATAGACTACCACTGCCTTTTGTCTTATGTGATAATAATTGTGGCCCGTAGGCACTTCATCACTAATGGATGTTTAATAATTTGGCCCGTAGGCACTACATCGCTAATGGATGTTTAATAATTTGGCCAGTAGGCATTACATTGCTAATGGATGTTTAATGAATGATCATCTTTACTGATGATTTAACCCATGATTTATAAATCATTAATTTGGGCTTTGGAATCCTTAGAAGGATTTTTATACAAGAATGACGCTTGCAATTTTTAACGAATCACATCTGCCACGAACGTTAACATGATTACAGAGGTTAACTTGGAATCTGAATCTTTTAATCAAGTCTTACCATCTTGGCCGGATCTTATAAAGACACCTGGCTAGGTTTCACTCTTAAGATTCTTTATTTAGGTAGATTTAATTTAAAAGGAATGATTTTTAACTTATTTCATATATAATAATAACAAAAATGAAATTTGTAACATAACATTCCGTAAATTTCAAATATGATTACACGCTGCCCTAAACGGGACTTTTTAAATAAATAAATACACGCAGAGGTTTATGGAAAAACAAGTCCACGCAGGGACCAATACAAGATAGATATCCTCGCAGGGACTAAAAATAAGTCCACGTAGGGACTGAAATACGACAAATGTCCACACAGGGACTAAATTGTAAATACAACTGTACATAAGGAGACTAATGATCTCGTTTCTTCCTCCCTTTTAGTAGGTTTGCTAGACCCTTGAGAAATCCACGATTACTCTTGCGTTCTTGTTCGAAGTCTCGTTCCACACGGTTTAAACGGTGGAGTATTTCTTCTTGCTCTGGTGGAGAAAAACGTGGCTGCTGCGACGGTTGCTGAACCGGAGGTCTAGGAGGTATTGGATACCCATGAGCTGAGTAATCTGGTCTCCAAGAGGTTCCATGGAGGGCATTATAATTTGCCGCTACCACATATGGATCGGCATCATAGTTATAGTTGTAGTGCGTGTGAGTCGGCTGCTCAAACGGATTGTATGCGGTGGAACCGCCGTATGCTGGTATCGGACTGTCATATCCGAATGGTGGCGGAGGTGGTGCAACTGGTGCAGAATTCACCTCTACAGGGTGACTAGAAGGTTCCCCTAATTGTGGTTCTTCTTCAGGTACTGACGGAAAGTGACTCGCACTCGAGTGGCGAGGGGTGCTGAAATGGAATTCCCCTCCTCGGGTGGACATCCGTGCGCCTGATCTTCTACGCCTTGGCGGATCTGGAATTACTGGTTGAACCGGTGGCGGTGGCGTGACTGCCACGAACCGCGAATCCTCAGAAGGATCCTGTTGTTGATGTTGGTCATGAGGCGAGAAATGATGTGAAGGTGTAAAGTACCAATTACATTGGTCAAACCTCGCCTGGTAGCTGTCGGGACCTTGATAGGGTGTTCCATGGAAGGATGACCCATCAGAAATCTCGATTGGATGGTTGGGAGTACCCCTTGCAGGTTCGACGGGGTCTGTATCCTCGTCCATATCCACTGCATTGTCTTCAGAAAAGTGATCCTCTGGTCCTAAAGGGTTATACCCTATCGGTTGTAAATTTGTAAAAATATAACCTTTTTAGAACTTGAAATTCCCAAATTAAACCAGACAAGTAAAAAAAATGAAAAATTTTTGAAAAAAATTTGGGGTGATTAGCGGTTCCAATAGAGTTTTATGCAAGGCTTGTAATTAGGACTTGCAATATTCAAGGTTTTAGCATCCCCACACTTAAATTACACATTGTCCTCAATGTGTCCCAAAAATAAGTTTTTATGTTGATTGAATGTGTAAAAAGGTGTGAAAAAGCAAAAAAATTATGTTACTAGGCGTCTGGACACGGCCCCATGGTGTCCGGGCACGACCCCGTGTTCAGATCGCCAGTAACAGAAATTTGTTTAAAAGAAACAGAAGCTGGGCGTGTTCAGTGAGCACGCCCCGTGTCCAGTTACCTGAACTGGGCATTTTCTGCAGATGGTTGGGCACGGGCCGTGTTGGGTGAGCACGGCCCCGTGCTGAACTTGCTGTAATGAATAAAAATTTGTCGGGTGGCCCTGTTTTTGTGCATGCGGTGCTGGTTCAAGTTTCCCTTAGTATCATTCACCATCCTGAGTGTGTTTTATTCCCATTACAACATCATTCAAACACCAAATTAACTAAAACTATCATTCACTAAACAGAGAGAATTACATAATATTCCTAGAAAATTAAAAACAAAGTAGAAAAATAAAGTTTAAGGGTCCTAATTTAGATAGGTCAAGTGATACATAAAATCATCCTAAGGAGCTCTGCTTTTACAATAGGAACCAAAATTCCAGAAATAGTTTATAGGTATCTAATAGCTTCATAGAACTCCGAGCCGAGGGGTGTTCCCTAGATGTTGTTAAAGCCATTCTTCTATCTCTCTCAGGAGGAAGATGGCGGCTTCATTTTCCTCAACATTTTGTGGAGGGGGAGTGACACCAACCGGAACCCCTTGTCGTATGTCTCGAGGGGGTTCCGGGTGTATGGCGTACCATTCGGCTGGTATGATGATTATCCAACTTGCAGTTTACAATCAATTCAAGACCCCACAACCTCACAGCCACTATCTGTGATCTTGCTACTAACCCTAAATTCGAAATTCTCTTCTCTCACTAGACTTTCTCTCTCTAGAATTCTCTAACCCCTAAAACCCTAATCAGAAAACATGTTTATATACCACATGTCTGTGAACTGGGCTTCCTACTTGGACTAGGCCATTCTCCAAGCCCATTACAACAAATAAACTCCCTAACCAATAAGCTAAGCCCAATACAAAATATCCAAAGACTAAATAATCAAACTATTAAGCTGTTGTCACCGAATATGCACCAACAGACTCCCCCTTGACAATAGCTTCATAGTGTAACTTTGTCTTCAAACATCTTGTGTTCTTTTGGCCATTGGATAGCGTCAGCTACTGTCACACCCCGATTTCCACGTGTCTCACCGGTGGGCCCGGTGGGGGATTACCGTGACGTGGTTGGCAACAATATAGTCAAACCACACAATATAAATGAATGCACAGCGGAAGCATAAAGATAATTATATTTCAACCATTGATTGTAATATCAAAGTATTACGAATAGTCGAAAATGTATCCACAGGGGATCAAACAAAAATATAAGTATTGTTCAACAGACGAAGGCATCTTAAGCTTGCGAGACTCTTTAAGATGCTAAGGAGCTATAGCCAGCCAATTACGTCTAGTACCTGCATTTAATCTTTTTGGGAAAATACGTCAGTTTACACTGGTAAATACATTCAACCGACACTTTTGAAAATGTTTATAAAAATTGATTTGAATGCACATGGCACAAAACATCTTTTGATTAAAATGCACAGAGGCAAGATTAACCTTTTATAACTTGGGAGAATTATTTAATATTATAATCTTGTGAACGAATTACATGTTCCTTATGCGTTCAGTAGCCTGGATCAAGTCCGGGTTAAAGATCAATAGACACACCACAGCGATCTATTTATGCACTAACGAGTGTACGCCTACACTCCGCGCTTAGGTCGTGGCCATTTCGTAAAATGATGCCAGGGATATCCGGGACATGGTCATTAACCCCCCAAAGGCTTTTAATTAACAAGACTGTTTAAACGAGCCGATCAAATTTTTTCAATTACCCACTTAACTGTGGAGAATTTGATGCCCGCTCAAGCGGTATACTATATACCGTAACCCAAGCCCGTATAACGGAAAATAAGTTAAAAGTATTTACCTTTGCAAGTATAAATCCTTAATCGAAATAAATTGCAGATAGCTTTTACTGGTCTCCTAATCTGGAACGAAGGTTTAAAATAACCTATTAGAATCCTAACGGGTCTTTAATTTAGCCGTAGCTTAGACCGGTCACGGATAGTTACGGTTTAATCGCGTGAAAGGCGAAAACCGGGAATGGAATGTGATTTTGACCCAACAAGTTTTGAAGACTTGTTTTATATGGGTATAATAATCACACTCTGGATTTTGGGGTCAAAACAATATGGTTTGACCCGTTTCGGCTAGTTTATGTAAACTAGTTACATAAGCCGAACCGTGCGCGCAAAAGGCGTAACGATTAACCGTAAGAGTCCTACACTGTTTTCCTAAGTCAATATGCCTTAAAGAGGTTGTGGTATCAGTAGGATACCTTCCATAATGCCCGTAACGAGTTTAAGTTCATATTATGCCCCGTAGGGATATTTCGGTCTTTTTAAAGATTATAAAAGAGGTTTATGAGTTCTACAGGAAATCTGAGTTTCCCGAACAGTTTTTAAAGTCTAAAATACTTTATTTATTATTTAAAATCTGTAGGATCGGACTTCGACCTAAATGAGTCGTTCGGAAGAGCTCAAATCTGTTTCAGTGGCGGAAACAAAGAAACAGATGTATACATAGCTTGAATTACACTTTAATCCTCTTCTATATTGATATAACAACGTTTACAGTACAAGGAAATACCGGCAGCACTTCGGTAGCAAATCTGAACAACGGTTACAAATGACTTGACAATGTATCCTATTTATACTAGTTGTGAACCGCTCCAAAGGACATGACATTAAAGCGGTTCAGCTCATTTCATAAAAACGGTTCCCACTTGACGTAAAAGCGGTTCAGCCAAGTTCATAAAAGCGGTTCAACAATATTGACTTCACAGACCATACTCTTCATTCATTGGACATTTGAAAGGTGAGCTCTCATTTGACCACCAATTGGTCCAATCAACAACCATCTTGCCAACATGTTTTGTCATTATGTGGATGTTTATATCTTGACTTTAGACATTAATCGGCCAATATTATCATATTTGAATGATGACATCACTTGTGATGTCACCTAGGTGATGTCACTCGTGATGTCATTCCCGATCAGATCCGCACCGTGACCGAGACTTGACACTAAGACGAAGTTGACAGATGACTGCACCAACAGACTCCCCCTCAGATGTTGACGAGTCTAAAGTGTCGAGTCTTCAACGACTTCAGTCTTTATCAGTCTTTAGACTTCTCTCTCTCTGTCTTCAGACTCCCCCTCTCGATTTGCTGGCATTCCTTTGATCTTCAGCAACATCTTCAGGATCGACGTCTGGCTTTCCTGCAAAAACTCTACCTCAGAGTAAATTTCTTTCACATATATTTATCAAACATATGAATTTACATCAATCCAGATTCTCAATCAAAACAGACACAGATATTTTGATGAACCACTTGACAGGGTTAGATTATAAAATCAATTAATTTCACACACACACTCCCCCTCAAGTATTGCTCATCATGTTTAGCACTCGGAATTTTGAAAATCAGCTATTCAACATCAGTTGTCGAAAATCTTTTTGAATTTTCAAAAATTTATGCTAAAACACACCAAAAATCTTTTTGTATTTTGAAATAAAGAAACTAAAATGCAGAAATAAACTATTTACAAACAATATTTTTGTGAGCTCGTGCAAGAGGATCATATCAGTTTTGAGACAAATCACCAACACCGTTAAGCTTTAAACATTCTCAGTTCTAAACAATTTACCTAGATTGTCAGTATGTTTGTCCACTTAAATCTTCAACACAAATTTCAATCGATTCGAGATACGATATTAATGTTTTAGAGACTTAAACTTAATTGTGTATCACTCCACTTGAATATACTCCCGTATCCAGATCCCAAATATTCAGTCTTACAGGTGAGTATACCACAGCTGATATCTGTAAAGGGGTTATGTGCGAGGGCCGTGAGAGCTCAGGTCGATACTTCCGTATACGCAGAGAGATGACGGCTTCGACTTTTGGTGGGTCCCCTTTAGAGGATCTTTTTGCATTTCAACAGCAGCGACTATCAATTTTATTGTTTCATCAGCATGCTGAGGGCAGCGCTTTTTCAAGCATTTGCAGAAAGTATTATCCGGGGACTAGGTCAGTACTTCCATACAGCAGAAGTCCCGGGATAATACCCCAGATATCACTGAGTATAAAGACCTAGTATCTCAGAATACGGGACCTTTCAAACAAGATTTCGGGGGTTACCCATATATCCAAGAATAGTTACCCACGAATTAAGCAAGTTTGATTTAGGTTTATATCTCGTTTCAATTTACTAAATGTGCGAAAATCTACTGACACATCCGCAGTAAGATCGTTTATCACATTTTGACTTTCCAATTCTTTAGCGTGTTGTGATAGTCCACTGATGTACTATCATTTCCTCTTTTATGCAACAAAAACTCATTTTTCAGTTTTTATCATGTTTTTGACTTTTTCAAATTTTCTGATGTTTTTGGATTTTCTCTAAAAATTCTTACTCCCCCTAAAATTCAAATACATCTAATGAAAATTGAAAACAATCTTTACAGAACATGACAACTGATATCGAATCTCCTCAAATCGCCATTCACTAGGCATAAACAATCAGAACTCCCCCTATCAACAAACTATTTTCCCATTTAGATTTCAAAACACTTAAGTTTGTTTTAATCAAAATGGTTTTTCCGGAAAATAAGTTTGATTGATTTTACCAATTGTAGATTATCATTTGTAGAAATATCCAACAAATGTTCGGGGTTGTGGTTCATCATCTTGTCTTTCGACCAATGTAGGAAAATACAAGTACAACTTAATGTCCTTGATTTACCATTTTCAGTTCAGAAACCTCCGTACCAATTGTAAGAAATACATAAACAAACCTCTTTACCGTTTGAATGACGTTACCGAATATAACTCTAAGAAAGATGCCGATTCATGCTCCACGCTTACCAACCTGGGAGCTCCGGCAAGTCCTGAGACTTACTGTTCATAGTATGTACCATCCCAGTCACAAACCAGGGATGGTTCAACTTTTTCCTTCTTTGTCTTCTTCTCATAGAATTCTTTAACCCCTTTGACTTTTCGATCAATCATTTTGCCAAAGATATGTTTTACCCTGGGGTTAAAGACCTTCTCAGCATCAAATTCCTGTTCATCATGATAAAATTGGTTAGAAATTTCAACTTTACCAATTTTCTTTTTATAATTTTCAGCACTAAGTGATGGAAACTCATCATCACTAACACTCGGAACTGAGTTTTCAACTTTTACATCAGCTTCACATTTTGATACAACCTGTGGCTCCACTGACTTTGTGGAATCAGTTTCATCGCCTGAAGATAGCTTCTCTGATTTCACCCTATCAGAATCATCGCTAGAGCTTTCACCACCATTCTTCACAACCCATTTCTGGTTGCTAAATTTGGCTCTCTTTTTGTATAACTTGGTCGAACTCTCACCAATTTCAAAAATAGAATCTTTAAACAATTTTGTTCTATCCAGTGGTGATTCGAATGCATACACCTTTTCTGAAATTGTACGAAAAACTCCCTGTTTTGATTGTATCGCCTGAGTACAATCTTTGGCGATATGACCAACGTTGTTGCACTTAAAACAGGTTCTTGAGTCTTTCTTTTGTTCAACTTGTTTCTTCTTCCAAAACTCACTGTTCTTTTCCCTCCAGAAACTTGTCTTTTCTTCTTCATCAGTTGAAGTACCTGCAACAAACGACATTTTGGACTTAAAATCACGAACATATTTTTCATTTTTCTGTTTTTCAGTCGGAGTAAAACCTAATCCTTTCTTTTTAAAATTACCGCTATGGTTTGATCTCTTTTGGAAACCAGAACCAGAACTATACTTCTTTTTCTTGTTTAATCTCTGTTGTACTCTAGAGGTGTGAGGTCTTGGTTTTTCATTAAAACATAAACCTTTGATTTCAGAAATATTGATTTCCGAGAGTATAAAAACTTTTTTAATCAGTTCAGTCTTAACACCTCTTATAGGAAATTCCTCATCAGAATATAATTTGTCCGAGTTGTTTAAAGTATAAGCAACTTTAAACAATCCATCATCCAAATTAGATTTTGATAACAGGAATTTTCTATCATAAGCCAATTTTCCCTGTTTTTCTGTTTGACTCGGAGCTTTTGACTCAGATTTTGATTCTGACACAGACTCCGACTTTGACTCTTCACTGTCATCACTATCTAACACATGATCCACGACTTTCTTCATCAATTGAGATTGTTGATCAGTGTCAGATGACGTAAAAACAACATCGATACTTTCAGGAAGATTGACAGACGACTCTGACTCCCACTGTAGATTAGTAGCCTTTTTGACTCTTTCATCGTTAGGATGTCTAGGCAAATATCCGTTTTCCAGTGGAGGTGGACATCTGTTATAACTAACACCTTTCTTCTTACCAGATGAAGTCTTTTCAGTATCCTTCTTCCTGTCACTTTTCTTCTTGTCAGCACTCTTTTCTCCATTACTCACTTCAGCTGCTTTTTCTTCAGTTGACTCATCTTCTTCCCAGACCTTCATGCTTTCAACAGTTGGATAGATCCTGTCAATCACATAGGAAGTACATGAGTAACTTTTCAATAAACGATTCACTCTTTCTGTTTCGATTCGTTGCAATTCAAGTTTTTGTTCTAACGCAGCACACTTTTCAATATAGTTGTTTACAACTTTTTGTTTTGTCATGAATGCTCCCTGAAGAGTCCTCATCGCAACTGCTTGTTCTTCACTCGTTTGATCGTACTGATTCATTGTCTTGTTCAGCACATCATAAGACTCCTTCAGTCTGGTTAAGTTGTTAATCAACGTGCTGTTCTGCTTTTTCACAATCTCACAGTTTTCACACTTCACCTGAGTTACTTTTGCATCAACTTTTTCATCAATCTTGAATTTTTGCACTTCTGTCATCTTTTTCTTTCTCACCACTTGCACATCTTCATCATCACTACTCACCGGCACTTCTTCATCATCACTACTCATCAACGACCCTTCTTCATCATCACTACTAACCGGCGTTTTGATCTTCTTCTTTTTCTTCTCCTTCTTGACCCTATCATCTTCACTCTCACTTTCAGCAACCAACTTCATATCAGCTCTGTATTTTCTTGCCCAATATTCTGTATCATCATCACTATCATCTTCAATCTTTGCAGCAAAAGCAGTATAAGCTGTAGTTTGATCAGGAACATAATCATCCCAAGTGAACTTTGCCCAGCTAAAACCTTCTGCAAGCTTTTCATCTTCTTGATCAATCAAATAAGCTTTTTTTCCGGTATCTTCAATCACATCTCTTCCATGTGCAGTCTGAGCTTGATGCTTTTGTTGTTGAGATGATTGACCAACTTGGTGATAAATGGCTTTGCGATAGTAATCGTTGTTGTTGTTGAACGGATTTTGAGCTCCACTTGCTTCTCGGTTTGTGCACTCCCTCTTGAAGTGTCCTTTTTCCCTGCACCGAAAACAAGTGACTTTAGATTTATCAAAACCTAAAGTAGAAACGTTCGCATCACGAAGATCATCTCTCCCCGTGATTTGTTTGAACTTCTCAGCTCTCCGTAAAACACTAGCCAGACACCATTTTATGTCCATTAGCTCCATCTCTTCAGCATCTATCTGGTCGTAGTCTTCTTTGGTTAGCATTGGATTTCCGATACGACCTGCAACAAAACAAGTATAAGATTCCAAAACCATTCCTAATAAAGACATTTGGTTTTTGGCAATATCCTCAGAATAATCTTGATCATTCTCAAGATTCAGTACAATGTTACACTGTAACTTTTTCCCATTCTTAGTTGCTGAGATGTTTGGATCAAAAGATGAAAATGGAGTAAAGCTGGTTTTGCTGCTTGATCCAGACGATGGGCTTTCAGATACACTCTTGGCACTCATTCCTGTCACAATCTTTGGAGATGAATTCGATGATTTTTCATTAACTCCAGCTTTGTAATATAACCCGACATCTTGTTCACCATCGAAGTCTCTCATTCTGATCACTTTACGCTGCTCCATTTCATAAGCTTCTATCTTTTCAATGAATTTACTGAGTGTCAAACTGTTAAAACCCTTTTTATTTCTAAGCATCAACAAGTATGTCCCCCAACTCTCATATGGCAAAGCATCAGCAAGTTTTTCGATTAACTCCTCATTGCTCTTCTGAATACTTAATCTTTTCATACTAGCAAGCAAATTGCAATATCGTTCAATGAGCTCTTTTGTGCTTTCATTCTTTCTCTGATGAAACAGATCAAACTCTTTCTTTAGAAGTGACTTTTTGCTTTTAATCATTTCATCACTTCCTTTAAATTTTGAACTTAATGCTTTCCAGATTGAGTAAGATGTTCCACTGTGCTGTAGCAAAACCATGATATCTTCTTTCACTGCCTGTTGAAGAAGACTTAGCATCATTTTCTCATTTTTATACTTCTTCCTCTCATCTGGTCTAAGATCTTTGATTGGAACTGGCTCTTCATCATCATTCATTGGTCTGATATACTTTGTCTCGACACATTCCCAAGCATCAAGATAATTAGCTTGCACCCAATTCTCAAACCGACCTTCCCAATGTTGAAATTCCTCAATGCTCATTAACTTGGGAGGTTTTTGCATTGTTCCTGTTTCATTTTCAAGCATTGTGGTTTGAACAGCAGTGATTGGGGTACTCGGAGTAGCGAATGCGTTGTAAAAATCGGAATCCATTCTTCAAGAATCAGATAATACTTTGAGCAATACGGTAATGCTTCGGGAAAAATACCTGAAAGACAAACAAACAACACAATCAGTTTACTGTATTATCAATTAATAAAAGCGAACTGGTACTCGAATTGATGATCAATTCTGTGCGGATTTGAATGACACACTGAGCGGACTAAACGTTGACCAACTGTGCTGACTGAATGACACACTGAGCGGACAAATATGACTTGGATCAAATACGAATAGCGTGATCCCTTTTTGTGTAGAACAACTGATTTTCAAATGACCTTGCCCAACTTCCAAACAACCTGATGGACCCTTGAACACTTTAAATTTCAAACCGTGAGATCAAATGAATTAAACTATGAGATTTAATAAGGCTGCTAATATTACCACAGAATTGGGTCACAACTATATTTTAAAAAATTTGGTCTTCTACATAAAATGGGTCGGTGCACTATATTGGTAGTGGGGCGGTGGTTTGACAGATGACTGAGTTTTATCAAAAGATGTTAGAGGACCGTTGAAAATTTCTTTAACCCATGTGACATCAACTATTGGCGGTGGAATATGGACTCCAATAACTGGGCTTGATCTTAATAGTGGGGCGGTGGGCTTTGTCTAGATAATGGGCGGTGGAATATTGATGACATAAACTTGAGTCAGTAATGATGTCCTTATAAGCGAGTCATAATATCCTTGTCAAAAAAACGATCCACGTGAAGACTTATAAGCGATCCAGGTAAGGTCACATGAGCGATCCAGGTAGGTATAATGATGACATATGAGCGGTTCAAGGATGTTCCGATAAGCGATTCAGATTTTACCAAAAAGCGATTCAGAAATTTAAGCTGATGACATATAAGCGGTTCAGAATATTCTATGAGCGGTCCAGACTGTATTTCGAGCGATCCAGACTGTATTTCGAGCGGTTCAGATATGACGTCAGCAAATATGAACCATTTTCGAACAAAATTTCAATTTTAATCAATTGTAAGCCGATTTTAGATCTGAAAATCTCAAAGTTTTGTTAAAACATGATTACGCACACAAATATGTAAATTTGAAGCGATTTCGACCGTAAAAAGTTGCGTTTTTTCGAAAAAAGAAAGGTGTAGAAGCAGAAAATTGATGAGAAACGAGCTGTATATGCGAGATCTCCTCCTCCTTGGCTCTGATACCAATTGTAGGATCGGACTTCGACCTAAATGAGTCGTTCGGAAGAGCTCAAATCTGTTTCAGTGGCGGAAACAAAGAAACAGATGTATACATAGCTTGAATTACACTTTAATCCTCTTCTATATTGATATAACAACGTTTACAGTACAAGGAAATACCGGCAGCACTTCGGTAGCAAATCTGAACAACGGTTACAAATGACTTGACAATGTATCCTATTTATACTAGTTGTGAACCGCTCCAAAGGACATGACATTAAAGCGGTTCAGCTCATTTCATAAAAACGGTTCCCACTTGACGTAAAAGCGGTTCAGCCAAGTTCATAAAAGCGGTTCAACAATATTGACTTCACAGACCATACTCTTCATTCATTGGACATTTGAAAGGTGAGCTCTCATTTGACCACCAATTGGTCCAATCAACAACCATCTTGCCAACATGTTTTGTCATTATGTGGATGTTTATATCTTGACTTTAGACATTAATCGGCCAATATTATCATATTTGAATGATGACATCACTTGTGATGTCACCTAGGTGATGTCACTCGTGATGTCATTCCCGATCAGATCCGCACCGTGACCGAGACTTGACACTAAGACGAAGTTGACAGATGACTGCACCAACAAAATCAGTAGCAGCTAGAATCGGGTCAAAAGACCTTGTAGAACTTAAGTTATGGTCGAAAAGGGTATATTCGGTATTTACCGAACCGTTGCCATAACCGCAGGTTATGAGCAGGTTAAAAATAATTAAAAATCTTTAAAAATCCCAAAATATTATTTACATCAGTGAGTAAAATGTTTAGTGTTGAAATCCGGGTTTAGATAGGCGTTATGCTAATTGCGCTATTAAATTACTAAAGTTTTCCGTAATTTGCGCTATTTAGCATAACCCCTATTGTGGACCTCGGATTGACGTGAAATTATAGGGACATGCTTAGAAATCAGTAACTAAGGTTATAGTTCTTTCACATGTCCGAAATTCTCGTTTTAAATTAAAAAGGGCGTTACGGTCAACTTTTAAGCATTTAATGGAAATGTGTAAAAGACTCGGACAAACAACGAACCAGTCACAGAGGGTTATACCATCATGTAACCTGGTCCTAAGAGAGTCCTAAGGCATATCTAAATCGAACTTTAACGGGTCAGAACTGAAGTCAATGCAAAAGTCAAAGCTTTGCGACTTTCGGCTTCGAACCAGGTCAAAACAGTAAATGGTCGGATCAAACAAGCTTAGGCTAGTTAATATACTTATTATCATGTTTTATGAGTGTTTAAACAGGTTACATATCATCTACATTACAGATTATGCATGAAATCGCAAAATAGCATTTCTGTTGACTTTTTCTAAGCACGTTTGACTCGACATTTGGACTAGTTAGAGTGGGAATCAGAGGGTGCCCTTTTTGGGGTTTAAAACCCACATGATTACCATCATATAACTATCTTTGATTCGACAAACCACTGGACCATTTGTGATTTATCGCAAAGTTAATCGTTAATTACGACGGATTGACTTTTAAGCTAAACTAAGCAAAAACAAAGCCACAAAAGGGTAGACACACTTACAGAAGCTTGGTGCACGACTAAGAATGTTAGAAGAATGCTTTAGAGCTCCAGAGATGGACTAGAATGCAGATTTGAGGTGTGTTTCAATTGTGGGCAATGTAGTGCCTTTTATAGTGAAAATATAGGCTCAAGATCATTACAACTCACCCTACAATGGATCATGGATGTTCAGCAGGTGGCCCTGGGTGCTAGGGGGCATGTAGAGGGCGCCCATGCTTCAATAAATGCTCACAAGGTCGTTCACTAGCTTAAACATTGAATCTGTCCAAAGTTTCTGCATCTGGGACTCGTACGCGGCCCGCATTAGGATTCAAGCAACTCACACGCGGGCCGCCTGGATCCTAATGTCAGAAACCAAATCTACAGATGGCGCGCGGCCCGCATCAGCTCATGCATATCTTCAACGCGGCCCGCCTGAGGGTTAAATTCCAAGATTTTCAAATCTTTTGTAATGATTAACCTGACCTTTCGGTTTCGAAGGGGTAACTTTGCGATTTGGCCCTCGATTAATTACAATTAAGGGCCTCGTGACCTTTACCCGTATTGTTAAGTCCCCGGTTAGTTTAATTACTATTCGAAAAGCCTTAACTTTTATTGTTGACGCTTTTAACCCCTCGCATACGAATTTGATCATAACTTTCTCGTTTTAAAACGGAACTTCGCAAAATTTATATCGTATATTCTAGTGAGCGTATTTTACTGTTACAAAGCCTCGGGTTCGTCAAAGGGTCACTCAGAGGTATAAATTAAACATGTTGACACAATTAACCCCTGTAGCTTATAATCTCTCACTTTCTTCCGCGTTTCGCCCCGTACGATCCATGATTTATTCGTTTGGAGGTACGAGCATCGTTTAGGGTTACTATACAGTATATTTACCCTTCGTTGACATTTATAACCCTCGAATTTATATACTTTCAAGGTTTGTTAACTTTAGTCCTTTATTTAATATTTAATGCCACGTGTAAACTCATGACACGTGTCAACACATTACTGGTCACAAAATTTCGAGGTGTTACAGCTACACAGTTTCTGACATCAACAGACTCCCCCTTAGCTGATGCTTCCAATTTCCAAAACTTTCATTCATTGTAGATCAGTTAGCTAGCAATCCTTGGTTAAGTAAGTAAGCTCCAAATCTTCCATATGTCTTCCTCTTTCTACAATGTAGTAGAAGGATCCTACATGCATCTTCACATAATCTTCACTTCACTCTCAATCTGCACTTTACTTGTATTCTGCACTTCATTTTGATAACTGCATCAATCTGTTTAGCAACACAAGCAAGTATCTTGAAAAACCATTAGTCTTTTTCACATTTAAAGATAAACCAATATTTTATCTTAGTTTGCAAAGACAACTACCTGTCAGTTTAAAATGGAAATCTTTTTAAAAAAAGTATTTTTGGTATTTTTGATATTTTAAGAAAGCAGTAAACTATTTACAAAAGCAATAAACACTCTATTTTTGTGAGAATCACTGGTAAGAAGATCATATCAGCACAATCAAACTGTTTCACACAATTAGATAATTCTTTATTTAATGTTTTAGTGAAAAACAGTTCAAGACGATTACCAGTATGTTTGTCCACTTAAACAAAATGCATGAACATTTCAAGTACCATTACCGTATGATACATTAAGGTAATTTTATTTACTGAAATACGAGCGTGTCCCACAACAGGATATACCCCCGCGATCAAGGTATGCACAAAGATTCATCGTAGTAGGTGAGTATACTGAATTCATCCGTTTTATTTTTCAACGATAGATAAATGGTGAACAGGTCATTACTTCCGTACAGCAAAGAGACCAAAATATCTTATCGAGGGCTATGACAAATACCATTTTTGGTACGAATTATGCATTTTGCATTATTTGAATGACTCTCTATGAGAGCTTCTTCATTTTCAAGGTTTTGGCATTTTTAGCTCTTTTAAGATATCCTGGGTGTGTCTAGGTCAGCATGTATCTGGATGCAGCAGAAGGACACCCCTGATATCCCCAGATGAAATAACAGTATAAAGACCCAAAACCTCAGATTTTGGCAATCTATCAACGCAAGATTTAAGGTCATTAAACCATACACCACTGATGTGTTCCCCACTCATATTCAGTTCATTTATGTTTATATCACATTGGTAAGTTGATTATTTCATGCTTTTTGCCTACTGGTACATCGTATAATGAAGCTGCTATCACACTTAAGCAATTTAGATTCAATTTCAGTGTGACAGTCTAACTTGCTGATGTACTATCATTTCTTCTTTTTCACACAGCGATATCTCATTTTTGATTTTCTATTTTTTTATGTTTTTGATTTTTTTAATGTTTTTGTATTTTCTAAAAATTAAATTTATAACTTACTCCCCCTAAACACACGCACTAACTAAACTCTTTTTGGCTTAGGGCGATTTCTCCCCCTAAAATTTTGTTTTTATGGAGTAAGTTTTGAAAACACAAATTTACAAACACAAACAGACTCCCACCTCAATCTGACAATAAGTTTTTCACTTTGGAAGTTTAGAATAATCATAACCATCACTGTTGTAAATAGTTCGTTACCCATGTTAACCTACTATTCCCCTCAGATGCTTTACAGGAATAACCACTGTTGAACACATCAACAGTCCTTCTTGATCATCCTGCACACACTTAACAACTCAGTTAGACTTAATAACCCAAACCTGACCGGCTTTGGGTCGACCTTGTAAATCCATATACGATGCTTCTAACCAATATCCATCACACCTTACTGGTTCTTGGATGTTGTACTCGTTGTTGAACAAGATTTATAACTTCCACTAGGTCTTTGATCACGAGAGTTCCAATAAACTCTCAGATTTTCTGACCTTTGAAAATTATTATCTTGAAACCTTCTTCGCCCATTATTATACCATGAATTTTGAAAAAAATTTGGATGTTGTCGAACATTTGAGTTACAAAAATCCCTATGTTCGTTTCTTCTTTGAAAATTTCGATTACCAAAACTCTTGTATCGATTTTGATATCCAAAATTTCTATTTTGATTTTGAAAATGATTTGATTTACCATTATAATGACTAAATTGTGTAGAATTGCTTCTTGGTCTATCAAATCGTCTTGATGTTGAAGTTTTAGATTGAAATCTTGGTTGATTATATTGACAATGTGGTTGCACATTATTATTTAAACCAGCCTTATTCTCATTCTTAACTTCATCAACTTTTTGCTTACCTTTCTTCAAAGGACAACAACTTGCCACGTGCCCTTTAGTGTGACATTTAAAACAAGATTTTGTCTTATAAATTCTCTTTTTGTGAAATCTCTTTTTAAATGTTTTCTTCTTTTCGCCTTTAGTATCCTCATCCGATTTATGAGGTGTACTGCTAGACTCAACAGATTCTTTCAAAGTAACTGGACTATTAGGCAAGTCCACAGATATCGGATCCACTACAGCTGGTGTAGTAGGCACAAAATCAATTTACTCATTTTCATCGGGTAAAAAAGAGTAGTCTTGATTTTTCGAAGATGAGGCTTTACTAAACCCCAAACCCTTTTTATCATTGCTCTTTTTCAAACTTTTTTGAATGTGAGTCCTAACTAATGAAGAATTTTCAAATTTGTCTAACTTTCCTTTAAGTTCGACAATTTGGTCTTGTGCAATGGCCAATTCCCTGCACTTTTCAGAAAATTCATTAGTTTTATCCTTTACAGTTTCACGAGCCAAATCAATGATCTGTAACAGTTCATTGACTTTGCTTGTTAAACTACTGATTTCTTGTTCATTTGATTTGAGTTCATTTAAGCAATTTGACTCTCTTTCAATCAAAAGAACATTTGACTCTTTTTGTTTTTCCAATTCAGCTAACAGAATTTTGTTCTTCTCCGATAGTCTGTTAACCTTACCCTGTAGTTTAGTGCAATTATGACATGTATGACTTACAGATTCTGATGATACCTTCACCTCTGCTATAAGTCCATTCACACCATTCATGCACTTTGAAACTTCTGCAGCCTTCTTCTCAACATTCTCCTTCTTCTCTTCTTTCACAGCAACTGCTTCTTCATCTTAAGCACGGCCTCCTACACTCTGTCTTGGTGAACTCTGATAACGTTTTTCTAAAGCTTTCCACAGCTCATAAGAAGTCCCATAGTGCTTGATGGTATATTTAATTCCCTCAGGCAAGGACATCTTGATCACTGCTAAAGCTTTCTTCTCAGCATTAACCACGAGTTTCTCAGATTCATCCATCATCTCATAAGAAATCACTTTAACTCTTCCTTCAATACGATGTGTAGGAGCAATGTATCCATCAATCATACAACACCACATTCTGAAATCCTCACTTTTCACAACCGATTCAAACTCCTCCTTCCAAACAACATATTCTTTAACATTGGTAAGCTCTGGCCACTTTTTAACTTTCTCACCCACATTGTCCAATTTAACCATCTTTAAACACGTTTTAACCGTAACCGTACTGATAAAACCGTATAATATTTTTCGGAAAACTGTTTTTACTAAATTATACCCTAAGAATCGTCTCGAAAAACGAATCTAATTTTTTTTAGGTCCTAAAAATCAACCGAGTCCAACGGTGCAAACGGTTTCGGCAGATGAGCTACGGATCAAATTCTATTCACGAAAACGTTAATTCCTCTATGCGTATCTAATTCCTCCACAAAAATAAATACTCCACCTTTTAATTCCTCTAGCTAATTTTGCTGGCAAACCAACTTAATTTCGCCGGGTCATACCCCAACCGATGGCGGAAACATCGGGATGAGACGAAGTGTGTATAGATTGCAAGAGACTTCATAACACTATGTGACAATATTTAATTAAATTCAAATTTCATTCCAATACTAAACGTCATACAAGATTCAAATAGAAATAACAACATTGTTTCATAACAAAACATAACAATGAAAGATAGATTAATCTAGGTGTGTATCTAGTCCACCCTAAATCTTGTTTCATCTTGAATGTCATCTCAATAATTAACCTGCAACATGTATTAAAATAGAGTTCAATGCAAAAGCAAAGGCGAGTATACAAGTTTGACTACATAGCATAATAGAATAAAAAAAACTCATATCCAACATGTTACATAATGTGTAAATTACTAGCAATGCAATTTTTGGCGTACAATATGATCAAACCCAAGAATACAACGTATAACAAGCCTAATCCCAAAAGTTTAGGGGGGTGGTAAAGTTTAACTTAACAATACCCAAAAGTATAACGGGCGGGGTGTTAATCCTATAGCGCTATAATTGTTAAGGTGGGAGAGCAAAGTTCATGAGCATATAACGTTCCAAATCGTTCATATAGCATACAAGCATAGAAAATATTCACAATAGTTTCATGTTTCGTTCATAGATAGAGTATGTTTTTGGTTTAAACTTAAAAGTTGTTTGTATATTCATACATGTTGCATCCCAAAGTGTAAAGGGGAAAAAGGGATCGAGTATACTCACGTTGGTTGCATTTGCGATTACTTGTAAGTAATGCACGAGTAAGATTGGGAAATCCAAAAGAACGAACGAGAGCGGATTAACCTAAGTATGAAATACCACACGAGAGGTGATTACTACACGTTTAAATAAATATCCCAATCTCTATATTAGTCATTTAAGTATTTAACTCGTTATTAAAATAAATTGGATTGTTATTTCCCCTCTTTAATTTAGCAAATTACTAATGTGTCTTTAATTCACTTTTCAATTTTATACAACTCATTTTAGCAAGGTGTACAACTAAGTAAAGCATACCCACTCAATGAAAGAAACCATCAACTTCATAATCCTCCCCAGACCACCTCTTCTGATCTCCACAACTAAGTCAAATCACCAACTCATTTTAGCAAAATATTTATTCTCCTCTTTTAAAAAAAAATAAAAAAATTAGTTTGGGTGGTTTTTTTTAGGGGGGTTTAGGTTTTGTTTTTAGGTTTTATGGTTTTTTTTTTGTGTGGTATAGTTTTTTTTTTTGGCGCGCGCGCGGGGGGGGGGGGTGTTAGGTTTTTGGGTGGTGGTGGGTGTTTAGATTTTGGGTGGTGTTGTAGTGGGTTTAGGTTTTAGGTTCTTGGACACTTGTCACTTTATAATGACTTTTTGCACTTCTTATTTTTAGGAGACTTTGTAGAATAACTTAACCCCAAATTCAAATAGTTGAAGCACGAATTTGAATACGTTATTTAAAATATCGCTTATAATTTGTCATTCATTTTTGTGGGATGTAAATTCTTTTAGGCATTTGGGTTTTCTCTTTAGCTGTTGTAGCGAATGTCCGTATCATAACAAACCATGTTATCGTTTTGTTTACGTAACTGTTTGCGACGTATGTGTGGCTAAACGTTTTACCGTTTATTTTTTGTTCGGTTTAATGATCCCGCCGCAACGTGCGGGTCCTAATAACTTGTTTGATTTATATACTAACTAGTTGTCATCATCTTCTCCATTATAATAATAAAACATAAACGTATGTAACTGCTTCTTTGAAATAAAACCCATAATTTGTAGTAAACTTTACAATTTCAAGGATCTAGAATATATTAACCTTTTATCATCTTCCTCATTTGAAATTTTGGACTCAACAGAATCCCAAACAAAATTTGAAAACATCAAAAACCATTGTTACTTATGTTGGTTTAATTATACCACAGTTCATTATACGAAATTTAATAAGAAGTTGAATCAAAGTAAAGGGAGGAAAATAGGAACGAGGTATACCGAACAAGATGAACCGATTCTCGTTGCGATGTGCGTAGGTCTCCGGCGAGTTCCGTCGAGGATTTTGGTGTCGACTTTGAGTTAACAAAACCAAAGCGATTACCACCAACTGTTAGTGTTTTTGGTTATTAATATGCTTCAACAGTTTACATAAAACAACACGATAATAGATTGAATCGAAAAAAAAAATGAAAAGAATATTGATGAAACAATGGTTAACCGGGCAGGGTTAACTCACTGGTCTCGCCAAGAAGGGTTAAGCCCTTCCTCTCGAGGATCGCTGGCTGGATCACCGGTGGGTTGATCTCCTGCACAAGGAAACAAACCGTGACTCGTAACAAGGAGGATGGGGTGGGGGGGGTGCTCCTTGTTACCACTCTCCGGCGTGAGAATCAGTAATTTGCTTGGGAAGCAAAGTAAGATAGTAGTAATAGTGAGAGAGTTGTGAAGAGATACCTCAAACCTGGTTTGGGGTTGGTATTTATAACCGAGGAGTGAAGGAGGAGGATGATGGACGGACTGACGACGTGCTGCCCCTTTGCAGGTGTGTCAGGCTTGTCGGTTGTGGATGTTACGCCACGTCAGTCCGTTTCTTACGTAGCCCTGACAGGTGACTGCCATTGGTGCCACTTGCACTGTGGTGTCAGTCCCACTTGTTGAGCGTATAGGATGCGGTGCGAGCCGCATCGCCGCCTGCGGTAACATCTGGTGTTATCGCGTCTCTTGCTTGTGATCAAGAAATACGCGAGATGCGGTGCTGGCCGCATTGTCGCCTGTGGTGACTGTTGCTGTTATCCAGCTTCCTTGTATTGATAGAAGTGTTCACTGGACGCGGTGCGAGGCCGCATCGCTGTGAATACTTCCGTTTTCATACACCAGATGTGATGCTATGTCGCATCACTCTACCGTTCTCACGTTCCAGGTAAGTCCTCCTCCATCACTAGACAGATTGGATTCAACCCTTGTGTCGATGCGTTCCCGTATGGGCACAAGTAGGTTGTTGGCTAGTGGGGGTTTTAATAAGGGTAATGGTCACTCGCGGTCGATGCTGACGCGAGATCTGGGACCATACCCCTTCAAGCCCCCCCAGTCTAGTGTTGCTGCCATATGCAAGTTGCATGTGGGAGGAGTACTGGACTATGGTGTTTAGAAGGTAGTTTGGAGCCTGGAGAAGATCCTAGACCATGTGGATGGTCTTTTCTGTTTGTAAATCAAGCTGGAGGTCTGGAAGGGTCATTTGACGCCTCTTCCGTACCGGTGAAAATGTTTCGTCTGATGCGAAATTCGCAGCCTTTGGCTGGTTGCCACCTGTTGGTGTGCCGAACCAATTGTGGGAATTAGTTGGAGGAAGTGTACAAACTTCGAACCAATCTCTGAGATGATGGTTGAAGGTGTGCACAAACTTCGAACCAACCTTTGAGGTGGTGAACGAAGAAGAGAGCGTGCTGCTCCCATAATTTGATATCTAATGATGATTCCTTTCGTGGGGTGTTCATGTTCTTCCAATTAGCTCTCAAGTAACCGCATGTCCTTTGCGGTTACCTCGTTGCTTGACATTGTTGGCCACGGTTGTGGGAACAACGTTGGGTATTTGCGTCATTGTTGGCCATGTTTGGTCGAACAATGTGATTCTGGATAATGGTCAAATAAACATGGTCATAGGCATGGTAATGCCCACCATTGTTTATTCTATCCAACTTACAAGTAGGGTAACAAAGTCATAAGCAGACTTGTTACCGCTTGTTTGATTGCTTGTTGTTCGACAGGGGCTCGTATGATCATTGGGGATCTCGTCCGCATCTCTTCCTTAGGCACCTTCCATCACGCTCCAATACCGAGGAGTTTTCCTTGAAGTAGTTTCGTTCCTCGATGTGGAGTTAGTTGTGGCTCTTCCGTAGCAACCGTTTGCGGAAGCTATGGTTATGTCCGTAGTGACTTATGAGTGTCTGCGGTTTTGTCACCCCATATTCGCTTGAAACGGGTGTGTTACTCGGATATGGCTCTTGAAGGATCAGGAGTCAGGGTTGCTGATGTGCGTTCACGTATATTCCCTTCGTTCTTCTAGTTGAAGAAGTTGTTCAAGCACCCTCTGTGGTTGTGAACCGGATAGGAGGGATTTGAAGCTTGAAGAGAGTGAAGGCAATGCGGTTTACCTGTTTCTGAGATGCGGTTCAGTCCAAAGAACAACGCTGGTTCTGAGTATCTGACACACCTGAACGGGCTCGTGTGTGTCATTTCCGCATATTCCACGTGTGCTCGTGGGTAGTGCGGTAAGGTATTATACCCCCTTATTGTGTGGAGATATATATTTTTGCCTATTTTTAGGGGTATGTAAAAAAAACGACATGCGGTATGGCATGTGCTGAAATGAAAGGACATTTGCACTGCCCGAGGCATTAAATGCACTGTAGCAAGGAGTGTAAACGTCTCCTATGTCAGGCGCGTGGGCGGCCACGCGCGCGTGATAACCGTCAGCGGAAACGGCGCTTGACACGTGGTGTCGCGTAAATCGTTCTTTTTGAACGTGATGATTCGTTTTCTCCCTCCGCATTAATTGCGATGGGTATATAAGGGGAAACCGTTCGTGGTTTCCCCTCACTTGTTCGAAATTTCAAAAATTTGCCAGTGGGAGAAAAGAAGTTACTTTGTCTTCTCCGATCAATTGTTTGAAATTTCCGGTGAGGTTTTCTGAGTTTGTAGTGTTCATCTTCTATATTCCTGATGGCTGAACCATCAAATCCACACAATGTGGAGGGTGAGAACCCGGAGTCTTCATCGCCGGTGGTGGCAGAGGAAGAAGGGGGGGGGGGCTCCGGTGGTGGTTTACCGGTGCTAAAGTGGCCCAGGTCGTCATTTAATCGTCTGATTCTTGACGTCCAAATGCCCCCAGAATATGGGGCCCTTTACCCATCGGAGGGTGACACCGGTGCCGATGCTCCGGCCGGTTACGTTACCATGTGGGCAGACTTTTTTGGTGACTGTAATCTCCGGTTACCTTTGACTGTTTTTGTTGTTGAGATTTTGGAGTGGTACAAGATCCACATTTCACAACTGAGTACGTTGGGTATGATCCGGATTCGAAATTTTGAATCAACCTTTCGTGCTCTTGGCATAGAGCCTTCTGTTGGATATTTCCGACGGTTTTATCAAATGACGGTATCCTTGGGGTTCTTTTCTTTCCGTCAACGAGATGGTAGTCCCAAACTGATGACTCCTCCCAAGGGTATGACGAAGTGGAAAATGAAGTTCTTTTACATCAAGGCTGCTGCAGTTGTTACAAACATGACGTTTCGGAACGTGTCCGAGACGATCATAACAGAGACCATTGCAGTCCCTAGTGTAAAGACGGTGGAGTGGTTTCCACAGTTGCCGACCATTGAGTGGGTGAAGCTGAGCAACACACAGTTGTGGGTGTTGCGCATGATGCTGACAAGGAGGAACAAGAAGTCAATGCCCGTGGTGCGGGAGAAAAGTGGTGGTATGTACTTTTCATTTGTTTGATTTTTCTTATCCCCGTATGCGTTACTGACTTGTGCGTTTGCTATCAGAGGATGCTCCCTTATGGAGGATGTTTGATCTGGATTTCGGGGGTCAGGTTGAAACAGTTGCTTGCGCAGATGACGAGGATGGGTTTAATGTCATCATTCGAGATAACTTCCGGGTGCCTACTGAGGCCGCATTGGCAGTTGAGTTGCCGCGAGGCAAAGGTACATTTAGGAATCCTTTTTACTTGTGATAACAATAATGGTTTCACCGACTCACCTTTTGGATGGTTTCTATGCAGGTGATCTTGGGGCCTTAGGGGACCCTGACGCGAAGGGTGTCCCTAAGAGACAAGTGGTGAAAGGCGTGCGCTTTCGCCAGTAGAAAATACCAGAGGTTACTGTTGTGCCTCATCTGGTGCCGCAGGCGGCAGGTATCTCTCATTCTTCTTTCCGTAGACACATGGATTATGTGATAGTATCTGATACCCTTGAGGGTTTGGGTGTAGCTGCTGCGGGTTCGCAGTCTGTCGGTGGGAAAAGGCAAGTAGAGAAGACGACCGCTGGTGCCGGTGAACCGAAACGTCGGAGGTTGCAGTCTAAAAGGACTGGTCCGACACCCAAGAAACCTGCGGTTACCGTTGGTAAGTGTTTTGTAGCTTGTCCCAAGTGTTACGCACAACTTGTGTTTTGATAGCTATTGACTTTGTTTTGCAGAGCTTTAAGATAAAGATTTTTCTATCTTTGATGCTCCGTCGTCACCCCCGCATACCACGGGTGGGGTGCGTCTGAGGAACCTTCGGCGCCTTTTGTCAAGGTGGTGCCTGATTCAACCGTGCAAACGGAGGGTACTGCGGAGAAGGTCGCGACCCAGATATTAGATACCGTTGATTCGTCCAACAATCTGATCTCTCCCAATGAGGGTGATAATTTGGGTCTACGGTTTTCTGATTCTGGGAAACAAAAGTCAGATGCAGAGCCGCAAAAAACTGATACTGAGCCGCAGAAATCTTTTGCTGGTGAGAAGGTTACCGGTTCGTCTGCTGGTGGTGCGGGTTATGATGGGCCTCCAATTCAGCCTGGGGAGTCTGAATTGGAGTATTATTACCGCACTTATACCCAGGGTCGAAGTACTGTTTATCACCGACCCCCCTGGACTGTTATGCAGGGGGATGATATTTCCAATGACCCCTCTGCGTGCAAGGAGATTCTGGGTGGTCTGGGCACCCCATTTGAAGTTGAACGTGTCCGTTCTGCACCCCGTGAGTTGCGCATCAACCAACTTTCTACCATGCTAGTAGGAAGTTCCATAGTGGCGAACGCTATTTTGGAAGATTACAAGGCGTTGGGCCGCAGGGAGGAGGAAGCTGCTCGCTTGCGGGCCGAAGCAGAAGAGTTGGTGAAGGGTGCTCGTGCGGGTGCGGAGCAGCTTGAAAAAGATAACGCTGCTTTTGATAAGCAGAAACAGACTGCAGAGTGGGCTGCAACTGCTGAGCTGAAACAGGTTCGTACTCTTGCCAAGTTACTTTCTGATGAACGCAAGAGTTGGAACGAAAAGTTTTCCAATGAGCGCAAGAAGTGGAATGAATCTTGGGCTAAGCAGAATGACAATCTGTTTCGTGCTCGTCAGGAGTTGACGAATGCCAAGGCAGCGAACGTTACCTTGGGCAAAGAGAAGGCTGCAGTTGAGGTGATTGCGGTTAAAGCGCAGCAGGCGGAGGCCCGGGCTGTAAAGGCGCTTGAAGAGGCCAAGGAAGCGGGGGCTCGTGCTGCAAAGGCCCTTGAGGAGGCCAAAGAGAGTGAAAGTCGCTCTTCTAAAGCTCTTGAGATGGCGAATGCTGAGCGCACCCGTTTGGATCAAGTTGTTGTCAGCCTTCAGGTATGATTCGTTATTTCTGTTTGTATTTTTCTTTCCGCCTTTTTAGAATGTTTACTGATTTTGAGTAAACTATTTTTTGCTCTTTGAAAGGCTGAAGTTCAGACCCGGGAGGTCACGGTTACAGACCTCACAGCCCGCGTGACTGCAGCGGAAGAGCGAGCTAATGCTGCTATTGAGGCTAGAGATGCTCTGACCTCTTCGTTTAACCAACTGGAGGCTGACCGTGAATGGATGCGGAGTCACGGTATCGCGCGTGTAAGTATCCCATGCCTTTATATTTGCTTGGACTAGTATCTGAGTCTTATCATCCTTTTATTGCAGATTGTTCAGGCTATCATGGATGCACCTGAGACCGCAACTGGTTTGGACTTGGTCAAGGAACGTGCCCGCAATGCCGGTTTTAAAGCTGGTTACAGCCGCTGTATCGGTCACATAAACGTCATGTCTGAAGGTGGTTTCACTGAAGAGCGATCCGGGTTTCGTGACGTGGACACCGAAGAGCGTCTTAACGCGGCTGTTGCCTCTTTTTATGATACGTCCCTATCTTGTGTGGAGAAGTTGGACGAATGTTTAGAGGCTGCGGACTACGTTGACCGGTTGCGGATGCTGTATGCTGATGCAGAAGAGGAAAATCCCGCTGGTGGCGGCCAAGATGACGCGGGTACCAGTGGTACAAAATAGGGTTTAGGTTGGCTAATGTGCCCCCCTTTTTTGCTTTCCTTTTTTAAATGTGGGAAACTCTATGTAAATCCATTAAGCATCGCGTGGGTGCTTGAACTTTTTGAATATAAAGTTTGTTGTTCAATTTGTACAAGTGTTTTTAATTCTTGCATGTTTGAACGTATATATGCGGAACTTTACCCATTTGTGAATGGGGTCAAGTATATTCCATACCTTTGTCGTATGAGTATACGTTAATTCCATTGTTTACCTTTTTAGGGTTTAGGAATTAAGTTTTGTAAAACGTGTACGTCCGGAACTCTACCCATTTGTGAATGGGGTCAAGTATACTCCATACATTTGTCGTATGAGTATGCGTCAATTTCATTATTTACCTTTTTAGGGTTTAGGAATTGTGTAAGTTTTGTAAAAACGTGTCTATCCGGCCGGATAGACACTTAATATTCTGCCTTTTGCTGGCCTATTACAATATTTGTGTGTGGTTGGCACTTTGTGTGGGTATCACGAATGAAGATTTTGCCAATCTGTTTTTGCGGATACCGCAAAGTGGAACACGCATTTGTAATAGTAGTAACAAACAATATTGCATTGAATCGTTCGTTTATTTAATTGCAAATGGCCTGCGGCTCGATAGGTTAAAAGAAAATGTAAAAACATGGCTTACATGTAACAGCGTCTAAGCTGTTGTGCATTCCATGTACGTGCGATAGGTTCGCCTTCTAACGTTTGCAACTTGTACGCGCCTTTTCCCAAGACCTCATTGATGAGGTAGGGTCCTTCCCACTTGGGGGCAAGTTTTCCTGGGCGTTCAGCGTTAGATGCTTCATTGTCACGGAGGACGTAGTCCCCCGGGTTGAAAGTACAAACGCGGACACGCGAGTTGTAGTACTTTTCCAGTTTGGATTTGTACTTAGCCTTGTAGGATCGTATGCTGACCCGAATGAGTCGTTCAGAGGTTATCTCTTGCGTTTCAGATGCGAAATAATAAGAAATACAAGTAGAAGTAGCTTGTTCTCCTTTCTAACTGCTTGTTTTATTGATATCAAACGTTTTACAGCTCGATCTTCACACCGGCAGAGCTTCGGCGTGGAATTCAACAATCACCACCGAGGATCGCTCTAAAGACCCATTTATATAGGCTGCTGGGTCCGCTCATGTGTCACATGAACATATGAGCGGTCCAGACATGTACACATAAGCGGCCCAAACTTGACAAATAAGCGGTCCAAGAACTCTATGACCCTATGAGCGATCCTAGACTATAAATCGCATACAGACTCATGTTTTCTCGTATTTTGTGCCCTATGCTATACAATACAACATAAGACCTGATCCTAGACACCTAGACGTAATCAACAGATGTAGTGCACTAACAAACTCCCCCTCAGATGTTGATGGAGTCGCCAACACACCTTGACTGTAACTGTGTCTTCACTTCTGCAGTCTAGATCAGTCTCTGAGCTTTCTCTTTCTCTCTATCTTCAGACTCCCCCTCTCGATTTACTGGTATTCTTTTGTTCTTCAGTAATATTTTCAGGATCGTTGTCTGATCTTCACAGGCTTTCAGAATCGAATAACTTGGCTCTAACAACACTATAATTCTCTTGATCAGATCTCTTGATTCCTTAAATTCATTAGCATCAACAATAAACGTGATCTTCAGGATCAAAATCTGTCTCTACTCATTCTTTCAGGATCGATCAACCTGGTTCTAACAAATCTTCAGGAATCGAAACTTGGCTACCTGTACAATCTCAATCCCGAAATAAATTTCTTTCACAAATATTTCAAACAATTTTGTACCATCACATAACTCTCATATGAATTAATCAAACATATAATTGTGTACCAACACAAACTCTCTCTCAACTATCTATGATGAACCACTTGAAGAAGGTTAGATTTAACGAAAACAGTTTGATTTACACAAATACTCCCCCTCAAATTCAGCTCATCATGTTTAGCACTTGGAATTTTGAAAATCAGTTTTCCAACGTCAGTTGTCGAAAATCTTTTTGACTTTTTCAAAAATTATGCTAAAACACACACAAAATCTTTTTGGATTTTCTGAGAGATATTATCTGACACCACTTGAAAATACAAACATATAGAAATGTAATATTTACAATCAATATTTTTGTGAGTTCGTGCAAGAGGATCATATCAGTTAATGAGACAAATCACCAACACCGTTAAGCTTGATTTCATTTTAAGCTTTAAACAATTTACCTAGATTGTCAGTATGTTTGTCCTCTTAAATTCTCAACACAAATTTCAATCGATTCGAGATATGATATTAATGTTTTAGAGACTTAAACTTAATTGTGTATCACTCCACTTGAATATACTCTTGTATCCAGATCCCAAATATTCAGTCTTACAGGTGAGTATACCACAGCTGATATCTGTAAAGGGGTTAAATGCGAAACCGTGAGAGCTCAGGTCAGAACTTCCGTTCAGCAGAGAGATGACGGCTCGACTTTTGGTGGGTCCCCTTTAGAGGATCTTTTGCATTTCAACAGCAGCGACTATCAGTTTTATTGTTTCATCAGCATGCTGAGGGCGAAGCTTATGTTTCAAAGCTTTAGCAAAAAGTATTATCCGGGGACTAGGTCAGAACTTCCATTCAGCAGAAGACCGGGGATAATACCCCAGATATCACTGAGTATAAAGACCTAGTATCTCAGAATATGGGACCTTTCAAACAAGATTTCGGGGGTTACCCATATATTCAAGAATAGTTACCCACGAATCAAGCAAGTTTGAATTTAGGTTTATATCTCGTTTCAATTTACTAAATGTGTGAAAATCTACTGACACATCCGCAGTAAGATTATTTAACACTTTTTAGACTTTTCAAATCTTTAGCATGTCGTGATAATCCACTGATGTACTATCATTTCCTCTTTTTCGCAACAAAACTCATTTTTGAAATTTATCATGTTTTTGGCTTTTTCAAATTTTCAAATGTTTTTGGATTTTCTGAAATTTCCCTATGACTCCCCCTAAAATGCAAACACATTTTAAAGAAAATTTGAAACCTTCTAGACTCTTGATCCACTAGAAACAAGAAAAGTAAAACAAACTGTACAGAAACTTGACAACCGACACTGAATCACATCAAATCACCATTCACTAGGCATAAACAATCTGAACTCCCCCTATCACAAACCATTTTCTCATTTAGATTTCAAAACACTTAAGTTTGTTTTAATCAAAATGACTTTTCCGGAAAATGAATTTGTGTTGATAACAACCACTTGTAGGTCTATCTTTTAAAAACGGGGATGTGGTTCATTATCTTGTCTATCTTTTGCCATGAATAGTAAATCAAGTACAATTTAATGTCCCTGATTTACCATTTTCATTTAAGAACCTTCTGTACCACTTGTAAATGTAACCTCTTCAAAGTATACAAACATCTCAAAATTTAACCACAAATACCACTTGTGGGATCAAGATTACCACTTGTAGATACCCAAAAAAAAAACTACCACTTGTAGGAATGTTACGTCTACATCACCATTTTACCAATCAAAATGCCGATTCCTGCTTCGCAATTACCAACCTGGAAGCTCCGGCGTAGTCCTTTCACCTGCAAAATCCAAAACACTATTTAAAATTTTTAAACAAACTTATCAAACACTAGAAAAATGCCGATTCCTGATCCACGATATAAACTTGGGATCTCCGGCGTAGTCCTTAGACTATCATGGAAAACAAACTTCCAACCAAGTCTTTTCAGACTTGATGGCCTTTAGTTCCTGAGCTGTAGGGTTGTATGTTGCCTTTTTAGTTGCATAAAAATCTTTTACCCCCTTAGCTCTCCCACTCAACATTTTCCCAAAAATCTTTTTAACATTCCTGTTGAATGTTTTCTCGACATCAAATTCATCCTTTTCTTTATAAAACTGATTTGAAATCTCAGTTTTTCCCACTTTCTTCTTTACTTCCTCAAACTTCAATGATGGAAACTCCTCATAATTCACTGAGATCTTCTTCTCAACCTGTGGCTCTTCTGGCTTTGTGGAACCAGATTCATCGCCGACATTCACTTCACCTTTCTTCGCCACCCATACCTAGTTTTCTTTTCCTTTCTTTTTGTAAAAATTCTTTTCCGAACACTCGCCAACCTCAAATTTTGAATTTTCAAAAATTTTAGATCCATTGGTTGGTGTGTCAACATCAACAACTTTCTCTTTCAACTTCTGAGAAACTCCCTGTTTTGATTGAACACTTTTTGAGCAATTCCATGCAATATGACCAGCTTCATTGCATCTATAACATGTTCTAGTCTCTCTTTGATAACATATATCAGCTCCATTCTTCTTTCTCTTAGCAAGAAACTCATTATTAGACTGTCTCCAGAACGGTTTCTGCTGTTCCTCCTCAGCACTTCCTCCTGACACAAATTCAGATTTTGTTTTAGAATTTTTCATATTTTTATCATTTTCTGGTGAAATAAAACCAAGACCTTTCTTTTTAAAGCTACGATTCTGATTAGGTTTCTTTGGAAAACCAGGACCAGAGTTGTAACCTTTTTTCTTGTTTAAACGTTGCTGAACTCTAGAAGTATATTTTTTAGATTTTTCAAAACTTTTCAAAACTTTTAATTCTGGAATATTTACCTCTATAAGTTTGAAAGTTTTGTTTATTAGCTCAGTTTTAATACTCATTATTGGGAACTCCTTATTGTAATATAATTTGTCCGAACCATTCAAAGTATACACAACTTCGAATGTTTCATCATTCAAATCTGCCTTTGACAATAAAAATTCTCTACTGTAAAACCGTTTTTCCGACGAATTTTGATTGTTGACAGACGACTTTGACTTTGCAGACCTAGATTTCAACTCAGACTCCTCATCAGTATCCAACACCTGATCGACCACCTTTTTGATTAGAACAGACTCATGATCAGTATCGAACGAGGTAAACGTGACATCGATGTTGTCTGGTAAAATGTCAGTTGTGTTGGTTTTTAACTCTATATTGACTGCTTTCTCAAGTTGCTCCTCATTTGGTTTCCTAGGAGAATACCCATCCCAAATTGGAGGCGGACACTTGTTATAACTAACAGTCGGTTTCTTACCACAGTCTTTCTTCTTCCTTGGCTTCTCGTCTTGAAAAGCTTCCAAACCTGCAACAGTTGGGTAAACACGATCAATGAGATAATCAGAAGTAGTATAGCTTAACAATAACCGCCTAATTCTCTCATTTTCAATCTTTTCAGTCTCCAACTCTTGCTTCCATTTGGCACTCTCTTCAATGTAGAAATTTATCGCTTTTTGCTTTGACATTAAAGTTGCATTCATCATTGTTAGCGCCTGTTCTCTTTCTGAGTTTGTTGTTTGGAGACCAGTTACTGTTTTGTTCAACACGTCGTACGATTCCTTCACATAATTGAGATTGAACAATAACTGCTCCTTCTTCTTTTCATACTCAGCTATGATGTCGTCTTTAGATGCACAATTCTTACAAGCTTCCAAGCACTTCTCACACGACTTGACCACTTCAACAATCTTCTCAACTTCGATTGTTTTAATAACTTCAACCACTTTTTCTTCTTCAATCACCTTTTCTTTTTCTTTCACAACCTCAGTAATCTTCTCAGCAACATTCTCAGCGTTTTGAATATCACTTTCAGATTCAGCTTGTTGTTCCCTAGCAGCTTGTTTCTCTTTCAGTTTCTCCATTTGTTCTGCAAAATAGAAATGAAAACTTTTAGGAGAAAGATGAGATTTAGCAACATTCATATGTTTTTCTTCCTCAACATCACTGCTACTATCAACTGGTGACTGATCAAACTGTACAGATTTTTTAGAATCATCATCAGAAACACCAGAATCAGACGGTGTTTTATCAAATACAACTGCTTTTTCTGAAACAATTTCATTCTGTATACTCTCATCAGAACTCGATAAACTCTCATCTAAACCCTGTAAAACTTCATCTGAACTTTCAGAAACATCCCTAGAATGTTCTGAAAGTTTATCAATACTGTCTGAACTTTCAGATGACACAGATTTTTCATCTTCACTAGACACATTCACACCAATCGATTTCATCCAAGTAGCAAACAAATCTGGCTCTCGGACGATTTTGGCAATGAAAGCTTTAAACTCTCCCTTCTTATCCACAAACATATCCCAACTGAAACCTTCTGGTAGTTTCTCATCATCTTGATCGATAATGCATGCTGTTGTGGCTTCAGATGATATGTAATCACTCCAGCTGAAATCTACCAAACATGCTCTCTTGGGATCTTCAATCTTTCTCCCATGAGCTGTCTGAGGTTCTTGGGATTGGCCGACTTGCTGATAGATAGCTTTACGGTAGTAGTCATCTTTCCCGAATGGATTCTGTGCTCCACTAGCTTCTCTTCCTTTGCACTCCCGCTTGAAATGGCCTTTCTCCCTGCATCGAAAACAAGTAACTTTAGATTTATCAAAACCTAAAGTAGAGACATGAGCATCTAGAAAGTCATTTCTCCCGGTAATGGTTTTGAATTTCTCAGCTCGTCGAAGAACACTAGCAAGACACCATTTGATATCCATGAGTTCCATCTCTTCTGCGTCTATCTGATCGTAATCCTCTTTAGTAAGCATAGGATTTCCAACCCGACCAGCAACAAGACCTTCATATGATAACAGAACTGAACCCAGAAGTGCCATGTGGTCTTTAGCAGTGTCTTCAGAGAAGCTTTGACTTTCTGGAAGGTTGAGAGCTATGTTGCATTGAATCACGTATCCGTTTCCAGTCTTTGTACTTTGAGACTGAAAGCTTGTGTTAGTCTCTTTCGGATTCACACTCGGAAACGATGAAAATCCGCTGCTGCTCTTGTTTGAACCCTGATCAACTTTTTCTGATGAATCTCCAGCACTGAAAGCGGTTTGAATCTTTGGGCTTCTTTCAGCTTCAGAAACTGGAATACTACCTTTATAGTACATTTTAACATCCTGTTGACCACTCGGGTTATTCATCCTTGCGATCTTTTGCTGCTCAAGATCCTGACTCTCAATTTTCTCAATAAACTGACCAATTGTTAGTTTGTCATAAACACCTGTGTTTTTCAGTATCATAAAATACGTTCCCCACTCTTTCTGAGGTAACGCATCAGCCAACTTATCAACCCATTCCTCACGACCTTTTTCAACTCCCAACATCGATAACGATCGCACCAAGTGACAGTATCTCTCAATTAGCTTTTTAGTATCCTCTCCCGGCAAACTACTAAACAAATCAAATTCTTTTTTAAGCAATGCCTTCTTGCTTTTGATCATACTTTCACTACCCTCGAATTTTACTTTAAGAGCATCCTAAATTGATTTAGCAGTTTTGTCGTGCTATAGCAAAATGAATATGTCTTCTTTAATTGCCTGCTGTAACAGACTGATCATCATTATCTCTGCTCTGTACATTGCACGTTCTTGTTCTGAGAATTCGGATATTTGTTTAATAACTTGCAATTCTGTTCGAGGCAATGTGTACTTTTCCAATATGCACTCCCATGATCTGAGATGATTTGCCTGAACCCAGTTTTCAAAACTATCCTTCCACCCGTAGTATTCTTCAATATTCATCAGTTTCGGGGGTTTCTGGGTGGTTCCCGTCTCGTTTTCAAGATTCATGGCTTGAGCAATCGCAGCTGGTGATGACGGTGTTGCAAACGCATTGTAGAACTCGGAATCCATACTGACTTAACACGTTTTTCAATGCAGATGACAGAAAAGCGATCCAAAAATATCCTTTGGAGCGGTCCAGTAACAATGTCCGTTCGAGCGAACCAGAGACTGTTCGTTTGAGCGGTCCAAGATTGTTTGAATGAGCGGTTCAAGATTGTTCGAATGAGCGGTTTAAGATTGTTCGTTTGAGCGGTTCAAGATACAAATTTGGAGCGAACCAGAACCAAAAATGTACGAATAAGCGGTCCAAAATGTGACCTAAGAACGGTTCACGATGACGTCACTACGAGCGGTCCACATTACGAACATGATTTGATCCATAAAAACTTCGAATTTTGACTTCAAACTTTCCAGGGTTTATCTCGATACTATTGCGTACAAGCTGTGAAAATTTGAGCGAATTCCGACCGTGAAATCTTCCCGAAACAGTAAAAGAAGGTGTAGAAGTGAGAAGAAATGATGATAAATAGCTACAATCTGCAGAAAACCTCCTCCCAAGCTCTGATACCAATTGTAGGATCGTATGCTGACCCGAATGAGTCGTTCAGAGGTTATCTCTTGCGTTTCAGATGCGGAATAATAAGAAATACAAGTAGAAGTAGCTTGTTCTCCTTTCTAACTGCTTGTTTTATTGATATCAAACGTTTTACAGCTCGATCTTCACACCGGCAGAGCTTCGGCGTGGAATTAAACAATCACCACCGAGGATCGCTCTAAAGACCCCTTTATATAGGCTGCTGGGTCCGCTCATGTGTCACATGAACATATGAGCGGTCCAGACATGTACACATAAGCGGCCTAAACTTGACAAATAAGCGGTCCAAGAACTCTATGACCCTATGAGCGATCCTAGACTATAAATCACATACAGACTCATGTTTTCTCGTATTTTGTGCCCTATGCTATACAATACGACATAAGACCTGATCCTAGACACCTAGACGTAATCAACAGATGTAGTGCACTAACAAGCCTCATTGATGGCAGCGTTTTCACGCCTCTCCTCCAAGAGGTCTAGTTCAATCCTGCGTTCCATACTGTTGTCTATTTTTTCAATAGCCAGCATTCTGGGAGAAGGGATGCCTACTTCCGCGGGGATCACCGCTTCTGAACCATAGACTAGGCTGAAGGGTGTTTCCCCATTGCTCGTTTTTGGGCTTGTGCGGTGAGCCCATAGGATACTTGAGAGTTCATCGACCCAGCCACGCCTGGCTGTTCCCAACGTTGCTTTGATGCCTTCGACTAGACTTTTGTTGATACTCTCAACTTAGCCGTTTCCTTGCGGATGTGCCACGGATGAGAATACATGTTCAATGTGTAGTTCTTCTAGCCATTTTTGAAATTCGTCAGCAGCAAAGTTGGTGCCATTATCGGTAACGATGCACATTGGTAGACCGAAACGGCAGATGATGTGTTCCCATATGAATTTTCTTGTTATCATAGCAGTGGTTGAGGCGAGCGGTTTTGCCTCTACCCATTTTGTGAAGTAATCAACCGCTACTATGATAAATTTGACTGCACCTGGTGCGTCAGGGAAAGGTCCCACAACGTCGATTGCCCATTTCTAGAAGGGCCATGCGGTGGTGACCGGGACCAGGTTGTTTTTGGGGCGCAAAGTTTTTGGAGCATGTCGTTGACAGTTGATACATTTGCGCAGCTCTTTGACGGCGTCCAGGTGCATGCCGGGCCAGTAATACCCAGCATTCATGATTTTGGCCACTACCATGCGTGGTCCTGCATGTATGCCGCACATACCCTCGTGTATCTCTCTGATGAGGTATGTGGCATCCTGGGGGTTGACGCATCGTAGTAGTGGCCCTATGTATGATTTGCGGTATAAGATACCGTCTCCCATTTGATAATGGCACGCTTTGTATTGCAGCTTGCGTGCTTCTGATTTGCTTTCGGGAGTCACACCTGATTGCAAATATGCAATAATTGGTGTCATCCACGACGTTGTCCCGTATTGGATGACGTTGACCTGGCGCAGGGGTACTGAAGGATTTTGTAGAATTTCGATACGTATTTCCTTTGCCAGGTGTTGGAAGCTGGTGGATGCAAGTTTGGAGAGTGCATCTGCGGATTTGTTTTCACTCCTGTTAATATGTCGGATATTAAACGAAGTGAACTTGGATGCTAGTTGCAGGGCTTGCTCGAGGTAGAGGATCATGATATCCCCCTTTGCGGCATAGTCGCCGCGTATCTGTCCTGCAACTAACAAAGAGTCGACGTGTGCTTCCAGATGTTGCACGCCGAGTTTGACTGCTAAACGTAGTCCCGCTAATAGAGCCTCATATTCTGCCTCTTTGTTTGTGCTTTTGAAATCGAGGCGGATTGCATATGTAAGCTCTTGACCGTCGGGGCTGACGAGTCGCAGACTTGCGCCCGCACCTTCCTCATTGGAGGCACCATCGGTAAATAGTGCCCATGTTTCTGAGGAAGATGGCGTTGGTGCAGGGTTTTGTGCTTCTTCGCATTCTTGGATGCGATTCACCGGTGCTTCGGCGGCGAAATCAGCTAAGATTTGGCCTTTAATCGCGGGGCGCGGTTTATAGGTTAGCGTGTGCGCGCCCAACTCTATCGCCCATTTTGCTAATCTCCCAGAGATGTCAGGTTTGGATAGGATCGGACCGATCCTGTAATTGGTTAGCACTGTGATGACATGATTTGCGAAGTAGCGTCGCAACCGCCTTGAAGCGTGCACCAATGCTAACACCAACTTCTCCATTATTGAGTATCTCGTCTCTGGGTCGTTGAGCATCTTGCTGATATAATAGATGGGTGTTTGAACCCCCTCCCGCTCCACTATCAATACCGCACCCACCGCGTTGTCCGCGGCCGATAGGTATAATATGAGTGGCTCATCCTTGTGTGGTGCGGTTAAAGTTGGGAGTTGTATCAAACACTCCTTCATTTCCCGAAAAGCGTTTTCAGCCTCTGCGGTCCACTGGAATTGTTCTTTCTTTAGACAGTTCCGCAGGGTCTTGATGAAAGGATAAGACTTAGCTGCATGGTTGGCTAAGAATCTGTTGAGTGCTGCTAGCCTGCCGGCCAGTCGTTGCATATCTTTCATCGTTGAAGGCGATGGCATGCGCTCGATCGCCTGAACTTTCTCCGTGTTTACCTTTTTTTTTGAACGGCCAACAAACTCAATCCCGAGCACTCTCGGGGCACCCACTGGACAAACGGAGTACTCCGAGAGTAACCCGAGTCCACCACCAATTCCGGGGAAAACCCGGTAACCCACCCGCCCGTAGGCACGACGATGAAATTACCGGTAAAACCCGTTTGGCTCAAGGATCCAACCCAGGTTTCCCTGGGTCTCCTATCATTGCCCACCAATGCCTCACTCTGCACCAAGTGGGAGTCGAACCTGCATCTCTCAAGAGAAATGCAAGCTCTCCACCACTTGATCTAGAGATTATTTCCCTGGGTCTCCTATCATTGCCCACCAATGCCTCACTCTGCACCAAGTGGGAGTCGAACCTGCATCTCTCAAGAGAAATGCAAGCTCTCCGAGTTTACCTTGAATCCATCTTTAGTCACGATGAATCCAAGGAATTTGCCTTCTTCCATTCCAAACGAGCATTTCCCTGGATTAAGCTTTATGTTGACGCTTCGCAGAGTCTGGAATGTTCTGTCAATGTCTGTGAGCATGGTATCCTCTTCCATGCTCATGACGACTAGGTCGTCCATGTAGATTTCGACACTTTTGCTTATTTGCCCGCGGAAAGTGTCATTCATCAGTTTTTGATAAGTTGCGCAACCCAAACGGCATTTTTGTATAACAGTAATTCCCGGTAGGAGTCCGGAATGCCGTTTTGTCTTCATCCTTGATTGCCATTTGTACCTGATGGTACCCTTTGTAGCAATCGAGGAAAAACTTCTATCTGAATGGTGCGAGATTATCGACCTTTTCGTCGATTTCTGGAAGTGCGTAACAATCCTTGGGGCAGGCTTTGTTGAGGTCCTTGTAATCGAAGCACATGCGCCAGCCCCCGGATGGTTTCTCTACCATGACTGGGTTGGATAACCAAGTCTGGTATTTAACTTCCCGCAGGATGCCTGCGGAGAGCAGTTCTTCGACCTGCTCTTGCATCGCCTGATTTTTAGCGGACCCAAGGTGGCGTTGGCCTTGGATCACCGGCTTGATACCTGTAAGGTATTCAAGTGATGTTGCGCGATATCACGTGGGACCCCTGTCATGTCTGCGGGTGTCCACGCGAAAATGTCTTGGTTCCTGAAGAGAAGTTGCTTCAGGTGCGCTTTGGTGGTTGGAGACAAGGCGTGACCCAATGTAACCTTTTGTTCTGGGTATCTCGCGTTGAGAACCCATTTTTCTGGTTGGTTGTTGGGGGTGGGTCTTGCGACCTTGGTCGGACGTAGCTCGTCCGACATCATGACGTCTCTTCGAGCGTAGATTATCGCGACCTCCGATTCGGTTGGGAAACCGACAGCAGAGTGGGGGACGGATGTAATCATATTGAAATCTCCCTGGGATTCTCTCCCTAGGAGTACGTCATATCTGGAGGTATGCGGTAAAACCATGAAGTTTACCTCTTCTGTTCTTGTGTGTCGTCCGCTAGTAAGACGCACAGGAAAGGTGATCTGGCCCAGGGGAAAGACAGTTTCCCCTGCGAACCCGGCCAATGTACTGCTTGCAACCGATCTTTGTCCTCCTGGTCAAACTGGTTGAAGCATTGTTCGTAGATTATGTCAGAAGTACTGCCCGGGTCGATGAATAGACGCTCGGTGCAGTAGTGTGCCAGTTGGCCTGTAATAACGACGGCGCGCCTATCGTGCGGTCCGCCTCGGACTTTTGGAAAGACGACTTGCTCGTCTTTCCAGTCATTGTCCGGCCTTCTCGCCACTTTGCGCGGCTCCGTTGATCATATGGGTGGAGGCCACGTACATGGTTTTCTTCCCGGAGGAGGTACCTTCGCCATGAGGGGTGATGCGCTTGGTGGGTTTTTGCCCACCTGGCAAAAGGTGTTGCAGTTTCCCCTCTTTTAAGGCTCGCTCAATCTCCAGCCGGAGACTGATGCAGTTGTTGGTGGTGTGGCCCGAGTCCTTGTGGTACTCACAATAGAGTGTGAGATCCTGATTTTTCTTGGACTTCATTGGTTGGGCTGGTCGCAAGAATTGCGGGTCCGCAAGAAGGACCTCGCTTGGCGACATAGTGATCTCGGTCCAGTTGCGGTCCCGAGAATCTTTCTTTGACGCCCGGTTGTCCCGTTGGCCTTTGTGGTTTCTTGGGTCAAACGGGTTGGTTCGCGGGAAGTATGGTTTGGAAATACTGTCGCGATTTCCCGCGTCCCTGTTGCGTTTGTTGTTACGCTTGGACCCTTGGTGGGAGGTTTCGGCTTGGGGCTGTGCCTTTGCCAGATGTGGTTCAAGAGACCGCTGTGTCTGGGCATATGTCTTGACCGCGGTCATGACATCTTCCCATTTTTTAGGCAAGCCCTCCTTGCCAGAGATGGTCATGACCATCTGCTTGTCCCTGACGGCCTTGATGAAGTGGTTCCGTGCCATTTGGTCTGCCACGTCACCTATCTCCAGGCACTCTTTGTTGTAACGGACGACGAATGCTTCGATAGATTCGTCGTCCCTACGCCAGATATTCATGACGTCCATCGAATCACGTTCGTGGCGTCGTTGCTGGCTAAAATGGGCGAGGAACTTGGCGTGCAAGTCCTCGAATGATTCCAGTGATCCTACTGGCAAAGAATCGAACCATGCCCTGGCCAGGCCCGTGAGGGTCTGGGGGAAAAAATTACACCAAGTGGGTTCATCCCACTGGCCATTGCACCCCGCACCCATGAAAATGTTCATGTGGTCGTCCGGGTCGGTCGAACCACTGTATTTCCCAACATTGAATGGGAACTTTGTTGTAGTGACATGGGCGCAGGCAATCCGCGGGGCGAATTTGGAGTTTTCGGCCGCAGCCTTTGGTCTGTAGGGTTTATTCTCAGGGCGCTTTGCAGCCCTGAGGTATGTATTGCGGGGGTGAGTGGGAGGAACATAGTTGCGTCCTCCCGGTCTGCTGCAGGTGTCATGCGAATCCCCGCGATATGTATGGTCGTCCGGGTCGGTACGACCATAACCTTCGGTGTATGGTTGTGGGCCCAACCGACTCTGAATTCCAGAGCCATGTCGGGATGCGGATCGTTGTCTGTCCTCAACGTAAGGACCTAGGCGGGTATGCACTGGTCCCCTGGTATGGGACCCGTACACGGAATCATCCTCGTTGATTGTGTGGACCGAACAGTAAGATGATCCGCGGTCTTCACGTCTGCTTCTCGAAGCTGGACGTGAATGTGCCCTGCCTTCGTATTGTAAAATACGATCGGCAGGGGTGTGCGGTGCTGGGGTGGGCCCAGCTTGTATCTGCGCTTCCGCACAAGCGCGGTTGTATGTTGCTGTCAGCAAGGCTGCCTGCTGGTCGTACCAGGCATGAACGTCCATGCCTGGTGGGATCACAGATGCGTACTGTGATAAGTCATGTCCAAACGTAAGGGAGGGACCCCTTTATGTGGACGTGCCGATGTGTCCGGGTTGCGATGTTGAGGGATTGACCCCTACCGGACTTAGATTTGTGGGGTTTTGGTTATCCCAAGTGTTGTTTTGGTGATCAGTCATGATCGTGAGAGAGGGAAAAGGATGGTTTAAAAAGTGCTAAGAGTAGCGGTGGGCGCCAATGATGAAACAATGGTTAACCGGGTAGGGTTAACTCACTGGTCTCGCCAAGAAGGGTTAATCCCTTCCTCTCGAGGATCGCTGGCTGGATCACCGGTGGGTTGATCTCCTGCACAAGGAAACAAACCGTGACTCGTAACAAGGAGGATGGGGTGGGGGGTGCTCCTTGTTACCACTCTCCGGCGTGAGAATCAGTAATTTGCTTGGGAAGCAAAGTAAGATAGTAGTAATAGTGAGAGAGTTGTGAAGAGATACCTCAAACCTTGTTTGGGGTTGATATTTATAGCCGAGGAGTGAAGGAGGAGGATGGACGGACTGACGACGTGCTGCCCCTTTGCAGGTGTGTCAGGCTTGTTGGTTGTGGATGTTACGCCACGTCAGTCCGTTGCTTACGTAGCCCTGACAGGTGACTGCCATTGGTGCCACTTGCACTGTGGTGTCAGTCCCACTTGTTGAGCGTATAGGATGCGGTGCGAGCCGCATCGCCGCCTGCGGTAACATCTGGTGTTATCGCGTCTCTTGCTTGTGATCAAGAAATACGCGAGATGCGGTGCTGGCCGCATCGTCGCCTGTGGTGACTGTTGCTGTTATCCAGCTTCCTTGTATTGATAGAAGTGTTCACTGGACGCGGTGCAAGGCCGCATCGCTGTGAATACTTCCGTTTTCATACACCAGATGTGATGCTATGTCGCATCACTATACCGTTCTCACGTTCCAGGTAAGTCCTCCTCCATCACTAGACAAATTGGATTCAACCCTTTTGTCGATGCGTTCCCGTATGGGCACAAGTAGGTTGTTGGCTAGTGGGGGTTTTGATAAGGGTAATGGTCACACGCGGTCGATGCTGACGCGAGATCTGGGACCATACCCCTTCAAATATATATACCGAAATGGTTCGGGCTACACTCCGTTGCGAGTTCCGATTCCGGCCACGTATCCGGCGCTACAGGTTATCGTCTTCATTAATTAATCGCGAAACAAAAAGGTTCTAGCGCGGTTCAGACGGCTCCGGTGACTAGGAAGGATTCCGGTGATGTGATATAAAAGATAGGGAGACGAGAGGGTGGTATCGAGATGTGTGGGATTGTCGAGATGGATGAATCAGGGTTTGTTTCAAGAAGATAAAGAAGGTAAAGCTCAGAGTCTTGTTTGTGTGTGTGTTTTGGATTGAAAGGAAGGTGAAAGGTTTAGACAAGAACCAGTATAAAGGAAGATGGGAGGGAACAGAAGTAGGTATCGATTGATCAAAATGAATGGGGATTAGGGTTGGATAACTTTTTATAATTAGGTTTGGTTAGTGTGTAATTAATAGGGTTGGTTGGAAAAAAAAAGAGTCAAAAAATTGGACTCATATGTGGGTTGCTCGAGTTGGGCAGCGAGCCTTTATCAGCCGCACATTTCCCCCACATGAGCCACTTTATGTTGGATTCTAGGCATTTAAAATAGGTGTATTATATAAAATATTAGGGTGCACGGGGCGTTCAGTGGGGAGGTCATCGGTGACCCTAGTCACCGATCGGGAACACCGCCGCCATCCAAGCGGGGCCCCGAATCGGTGAAGGGGAGCGGTGTAGAGTCACCGCGTTGGTTTGGGACGATCTTCGAAAATGGACCGTTTGACAACGGTCAAATTTATAAAAAAAAATCAATTTTTTAGCAATATAAATATAAACCAACCTAAATCAAATTTTTTACCACACCCACCACTCTCAAACTCACACCACCACTCTCAAACTCACAAATCTTTCAAATACAACACAAAATGGATTCCAAGTTTCCGTTTCTTTCTACCCTACCCGACTTTCCCGACGATGGAGATGCATCGTCAAGCGATGGTAGCTTAATTTTCTTCCAAAATCTCATCCAACAAGCGGAGCTACTAGACACGGCATCGTCTAGTAAAAAAAAAGTTGTCCGTCGAGATCGTGAGGGAGGCCATGAGACACTCATGGCCGATTATTTTGTTGAAAATCCAAAATTTAATGACAATACTTTTCGTCACAGATTTCGTATGTCCAAGTCTTTGTTCCTAAAAATTGTTAGTGACGTGGAAGCGTATGACGAGTGGTTTAAAGAAGGCTTAGACGGGAGAATGAAGAAAAGTTTCATGCCGTTGCAAAAGGTTACTTCGGCGATTAAACAACTTGCAACCGGTAACCCACCAGACGAAAACGACGAGTATTTAAATATGTCTGAAAGGACCTCTCGTGAGTGCCTTGAATATTTCTGCGAGACGGTCTGTAAAAGGTATGCCGGTGAATTCGTACGTAGACCAACGAGCCACGACGTTGCGCTATTGTATCAGGCTCATGAGGAGAGGCATCACCTACCTGGTATGTTGGGTAGTCTGGATTGTACACACTTCGTCTGGAGAATGTGCCCCACAGAATTGCGTGGACAATAGATGAGAGGCGATCATCAATACCCGACCGTTATGTTAGAAGCGGTGGCGTCTCAAGATTTGTGGATTTGGCATGCTTTTTGTGGCCCGGCGGGTTCACAAAACGACATCAACGTGCTGCAACAATCTCCATTATTTCTTGCTCAACGAAACAGAACGGCGCCAAATTGTCCATTTCAAGTGAACAACTACTTATACAAACGCGGGTATTATCTTACTGATGGGATCTACCCTACCTGGTCCGTGTTTGTGAAGTCTTTTCCATATCCTCACGACCCGAATGAAAAAAAGTTCAAGAGGCAACACGAGGCCGCAAGAAAAGATGTGGAACGGGCGTTTGGTGTGTTAAAGGCGAAGTGGGGAATACTAAATCGTCCAATGCGTTCGAAAATGGTGAGAAAGATAAGGTCCATCGTGTATACGTGCCTTATTTTACACAACATGATTATAAAAGACGACGGAAGGGCGATAGCACCGTTACATATTCAAGATCCTCCAATCGAACCCGTCTTCGATGATACAGCTTATACGGAGCTCATTGACGAAGACACGCATTGGAGACTAAAACACGATCTCGTTGAGCATCTCGAATGTAATTTGTTTTTATATTTTTCTAGTTTGAATGTAATTTTTATATTTCTAGTTTGAATGTATTTTTTATTTTTCTAGGTTGTTTTTTTTTAATTTAATGAAATGTCTTTTATTTAATTTTTATTTTTATTAATATTTTTTTAATTTATAAACATGCATAATTTTACAAAAAAAAATAATAAAAAATAAAAACCCAAGTCCCCTAAGAGGGGAGTGCCGCCATCAAAATTGGGTGTTAGGGAGTTTAAAAGGGGAGTTGACGTGGCACTAGCTGATTGGTGGTGCGTAAGAGAGGGGACTCCCCTCTTAGGGAGTGCCCCTTACACCCTTAGGATAAGGTTAGGAAATTTCCTAAGCATAAGATTATGGTTCACATATGTGGTAATAAAATAAAAGGATTCAAAGTTGAATCCAGCCATGCTTTGGCTGTGTAAGGTGATCGGCCATAAGGCCATTTTTTTTTATCTTCTTTTTTTTTCCCTAGGTAATTCTAGTCCTTTGGTTTAGCATAATGGGTGAAATAATGTATAGTTTTCATATAAGATATGATATTAGGTAGTAAACTTGTATTGAAATCAAATAAGACGTAGGCTATGTATTGTGATATGTAAATCAAGTATTGGTATGTTTAAAGTGTATAACAAAACTCGTAGTTACGATTGTTTGTACACGAATTATGCATGTGTATACGAGAATAACGGAAACAGAAGCGAACAACGAATACGATATGGATGTATGTTTCAAAAAAAAATAGGTATACGAAAAATTTTCTAAATAAAGTAAGTTTCAAAAAGCGAGGCCTTACAGGTTATGCTAATTATGCTGGCAAGCAAGTTAAATATGCTGATAGAGAAATTATAAATTTGCTGGTAGAGTAGATATAATTATGCTGACTTTTTAAATTCGCTGGAACAAATTCGCTGATTAATTCCTCTGATCACTTAAATTCGCTGGGTAATTCCTCTGTTCAATTAAACTCGCTGGGTAATTATGCTAGCTGATCAAATTCGCTGGTAAATAATTTCGCTAGCACGACGTCTAGTAACTTCGCCGATCACCGTAATAATGTCGCTGAGGACAATTAAAACGGTCACCAAAGTCGCCTTTGGATTTTAATTTCGCCGGTCACCGATGTTAAATTTGCTGGATCAGATAATTCCTCTGATTTGTCAGCGGAATTGTTAATTTTGCTAGAAAATTTTGGAAACTCAATATGATTGAATTTCTAAAGATTTTCCAGATTCTTTTAACAATTTCCTGCAAAATCAAACAACCAAAATCAGTAAAATTTTGATAAAAATATGAAGAACACAATGAAGAACACGAAGAACAAATCTTCAAATCTTCAAGTTTTTCTTCAAATATTCAAGTTTTTCTTCAAAATCTTCAACTTTCCTGCAACCAAAACACTAAAAACAACAAAATTAAATACGCAATAAGATCAAAATACCCAAAATTTCGAAAATTCCAAGAACAAAGCTCAAGAATTTCGAAATTTTCCAAAACCCTAGTTTTCAGGTTTCCAAATTTCGAAAATTTTTAACCACTTTCACCCGAATCTGCAGCCTGCAATTCTGAACCGAGCTTCTTCAAGAGCCTAAAGCTCTGATACCAATTGTAGGTCCCCTTGTTCGTATGGATCTTTCACAGAATTGTCAATCCAATCAAGAGTGCGGAATCCTCTTGATCAGAATATCACAGAAACAAGTAGAAAACAGAATTCACAATCAAACGGGTCTTCTATTGATTATCCAACTTGCAGTTTACAATCAATTCAAGACCCCACAACCTCACAGCCACTATCTGTGATCTTGCTACTAACCCTAAATTCGAAATTCTCTTCTCTCACTAGACTTTCTCTCTCTAGAATTCTCTAACCCCTAAAACCCTAATCAGAAAACATGTTTATATACCACATGTCTGTGAACTGGGCTTCCTACTTGGACTAGGCCATTCTCCAAGCCCATTACAACAAATAAACTCCCTAACCAATAAGCTAAGCCCAATACAAAATATCCAAAGACTAAATAATCAAACTATTAAGCTGTTGTCACCGAATATGCACCAACAACGGTCGACCAATGCTTCTTCCACCTCCGTCATTTCATCAATGGCATCTCTTAAGGCGTAAACATAGTTCACAAGAGAATCTTCAACCGTTGATGACCTCCTCCCTTGTCGGTTGTTCTTGGAGTGCGATGAAGATGTTCCGCTAGTTCTGCTCGCCATTATGAGAAAACAGACCGAAAAGAGTTCAATCTATATGGAACAGTACCTCGGACACGGCCCCGTGCTCATTGAGCACGACCCGTGTTCAGATGTATGCAGATTTTTGGAACAAGGAATCTTGGAGTTTTAAATTATTTTTCCAACTTTTTAAGCATTTTTAGCAGAAATAACTTAAAACAATGTTGCAAAACTTATTTTTAACAAGATTCCTTGAGTAAAAATCTATCAAACATCACCTTAAAGCTTGGAACCATGGTGATTTCAAGCTCTAATGGAGGTATTGAGTGAAAAATCGAAGAAGAAGGTAATGAAAAAAATGGAAAAGACAAGATGGTTGTTGAGAACCTTCCTTAGAATATACCTAGGATGATATGTGTGAAGATCCCAACAAATCTTTGTCTTTTGAGTGGTCCAAATGAGCAGGAATCTTGCTGCCTTTATAGAAAACGACAGCACGCTACACATGGCCCCGTGTCGGTTGGACACGACCCCGTGTGCAGGCAAGGTCCTGACACATTTTGTCCGTATTCTGACAAAAAGTCAGAAAGGAATCTTTTGGTGGACACGGGGGCGTGTTGACCTGGACACGGCCCCGTGTCTAGAGGCTGTTTATGAAGTTTCGTTTATTTCTATGGAACTTATCCAGATCGGGTGGTTCCTTACTGGATGGAACAACCCCAAAGTGCCTGAGATACCTTAATTGCTCTAGATTAAGACGAGAACACAAGAGGTTATCAGTGAGGGTGATTCCTATGCTAAATGTAGGTGGACAAGTCAACCCTTTCCCGGGCTCTTGTTAAAAAAGGTGTATGCTGAATCGTCAGGTCTATGTATGCACCGAACGAAGTCGATGGAGAGTCTTTCACGGCACGATCGACACAGGGATGATTATCGCCCAAGTCATCGCTAGAGTTAGAGGTAATATCGGGAACAACGGAGTTGTTTTTATTTGAATGCGATCCCAACAATTCTTCTTGGGTATCGTCTTGAGATGAATTATTGTTATCCATCTTAAGTTCTTTTAACCAATTAAGAATTAGATCTTCCATTTGAAATAGTTCATCAAGAAGCATTTCTTCTAGAAGGTCCGGTTGAGAGCATTCGAGGGAGAGATAGGGATTATTTTTACTTTCACCTCTGTTAAGGCTACAGGAAAACAATGAGTCTATATAATGGGGCTTATAATTTAGAAAATAACATTCTAAATCTTTATGAGAGCCACCACATATTTGACACCACGTACCATAAGAGTGTCGAAAGTAAAAAATATCAGTATCACTCATGTTTGTGTCAAAAATTACCAACCGTCAGGATCTTACGGTTCTGTTTTCAGGAACTGAAACTTGGGCACGGGGCGTGTTGAGTGGGCACGACCCCTTGTTCAGCTTACTGTCTAACTTAAAAACAGGATTGCCAGTTCCAAAGATTGGGCACGGGGCGTGTTCAGCGGGCATGGCCCGTGCTGAGTTCTGCAGAAGCTGAAAAATTAAGAAAATCCTAAAAAAAAAGAAAAAAATAGAAAAAATGATTAGGCCGTTGATTCCTAACTTTCTTAAAATCCTTGTGTCCCCGGCAACGGCGCCAAAAACTTGATGTGCCTGAAGTGTCGTATAGTTTTTAATGTATACTTTAAGCCCTTTAACACTTTTTAGCCAAGTTTTAAATTTATAAAACACGATATTTACTAACACTAAACACACATATGGGCAAGTGCACCCATCATAAGCGTAGTATAGTGTTGGTAAGATACCGAGGTCATCTAAGGACACAATAGCTTTTAATACCGGTTTATCCTCAATGTCTAATCAAATCAAAAGTTTAGAAAAAGATGTTAAACTAGAAATTAAAAACTAAAATGCTGAAAAATAAAATAAAAATAAACAGATAGACAAGATGAATCACTTGGATCCGACTCGTGTTTAGTGTAACCTTTGATTATTTCCGCACTTTTGCACTTTTTAAGAGATTATCTTAGTTATTGTAGTAGGCCCCTCTTTTGAAGGTGACGTTACCCTCAACCCAGTAGTTTGAATCAGCAAGGATACAATCCTAAAAGGGTTGGATTATTAAAAGATAATTAATTAAGTTATTAATGCATAATGTGGTAGGCCCCTCTTTTAAAGGTGACGTTACCCTCGGCTAAGTAGTCTAAGTCAGCAGGGATACAGTCCTATGTAGCCGGGTCAAAGTTTTAATAGTAGCTTACATATGAGGGGATCAAAAAGTTTGGACCCCCGCCATCCAATACTGGTGGGTATTGAAGGAGGTCCTACTAAATTTGACCTAGGTCCTTGCAGGATCTAAACACTGAATAAGGCAAGACTCTTACCAAACCATTACCTTAACCCCCGACCAGGTAGCCAACGTATCTCCATATAGACCGTGGAGACATGAATGGTGAAAATCTTTTATTTTATATAGACAGTAAAATAATGCCAAAACACCACGGACAAATGATAGGGAAGATTCACCTTCAACATAAGAAACTAGTTATTAAAGTCATTAATACATAACCAAATAAAAAGTGCGAAAAGATTAAAAATAAAAAGTAATACACTAGACACTTGTCTTCACCAAGTGATGTAAGAGACTTAGGCAAACATGGCTTTTGATTGTTAAGAACTCTTACGATCAATCTTGGATCCCGAGACGACTCACACACTCTATGATGGATGATGGATGATGGTGGTGGATGATGGTGTTGTGATGGTGGTGGAGTGTGGGTGAAGTGTGAGAGAGTCAGAGAGGTGGTGTCCCAAGGGATGATTTGCAAATGAGCCAAGCACCCCTATTTATAGCCTGAACAGAAGCTCGGGCATGGCCCCGTGTCCATCCTCCTTCTCTTTCTTCATTAATTGCAATTTGTCTGTATTAGTTGACCACGCCCACGTGTCCGCTAGGCACGACCCCGTGTGCAGAAGCGTATCTGTACTATCAAGATTTCCTCAGATGTAACATCCGCCAAAAACGGAAATCCAAAATCCGACCCGTTTAGAATTTTGGATCCTAACCTTTGAACCAACGAAAATTTTTCGCGAAATGAATAATCGTTGAAAGATTTTTTCCTAATTTAATGCGGTTATAAATATGGTTAGTTATTTATTTGTTTAAATAATTAAACTAATTAATTTTACCAAAAAAATTATTTAATTCTTTAATTAATTAATTTAAAGATTTATATATATTAACCAAGTTAGTTTATTTGATAATAGAAATAAGTTTTTAAGGTTATATGATCAACCAAGTTAACCTACCAAGTTAATTAAGTCCTTAAGCTTAAGGGACCATTTGTGTAATTATTAAGAATATAATATGATCATCAAACAAAACAAAATAATCACCCTAAATTAAATTACATGCACAGCTTTTTTTTTTAGTTTGCCACCAAGAAAGGAAAAAAAATAAAAAACAGCTAATCATAAGCTTTCATGGCTTCTCTTTGGTTTTGGTTTGATTTTTTTTGTTAATACATTCTAGTTACATTCATCTTCTCCTTTTAGTATGATATGCATAACAGTTCAGGTGTTAATGAAGACGATAACTTGTTGATTTCATTTAAAAACAATAATATTCCTAAGTCAAATGTAACATGTAGATGGATATGATCGGGTGGTTCTGCTGGTGGCACGATGATACTCCAGTGGTCCGTCAGTGATCCAAATTTGCCGTTCAAAAAAAAATGTAACATGTAGATCTGTTGGTTGGTAGCTGTGAAACAAGCCGAGGGGTCACGGGTTCGATCCCGGTGCCCCGCTTTGTCACTGCTTACGTACTATTTTATTTCTTCTTCTTCTTAAAACTGATAAATGAGATAACGACCAACTGTATAAACCTAATACATTTCTTAAATCATCACAAACACATTTAACCTTCATGGATTTTTTTGAGCGGATGTTATATAACTGTTTGCTTCCTTAGTTAATTTTATTTACTATAACTTAATAAACAACAACTTCATTTTTTTTTTGCAAATTCCTTTTTCTTAAATTAACCATTAAAAATTTATAATAACTTTAATAACTAGTAATTCGTTATATAATTCCTTTAATACAAGAAAATCATATTTAACTTATAAATAATAATGCGATCGTTACGTGTTATTTTAAATATCCAGGATAACCATTACGCTCGTTTTCTTGGATTCTCCATCTTTACTCGTGAAGTATTACAACAAATCGCAACGCAATCAAAGTGAGTATATATGATCCCATTTTCATTCTTTAAACACTTTTTGGGTGCAACTTGTATTCCTATTCAAATTCACAAACACGTTAAACTTTATTTATTCACACTCTATCCAAATTACACATGAAATGTTTGATACTTGTTATACATGTGATGCTAATGTAAACACTTCATGACTATATGCTCATTAACTTGTTCGCAAGCCTACCTTAACAATTATGGTACTATGCATATGCTATAGGTTGTAACGCCCCGCCCGCTATTCTTTTGGGTATTGTTAAGTTGAACATATTAACCTCCCGCTAAACTTTTGGGATAGGCAACATTAATTGCGTTGTATTCTTGGGTTTGAGTATATAGAGTAACATCGTTTCGGCATAACTGTTAACTTGTATCATTTTATTCATGTTGGATATGAGCACGTTAAACTATTTTATTCTATTATGCTATGTATCAAACCTGCATATTCGCCAACATTTTTGTTGATGTTATTTTAATACATGTTGCAGGTTGATAGACGAGATGATGAAGAAATCAAGTTAGGATGGACTAGATACCCATTTTAATAATAAACGATGTTTGTTGCAATTTGTCTTTATTTGAAACATTGTATTTGAATTTAGTCATTTATGAATTCTGATTTAATCTATATTGTCACAATTAGCGTTATGATGCCTTTGAGTGATTTGTTCGACTCATCCCGATGTTTCCGCCATCGGTTGGGGTGTGACATCAGATTCTGCGAATCTTAGAGTTGACCACGGCCCCGTGTCCGCTGGGCACGCCCCCGTGGTAGGTGATAGAAGCTTCTACAACTTTGTCTTTTCTGCAGACACTTGGGCACGCCCCCGTGCTCACTGAGCACGGGGCGTGTTCAGCCTTCTGTTCTCTTGTTTTTGCTTGAGAAGATGCTGTCGGGGGATCGGGCATGCCACGTTTGTTCATTTTCTTGTATTTATGTTAGATTTAGCTGCCTTTTTGCTTCTTTTGTTTACTTGAGCTTATTTAATCTTGAAAATACAAAACGAAGACAAAAACACACTTTTTCCAACATTAGTACTAAAAAGGGTTAGTTTTATGCCACATTTGATGTAATTTATATGTTTCATTTTGAGCACATCAGTAGCTTACTACGCATGACGCATAAAATAAAAAGAGAATGGATCCGACATGCCAACTACCGAGCGTATGCTGGAAAGTCGGTAGGCAAATGTGCATTTCGACCAACATAAGAGGCAAATCAGGTATAATTGTTGTAGAGTTTATACTATTATTTGTTTTATTTTATTTTCTTAGTTAAATGAACGTTGTGGGTATGTTCCCTATATAACCTTCACGAGACCTCTCGTCCCCCCGAGCTAGCGGGAGGTTTAAAAGGGCTTGTTGCATATGCTAAATGCAACCGTAATTCCTACGAAAGTGAGTTAGGTTTGTTGTTGTAAATTATTTTTCCACATAAATCCAAGTAAATTAATGTATGACTTGGTACTATTTTCATAAAAGTGGTAGAACTAGGTAGCTAATAAGTTTTAATGGTTGTGAGAAGTATGCTTCTACACAAGGGTTGAGATTTGTAGGTACATTATGTTCGTGAGACGACCGCTTTGTTGAAAAGATGAAGAGCACACGAGAACTAGCGAAAACCAGGTGCATACGTTTCTTTTAATCTTTGGTTTTTAGTTAGCAAATAAGTGGAATGTAATTTGTATATTATTTTCCGGGGTGAAATTTTGGGGAAGTTAGCCGTGTCACATCCCTTGTGCGTTTTAAAAACTCTAGTTCTTACACATTGAGGACAATGTTTGCCTCAAGTGTGGAGATGGGGGAGTAAAAGTTTTTCGATTTTTGACTCGTTCATTTAAACACTACACATTGAGGACAATGTTTACCTCAAGTGTGGGGAGGGAGACAAATTTCAAAAATTTTTCAAAATGTCTTTGTTTGAAGCGATCTTAAAAGCACAGGTAACTAGGTTAACGAGGGATGACACAACCCATTTGGTCTTTTGTCATGGTCAAGTTCGAATTAATAGCATGACGCATATTTAGCGGATGGTTAATTGGGAATAATCTGCCTAAGAAACTAACATATCATGCATGTCACATATCATACCCTTTATATGTGAGGTTTTGAGCCACTTTTACATCCTAGAACTATATTTTATGTTTCTTTGTTTGAGTGGACCATTAGTCACGTATTGTAGAACTTGCGACTTTTGATACGTTTGAGACCATAGACCGAATACAAGAACGAGAATGATTAAGGCATTAGGTGAACCTTTTCCTTTAAAACCATTTATCCATCCTTACCCAAATAAATCCCCTAGTCGCCCACTTTGAGCCTAAACCTTTCGTTTGACCAACCCATTTAGCCGCATCCGTTAAACCTTTTATTTTTAAACCCGTGTGATGAAAATTCGATTATAGGTCTATTTGTTTGTATAGCTGTGTTTGCAAAAAAAATAAAAGCAAAAATTCTGAAAATGTTACGAAAAAGAATGAAAAGTCATTGAGAAAAACACAAAAAGAAGTGTTAGTAGTTGTTGAATAAAAGGCGAAAGTTTTTGCCTCATAGTTGATGTTTATATTTAGTTTTGTTTAGTTTAGTAAGTTGAAATAAAAATCGAATTTTCATCACCTTAGCCACTTTAAATATCCTACTCCGTACCCTTAGCCTAGCCCCGTTACAACCCTTACAAAGACCTTTTGACTTGTGCTTAGTATTCGTGTTCGGTGGTGGAGAATGATTGAGTTACAAGCCTATGCGGGTACGTGTTCTAATCGGTTTTGAGCGATTACTTTTTAAAACTGCTAATACATCATGAAAATTAGCCAACTTGTAAACCGAGGGGAGTGAACATTGTGAGGGATATGCATGAGATGTGAGTTTCACGGGTGGGTTAATCTTGGATAACCACTTTTACATGATTAATCATTTATTGCTAAATATGTGAAAATTGTAAAAAGTTTGAACTTGTGCATGACAATTGACCTTAACCTTCGTTTCGGGAATGGGGAGTGTATTTCTCATTCGACCCACGTGAAAGTGAAAAACAAATTTGCTTGAGGGCGAGCAAAAGACAAGTGTGGGGATGTGATCGGTACATTTTAAGTACACTCTATTTCATTTTTATTATAATAAAACTGTATCGATTTTGTTACAAAAGATACCACTTTGATCAGTTTCTATATTTTGTTGGTTAAATAAAAAAAGAGCTATATCTATAATAAGTGATAATTAAAATATAAAACAATTAAAGAAAAAAAAGAGTTTTTTCCTAAATTGGTGTTAAGGGAAAAACTATTTACCATTTTGGTGTTCCCTACAAACTATTTACCAAAATAGTGTTTTCATTGCTTTTTATTAACCTTTTCATTGTTAGATGAGTTACATAATGATCGGTCAACTGGGTGATTTTTATTAACTTTTTCAACTAAACTCGTTATATTTCATGTTCTTTTTCGATCAACTGGGTGATTTTTATTGATCTCAAATGCCAAAAAATTAAACGAAAACATGTAAACAAATCAGACCACTTAGTGACCCCCCAGCACGGTTAGCTAAAGGTTTTAGTTGTGGCTTGCGAAACTTATTATTAAAGTTGTTGATAAAATGCCTAAAGCAATACCTAGAAGAATAAATAATGATCATCAAGCGGGTTGATTTTTTTTGACATATTTTCTTTTAATTTTTTGGCATTGATATCAATAGTGACTCGACTTTATTGACATTTTTATTTTCGTTTGTATTTGACATTTTTAATATTCGATTATCTTTGTTTTGATTCGTATTTCATTCTTCAAATTTATTTGAGATGATTTATATTTGATATCAGTTGATCGAAAAAAGTTGAAATATAGTGAGTTGCTAAGTAAATAAAAGAAAAATAAAAAGCACTAAGTTTATTAAAGAAATGAAATATAATGAGTTTAGTAGATAGAAAAATGAAATTGAAATATAATAAATTTGTAAGAAAAAAAATAACGATAAAAACAGTACATAAATAAATAAATATATGAATTGTTAGTGCACTATGTCTATTGACTTCGTCTTGTATCGAGTCATGTAATGAGATAGGATAGGATAACCAGTGCTCAGGGTGCTAGAAACTGATTTTCACCTAATTGGTAGTGATTCCGCTTGAAAGTGCCAGAGACCATTTCAATCGAAATCATATTGATCTGATTCCGCTTGAAAGTGCCTTTGGCCATTTCAAGCGAAATCACAACAATATATATAGGGGCACTTGGTTTTTCATTTGTAACTTTCGGATCTGAGTAGCGAAGCTCTGCCAAATTGCCTCCAGGTTGTAACTCAGTGTTAAATCAATAATAGAGACATTATAGTTACATCAAGCGTCCGTTTCATTGATTCCGCCTTTGATTCGGATAAACAACTCTTCTGATAGACTCATTCGGGTCATACAACGATCCTACAAGTGGTATCAGAGCTCAGGAAGAAGAGTTCAGCTTGATTGCATCTGTTTTCTGACTTCTACACCTTCTTTTTCAAATTGGACAAGATTTTATGGACAAAATGGATTAAATTTTTCACAGTACATGCGAAACAGTGTTTTAACAAAGTCTTGAGAGTTTCAGACCTAAATTCGGCTTAAAAGTGACTAAATTGGACCAAAAACCTAATTCCGCTTGAACGAACATCATGATTTCGCTTGAAAAGTTTGGGTGATTTCGCTTCAAATTGTAATTTCGCTTGAAATTAGCACCTGATTCCGCTTGAATCAGCTATTTCGCTTGAAAAATTCATCTGATTCCGCTTCAAAGTCTTATTCCGCTTGAAGATTTCGTTTGAATCAGTTATTTCGCTTGAAAGTCCTGATTTCGCTTAAAGTCCTGATTTCGCTTGAAGTGTCATTTAGTGATTCCGTTTGAAAGTTGCTATTCCGCTTGAACAAGTGATTTCGCTTCAAGAGTGATTCCGCTTGAAATCACTATTCCGCTTGAAAGTGAAATTTTTATGTTGAGATCATTTCACGTCAACCGAGTGTCAGTCTGTTTCAGATTATTTGATATTATTGATACTGATTGTGTTTGTTTGTTTGTCTCCAGGATCACATCATGGCTGAAGAATTTTTCAATACGTTCTACAATGCATTTACCTCGGATACAGTGGATGCTTCAGAGGTTACACCCAAAGCGATAACAAAAACCATCAAAGACAATATTAAACATGACAACTTTTATGGAACCTATTCAAAACCACCAAAGCTTGATAACATTGAGGACTATGTCTGGTGGAAAGAAAGGTTTATCAACTGGACGAAAGCTTATGCACATGAGAGTTGGTTTTGTTTAGAGTTTGGCTATGAAACACCTGTGAATGACAAACGAGAAGAAATTCATATCAAAGATTATGCAGAGGAAGACAAAAGGAAATTCTCATACGAGCAGAAAATGATTGCCTTGATCCAACAATCAGTTCGAGATGATATTTTTTCATTATTAATTCATGATGGGTCATCAAAATCTGTATGGGAAGCTTTGAGGGTAAAAGCTGAGGGGGGTAAACAGATAAAGAAAAACAAAATAGCGTTATTAAAAAAGGAATTTGATTTGTTTGATAGCTTAAAGGGAGAGTCAGTGAGACAAATGATTGAGAGGTTTTGCCATTTAAAAATTGAACTTGAGAGATATAAAATAGTGAAAATGAGAGAAGAAATTATTGACAAAGTGATTGAAGCGTTACCACGAGCTGATCAGTGGCAAACGTTTGTTTTTATCTTGAAAAATGATGCTTTGTATGATACAATTTCTCTTGATGTGTTGTTAGAAAAGATTGAGAGTCATGATCTGGAGCTACAAAAGCAAAACAAGATGAGTGGTTCATCACATCATCAGAATGTTGGTCTATACTACAAAGGCAATGTACCTTCGGAGAAAGTTGTCAGTTCACCAAAGACAACATTCAGTGGTGAGAAGATGAAGGAACCACAAACAACCTCATCAAGTTATCATTCTGGATATCATTCATCTTCAAAATCAAGTTCTGATGAAGCAGAGGTAATACTGTGCAACATTGCTCTCAAAATGCAGAATTCTCCTGCAACGAGCATCAATGCAGCAAAGCAGCAAATGAGTTTCCTTGCATCTGTTCTGGAATCGTATGAAGGTCTTGTAGCTGGTAAAATTGGAAACTCTGAGTTAACCAAGGAAGACTACGACCAGATTGATCCGGAAGAGATGGAACCCATTGACATCCGTTGGTGTTTGGCAAGCTGCATTCGCAGAGCTCAAGGATACATGGAGATCACTGGGAAACAATCGTTAGGCGGTGCATCAACAAAACTTGGATTTGACAAATCCAAAGTGACCTGCTTCAAATGTAAGCAGAAAGGTCATTTCAAGAGAGATTGCACTAATTCTGCAGTTGGTGGAAATGAACATCCGTTCAATGATGATTATTACCGAAAGGCAATCTACCACCGTAGCAGAGAAGAGCCAAAGATGATTGAAGATAAACACAGAGAAAAATCAAGAGCTTATGCAGTAATCCATGACGATGAAGGTTTTGAGTGGAGTCAGATTCTTCCAGATGAAGATCGTCCTGTAATAGCTCATGGCAGAAAAGCATCAAAAGCCCAGCATCATGTTCTTGTTGCTGAAATTTGTGAAGAAAACAAAGAAAAAGATTCTGAGATAAAAGAGAAAACTCGAGAAGAGATTTTGAAAGAGAAGACTGAAAGAGAAAGATTCATTGTGGGGTGCAGAATGGAGAAAAAGTAGGAAGAATATGAGAATGCTGTTGCGAACAAAAGATGGGATAAGAAACAGGAATGTTATGTCAACAAACAAGGTGAACCGGTCGTTCCCAGAAGTGACATAATTCATGATGATGTTCTTCTTGTAATTCCTCGATCCGGCGAATATTATTCTAATGTTGCAAAAGACAAAACATATGTAAAAAGGCTGGATAAAATCATCAGGGATGCTATGACAACATAACTGAGCAAGAGGAATGAAGAAAGAATGAAGAAGAACATTGAGAATCTGGTTGACGATTTGAAGAAAGCTGCTGAGGAGGTCAAGGTTGAAGAAAAAGTGAAAGATGGAGTAGAGAAAGTTGAAGAGAAGGTAGTTGAGAAAGAAAAGGCTATTACTGAAGAACAACAAGTTGAAGAAGCCAAGAAGGAGAAGGAAAGTTCGATAGAAGTGAAGGTTGAAAGTTCAACAGATGTTGCTGGTAATGTTGTTGATGAGAAGCAGCAGAAAGAAGCTGATCAGATAGAAACGGAAGCAAACACCAAGGTGCCAATCACTGAGGTAAGTTCTGATTCTAACATCTTGACTGAAACTGTTGAACAGTGCAAGAAATGCATGGAAACGTGCAGTGCTTGTACTGAAAAAGACGAAAAGATCAGAACAATAGATCTTGATTTCACCAAACTTGAAGAAGTTTTCAAAAACAAGTGCAAAGAAATGTTTGAAAATGAAAAGGTTTTAAAAGAAAATAATGAAACGCTTTCAGCAAAATGTAAAAAGATAGAAAAAGAAAACGAAGTTTTGAAAGAAAATGTTTCTAAAATGACAGAAGAATGTTCACAAAAAGAAAATATTTGCCAAGAAATGAAAAAGGAATATGATTCAATAAAATTGGCTTATCACATTACAAAAGAATCATATGAAAAAGTAAAAAGTGAAATGAAACTTGCTCAATCCAGATTGAAATATTGTTCTGAAACATCAAAGGAACTAAAACGAATGTATGAAATTAAACAAGGTGTTGTAAATTCATATATTGAAGATGTTGCTAAGTTGAAACGTCAGATTGCTGATTTAGAACAGGATAAAAACAAATTAAAAAGTTATCATGCGTCGTCATATGTGCTTGAACGTATTTTCAACATAAAACCGGATGGAAAAGATTCTGAGCAAAACAAGAAAGGTATTGGCTCAGAGTTTCATCAAGTTCCACCACCGGAAAAGTTTGTGTTTTATGATGATGAAAAGGTCGAAAAAGCTTTCAACATGGTAGATCAATTGCTAGATAACATTGACATAACCTATTCCAAATCTGATGATTCTAGTGATTCAGAGGTGGTAGGTAAGGTCGTTGAAAGTGTGTTGAAAGAAGAGTCGATTGAAACAGGTAAATCTGAATCACAGGATAAAAATGAAGGTAATTTTCATGATAGATAACTAAAAAACTCAAAATTTGAGAAAAAATTGAATGATGATTCAAAAGGATTGGTTTATACCATGATTGGATCAGAGAAATTGTTCTTAGATGTTGTATTCCCGATTCAGAATGTGATTTCAGAAAAGGTTGATAAAGTTTTCAAATGTGATGACAGTCTAATGATGATGTTCATGCTCAAGAAAAGCAACAACATCAGGTCAAAGATGTATCCAAGAGAACATGTTTCAAATGTGATCAAATAGGACATCTTGCATGAAAGTGTCCAAATCTGAAACCTGTTGATGTTGAGATGAAAAAGTCTGATGATGTTCAAAAACAGAAATCCGAGGATGTGAAACAAAGGTCAACCAGATTTGATTCAAAACAAACTTGGAGGTACAACACAAACAAGTTTGCTTCGAATCAAAATTGGAAATCAAACCCGAACAGGTTCGATTCGAGACAGACCTGGAACTCTCACACACCCAGATTAAGAACAACACAAAGTTGGAAAACATCAGTTGATATGACAAAACCCCAACAGTTTTGGAAACCAATTGTTGTTGTTCAAAATCAAAATGTTCAAAAAGACTCACATTTTTACAAAAGAGATACTCCAAAAGGACAGACATGGAGTGTTAAGAAACAGATGACTTATGTAAAAGAAGAAAATGTTGAAGTGAAAATTAATAAAGTCATTGTGAATGATGACAAAGAGTTTCCAGCAATGAATGAAAATTATTGTGTTGAAATGCCTAAGGTCAAACAGACCTGGGCTAAATTGTTCAAGTAATTGAATGCTTTGAATGTGCAGGTGCTCAATAAAACCAAAGATTGTGAGAATGGAAGTTGGAGCAGCCTGACACAACGAGGAAAGGAGGCTGCTGAATCCTGTGTTGGGTGAAACAGGGAGTTTATTTTCTTTCTGTATATAAATAAACAATATTTTCAAAACCCTAAAAATTTGAAAAAATTGAAAACAAAAATATGTTTTTAGTTTGATTAAAATTTGAAAAACCAAAAAATATGTTTGTTTTTAATTTTTTTTTGTCAAAAATAGAAAATTTCAAAAATTTGTGTTGATTGAATATGCCGAAACCCTCACGGAGGAACAAACATGATTAATTTCACAAGATTGAAAAATGGTTTTAAAATTGTAAAAGATCAATGTGTTGTAAATCATGGGGGTATTTACTGCCTTTTGTGCAATATGGTTCACAGTTAGCAGAAAATGGATGGCGAGACAAAGCTATCAGTATCGGTTTGTCATATTTTCTTTTAATGGTTTTGCATTTTAGGGGGAGAAAAATTGTCAAAAAATCCAAAAACATTAGAAAATTTGAAAATGCCAAAAACATGATAAAAATTCGAAAAATGAGTTTTTGTGTAAAAAGAGGAAATGATAGTACATCAGTAGACAATTACAGTATGCTAAAGAAATGTAATGATTAAATAGCATTAAACAGTCTCACTGATGATATGCCGATAGGTTTTTATACATTTAGTAAACTTTTCAGGACACAAACCTAAATTCAAACTTGCTTATTTCGTGGGGAACACTACTTGGATATATAGGTAACCCCTGATATCTCGTTTGAAGGACCCCTCTTTCTAAGATACTAGGTCTTTATACTCAGTGATATCTTGGGTATTATCCCGGGACTTCTGATTTTGCGGAAGCAATGGCCTAGTCCCCGTATAATACTTTCTGTTTGCTTGAAACATAGGATCGCCCTCAGCATAAAAATGATGAAACATTGAAAAGTGCTAATCATGTACTGTTGAAGAAAAGATTCACTAAAGGGAACACACCGAAAGTCGAACCGTCATCTCTATGCTGAACGGAAGTTCTGACCTGAGCTCTCACGGTTTCGCATCTAACCACTTTCAGATATCATCTAGGTATACTCACCTGTAAGACTGAATATTGGGATCTGGATACGGGAGTATATTCAAGAGGTGGGACACATGAATGAGTTTAAGTTCTTAAAACACCTAATTCGTATCCTGAATCAGTTGAAGTTTGTGTGAAAATTTAAGTGGATCAGTATATTGACAATCTAAGTGAATTGTTTAATTCTTAATGTGTAATTAAGCTCAACGGTACTTGTGACTTGTCAAAAACTGATATGATCCTCTACTTAAACAAAAATATTGTTTGTAAATATGTTTGTAAATATTTCTTTATTGCTTTATATTTTCAGAAAAATACAAAAAGATTTTTGATTCTGCTTTATTTTGAAATGCCGAGTTTCAAAATCTATGTAAGCTAATTGTGTTTCTGAAAATAAACAAGTTCATTAATTGGAAACTTGAATTTTTTTCAAAACAAAAATAAAAAACAGTTTGTGATATCTCCAAGGTCATTAGTTTGGACTTGGATGATTAACTGTGGGGGATTTGGATACTTAACACTGCCAAATCTGTAAAGATTGTTGATAGGGGAAGTGATTTAGAAAGTTTGAAAGAGCCAGATTATGATTTCTGGAAATTTAAAATGTTGTTACTTGTAAATGTATGAGTGTAGCAGATATTGTACCAGACTACGATCCTGATAGCATAGTCTAAGGGGGAGTCTGAAGACGAGCTCAAAGCAAGGGGGAGCTTGTAACCGGAAAGCGAGGTGTCAATCCCTAAAGCACGGAAGCTTGATGAAAGGGGGAGCCTGAAGAAGCTGATATAGCAAGAGTCAGAGTCAGATTCTGGTAAAATGATAAAGATAGAGCCAGGATGGGATTCTGATCCTGTGAAGAAAAGAAAAAGATTGATAGATGCTTACAGTGTTAGACAATTTGGGAAGAGCATGAAGACTGATCAAGACTGTAGATGTGTCATGATAAAGACTCGACACTAAAGACTTCGTCAACATCCAAGGGGGAGTCTGTTAGTGCACTATGTCTATTGACTTCGTCTTGTATCGAGTCATGTAATGAGATAGGATAGGATAACCAGTGCTCAGGGTGCTAGAAACTGATTTTCACCTAATTGGTAGTGATTCCGCTTGAAAGTGCCAGAGACCATTTCAAGCGAAATCATATTAATCTGATTCCGCTTGAAAGTGCATTTGGCCATTTCAAGCGAAATCATAACAATATATATAGGGGCACTTGGTTTTTCATTTGTAACTTTCGGATCTGAGTAGCGAAGCTCTGCCGAATTGTCTCCAGGTTGTAACTCAGTGTTAAATCAATAATAGAGACATTATAATTACATCGAGCGTCCGTTTCATTGATTCGGATAAACAACTCTTCTGATCGACTCATTCGGGTCATACAATGATCCTACATGAATAATTGAATAAAAAGTAAAAAAATTTGAACCCACTGAAACCTGAAACGTGATAGAGAATATGCTTTTGTTTAATTCATTAATTCTAAAAAGTTAATAAAAAGTAATGAAAACACTATTTTGGTAAATAATTTGTAGTAAACACCAAAATGGTAAATAGTTTTTCCCTTAACACTGCTTTAGGAAAAAACTCGAAAAAAACAAATAACGTTAGTTTAGTCAACACACAAATTAATTAAATAGTAATTAGTGTGAATCATTTTTTTATGCTAATGTAATTTGAGAAGTGTTATTATATGAATTAATGTCATTTAATGGTTGCAGTTAAGTAAAAGTAAATTGAAATGGCAAACCGCAAAAGTCTTGAAGAAAATCATGGCCTAAATAGAAATAAATATAAATTATAATGATGGGCTATGGATTACAACTTACCGGGCTCGTGCCACATTACTTAGACTAATGGACGTGCAATTAATAAGAAGAAACATTGGTTGACTGTCATGACATTCGAAAAAAGAAGAAAAAAAAAATAAGGGGCATTATTTTTTAGAGGAACGCATAAGAGGCAGTAGCCTTTTGGCTGCTTTGCACGAGCACAAGATTTTGTGATTGGTATTATTGCGAGACGTCATGAATATATGCGACTAATCTCCTAAGGGTTTCACCCCGGTGTAGACTTTGTAAGAATTCTAGGGTTTCAATATTTTGTTTATGATTTAATTTGTGACTAGTTGTATTTAACCATTTGAAACTTATATCAATTGTCTTGCATTTGTATTGAATTCATGAATTGTCGAATGAGTTATTAAATTTGACTTTGTGAAATGAATATGTGCAATTATGCCTTGCTATAGGTTAAGATTTACATGTTCTTGGTAACGAAGTGCAGTGCGGTCCGTTGTCTATGACGTTCATAGCTCTTGGCACCTAAGTCACGTAATACTAAATCCGTTAATAATCAAATGCAACTAAATTAAGTCTAACATGTAGAAACCCTTGGTCTTGCAGTTGTCGAACCGGGTGTGACCCTTGTTTCTAACTTATTATTTTTACTCATTCTAATTAGTTGTTTTTAATATTTTTTTCTAAACACTAAAACTTATAAAAATAAGCAAACTTCATAATCACATTGTACATTTTTGTATATAGTATAACTAATCGAACAGGTCGTGCGATACTGACCACATGTTCTTCGTGGATATGATACCCGACTTACCCTAGCTACCTAGGTTTAATTGGGTTTTTGACTGATCGGGACGACACAATCACGTCAAAACGCCGCTTAAATCTCAGTTATGTCTCATTGCATTATGACAATACTGACAGGGGTGCTGGTCTTTTCTCCCACTGTGCAAACTTGAAAAATCTCACCATAACACATTGTCTAGAGAAGCGGTTTTATCATGTGTCATATAACGCAAACAAGTTCTCCACAGTTTGTGCAAATCAAATCCTGAAATACACTTCATCAATAATCGAGAGAAACTTCTTCAAGCTAATTGGCGATATCTCATACTTCTTATCTATTTCACAATCAAATTAACTCATAAACAACCAAAACACTACCATAGGTGAACCCTCCAGAAAAAATCGTAGGATTATACATAAATGTGCATATAATGCATAGAAAAGAGCTCAGCAATTTGCATCCACTAACCATACTGTTATTACATCCGAGACGATTCAAGTGAGTCATATGAAGCAAGTGTCTGCCTATTCAATTGAGAGGAATCATTGCATTATATCCCCGTTAAAAACAAGCTTGAAAAGGTTTAGCACCAGCAAGGAGCATGTTAAAGGAAGGCTGGTGAAGGTTAGCTGACACTCGCCATTCTCTTGCACCTTCTGCAGAGATGCATCTCTGAGCAGTCACCGAGAGTGAAAAGACGCTCGTGAAGGTTAGCTGAAGCTCCATGGGCTATGATGTCACACCCCCAAAATCCCACCTGCGGAGTACTACCGCTTGGAGGCGTGACTGACCAGGATCCAGCCACCAATCATACTGAACAGGCATATAAGTAGTTATAAAAGTTTAACCATCACGATTGGTGTTCCAAAACAATTAAGTTTAAGTTGCAAGCGGAAGCATAAGTTTAAAGTTGTAACATAAGTTCAAAAGTTTCAAGTTTAACATAACACGTAGCAATCCGTGTCCCACAACGATCCTCCTCCATGCAAGCTCCCACTGAGTACCTATGGTCCTGCAAAGCATGTAGTAACGAGTCAACAACTAGTTGAGTGAGTTCACGGGTGGGCGTTCGTTTTAGTTATTTCGAAAACAGTTTACTTTATCTGGCATCCTGCCGTGGGGGTTACCCCATATTTTAAAAACGTGACATGTTCGTTCCCAGTTACTCCGGCACTCCGGCCGTGGGGGCTACCCCATGTAGTTATCAGGCATTTCGGCCGTGGGGGCTACCCCATGTACATCATCTGGCTCTCCAGCCGTGGGGGCTACCCCATGTGTATACTAGACTCGTTACCGTATCGATTGCTGACTGTAGTCATGTTTATGTGCCCTGAAAAACATCAATGTCTATCATCATTGACGTGCCCCAGATCCATTAGTTCACGCCCGTCCTCTGCGGCACGGTGTGAGGCTTGTCAGACCTAAATAGCGCTATCTAACTAATGACCCGCTCGCCATTGGCCCGGCGATTAGTCGATACAAAAAGGAGGGACTTCGTGATAGAGTTTTAGTCTAGTACGTTTATCCGTCCATCCGGACGAGGAATCACATTCCTGAACCACTGACGTCCTACCCAAGGTAGACGAGGAACCACGTTCCTTAACCCCGTTCCCAACCCAGGGAATCCCATGCTTTGTAAAGGGTGTGAACTCACCTTGGTTTGCTCGGCAGTTAATCACAGAAAGTCAATCAAGTCGCAAGTAGTCAATAACGTCCTAACACGGATATCACGTATAATCAGATTCGAACCAAGTAGTGCACAAATGTTCAACACGTTTGGCAAGCACGTTTAGCAGTAACAGTTAACAGTCAACAGTAGCACATACGGTTCACAAGTTCAGCCCAACTACTTAGGCCCAAACACGTAAAAGCAGTTAACACAGAAGCCCATCAGTCTGGCCCATTAACTAAGGCCCAAAGTGTGGTCTCGAGTCGCAACCGGACTCGCAAGCATGGTCTCGAGTCATGCTGTGTGTTGATCATGGATGGTTGCGAGTCGCAACCGGTGTCGCAACCATGGTTTCGGTTCATCATGCTGAGGTCTCGAGTCGCAACGGGACTCGTAACCTGTGGTTTCGGCTTGTCCTGCTATGGTTGCGAGTCGCAACCGCGTGGTCTCGAGTCATCACGCTGTGGTTGCGAGTCGCAACGGGTGATTGCGAGTCGGTAAGCTGTCGTTTTCAAGTTCACGTGTTGATGCAGGTGTATCAGTCCCATTAGTACAATATAATCAGGCCCAAATCAGGAAACTACCAATAGCATTCCACTAACAGTTTTCCTAATCAGGTTACTAGTCAAAGATGGATCAAAATCACAAGGGTTTTCACATTCTTAACTATCATTCAAAGTGTTCTTCACATATTCAAACATATATTCAACAAGTTCATAACATATTAACCACTTATTCACCCAAAATTATGAACAACTATCAAGATACAATTTTACTAGCATGCATCCTACTTGACAAACATATTCATTAGCCGATTTTCATAGTATAAACACCCAAACTTTTCGGATCTAATCCAAGTGCAACCAATATCATCATTCACCCTTTTTAACATACAATGAACCCATTTTCAACATCAAGTATTTATGCAAATTTCAACTCATAATAAGAACATTCATGAACCGATTTCTATGTATAACTCAACAACTTAACATATTGTCACATAATCTCATACAAACATAACATGAACACACTAACATTCAACAAAACATCAAGAATACTAACCGGTTATGGGTTTCGAGGGTGTGTGTGAAAAGCTTCCAACCGGGTGTGTGTGTGAGCCGATCCAAGTCCAAAGATCCAAGAATGATGGAGTGTGTTTGTGTTCTAGAGTTTAGGTGAGAGAGAGAAGTAGGAGAGTGTGTGTTGTATAATGTTCAACAAATGGCAAAACTAACTAATGTATGGTATATATATAGTCAAGTTCCAAGTGTGCACCCTTAGTGGGTTTCGAGTGGGGTTCACGGCCCAAAGGCCCAACCGGCCAAAGGTTCTCGGCCCAAAGGCCCAAACCGATTTCTATGCACTCGAGACCTCATGGTCTCGAGTCGGGTTCCTTGTTGTTTCGTGTCGGGTTCTTGGTTCTCGGGTTGGGTTCTCGGTTCACATAAAACACGTACACATATACATACAATGCACACATAATAAAGCACATATCACATAAAGGTTCACATTATCATTTTAACTAGTCACATAACGTACAAGCAAGTTACAACGAAAGGTTCTAAATTTCGAGTTGTCACATCATCCCCAAGTTGAAAGAAATTTCGTCCCGAAATTTGATGGCACTCACTGAGGAAGCTAGTTAAGTTGTAAGGTTTTCCCGGTTTTCCTGGGGTGTCACATCCACCCCCCGTTGATCTGGAATTTCGTCCCGAAATTCCGTAGCTTCAGCCTCAGTAGCGTTTGTACTGTTCTCAAACAGTTGGGGATACTTTTGTTTCATCCGATCTTCGCGCTCCCAGGTAAACTCTGGGCCGCGACGTGAGTTCCAACGAACTCGAACGAGAGGTATTCTAGTGCTCTTGAGGACCTTAACATCCCGGTCCGTGATTTCGACAGGTTCTTCGACGAATTTCAACTGTTCGTCGATCGTAAGTTCCTTCAGAGGAACTACGTGCGTCTCATCTGACAGACACTTCTTCAGATTCGACACATGGAAAACGTTGTGAACTGCCCCGAGTTCTGCTGGTAATTTCAGTCTGTAGGCCACCTTGCCTATTTTCTCGATGATTTCAAAAGGTCCAACGTATCGTGGGTTGAGTTTGCCTCGTTTACCAAAACGAACCACACCCTTCCAGGGTGAAACTTTGAGTAATACCCGCTCCCCAACCTGGAGCTCAAGTGGTTTCCTGCCCTTATCGGCGTAGGCCTTCTGACGGTCACGAGCGGCCGCCATGCGTTGTCGTATTTGAGCAATCCGCTCAGTAGTGTCTACCACATGTTCTGGACCAGTGATTTGACTATCCCCCACCTCTGCCCAACAGAGGGGTGACCGGCATTTACGTCCGTACAATGCCTCAAACGGAGCAGCTTTAATGCTGGTGTGGTAGCTGTTATTATACGAAAATTCTACGAGTGGCAGATGCCTTTCCCAGCTGTTGCCAAAGTCGATTACACAAGCGCGAAGCATGTCTTCTAAAGTCTGAATAGTTCGCTCGGACTGCCCGTCCGTCTGTGGGTGATACGCTGTGCTCATATCAAGACGTGAGCCAAAAGACTTGTGCATTGCCTGCCACAGTTCCGAAGTAAAGCGTGCATCTCGATCAGAGATAATAGAGGTGGGCACCCCGTGCCTCGAAACAACTTCCTTGAGGTATATTTCCGCTAGAGTGGAGAACTTATCCGTCTCCTTGATTGCCAAAAAGTGTGCGGATTTCGTGAGTCGATCCACGATCACCCAGATAGTATCGTTCCCGCGCTGTGATCTAGGTAAGCCAGTAACGAAATCCATGGAAATTTGCTCCCATTTCCATTGTGGTATCTCTGGTTGCTGAAGTAGGCCTGAAGGTTTCTGATATTCCGTCTTGACTCGCGCACAAGTCAAACACTTGCTGACGTAAGTTGCTATGTGGGCCTTCATGCTAGGCCACCAATACGTAGTTTTAATATCGTGGTACATCTTGTCCGAACCAGGGTGTACCGAGTAGCGAGATTTGTGCGCTTCATCCATCACAAGTTCTCGTAAGTCGCCGTAGAGTGGGACCCAAATGCGTCCTGTTACATAATAAGCACCGTCTTCCTTCTGTTCTAAGCGTTGCCTTGACCCGCGTAGAGCTTCAGCTCTAACGTTTTCTGGTTTCAGTGCTTCTATCTGAGCAGCTCGTATTTGCGAAGGTAGACTAGAATGGATCGTGAGTTGTAAAGCTCTTACACGCTTAGGCGTAGTGTCCTTTCGACTCAGGGCGTCCGCCACTATATTGGCCTTGCCCGGGTGATACCTGATAGAGCACTCGTAATCATTCAGCAGCTCGACCCATCGTCGCTGCCGCATATTCAGTTCCTTCTGCTTGAATATGTGCTCTAGACTCCTGTGGTCAGTGTAGATGGCGCACTTGGTTCCGTAAAGGTAATGCCGCCATAACTTAAGTGCGAAAACAACAGCTCCCAGCTCTAAATCATGCGTCGTGTAGTTCTTCTCGTGCACTTTTGAGTTGTCGTGAGGCGTAGGCTATGACTTTATCTCGTTGCATCAATACACAACCAAGACCTTGAATTGATGCATCACAGTAAACCACAAAATCTTCTGTGCCCTCTGGCAGTGAAAGGATAGGTGCACTACAAAGTCTATCCTTTAGATGCTGAAAAGCTAACTCTTGTGCATTTCCCCAATGATAAATAACGCCTTTCTGTGTTAGTAAGGTGAGAGGCTGCGCGATCTTAGAAAAATCCTTAATGAATCTCCTGTAGTAACCTGCCAATCCCAAAAATTGGCGAATTTCCTTTGGTGTACGAGGTGCAGGCCAGTTCTTAATTGATTCCACTTTGGATGGATCAACGTGAATCCCATCCTTGTTCACCACATGCCCTAGGAAATGGACTTCACGAAGCCAGAAGTCGCATTTCGAGAATTTTGCGTAAAGCTGTTCCTTCCGAAGGAGTTCCAAAATAAGTCGTAGATGTTGTTCGTGCTCTTCTTTGCTCTTAGAATAGATCAGGATGTCGTCGATGAAGACTATAACAAACTTGTCCAGATACGGTTTGCACACTCGATTCATCAAATCCATAAAAACTGCCGGTGCGTTCGTCAGCCCAAACGGCATGACCAGAAACTCATAGTGCCCATATCGAGTCCTAAAGGCCGTCTTAGAGACATCCTCTTCCCGAACTCTCAGCTGGTGATATCCCGATCTCAGATCGATCTTTGAATAGTAGCTCGACCCCTGCAACTGGTCGAACAAGTCGTCAATACGCGGTAGAGGATAACGATTCTTCACAGTCACCTTGTTGAGTTCGCGATAGTCGATACACATTCTGAAGGTACCATCCTTCTTCTTCACAAATAACACTGGAGCTCCCCAAGGCGATGAGCTAGGACGAATAAAACCCTTATCCAAGAGTTCTTGTAGTTGCGTGGAGAGTTCTTCCAACTCTGATGGCGCTAAACGATAAGGTGCACGGGCTACAGGCGCGGCTCCAGGAGCTAGATCAATCTGAAACTCGACTTGGCGATGGGGCGGAAGACCAGGTAATTCCTCAGGGAATACCTCAGGATAGTCGCGTACAACCGGAAAATCTTCTAGCTTCTTCTCCTTCTCTGTGGTATCAGTAACTAGAGCCAAAATCGCAGTGTGGCCCTTTCGTAAGCATTTCTGGGCCTTAAGAAGAGAGATGATGTTCTCGACAGCACTTCTCTTGTCGCCACGAATCATGAGAGGTTCACTACCTAAACCAGGAATACGAACGATCTTCTCGTTACAAAGAATCTCTGCTCGGTGCTGGGATAACCAATCCATCCCAATGACAACGTCGAAACTACCCAAGACAATAGGAATAAGATCGATAGAGAAAGTCTGGTTAGCGAGAATAAGCTGGCAACCCTTGACTACGTGTGAGGCTTCCAAACTCTTACCATTAGCTAGCTCTACTGTGTGCTTGTCGCTCAGGGGTGTAGGAATACGCTTAAGCATCTTACTAACTTCTAGTGACACATAGCTAGTATCGGCACCCGAATCAAATAAGATTGTAACATAAAAGTCGTCGAGAAGGAACTTACCCGTCACCACGTTGGGATCATTCCTTGCTTCACCTTGACCAATCACGAACACTCGTCCCCTAGCACCATTGTTGTTGTTCCCATTGTTACCATTCCCCTGATTGTTGTTGTTGTTGTTCTGGTTCAGTTGGGGACAATCTTTCTTGAAGTGGCCTTCAGCTCCACACTGAAAGCACCCTTTGTTGTTACCCTGCTGCTGTCGCTGGTTCTGCTGAGGTTGCTGACGATTCTGATTGACGGGGTATGCGCTTCTGCAATCCTTTGCAACATGACCAGGCTTGTTGCATCGATGACAGTTGCCCCTGGTGCATGGCCCACTGTGGTGTAGGCTACAACGATTGCACTTGGGGTGATTCCCCTTGTATCCACCATGACTTTGACCACTAGATGACTGCTGACCGGGGCTCTTGTGATCATCCGTCTTTCTCTGCTGAGACTGGGTTTGCACTGAAGTTGAACCCCTGCTTGAAGTTCCATCCCATTTCCGTTTATCCCCACTAGAAGCACCAGAAGTAGTTGCAGCGCCTATGCGCTTCGGTAACTTGTTCTGCTCCACCGCCTGATCAGTGAGACGGTGAGCCAACTGTACAACCTGCTGGATAGTAGTCAACCTCGCCGAAGTCACATGACTTTGGATCTCTGGCACCAAGCCCTTGAGATAGAGTTCAATTCGCTTATACGGAGGATCCACCATAGTAGGACACAACAAGGCAAGCTCATGCGATCTCTTAGTGTATGCCTCGATTTCTGATCCCGACATCTTAAGATTGTAGAACTCATCTTCCAGTTTGTGAATGTCGTCACGACTGCAGTATTCCTCCCTGATCATTTCCTTGAAGTTTTCCCATGGGGTGGCGTTGGCAGCAACCAACCCTAACATCTGCACTTGAGCATTCCACCACGTGAGGGCCAAACCCTCGAGAGTACCAGTAGCATACTTCACCCTGCGCGCTTCAGGGCATTCGCACATTTCGAACACAGACTCCAGTTTCTCAAACCAGTGTAGGAGACCTACTGCTCCTTCAGTGCCGCTAAAAGTTGTGGGTCGACAGTCCATAAAGGTCTTAAAAGTGCACACCGGTGCCTGACCTAAGGTAGGTGAAAGAAAAGACAGAGTTTAACACAAAGGTTGGTTCACGAGAGTAGGATCCAAATGATCCTAGAACAATTTCGGACTGCAGGATATACCTCCTGCGTGTGCAGCTGCGAGCGCTGCGGCAACTCGTTCGTTGATCAAAGCCGTCAACTGGGCTTGTGTCATGTTAACGCGTCCAGACATGTTTCTTCATAATAAGAGTAATACGTGTGAGAGAGGTTCGCGAAAGTACGATAGTAGGACAGAGTAAGCACGCACGTGATCAAACAACAGTAGTTATACTAATCAAGCATACCATGAGCAATGTACTACGTAACTAGCAAGTAGGCAATATACATACATCATATTACCTAGAACGTCGAGCCTTGCATGAGGAGCGAAGTGTCGTTGTGGACCGTTGAGCACTAAACCGGTTATAGTCTGGTTTTAACAAAAACGTTTCTCCTTTATTAAAACCAAGTTCACTATAACCAATGGCTCTGATACCAATCTGTCACACCCCCAAAATCCCACCTGCGGAGTACTACCGCTTGGAGGCGTGACTGACCAGGATCCAGCCACCAATCATACTGAACAGGCATATAAGTAGTTATAAAAGTTTAACCATCACGATTGGTGTTCCAAAACAATTAAGTTTAAGTTGCAAGCGGAAGCATAAGTTTAAAGTTGTAACATAAGTTCAAAAGTTTCAAGTTTAACATAACACGTAGCAATCCGTGTCCCACAACGATCCTCCTCCATGCAAGCTCCCACTGAGTACCTATGGTCCTGCAAAGCATGTAGTAACGAGTCAACAACTAGTTGAGTGAGTTCACGGGTGGGCGTTCGTTTTAGTTATTTCGAAAACAGTTTACTTTATCTGGCATCCTGCCGTGGGGGTTACCCCATATTTTAAAAACGTGACATGTTCGTTCCCAGTTACTCCGGCACTCCGGCCGTGGGGGCTACCCCATGTAGTTATCAGGCATTTCGGCCGTGGGGGCTACCCCATGTACATCATCTGGCTCTCCAGCCGTGGGGGCTACCCCATGTGTATACTAGACTCGTTACCGTATCGATTGCTGACTGTAGTCATGTTTATGTGCCCTGAAAAACATCAATGTCTATCATCATTGACGTGCCCCAGATCCATTAGTTCACGCCCGTCCTCTGCGGCACGGTGTGAGGCTTGTCAGACCTAAATAGCGCTATCTAACTAATGACCCGCTCGCCATTGGCCCGGCGATTAGTCGATACAAAAAGGAGGGACTTCGTGATAGAGTTTTAGTCTAGTACGTTTATCCGTCCATCCGGACGAGGAATCACATTCCTGAACCACTGACGTCCTACCCAAGGTAGACGAGGAACCACGTTCCTTAACCCCGTTCCCAACCCAGGGAATCCCATGCTTTGTAAAGGGTGTGAACTCACCTTGGTTTGCTCGGCAGTTAATCACAGAAAGTCAATCAAGTCGCAAGTAGTCAATAACGTCCTAACACGGATATCACGTATAATCAGATTCGAACCAAGTAGTGCACAAATGTTCAACACGTTTGGCAAGCACGTTTAGCAGTAACAGTTAACAGTCAACAGTAGCACATACGGTTCACAAGTTCAGCCCAACTACTTAGGCCCAAACACGTAAAAGCAGTTAACACAGAAGCCCATCAGTCTGGCCCATTAACTAAGGCCCAAAGTGTGGTCTCGAGTCGCAACCGGACTCGCAAGCATGGTCTCGAGTCATGCTGTGTGTTGATCATGGATGGTTGCGAGTCGCAACCGGTGTCGCAACCATGGTTTCGGTTCATCATGCTGAGGTCTCGAGTCGCAACGGGACTCGTAACCTGTGGTTTCGGCTTGTCCTGCTATGGTTGCGAGTCGCAACCGCGTGGTCTCGAGTCATCACGCTGTGGTTGCGAGTCGCAACGGGTGATTGCGAGTCGGTAAGCTGTCGTTTTCAAGTTCACGTGTTGATGCAGGTGTATCAGTCCCATTAGTACAATATAATCAGGCCCAAATCAGGAAACTACCAATAGCATTCCACTAACAGTTTTCCTAATCAGGTTACTAGTCAAAGATGGATCAAAATCACAAGGGTTTTCACATTCTTAACTATCATTCAAAGTGTTCTTCACATATTCAAACATATATTCAACAAGTTCATAACATATTAACCACTTATTCACCCAAAATTATGAACAACTATCAAGATACAATTTTACTAGCATGCATCCTACTTGACAAACATATTCATTAGCCGATTTTCATAGTATAAACACCCAAACTTTTCGGATCTAATCCAAGTGCAACCAATATCATCATTCACCCTTTTTAACATACAATGAACCCATTTTCAACATCAAGTATTTATGCAAATTTCAACTCATAATAAGAACATTCATGAACCGATTTCTATGTATAACTCAACAACTTAACATATTGTCACATAATCTCATACAAACATAACATGAACACACTAACATTCAACAAAACATCAAGAATACTAACCGGTTATGGGTTTCGAGGGTGTGTGTGAAAAGCTTCCAACCGGGTGTGTGTGTGAGCCGATCCAAGTCCAAAGATCCAAGAATGATGGAGTGTGTTTGTGTTCTAGAGTTTAGGTGAGAGAGAGAAGTAGGAGAGTGTGTGTTGTATAATGTTCAACAAATGGCAAAACTAACTAATGTATGGTATATATATAGTCAAGTTCCAAGTGTGCACCCTTAGTGGGTTTCGAGTGGGGTTCACGGCCCAAAGGCCCAACCGGCCAAAGGTTCTCGGCCCAAAGGCCCAAACCGATTTCTATGCACTCGAGACCTCATGGTCTCGAGTCGGGTTCCTTGTTGTTTCGTGTCGGGTTCTTGGTTCTCGGGTTGGGTTCTCGGTTCACATAAAACACGTACACATATACATACAATGCACACATAATAAAGCACATATCACATAAAGGTTCACATTATCATTTTAACTAGTCACATAACGTACAAGCAAGTTACAACGAAAGGTTCTAAATTTCGAGTTGTCACATATGAGGCAGTCGCGATCCAAATCGATCGTTGTTAAGCCAAAGCCGGTTGAGGATTACGAGTGTTCTAGACTCGTTCAAGGCATGCTTGTTTGTGCGATTTACAGAAATCAGGATGAAGCTCTGTATTTTGATGCCGTAGGGAAACATGAAAGAAGACCACCTCACGAAACGAGGTTTCATAATCATGGGAAACGAAGAAATTTGATCTTGGAAGATATCCAATATTTAGATACAATTTCAGGTCACGAAGATCACTCTGCAGTTGTTGATCATGACGACCGGTTGAGTCGTCGGGAAAACTTTTCCTCACGGGAGGGTGGGTAGTATGAGTCTGAGTATATTGTGGTTCGTGAAGGGGTAGGGATAATGTTTTATGGGTGGTGAGTTGTGGTTGATTTATAGGAGGAGGTTATGAAACGAATATATGTTTATGCGAATTTAAAGGACTTGCAACGAATGCTACCATCTATGCGGGCTTTCCATCCATAAAGGACTTGGAAGAAATGCTACCGAATAGAGATCTGAATATCTCCGTCGTAGTTTTTACCACATGACACATGATAAAAGCGCTTATTTAGACAATTTGGGACTATGTTCCGTATTGTATACTGGTGGGCTTGAATGGTTTTAATATATTTCATCTTGGACTATCTAGTCTAATACTTGAAAATGGATATGATCGTGTCAAGATCTTTATCTATCATGTCATCGACCAATTGCTCGAATTCCATTCCGTTTCTCGGGATCACATTCGACAGAAGACACCAACTTCCAAAAATCAGGGTTGAAACGCCCCGCTTTGTCCAAAGCGGGGTGTTTAGGGTTCACACATTCCACCTGTATAACATAACATCAAGTCTCATCACCCATTGTCGGAAGAAAAAACCCCAAACGCCCCGCTTTGGCCAAAGCGGCGGTTCAACAGACATCGTACACCATCACATCACTGTTTGTCTGGAAAACAGGCTAAAACGCCTCGCTTTGGCCAAAGCGGGGCGCTTCGAAAGGGTGTGGAAATAAGGTTTGGGTGTGTGAATAGCATGACCCTTTTTTTTTTGCTATACATAACATTAACACAAACAAAATGATATTTTTATATAAATACCGTTGATAACATAAAAATTAACAACTATCCTCAATGCGTATAAAAGCATTACCGCTATTACATATACTTTACCTAACACGGGTTGGGTGTTACAATTATGCTATATGTCAAAACTCAAGCTCTTTCTTGTTGATTTTTTAAAACAAAACCTGTGAGGTAACGGATAGACACCGAATTAAGATATTTGTGTTTCAACTATAGAAAAAAAGTTTTAAGTCTTATTTTTATATTTAGCAACCTCCGAATGACTAGGTTATGCTTTCATTTATGGGACAAGTTTATTATTATGGTTTACTCAGTAACTTCGAAGATGAATTTTTTTAAAGGGTTAGTACTGTATGATTTTTTTTTAAAGGGGTAGTATTATAACAACCTGTGTATTTTAAATAGAGATTTACGTTAAAAAATATTTTTATTTTTGAAATAATAATAATAACAATAGATAAATATAGTTATAATTTGGTACTTTGACTCTTTTGAAGTAACAAATATGAAGGAGATTTTTTTTATGGAAATAAAACATGTCAATTTTATTTGATGTTTCAAAAAAGAGATTCACGGTATGTATAAAAAATATATATTTTTTAAATAATAATAATAATAATAGATAGATATAGTTATGATTTGGTACTTTGAATCTTTTGGAGTGATAAATATGAAGGAGATTTTTTACGGAAATAAAACATGTCAATTTTATTTGATGTTTCAAAAAAAAAGATTTACGGTATGTATAAAAAATATACATTTTTGAAATAATAATAATAATAATAATAATAATAATAATAATAATAATAGATAAATATAGTTATGATTTGGTACCTTAAATCTTTTGGGGTGACAAATATGAAGGAGATTTTTTTACGGAAATAAAATATGCCAATTTTATTTGATGTTTTAGAAAAGAGATTTACATAAGACCATGCGTAGTGGTAAGGGTGAATAATGCCCCTACCCTTGGGCGTTTTCCGTCATGTGGCAGTATAGTCAGCAAGGGGCATTATTGGGCGTTTTTCTAAAATGGATGTAGTGGGGATGTGGGCATTATGTTAAAAGGGTGTGGAGAATTAAATAAAAATAAAAAGCCCCACAAAAAAACCTATTGGCCAAGAAAAAGAAAGATTAAATGTGATTGGTGGTTGAAATTTGGAGAAGGCGTTTTTCAAACAACACAGATCGATTTTTTTCAAAAAAAAAAAAAACGTCCGAAAACGCCTATGCGTAATGGGATCGGGGCGTTTTTCGACGTTATCTTTGAAATAAAAAAAAACGTCCCACTACGGGGTCTAAGTATATTACTTTTGTAGGTAAGTTAACTTTATTTATTATTTATTAAAATTTAATTGATATTCACTTTCTTTTTAAAGGAGGAAAAGAAAATAATAGGAAAGTGAATTTCAACAAGGAAAGGAAAGAGAACCACTTAAATATTTTAAGAACAAATTTTATTGGACCTCATAGTCAAACTACATCTATACTATATTATAATGCATAAGGGAGGAGCATTTTAAGATACCCAAAAAAATAAGAACTTTTCCCCTCTTTATTTATAGAAAGACTCCTAAAATGAGGGTAGTTTGGTCTTTTAAACATTATTTATTTTTTAGCCCCTAAAATTATTACACTTAAATCCCTAAGATTTTAACAAAATTATAGATAATTAGTTACAATTCACCCCTCCATAACAAACTTATAATTTTTTTACGTATCTTGACATATCTTATACACTATACTGTTTAAAAAAATCCAAAGATAGCATGACGACCTACACATTTTTGTCGACGTTTCGGTAGTTGTCTTATTCAATATCGACGCACGGATTAAAAGGTACAAGTCGATTATGCGTTAATGTACAAGTAATTAATATTTGTGATCTAATGTGCCCAATCTACAAAAATGGGCTCCATCCATGCAAACAAAAAAGAAAAGAAATTAAAAGTACCGTAACATAAAATGAAGATATTATGTGTCACATTTTATTTTATTATATCTTATAAAAACTTAAAACTAACCACAACAAACTTCCTAAATAAAGGGGTGGCAAATCTAAAATTAAACCCTAATTTACTTCTATAGTTACTACCATAAATATAGCAGGACACTCCTATATCTATTGCTAAACAAAGTTAAAAAAATGAATCTAGTTTTGAATTCAATTGTTGCGAAATGTCAGTTTTGTTATATCGCAGCAGTGAATATTTTTTCTTTTATTTACCTTTATGTGAATGTTAACTTATTTGATTTTTCAGATTCAGTTGCATGATGAACATGCCAATTTAAACAACACATTTGTCGAACAAGCTTCTAAGGTATTGATTTTGCTGGTTTTAAGTATTATTTTTGCGTATATCTTTTATATTAACATGTTCGTTATGTTATTATGTGTGTGTTTTATTGCAGGATGATGGTGATAAAAGTATTGATATTATTTTTTATGGTGCAACGTTTAGTCCATACAAGTCTAATCTTCAATGTGAATTTAGTGAAGATGTAATTTTAAGGTTTATTTAATCTTTTTTTAACTTTTGTATTCAATTTTTGTCAGTTATTCATTTATAGGGATCAGAAGTTTGAGACTCAAAGTAAGAGATCCAAGAGACTCTCTTAATGGAAACGAAGTGAGGTTATTAATTTAGACGATTCTGAGAACAATGACAAAGAAGAGGAATTAGAAGATACTGTCGATTCAAGCACAAACCAGAAAAGCCGATTAAAAATACGTCGAGTGTCAATTCAGAAACGGACAGATTTCCTGCAGTCTAATATGAAATCTATCAAGTGTTTATATATATATATATATATATATATATTTTTTTTTTTTCGTTTTTTCAGTTGTTATGTTTGACCTAGACGTATGAATAAAGTTTATTTTATATTTGAACTTTCTCTTTGGTGTTAATATAATGCAGTTATTAACCATATTAATAAAGTTCAAAATAAAGTTAATATCCTAAATTTATAACTCAACTGAACTTATATAAGTTAATATCCTAAAGTTGCAATAAATAGATATTGTAGTTAGATATAGTAAAGCTGAAACTATAAAATATTGCAGTTATTCTTAGATATTAATCTAATAATTTGCATTTTTTAATTAAAAAGTAATAAAGTAATAAACTTTAAAGCTAAACTAAAAAACTGAACTTACTATGATATAAAGTTAATAAAAAAATAATTATTTTATAGACATTTTTATAATAAGTAATATAAATAAAATACTCCAGAAATTTACAATCTTTATTAGATAAATTCTAAACTGAGTTGCAAATTTTAGGAATTATAAGTTCAACTATATTGTTATAGATAATATTAGTCAGTTCTAAAATAATTATTTACCAACTTGACTAGATACATAGTAGTAGATTGTGTTGCATATTTTTAGAGATTATTAGTTAAAAGTAGACTCATATAGATAAGATTAGTTAGGAACAAAAAATTTGAACTTAGTATGATATAAAGTTAATAAAGATATAAACATTTATCATCCTATTTTTTATAAAAACAGTTATTGAAATCTTATAAAAATATAAATTTTTTTATATTTGTAGAAAAACCGAAATTTAACAATTTAAGTTAAAGCTCTAAAACGTACTTACGAGTCAAATACTATTTTTATTTTTATAAAAACGAAAATTTTAAACTTAAAGTTTATTGGATGGGTACTATGTGGATATTTAGAAAAAGTTATGAATTTTAAAGAATAAAATTATACTTTATAATTTAACCAATAAAATAAACAAACTTTACATTTATAACAACTTATCTTTTATTTTTTGTCTTTTGATTATTAATTTTTATACAAAAAAATATTTTTTATCTTTTGATTATTAATTTTTATAAAAGAACAAAACTTTTACATATATGTAAACTTATGACATATATCCACCACAATAATGTTATCATAAATATTATACGAATAAGAAAACTACCAGAAACGAGTGTTGCAATGCAAAGTGTCGCCCCCGCCGCATCGCGCGGGCACCCTGCTAGTTTAATTAAAGTAGATAAAGGTGTTGTAAGAAAATAGATTAGGCTATAGGGTGTGGTTGGAGCCTTATAGGGCTTTATCAAGTCAATTTAGGATCCACCTCACCTATGGAGACCCCATTAATTTACATGTTATGGATGGAGCCCCTATTAAAGAAATTAAAAAAAAAAACATTTGATTGGTTTAAAACAAGCCCCACCTGAATGCTTCAACTTTGGCGTTACCACCATGGAGCCCAAGCCATGACGCCCCCCCTTTTCACTTGGAGGGTGTGGTGATGGAGCCCATATGGGCGCTATACATGGTGAGGTGGCGGGGGTGGCGCCCCCACACCCTCAGCCTTAGGGTGTTGAGAGAAAAACCCTTGGCAGGTAAGACTAAACGGTATTGGGGCCGGCCTTTGCCCGACGAGGCCCGGCGCCGCACCCCCACACCGCCCCCCTTTGGAGCGTCCTGGCTTCTCCATCTCCACAGCGATGTTGGCGACGGGCCAACTTTCTCTCTCTCTCTTCTTTCTCTCTCCTCTCTTTCTAAAAAATCAAATCATTTATATTTTTTAATTTTAATTGTTTTTATAAATAGTATAGGGCCTCATTCTCACTCCCGATAACGTGGCAGGTGACGTGACGGCCCATACTTTTGGGGATGAACCCCACCATAGCTTCTAGACTAATGAAACTGACACTTCAACTTTTTTTTTTGAAAAGTCATATAATATTTATTCACTCCGCCATCCAAGTGAGAACATTGGCATAATTCATTTATTATTGCCGTTCGAAAAAAAATTCATTTATTATTATTATAATATATATATATATATATATATATATATATATATATATATATATATATAAGGGACCGCTAGAATGAGAACCACCTCGAGTTGTAAGAACCGCGAGAACCACACCGTACGGGGCGAGGTGGACCAATTTTTTTTTTCAAAAACGTAGATGCATGTATTATAAACACATTCTTTAAAAAAATGCCGTGCGTGTAGTTTTTTACACCACAAGTTTGTGGTTTACGAGTTCCGTACGGAACTCGTAAACCACAAACTTGTGGTGTAAAAAACTACACGCACGGCATTTTAAAAATTTTTTTTTTTTTACGAATGTGTTTATAATACATGCATCTACGTTTTTGAAAAAAAAAATTTGGTCCACCTCGCCCCGGATCAAGTAGTTCTCGCGGTTCTTACAACTCGAGGTGTTTCTCATTCTAGCGGCCCCTACATATATATATATATATATATATAGGGTAAGGATATATAGAAAACCACTTTTATTGAGAAAACCCGGGAAACTCAAAGCTCCCGACATTTTTTTTAAAAAAAATTACACATGTAATATACATGTTTTTAAGACTTTTGGGCAAAAAAAAAAAAAAAAACAAAAAAGCGCCGAAGGGATTTTTTTTTAAAAAAATAAACAAGTTTCAGCATTTTTTGCCTAACACGTGTTACACAGCAAAATTGCTGAAATTTGTTTATTTTTTTTTTAAATAAATCTTCGGCGCTTTTTTGATTTTTTTGCCCAAAACTCTTAAAAAACATGTATATTACGTGTGGTAATTTTTTCAAAAAAAAAAAAAAGTCGGGAGCTTAGAGTTTCCCGGGGTTTCTCAATAAAAGTGGTTTTCTATTTATCTTTAGCCTATATATATAGGACAAAGATCCGTTAGGAACCACCCTTTATTGCGAGAACCGCGAGAACCAGTGTGAACACAAACAGTAATACCTAAAAAATATAAAAAACACCCAATTTTTTTTTTAATTTTTTTAATATTTTTTTAATATTTTTTTTTTTGTAAAATCCGCTATATTTAGTTTACAATAAAAAATAAAAAAATTTTCAAAAAAAAAAAAAATCCGAGTCACAGTTATCTATGCACATGTGTATTTGTATCTTTTCTTTGACAAATTCCGTAATTCATTACAAATATTAGACAATTGCACTTTCATTTACACTACCACGTGTAATACACTACTTTTTACGTTAACAATATTAGAAATGCACATGTGTATCTATATGTATCAACATCAAATAAGGTGTTTCGGTACACTAATTTTCTCTTTCATCTATCATTCCATCCATAATACACAAACATGCACATGTGCATTTTTGTCATTTCTTTGACAAATTCCGTAATTCATTACAACTATTAGATAATTGCACTTTCATTTACACTACCATATGTAATACAGTACTTTTTACATTACCAATATTAGAAATGCACATGTGCATCTATATGTATCAATATGAAATAAGGTGTTTTGGTACACTACTTTGAATACACTTTCCCTTTCATCTATCATACCCTCCATAATACACTACCATTACCTCCTACCATCCATAATACAATACCATTACCTCCTACCATCCATAATACAATACCATTACCAATATTTTCACTTTATTACATGTATGTAAACACCATTTATACCATCCAATCAACATATTACATCATAAATTGACAACTATAACCAAACTATCAACCACTAGATATAACTAACCAAAAAACATGTATATGGGCCTACTTCTCCATTCAAAATCACAAACTTTTTGTATCAAAACACGTTATATCATGGTTATACCTAATGATGCACATGTGCATTTTGAATATTGGTAATGTAAAAAGTAGTGTATTATGAATGGTATTGTAAATTAAAGTGCAATTGTCTATTCCTGATAACGTATTACCGAATTTGTCGAAGTAATGATACATATGCACATGTGCATGGATAACTGTTAACCGAAAAAAAAAACGTTTTTTATGGTAACGAAATATAACGATTTTTTTAGGAAAAATATTAAAAAAAAAATAAAAAATTTTTTTAGTGTTTTTTTGATTTTTTTTAGATTTTATATTGTGTTCACATTGGTTCTCGCAATAAGGGTGATTCTCGCATGAACCTTACCCTATATATATATGAGTAAACTGCAATTTTACACACTGGGGTTATATACGATTGTCACTCTTACCCCCTCCCAGGAAAATTTTTCTGTCTTACCCCTCAACTATTGAAAAACGCTGCAATATTACCCCCTGAGCAGTAAAACTGTAACATTACCAAAATGGTTTTTTTTGTAATCTTACCCATAATTTATAGTAAACTTCAATATTACCCCTTGTGCTTTACCTAAGACGACACGTTTAAACACTCTTTTATTAAAGTGTCTTCTCCGGCGATATTCCAACCACTGGAGAAGCGTATTCCGACACTCTAGTGATATTCCGACCATCGAAAAAGCCTCAAAATCTTCTGGTGAATCCACATACTCACCAGCTCAAACAAAAACATGTCGAATCTGATACGTGGTTGAAAACCGGTGATCGTTTATGCTTAAGTTGATGTTTTTACGTAGCTTTTAATATTGAATAGCCTACTTTTAATGGGATTTGTGTTTTACAGGTCTAAAAGAGTTTAAGGAGCTAATCGGGATCTAAACGGAGCACCGGGAAGCGAAACGGATTAACCGGGGATGTGAAATCAAGAAAACCGGGTTAATCACTAAGATTGGATGTATTTTAGGGAATGTTGATGGAGTTAAAATGAATATATTGGAAGATAGCATGATAGAGGGCTGAATTACGAGAACGTGGGCGAAAACGGTGAGTAAAACGGAGCTATAACGGAGAAGTTATGAAGAAAACAGTTTTGCACGAAATGGACAAAACCAGGCAGCGTCGGGGACGCCCCAATAGGCCCGCGGCGACGCCATCCAGAACCTTCCGTTGCTGAAAAACCTCCGTAGGTAGTGGGTTAAGCCGTCAGACGAATTGGGAACAACCAGAGGCCGCCGGGGACGCCCTAAATGGCCGTCGGCGATGCCACCTGCATTCTCACTTCGCGGAAAACTTGATTTTTGAGTTGGGGGACGAGTTATAACATCAATTTTGACCAAAAAATGGGGGTTACACATTGTTGGGAGTTAGAAACACCTCTTGGAGCCAATATACATCACCAATTCATCCTCTAATCCATCCATTCGATTGACAATCATTCGATTCGATCATCATCATCACTTCCATAACCCTAATCATCATTCACCTTTCCATCCATTCATCACCATCAATCATTCCAAACCCTAATCACTATTTCCACCACTTCAAGGCTTCAAGATGATGATGTTCAAGCTCTCCTCATCCGGTGATCAAGTCCTTTCGATCATGCACGACTAATTTCTTGGAGGTTTCACCCCGGTGTAGGTTATTGTAAGTCTAGGGTTTGAACAATGTTTTAGTTTTATTTTGTGTTTAGATACTGTTTGAATTTGCATGATTATCTGTTTAATTTGCATAGTTCTTTTCTTGTACTTTGTCTTTTTCCTTGTTACGCGGGGTGTGTTACTTGTGCAGGTTACAGGTAGTGTATGCATACGTGGAACTCCGGGAGGACTTCACCCTTGGTTTACGAACCGGAAATCGAAAGAGTAGCAAGAAGAAACTTAGCAAGCCGGTTAGAAGCAACTCTTGCTTCTAATCAAACCACCCAAACACCACAATTCACACCATCCATTGAAACCGATTCAATGGCAAACCAAAATTCAGATCAAAACCTCAATCAAAACCAAAATCCGAACCAATTCCAATACCGAGGCAACTTCAATCCCGCTCAAAATATCCAACCTATACCTCAAGAGCAACCGGGTGGTAATAACAACTCTAGACCACCCACACCACCTTTTCGAAACCAAAACACCAACAATACCCAAAGAACACCCCAACAACAAAACCTTCACCGACATAACTCCTTACCCAACAACCTTGATGATCGGAATGTTAATTCCGACCGTAGAGGCAACCGAGATCGCGGCAATCCCGCGAATGAAGACCCGTTCTTTAATTTAGACAATTTGAGAAATGTTATCCCCGATGACAAACCATATAGCGTTCCCGGTTATCAATCACCAGAACACGTGAGTATTCACTCGTAATACTCGGATGACGGGGGTAATTATAATGAACGGGTAGATGATGACGAATGGGGTTATGTGAATCGGGACAACATCTACAATGATAGAGGTTTTGAAGATGATGAGTTTGGCTACCAAAATGCCAACTTTGTGGGTAACGATAACTATGGGTACGGGAATGTGCGAAATGACGGTTACGAAAACAACCGTCAACCACGAAACAATAATCAATGGAACCGGAATGATGGGTTTTACAACAACAATAACAACAACAATATTAACCCTAATCGGATTCCTCGTTTCGTGGGAGGAGGTAATCAAAGAGGTAATCAAGGTGGAAACCGAAAAGGTGATAGGGGAGGTGAGAGAAGAGATAATCGAAGGCCGGTGGATTAAGAAGTTAACGGTCCATACCATCGTCAACAACCCCCATGGGGAGTAAATGACCGTTTTAGGCCGATGGTCACCGACAATGACTCTCCAATAGTTTGTGAAAGAAGGATGTTCGATTGCAAGCCCCACTACATCAACATACTTCCCCACTTTAATGGGAAGTCTAATGATGAACCATACACTCATTTGGCGGAGTTTTCGTCTATATGTAGTACTATTGGAGGGCATCATTTTGCATTGGAAGAGGTCAAGCTTCGGTTATTTCAATTTTCGTTAAAGGATAAGGCGAAACAATGGTTCCTCACACTTCCGGCGAATAGTATTCGTACATGGGGCGAAATGCAACAAGTTTTTCTTGATGAGTATTATTCGATGGCGAAGACCGATGATGCTAGAGATGAAATTAGGTCTTTTCGCCAACTTTCGAGCGAACCATTGCACGAAGCATTCACCCAATACAAGGAACTAATTCAGAAGTGCCCACATCATCAAATTGAAAAGTGGGAGTTGGTTAAATGTTTTGTGCGAGGGTTGGATGATGAGACATGGAACCACCTTGAATCGACGAGTAATGGAACTTTGTTGAGTAATCACGAGGACAATGATTGGGAGTTCCTCGAGAGGATGAGCAAAAGGTCAAAGGTGAAAGAATCGGCCGACCGAGCCAAAAAGCACTCTACCTCAAGGTCTTGGCCCGATTGCGATGCGAGTTCTAAGGATCGGATTGAAACGTTGGAACGGGAGTTGGCCCGCATGAAGAAAAAAGAAGTGGGTGCGGTGCAATACACCGTATGTGAAGAATGCGGCGACATCGGTCACCGGACCGAGAATTGTCAAGCCACTGTGGCTGTGAATCAAGTGTATGGAGACCGGAGGAAATACGATATGAACTCCAACACTTACCACCCCGGATTGAGGAACCATCCTAACTTTAGGTATGGTAATGCCTCCAACCAAATGAACCCGAATTTCTAATCGGGAAATCAAGGTGGTTATTCGCACCAAACTCGCCAAGGAGGTAAGCAAGGGTATCAAAACCGTGAAAGCAATTATCAACGTGGTTACAACCAAAGTGGAAATGGGGGTGGTGCTTCAAACTCTCAAGGTGATGATTCATTAAACTCTAAACTTGATGCCATTATGAATGCTATCAACCATTCAAATCAAGAGATGAAGAAAGAGTTTGAGGGACGTGATAAATCCCATTAGGCGCTGGAGAAGCAAGTGGGGCAACTTGCACAAGATATGGCTCAGATTCGTGGAAGCGGAGGAGGACTTCCAAGTGACACTACAGTGAACCTGAAGCATCAAGGTTCTAGCACAAGCAACGTAAGGAATGCACGCGTTAGCGCGGTAAGTATTCTTTCAAATGATGAAGTTTGTAGTGTTGAAAGCATTCCACCACCACAATTCGTTGATTGTGTAGTGGAAGATATAAGTGATGAGCAAGAAAATGAAAATAAACAAGAAACGATTTCACAAAGTACAATTGAAAATGTAACTAAAAAGGCTTTTTGTGAAAATTGTTTAAATCAACTTATCCCGCTTAATACATCGAAAAGGGAAGAACGGTGCCCACCAAAGGACGAGGAGTGGGAAAATTTTAAACAAGCTAAAATTAATTTGCCGTTACTTGATGACATTAAAAAGGTTCTGGCTCATGTGGAATGCTTGAAAGAGTTGAGCATTGAAAAACGACACAATATATTACCCGAACCGATTGATTTGGTATCAAATGTTAGTGCCGTTTTATCAAGTGCGCTCCCCCCAAAAGCTCAAGATCCACGAGATCCTCTTATTCCAATTCAAATTGGATCATTTAAAATTGAGAGGGCGCTCCTCGATCTTGGAGCTTGTGTGAGCATTTTACCCGGGAGTTTGTATGACCAATACGATTTTGGTCCATTAAAAAAATCTGATACTCCAGTGGTATTGGCCGATCAGACTCCCATGCATCCAAGGGGGATGGTGGAAGATGTGATTGTTAAGGTGGATGATTGCTACTACCCAGTTGACTTTTTGGTAGTAGACTATGTTGGGTGTGTTGAGGACACCCAATCGATAGTTATACTAGGTAGACCGTTCCTGGAAACTGCTAATGCCATAATAAATTGTGCAACGGGAACGGTAAGCATGAAATTTGGGGACCGAGAATTAAATTTAAATGTTTTTCCAAATTTCACTAACCCGCTCGGTGAGGATAAGTGTCCTAAAAAGGACATGAATCCAAACAAAAAGGTATGTGCTATGGTTGGTAGGTTTGGAGAAACAAAGAAGAAGATGGTCAAGAAAAAGAAGGCGAAGAAGTCACCTCTAGAAAAGAAGAAGGAAGAGGAGGTGAGGAAGTTTGGACCGTTTGGCAACAAATGGTATGAATCACCGGTGGGTGATTTCGTAGGCGGCAAGCACGCCATTCGACCACCATGAGGTGGTAAGTCAATTGTTGTTGTGTATTTTCTTTCGCAGTTAGTTTTAGTTTTTCTTTGTAGTTTTGTTGTTGTTGTTGTATGACGTTGTTATTTCGTTTTAGTAGTTAAATGAACGTTGTGGGTGTGTTCCCTATATAACCCTCACGAGACCTACTCGTCCTCCCAAGCTATTGGGGGGTTTAAAAGGGCTTGTTGCATACGCTAAATGCAACCGTGATTCCTATGAAAGTGAGTTAGGATTTGTTATTGTTGTACATTATTTTTCCACAAAAATCAAGGTAATTTAACGCATGATTTGGTAACACTTTCATAAAAATGGTTGAACTAAGTAGCTAACAAATTTCAATGGTTGTGAGAAGCATGCTTCTACACAAGGGTTAAAATTTGTAGGTACATCATGTTCGAGGGACGACCGTTTTTGTGAAGAGAAGAAGAAGACAAGAGCATCTAGCGAGAAAAAAAATCAGGTGCATGCGTTTCCTTTTTACCTTGATTTTTTAGATTAGTAATAAGTGGATTGTAATTGTATATTATTTTTCGGGGTGGAATTTTTGGGAAGTTAGCCGTGTCACATTCCTTGTGCGTTTTAAAACTCTAGTTCTTACATATTGAGGACAATGTTTACCTCAAGTGTGGGGATGGGGGAGTAGTAAAAGTTTTCGATTTTGACCCGTTCATTTAAACACTACACATTGAGGACAATGTTTACCTCAAGTGTGGGATGGGGTAAAATTTCAAAAAAAATTTCAAAAATGTCTTGTTTTGAAAGCAATCTTAAAGCACAAGTAACTAAGTAAACAAGGGATGGCACAACCCATTTGGTCTTTTGTTATAGTCAAGTTCAAATTAATAGCATGACGGGTATTTAGCGGGTGGTTATTTAGGAATAATCCGTCTAAGAAACTAGCATTTTATGCATGTCACATATCATACCCTTTACATATGTGAGGTTTTGAGCCACTTTTACATTAGATAGCACATGCTTATTTTTCTTTGTTTGTGTGGGCCATTAGTCATGTGTTGTAGAACTTGCAACTTTCGATACGTTTGAGACCATAGACCGAATACAAGCACGAGAATGATTAAGGCATTAGGTAAACCTTTTCCATTTTACATCATTTTTATATCCTTACCAAAAAATTATCCCCTAGTAGACAATTTTGAGCCTAATCCTTTCGTTTGACCACCCTATAGCCCATAACCTTAAACCTTTTGCTTTTAAACCCGTGTGATGGAAATTCGATTATAGGAGTCGAGTTTGTATAGTTGTATTTGATTGTTTGCATAAAAAAAGAGAGAGAAAAATCAGAAAATGTTATGGAAAAGAATTGAAAATCATTGAGAAAAGAACAAAAATATAAAATTAGTAGTTGTTGAATAAAAGGCTCAAGTTGTTGCTTTGTAGTGATGTTTATAGTTTAGTTTTGTTTAGAGTAGTCATTTGTAATAAAAATCGAATTTTCATCACCTTAGCCACTTTAAAATATCCTATTTCCTACCCTTAGCCTAGCCCCGTTACAACCCTTACAAAGACCTTATGACTTGTGCTTAGTATTTGTGTTCGGTGATGGAGAATGATTGAGTTGCAAGCCTATGCGGGTACGTGTTCTAATCGGTTTTGAGCGATCATTCTTTGAAGTGCTAATACATTATAAAAATTAGCCAATTTATAAACCGAGTTGAGAGAACATTGTGAGGGATGTGTATGAATTGTTGATTTCACGGGCGGGTTAATCTTGGATAACCATTTTATATATGTGAATACACTTTAGTGTTAAATATGTTGAAAATTGTAAAGAGTTTGAACTTTAGTATGAGAATTGACCTTAACCTTCGTCTCAGGAATGGGGAGTGTATTCTTTGTTCGACCCACGTGAAAGTGAAAAATAGATTTGCTTGAGGGCAAGCAAACGGCAACTGTGGGGATGTGATACGTGGTTGAAAACCGCTGATTGTTTTTGCTTAAGTTGATGCTTTTACGTAGCTTTTAATCTTGAATAGCCCACTTTTAATGGGATTTGTGTTTTACAGGTCTAAAAGAGTTTAAGGAGCTAATCGGGAGCTAATTGGAGCACCGGGACGCGAAACGGATTAACCGGGGATGTGAAATGAAGAAATCCGGGTTAATCACTAAGATTGGATGTATTTTGGGGAATGTTGATGGAGTTAAAATGAACATATTGGAAGATGGCATGATAGAGGGCTGAATTACGAGAACGTGGGCGAAAACGGTGAGTAAAACGGAGCTATAACGGAGAAGTTAGGAAGAAAACAGTTTTAGACGAAACCGACAAAACCAGGCAGCGTCGGGGACCCCCCAATAGGCCGTCGGCGACGCCATCCAGAACCTTCCGTCGCTGAAAAACCTCCGTAGGTAGTGGGTTAAGCCGTCGGACAAATTGGGAACAACCAGAGGCCGTCGGGGATGCCCTAAATGGCCGTCGGCGACGCCACCTGCATTCTCACTTCGCGAAAAACTTGATTTTTTGAGTTGGGGGACGAGTTATAACATCAATTTTGACCAAAAAATGGGGGTTACGCATTGTTGGGAGTTAGAAACACCTCTTGGAGCCAAGATACATCACCAATTCATCCTCTAATCCATCCATTCGATTGACAATCATTCGATTCGATCATCATCATCACTTCCATAACCCCAATCATCATTCACCTTTCCATCCATTCATCACCATCAATCATTCCAAACCCTAATCACTATTTCCACCACTTCAAGGCTTCAAGATGATGATGTTCAAGCTCTCCTCATCCGGTGATCAAGTCCTTTCGATCATGCATGGCTAATTCCTTGGAGGTTTCACTCCGGTGTAGGTTATTGTAAGTCAAGGGTTTGAACAATGTTTTAGTTTTATTTTGTGACAACTTGAATTGTATTTGAATTTATTGACAATTGTCTTACATTTGAACTATATTTGTGAATTGTCGAATGAGTTATGAAATTTGACTTTGCGAAACAAGTTTGTGCAATTATGCCTTGTCATTCAAAAGGTTTTACTTGTCCGAAGTAACGAAGTGCATTGTGGTCTGTGATATGCACTGATAGCAATTGGAACCTAAGCTTTGATGATAGAAATCCATTAATAACATATTCAAGTGAATCAAATTTAAAACGTGTAAGAACCCAAGGATTGCAATTACCGAACCGGGTGTGAGCCTTGTTTTCTCTATCTTGTTTAAACCTTTATTTACATTCTTGCAATTGTTAATCATTAGTAATTATCAAGCCAATTACTTTAGTAATTTTAATTCACATCTTTGCAATCAAACAAAAATACACACAGAAACAAGATAGCAAGCTTTATAATTGTGACATATTTTAAGAATTCATCCAAATCCATTCGCAAACCACATACTCTTCATGGTTCGACCCCTTGCTACCACTAACTATTTGTTAAGGGTAATTAGGGCTTATAAATATTATCTTTGACCGGAGCGCGACACTCCGATCAGAACCAAAAGCACCACCGTTGTCGCAGCGGCGGCGCTGCCGTCACTCCTCGCCGGAGTTTGATGTCGGCTCCGCCGTCGCTGTTCCTCTCACTCCCGTTATCTCTCTTTATCTCGTCTCTTTCTCTGTCTCTCTATCTAGTCGCTGCCGCCGGGAGCTCATCAGGAGGCAGTCTTGTCAGAGTTAAGTGCTCCAGTGGAGTTAAGTGTAGATGTGCTGTGAATGACTATGTTCAGGTCATTTTTTTCTTCACTGTTCTATACTGGTTCATATACACAATGCTAGGGCTTGGTGTAACCTTGTGTGTGATCACATGTTCAGGTTATATTGCAGCAGCGACAACTAATGGTTGCTGCGTCTATTATGTATCCTTCATTTAGATAAACGTAAAATTACTTAACTGTCCCTTGCTTTAAGCAACTTATGATACATCCTTTATTCTTTAATTTTTGAGGGACTTAACAAGGATGTAGTACTTGGTGTTTGTTGTTTTTCTCTTAATGCTGGAAGGTGCAGTTACAATGGATGTGTTTCCGAACCGCAACTGGGAAGAGGTACTTGTTAATGCTGAAAGTGTCAATCCAGAACTACTATCGCGCGGAGTTAAGTGCTCAGGTGGTCGGAACATTGCCGGAGAAGGCCGGAGTTAAGTGCTCCGGTGGTCGGAACATCGTCGGAGAAGAAACTATAATTAACAGGGTGTAAACGTGTTTGTGAAGGTAAAACACAAGGTGTATATGTGTTATTTACTTCTATTTTCTTATTATTATCAGGGACAAAAAAGTCTTTTCACGTTTCAGGGGGTAATATTGCAGCGTTTTTCAATAGTTGAGGGGTAAGACAACAAAATTTTCCTGGGAGGGGGTAAGAGTGCCAATCGCATATAACCCTAGGGGATAAAATTGCAGTTTACTCTATATATATAGGGTCAGGATTTAGAGAAAACGGTGAAAAGTGTGAGAACGGTTATGCATCATCCGATCAAAACAATCTATGGACTAAATTGGCGCGATGATATTTTCGTAAATAACACCAATTCTATTAAGTGGACGCATTTCGTTAAGGGTAAAAGTGTCTTTAGACTTCTTTACCAAAAAGCCAAACTCATGAATAAAACGCCATTACTGGCCAAAACACATCCTATATAAACAAAAAACATTTCAGATATTCATTAAACACACCCCGAACCGGAAACGCCATATTTACTACTATATACCATTCATCTTAGAAACGCCAAAAAACCCAAAACATCAAACACACCACACTCAAAAACGCCATATTTTACTATATACCAATCATCTTAGAAAATGCCAAAAAAACTCAAACATCAAAGATTCCAAATCGACGTTTCATTTAGATACACAATTTCCTCAGTAAACGCCAAAATGGCAAACATCTTTCTTGTATATTCAATATTGTTCTACGCGAAGTTTCGTAGAGTGCATTCTTAGCTGAGGGGGTGTAACTCAATAACATTTTGCTGCATGAGATGGACAAATCTTCAACAAAAAGATGCTGGTGTTAGACTTATGTCATTTTTTGTGTTTTGTTATTGATGAATTTTTGAATGGCATGAAGAGATGGATAACACTGATGAGTGGTTAAAGATAAACATGAAGATAAAGATAAACTTCAAACAACAAACTCACGTCATTTTGTCCTTCCAAACGGCCACAAAAAAGCTACTTCAACAACTAAAAAACAAAATGAAGCATACCAAAGTTAAACCGCCAGTGAACATGTTTCAAAGAAGAAAGAGACTGATGACAGTGATGTTGGTCCATATATTCAAACCCAGAAGAACAGATGATAAGGCAAGCCAAAACTGGTTCAGAACAGTTGATCATCATAAGCAGAGCTTGTACAAGACTTTCCCCTTGACAATGGTTTTCTAGCTTCTGATAGACTCCAAAGCACTGATCAGTACAACAACTGTTAGCCAAAGACTTGATCTGATATAAAGACTGAAGCCTAACTACTAATGTCTTACAAGTACTGATGAAGACCAAAGCACTGCCCATTCAAGGACTGATCAACCTTTGAAGAAAGCACTGATTCTCAACATCAGTGCTTATGATACAACAGTGGATACCGCATCAGTGTTTTATGTAATCAGTGTCTATTGTAATCAGTGTTTATATAGAACAGTGTTTAGAGTTTATTAGGAGGTTAGATGTCACTTTCATGGTGATGTCAGCAAAGATGCTCAGTGGTTTCGTATGTACTATAAATAGAACAGTACTCTGTAATGTTCTATTAGCTTTTTCTTCACAAGTCATCTTGTGCGAACAATCACTGAGCTCAGGCTGAGGGGGAGTCTAGTGAATGCATGCATAAGTTGAATCTTGTAACATATACAATCGTTTGACTTAATGAAATCATGTTTGCTTAAAACTATTCTTCCTTGATTGTGTGATTAAAGTTTATTTCCATTTCCGCTGCACTTCAATTCTATGTTCATCTTTCATTTCTAATTAAACAACACAATCTAAGAAACTCAGATCCTAACAATTGGTATCAGAGCTAGGACAATCAAAATTTGATTTAACAATCAATTTGACGTAAAAGTTCAGCTCAAATTTATTGATACTTAAAATTGTTTGTATCAGTTGATAAAACAGAGTAAAAAGGTAATCAGGTACAAAGTTGATTATTCTGAAAACTTTTGTAAAAATCAACCAAGATGGCATCACAATCACACGACCCTTACAACACCGGGACTCTTTTCAAACCACCGATGCTTGTCACATCCGAGTACAACATCTGGAAACATCGGATGGGTCATGTCCTTGCACAACAAAATACCAGCCATTGGAAGTCAGTCATCTATGGACCACATGTTCCACAGGTGCCTAGTACTGAAGATCCAAAAGGCTTTGTGCCTAAGAGCCCTGAAAACTACTCAGAACAAGATTTTCAAAAAAATGAATTAGATGCAAAGGCTTTTAGCATAGTAGCCTCAGCTCTTCCAAATGACATTTATGCTGGACTGTTACACTGTAACACTGCCAAAGAGCTGTGGGATGCTCTAAAAGAACAGTTCGGTGGTAAAGAAGAGGTGATAGAAAATAACAGGGAGGTTTTGAATCAACAGTATGAAACATTTTACCATGTGAAAGGAGAATCACTAACACAACAATTTGAACGTTTTAGTTGTCTCATTAGTGAACTGAAACTTGTTAATGTTGAGTTTGCAAAATAAACTCTAAATAGTAGGTTTCTAAGGTCACTTCTTGAAAAATGGGACACAATTGCTTTTGTAGCTAGAAATTCAGTTCGATTCAAAGAATTAAGTCTGACTGAACTTCATGGTCGACTCCTCACTTATCAGAGAGAGTTGAACCAGAAAAAGAAGTTTCAAGAGTCCGGGAAGGTTGTTGATGACTATACATTTGGTAGCACAACACTTCTTGGTCAAGAGGAATATGGTAGTAGTAAGGATCAGAGTTATGATCATTACATTGACATAACTGCTGGTGGAGCTTTTACTAACTCTGATTCTTACTCAACTAACTATGCTTTCACAGCTAGTAGTGAAAACCAGAGTTCTGACAACTTATCCTTTGAACTCAATGATGTTCAGCATTTTGATCCAACTGATTTGGAGGAAATGGACATATTGCATCAATTGGCATTACCGAGTGTAAGAACTAGCAAGTTTTATAAAAGAACAGGGAGAAAATTTCCAGGTTACATGGGAACTTAAAAGTTGGGTTGGATAAATCAAAGTTAAAGTGCTACAAGTGTAACAGGTTAGGACACTTTGCTAGAGAATGTAGAAGCAACCAAAACAGTGGACCAATCATAACACATCCTAGCCCTAGACCTCAAAATACACAAAACACTGTGCACTATTACCAAAATACCCCTGCTGCTCATGTATACACTGCTCATTATGCATATTGTTAGTGCATGCGTCAGTAGACTTCATCTTGTATCGAGTCTTGTACTAAGAATGTTAGATAAGGGCACGTAGTTCGAGAAAACATGTAATTTCGCTTGAATGGATGTAATTCCGCTTGAAAGTTGCTACGTAATTCCGTGCGGAATTAGATTCCGCGCGGAATTAGATTCCGCTTGGAATTCTAATTCCGCTTGGAACCCTTTCACACGGAATTAAAACACTATATATACCATTCAAACGAAATCAGTTGTAGGGATTCTGGTTTCAGTGCCGAACTGCTACCGAAGTGTCGTCTCACTGTAAATTGTTGTCAGATTAATCATACGACAGTTTAATGTGATACTTGCTGAATTGACCTTGATTCGACTATTTCCTCCATTCGTTTCAAATATAAACTCTTCTGAACGACTCGTTTGGGTCCGTAATCGATCCTACAAGTGGTATCAGAGCTGAGGAGGAAGGGTTCATACCAATTCAGCTGCAAATTCTGATTTCTACACCTTCTTTTTCAAATTAAACTTGTTTTCACGGTCAAAATGTCTTGAATTTTTCACATCATGTGCGCTTTACTGTTTTAACAAACCCTAGAAAGTTTCAGAACTAAAATCGGCCTATATCTTGATCAATTTGACAATTTTCACATCGAGATGATGACGTCAGTTTAATTCCGCATGGAACTAGGGGTTATTTCGCTTCTGAAAGTTAATTCCGTTTGAAATCTCACACAGAATTAGCTAATTCCGCTCCGGTTTGTAATTTCGTTTGAGGTGTTTAAAAACGAAATTAGTAATTCCGTTTAAAAGGTATTATTCTGTTTGGGTGGTTCACGCGGAATTAGTGATTCTGCTTGAAAGTCTTGATTTCGTTTGGTAATCTTGCACGAAATTAGTATTCCGGTTGAAAGTGTGTTATCTCAAACAAAATTAGGGTAATTTCGTTTCAAGTAATCTCGTTTGGACTGGTATTTCCGTTTTGAAAGGATTTCCGTTTGAAGGCTAATTCCGTTTGAACAATCTGTTTATGAAATTTTTGAAAATCCGAAACATGGAAGAAGAATTTTATAACGCCTTTGCTACCCCGATCACAGTTACTCAGCAGACAATGTTGGAAAATGAAACGGGGACTATGCAAAAACCGCCTAAGCTCATGAACATTGAGGAATATAAAGGTTGGGAAGGACGTTTTGAAAACTGGGTGCAAGCAAATTATTTGGATGCTTGGGAATGCATCGAAACGAAGTATGTTAGATCGACTAATGACGATGAAGAGGAGATTGCTATCAAAGATATGAGTGCTGATGATAAAAAGAAATACAAAAATGAAAAAAATGATGTTAAGTTTACTACAACAAGCTGTGAAAGAAGACATCTTGGTCTTATTGCAACATAATGGAAGTGCTTATTCGATTTGGAAAGATTTAAGATCAAAGTTTGTTGGAAGTCAAGAAATGATAAAGAATAAAAGATCGCTTCTGAAGAAAGAGTTTCATCTATTTCGAGGTCTGAAAACTGAGAGCATAAAGCATATCATCGAAAGATACTGCAATTTGTTAGTCAACATGAGGAGGGTGAGCATCAATAAAGACAATGAGGAGTTGATTGAGAAATTAGCAGATGCATTGCCACACGAGACTTGTGGCACATATCTCCTGATGCTAAGGAACAACAAAGGTTTTAGCAATCTGACACTTAGCAAGTTCATTGAAAAAATTGAAGCTCAAGAGATGGAGCAAAGAAAGATCTCATAAATGAAAGACTTCGATGGTGAACAAGACATTGGGCTTTATTACAAAGCAGGGTTGAATGACAAATCCACCAACATGTCACCAAAGGTTGAGACAACTTTCAATGCCAAGAGCTCATCTGGAAGTTCATCCAAAGGATCAAACAGCAACACAAGTTTTTCATCATATCCATCATTTGATCCGAACATTTCAGCAACCAAGAATGGCAAGAAGTTACAATGCAACATTGTTCTGAATCTAGAGAATGATCAGGATTATTCAGAAGAAATTGCTAAGAGTCACATGTCTTTGTTGGGAACCGTGTTGGAGTCATATGGTAGTTTTGTTGCAGGTCGGATCGGGAATCCAATGCTTACAAAAGAGGATTACGATTAGATTGACGCTGAAGAGATGGAATTGATGGATATTAAATGGTGTTTGGCGAGCGTTTTAAGAAGAGCTGAGAAATTCAAACAAATCACAGGAAGAGATGACTTCCATGATGCATGTGTTTCTAATTTAGGTTTTGATAAATCTAAAGTTACTTGTTTTCGTTGCAGGGAAAAAGGACACTTCAAGAGGGAGTGCACAAATCGCGAAGCAAGTGGAGCTCAAAATCCGTTCAACAACAATGATTACTACCGGAAGGCCATATATCATCAAGTTGCTCAACAACAACAAGAACCACAAGTGGAACATGGTAGAAAAATAATAGAGGAGTCTTCAAAGAGAGCATGTTTGGTGAATCAAGAAAATTTCAGTGGGATAAATGCATTTCAGCCGACAACAAAGCATGTTTGATAAACCAAGATGATGAAAAGTTGCCAGAAGGGTTTAGCTGGGCAAATTTCAATTGGGATGATTATGATCCGAACAAGACTTCAAGTCATAAAGCTTTTGTTGCTCGAATTGAAGAAGATAGTGATGATGATAAAGATTAATATGCAAAAAGGATGGCGAAGCACTTGAAAATGTTGGCAGAAAGTGATAATGAAGATGAAAAAGCTAAAAAGAAAAAGGAAAAGGTCAAAACACCGGTTAGCAGTGACGATGAAGATGTTCCGGTGGTCAGAAGAAAAGTGAAAGAAATTCCATCTTTCAAAGTTGACGAAGAAGCTGATGCAAGAAAGATTCCAGCAATTTGTGAGAACTGTGAAGCTATAAAGAAACAAAACAGTACTTTGATTCACAACATGAAAAGGTTGAAAGAATCTTATGATGTGCTGAACAAAGCCATGAATCAATATAATAAATCCAGTGAAGAACAGGCAACAATAATGAAGACACTTCAAGGAGCGTTCATGATAAAGCAGAAAATTATGAACAATTACATTGAGAAGTGTGCCATGTTGGAACAGAAGCTGGAGACACAAAGAATTGAAACTGAAAGAGTTAATCGTTTGTTAAAAAGTTACTCATGTACTTCTAATGTCATTGACAGGATTTATCCAACTGTTGAAGGCATGAAGGCATTTGAGGATGATGATGTAACTGAAGAACAAATGGTATCTGAAGAAAAGACTCCTGAAAAGAAGAAAGAAAAGAAGAAGGATACTAAAGTAAAGACATCTGGTAAGAAACAAGGTGTCAATTACAACAAGTGTCCACCCCCGCTGGAAAATGGATATTCGCCAAGAAATCCAAATTCTGAAAGAGTAAAAAAGGCAACAAACTTAAAGTGGGAGTTTGAACCATCAGTCAATTTGCCAGAAAACATTGATGTCACGTTCACATCGCGTCTGACACTAATCAACAATCTCAATTGATGAAGAAAGTGGTGGATCATGTGTTAGATAACGATGAAACCGAGGAGTCAAAGTCGGAGTCTATGTCAGAATCAAAGTCTGAGTCAGACATTCCGAGTCAAACCGAAAAACAGGGCAAAAGAGTTTACAATAAAGAATTCCTATTATCAAAATATAATTTGAATGACGACCAATCAAAGTGGCTTATACTTTGAATGATTCTGACAAATTATATTCTGATGAGGAATTTCCAATAAGAGGTGTCAAAACTGAAATGATAAAAAAAGGTTTTCAAACTAACATAAATTAATATTTCTGAAATAAAAGATGCAAATCTTACTAATAAACCTAAAAAATACGCCTCAAGAGTTCAACAAAGAGAAAACAAGAAAAAGGGCTACAGTTCTGGTTCTCGTTATCGAAAGAAACCAAACCATAACGGTAATTTCAAAAAGAAAGGTCTTGGATTTATTCCACCAGAAAATCATAAAAATGAAAAATATGTTAGAGATTTTAAATCAAAAATGATATTTGTTTTAGGTACATCTTCTGAAGAACAGAAAGAAAAGTTGTTCAGAAAGCAGTCAAAAGTGAATTCCTTGCGAAGAAGCAAGAAGAAATGCAGACTGTTGATCAGAAGAAGGAAACTCGAACCTGTTTCAAATGTGGTAAAAATGGTCATATTGCCATGAATTGTTCACAGGCAAATCAAACCAAACAGGGAGTTTCTAAACTGAAAGATAAAGAGGTTGGGTTTGAACCACCAATTGATAGAACTAAACTTTTCAAAAATTCTAAATTTGAAATTGGTGAGTGTTCGAACATATTTTACAAGAAAAGTGAAAAACTTGACAACCAAAAATGGGTTGTTAAGAAATCTGGTGATAGTTCTATCGATGATTCTGATATTTCAAAATCAGAGGAGCTATCTTCTGGCGATGAATCTGATTCCACAAAGTCAGAAGAGCCACAGGTTGAGGAAAAAGGAGAAAAATCAGTTCCGACTGTGAATGATGTGAATTTTCCACCACTTCGGGCTGAAAATTTTAAGAAGAAAATTGGAAAGGGGGAGTTCTGACCTGAGCAAATGGGACACACCGAAAGTCGAGCCGTTATCTCTCTGCTGAATGGAAGTTCTGACCTGAGCTCTCACGGTTTCGCATTTACCCGTTTACAGATATTACTAGTGTACATTCACCTGTAAGACAGAACATAGAAATCTGGATACGGGAGTATATTCTGAGGTGGGACACACGAATAAGTTTAAGTACTTAAAACATCTAATTCGTATCTCGAAACAGTTGAACTTTGTGTTGAAATTTAAGTGGATCAGTATACTGACAATCTACGTGAATTATTTAGAACTTAAAATGTCTAAAGCTTAACGGTGTTAGTGATTTGTTTTATTACTATTATGATCCTCTTACACAAACTCGCAAAAAGATTGGTTGTAAATATTTCTTTACTGCATTTCATGAAAAATCCAAAAAGATTTTTAGTGTGTTTTAGCATAAATTTTGAAAAATTCAAAAAGATTTTCAACAACTGATGTTGGAGAGATGATTTTCAAAATTCTGAGTGCTAAACACGATGATCATTTGGAGGGGGAGTTTGTGATAGAAATGAGAAAAGATTTTGAATTTTTATCCTACAAGTGGATCATCAGAAGTTTTTTTAATGAAAAATTATTCTATACTTGCAAGTGATATAAGTTTGTCAAATGTTAAATTTGAGAAATTTATTGTGAGGTAGAGTATGTGCAGGTTTGAGTAAGAACTGGGTCAATCGATCCTGATGAGCTTGTGATTAGAGAAAGCCAGGTTTCGATTCCTGAGGAAGAATGTATGCCAGGTTATGATCCTGTGAGCCAGATTCCGATTCTGAAGATAAAGTTCTCGCAAGCTGATGATGCTGATGAACTTAAGGAATCAAGAGACCTGATCAAGAGAATTAAAGAGAAGCCAGAGCCAAGTACAGATCCTGGTAAAAGAGTTCGAGGAGAGTCTGTTGGTGCTGATAGAGGAGAGAGAGAGAGATTTGATGATGCTTTACAATGTAAGATACTTTGAAAAGAAGCCCGAAGACTGATAAAGACTGAAGATGTTGAAGACTCGACACTTAAGACTCGTCAACATTCGAGGGGGAGTCTGTTAGTGCATGCGTCTGTCGACTTCGTCTTGTATCGAGTCTTGTACTTAGAATGTTATATAAGGGCACGTAGTTCGAGAAAACATGTAATTTCGCTTGAATGGATGTAATTCCGCTTGAATGGATGTAATCCCGCTTGAAAGTTGCTTAGGTAATTCCACGCGGAATTAGATTCCGCTTGGAATTCTAATTCAGCTTGGAATTCTAATTCCGCTTGGAACCCTTTCACACGGAATGAAAACACTATATATACCATTGTTGTAGCAACTTTCCCTGACTCTTGTATCTTCTTTTTTTGGTTCAACTCTCTCTCATAAGTGAGGAGTCGACCATGAAGTTGAGTCAGTGTTAACTCTTTGAACCCAACTGAATTTCTGGTTACAAAAGCAATTGTGTCCCATTTTTCAGGAAGTGACCTTAGAAACCTACTATTTAGAGTAGATTTTGCAAATTCAACATTAACCATTTTCAATTCACTAATGTGACAACTAAAACGTTCAAACTGTTGTGTTAGTGATTCTCCTTTCACATGGCAAAATGTTTCATACTGTTGATTCAAAACCTCCCTTTTATTTTCTATCACCTCTTCTGTACCACCGAACTGTTCTTTTAGAGCATCCCACAGCTCTTTGGCACTGTTACAGTGTAATAGTCCAGCATAAATGTCATTTGGAAGAGCTGAGGTTAATTTTTTTTTTTGAACCACCACAAGTGGCCTAGTGGTGGAGTGACTTGGTTTCTCCAATGGAGACCCAAGTTCAATTCCCATTAGTGCCACTTTGGTGGCCACCGACACCCGCTTTAAAGCCGGACCGAGGACACTCGAGGTCTCGGGTTCGAAACATGTTTCTTACCCCTCTTTGATGGCTATGGGTATTTGCCGCCAGGGATCCTTGTCGGGTGGTGAACTGGGAAGGGAGATCCCTTCCGCGGTCAGGGGTACCGTGCAACTACCCTTTTTTTTTAATTCAATTTTTTGAATCTTGTTCTGAGTAGTTTTTAGGGCTTTTAGGCACAAAGCCTTTGGGATCTTCAGTACTAGGAACCTGTGGAACATGTGGTCCATGGATGACTGACTTCCAACATCCGGTATTTTGTTGTGCAAGGACATAACCTATCCGACGCAGCCAAATGTTGTATTCGGATCGGACAAGCATCAGTGGTTTGAAAAGAGTCCCTATGTTGTGAGGGTTATGTGATTGTGTTGTTATCCTGGTTGATTTTCACAAAAGTTCTTAGAATAATCAACTTTGTACATGATTACCTTTTTACTCTGTTTTTATCAACTGATACAAACAACTTGAGTGTCAATAAATCTGAGCTGAACTTTTACGTCAAATTGATGGTTAGATTGAATTTTGACTGTCCAAGCTCTGATACCAATTGTTAGGATCTGTGTTTCTTAGATTGTGTAGTTTAATTAGAAATGAAGATGAAATAATGAATTTAAAGTGCAGCGGAATTGTGGATATAAACTTTGATTACACAATCAAGGAAGAATAGTTTTAAGCAAACATGTTTTCCATTGAATCGAATGATTGTATCAAATTACAATAATCAAAACAAACGCATGCATGCACTAGACTCCCCCTCAACCCGAGCTTAGTGATTTATTCGTACAAAATGACTTGTGAAGAAAGAGCTAATGGAACAGTACAGAGTACTTTTCTATTTATAGTACAGACAAGCCACTAAGCATCTTTGCTGACGTCACCATGAAAGTGACATCTAACCTCCTAACAAACTTTAATCACTGTTACATACAACCACTGATTACATAGACACTGATTACATAAACCAATGATTCTTCTTTCCACTGTTGTAGTCTAAGCACTGATGTTGAGCATCGGTGCTTTCTTCAAAGGATGATCAGTTCTTTGAATGGGCAGTGCTTTGGTTTTCAATAGTGCTTGGAAGACATCAGTAGATAGAGCTTCAGTCTTTATTCTTCATTAGCAGTTTGGCTTAACAGTAGTTGAGATGATTAGTGCTTTGGAGTCTATCAGTTGCTAGTAAACCATTGTCAGGGGGAAAGTCTTATACAAGCTCTGCTTATGATGACCATCTGTTCTGAACCAGTTTTGGCTTTCCTTATCATCTGTTCTTTCTAGGTTTGAAAGCATGGACCAACAGGAAGAATCCAACTCAAATATTTCTAGAACACGTTGTTGATTCACATTACTTTGAGTTAAATGTTCTTTAAGCGTTGAAGCTCCCAATGAGTCTTCCCTTTATGTTTCATCTTAACTGGTTTAGGCTTAGTGTTTACTTTAGTAGACTTCTAAAAAAATTTTGCAACCTCACTTGGGCTTGCTGTCGATCCAACATGTTCTCTTACTTCATTCAACCATTCACTGAATAGAATTTTCTTGAGTTTCCAAGTTTCCTAGATTAAAAGGTGTATCACCGAAGAAATTGTCACCTCCCTCAACATTGTCATCCTCAAGGTTCTCAACATGCACCTCATTGAATGTGGTTGGATCCATAGAGGGTGCCACATAGTTTTCCCCACTAGCAACTGCATCTCTAAATAACTGACCCCACTCTTCTTGTAGTTGTATAGATGGTGATTATTTTGAATTGCTAGAACTTTCAAGTTTTCCTATACATTAAAATGGTGAATCTTTAGTTATCATTATGACTGGAATATTATATGGTATTTAAATTTTAAATGAGTTATATTATGTCACCTGAATTTTTCATTTCCACCATTCATCTAGATAATTAAGTTGCTTGGTACTTGCATTCCAACCTGACCAGTCTATCCGTTCTTAAGTGACTTCCAAAGGTGTTGGACCGTTGTATGACCTTGAAAAGTCAGTTAAGGTAGTTCATCTTTGCGTATAAAGGCGGAATCAATGTACACAAAGTAACAACAGCTTTTCCTCTTAAATTCCTTCTCTATTTATGCTTTCTGAATTGATTTTGACAGAGTTTCGTCACCTAGCATATGACAAGATTTCGCTCCAAGTTATAGAATGAAATCACACATGGGGTATTTATAGTTATCCTGATTTCGCTCCTATGACTGACTAAAGAGCGAAATCCTATGTGATCATAAAAGCGAAACCCCCATGTAACCCTATGACCGAAATCTCAAGCTGACCTAATAAGCGAAATCACCTCTAACTATGTACACATGAGCGAAACTAACAAGTTAAACCCTATTTTGACTTTCAAGCTCCAATCTAACCTATCTTGACCTAAGACTCAATACAAACGTAGTCAACAGACATTTCATGCACCAACAGACTCCCCCTTGGATGTTGACGAAGTCTTCGGCTCCGAGTCTTCAGTCTTGGTCTTTTCTCCAACTCTGTCTTTTCATCATAAAAACTCTATCTTCACAGGTTCAGAATCACTTCCTAGCTTCATCTTCAGACTTCCCTTTGACCGTTGATCCAGACTCCCCCTTTCACAGACTCCCCCACTCAATATGCTAGAATCTGAGGTCTTGATCTGGTTCAAGCTTTGACATTTAGCTTCCATGGGAATGATGAAGTCCAAAACCTGTGTCTCAAACAATAACATTACAATCTATCTTTTCACAAAAACACACATTCTATCAGTCCTAGAAATCCACTCAAGTACTCAGGTCCAAGTTAATGACCCTGATTACTCGATTAATCTACCAAGTTCAACTCAATGACCTTGGTTGATCTTTTGACAAAACAAACTGATTCTGTTAATCATTTTCAAACATTTTCTGAAAATAACAAGCATCAAATTAATGAACTTGTTTTTGACTTTTCAAAAACTCAAACTTCAACAAGATAAGCTCTCCTCATTCTCCAGTCCAGAACCTCCTACATCTGCTTCAAACTTCTGAGAATCCAACAATCAACTCTCCACTTTGGTTTGTCGGAAAATAAAGCAGAAATAAAATCTTTTTGGATTTTTAATAAAGTTTCTAACCTACGAAATGAAATACAGAAAACTTAAATTGCAGAATGTAAACAAAGTAAACTAATTACAAACTTATTTTTGGTGAGCGTGTCAGGGAATCATATCAGTTATCAGACAAGTTATCAGTACCTTTAAGCTTTAATTCATACCCAGACTTAAACAATTCACGTCAATTGTCGATATACTGATCCATTTTAATTTCTCACACAAAGTTTAATCTATTCAGGATACGATTTAGATGTCTTATGAACTTAGCTCATTCATGTGTCCCACCACTTGAATATACTCCTGTATCCAGAATCCCAATATTCAGTCTTACAGGTGAGTATACTACAATGATATCTGTACATAAATTAGGGGTTAAATGCGAGAGCTGAGAGATCTCAGGTCAATACTTCTGTATATGCAGAGAGATATCAGCTTCGACTTATCGGTATGTCCCCTTTAGAGGATCTTTTAGCTACAACAGCAATGATTATCAATTTTATTGTTTAATCAGCTGAGGGCTTATGCTATGTTTCAAGCATTTACGGAAAGTATTATCCAAGGACTAGGTCAGAACTTCCATTCAGCAGAATTCCCGGAATAATACCCCAGACATCATTGAGTATAAAGACCTAGTATATCAGAATAAGAGACCTTTCAAACGAGATTTCAGGGGTTACCTATATATCCAAGTAGTGTTCCCCACGAATTACGCAAGTTTGAAATTTTAAGTTTATATCCCGAATAAATTTACTAAATGTGCGAAAACCTATCGACACATCATCAGTGAGACTGCTTAACTCTTTATACTTTACAAATCTTTAGCATACCGTAACTGTCAAACCGATGTACTATCATTTTCCCTCTATTCACAAGCTCTTTTTCAGATTTTATATTTTTTTTGGATTTTAAAATTTTATCATGTTTTTGTATTTTTTGAATTTTTTTACTGTTTTTGTATTTTTCTTAAAATATATCTATATACATATATCTACTCCCCCTAAATACCAAAATAGGTAAAAAATCGACAAACCATTGCAGATTGTTTCTCATCTTCATCCGCAACAGTACTCTCATCAACGCCCACAATTCCATCCGACACCGAAAGAAGCTTCATACCATTCTGTTTTAACAAATATTTAAACCGATTTTTATCAAAAGCTTTGGTATGTAAATCAGCTTTCTGTTCGTCAGTGTGGATTTTCTCTATTCGAATCAACTTCTTCTCGAAACAATCTCGAATGAAGTGATGTCGAATTTCTATGTGTTTAGTTTTAGTGTGATGTACTGGATTCTTTGTTATATTTATTGCTGCCTCATTATCAACAAAAAGAGGTGTGTTAAGAAACTGCAAACCATAGTCACGCATCTGTTGCTGTATCCACATGATCTGAGAGCAGCAACTGCTAGCAGAAACATACTCCGCTTCACATGTAGATAGCGCCACAGACGTTTGTTTCTTACACTGCCAGGTAACCAATCTAGGTCCAAAGAACTGGCATCCTGCAGTTGTTGATTTTGAATTAACTTTGCAGCATCCGAAATCCGAATCAGAATACCCTTCGAGCGTAAAGTCGCCTTTCCTAGGATACCACAACCCAGCCGTTAAGTACATCAATGAACCTATCATAGAACGATAGAACGTCTCATCAGCCCTGTGTCCGGTGAGATCTGGGTGAATCCCAGATTTGTTGCAAGTGGGGTAGCAGCTGGAGTAGAACTTGACATCCCAAATTTCTCTAGAATATCACGAACGTACTTCGTCTGGTGAATGAAAATTCCCTCAGGTAGTTGTTCAACTTGCAGACCCAAAAAGAATTTCATTCCTCCCATTGATGACATTTCGAACTTTTGCTTCATCACTGATTCAAAGTCTTTGCATAGACTCTCATTTGTTGACCCAAAAATTATATCATCCACATAAATCTGTACTATCAGAAGATGACCATCGACCACTTTGGTGAAGAGAGTGGCATCCACTTTTCCACGAATGAACTTGTTGGCTAGTAGGTGTTGAGAAAACGTCTCGTACCAAGCTCTCGGGGCCTGGTGTAAACCATACAGCGCTTTGTCCAATAAGTAGACCTTGTTTTTGTGGATTGGATCGGTGAAGCCCGGCGGCTGTCCGACATAAACCTCCTCTAAACCTTCCCATAAAGAAACGCCGATTTTACATCTAGCTGATATACTTTGAAGTTCTTCCAAGATGCAAATGCCAGGAAAATTCTGATTGCTTCTAGTCGTGCCACAGGAGCGTACACTTCAGTAAAATCAATCCCCTCCTGTTGACTAAAGCCCCGAACAACGAGTCGAGCCTTGTTCCGTACAACAACGCCTCTGTCGTCTCTCTTACACTTAAATACCCATTTAGTATTGATTTTCCTATGACCATCCGGCAAATCAACTAACTTCCACACTCCCAACTTTTCAAACTGGCTTAACTCCTCTTGCATTGCAATGACCCAATAGTCTTCAGTAACCGCCTCTTTGTAAGTTCGCGGTTCGATCTGCGAAATGAAACAACTTAATGAAAATTCAGTTTGTAAAGGTGCCACTGTAGAATAAAAACATGTAAGGCCCTGGTCAATTTGACGTCTTGTGCGAACGCCTGTTTGCAACTCTCCAATGATTAACTCCCCTGGATGGTATGAAAAAGTTCGCGGCATTACTTCGCTAGGAACATCTACATTGCCCTCCAGATTAGTAACATTCTGATCTGCATCTTGTTCACCAACTTGGTTTGTTTGACTTGAAATCTGGATCTGCTCCCCCTCAGAGTCTGAATCACCATGGTCAAATACTGGCATGTTATCAGCTTCTTGATCATCATTCTCTGCCGACTGATTACCAGGAGCAACTTCATCATCATGTTCACCAGTATTGCTAGGACCTGCTTCATCATTATTTGAAGTTTCCCGAGGTCTTCTAGAATATTCGGCTGGGAACCTGTGCTGTGACTCATACTCTCGCAAAATATCCAGCTCATCAAAGAAATCTTCATCATCCTCTGATTCTTCTCTCATGTCAAACGAATCCCACAATTTGTCATAATGATAACGCCATCAATCTCCAGGATTCTGCGGCGGCATAGTATAACCTTGACATTCAACATTTGCAGCTTCAATAATCCGCTTCTCACTTGGAACGAAGACACGACGTGAAGGACTTGAATAACCAACAAAGATACCCTCAATACACTTCGGACCAAACTTTCCATGAGGCTCTATAATAGTACAGGGTGACCCGAACGGTTCTAGATACTTCAAATTCGGTTTGCGGTTATTGATTAGCTCAAAGCATGTTTTGTGGAACTTCTTGACAGTGAGAACCCTGTTGAGCGTATAGCATGCGGCGGAAACAGCTTCAGCCCAAAAATTAATCGGTAATTTTGAATCTGCGAGCATAGTTTTAGCCGTCTCGATTAGTGTCCGGTTTTTGCGTTCTGCGACTCCATTCTACTGCGGAGTGTACGGAGCACTGAACTCATGCAATATACCTCTTTCATCACAAAATTCTTCCATCTTGCTGTTCTTGAATTCAGTACCATTATCACTTCGAATTCTTTTGATACGCCTTTGGTACAGATTCTCAATTCTTTTGAACAACGCCATCAAACTGTCAAATGTTTCATCTTTCGTCTTCAAGAAAGAAACCCACGAAAATCTGGAATAATCATCAGTTACGACCAAACAGTAGTAATCTCCTGTAATACTTTTGACATTCACAGGACCAAATAAATTCCTTGTGAAGTCTTTCCAGAGGGCTTGAAACTGAATTGACTTGCTTTTTAGGGTGTGACTTTTTCTTCTGCTTGCCTTTGACACAGCTAATGCACTCCCCTTCTAGATGAAATCCTTTGACATGAACTCCTGTAACCAAATCGTTGTGTACCAAGTGATTCATCTTCCTTAGGTGAATATGCCCCATCTTGCGGTGCCACAATCTCGATTCTTTCTCAGTTGCTCTGGACACAAAACAATGAGCCTGACCCGTGGTTGTAGTAGCGACGCTCATATCCAATACGTACAGATCATTGACTCTTGGTGCCCTCATGATGATCCATTCCTCAGGGATTACAAATCCTGGCTTCAAGATCAAACATTCTTTATCAGTGAAGTGAGTAGTATACATCCTGTCACAGATCTGGGAGATACTCAGCAGATTATTCTCCAGCTCAGCAATGTAGTTAACTCTTTCAAACGTCACAATTCCGTTAGATAACGTTCCTTCACCAATAATCCTTCCTCCTTGATTACCCGCAAAACCAACATAACCTCCATTGATATTCTTCACATCATACAACAATGCAGTCCTGCCTGTCATATGTCGAGACGCTCCACTGTCCATAATCCAGCGTGAGACTAATCTCGGAAGATCCTGCACATATCACAAAAAAAATGATTCCAATACTTCAATAAGGATGTCGATTCATGCTTCGCGATCAAGGAAGCTCTGGCAATTCAAACTGTTTAGTGAAACATTGTGTCCACCCAGGCCTCATCAGCCTTGGGTGTAACCTTGACACTTTTAACTCTCGCAATTTGAATTTTAAAGTTTTCAGCCTTCAAAGGTGGAAAATTTGCATCATAATCAATTGGAATTGAATCCTCAAAAGGTGAAATCTTTTTTCTTAGTTTTTGGTTTCCAAACTTGTTGAGATAATGCTACCCGTTTGTAAAACTTGTCATTTTTAGTTACCACGTTCTTTACGGGTTCATTTTTCACTTTGGTGTTGTCATTGTTCACACTCTTGTTCTCAACAACCACTTGTGCTTTACCCTTCACATCAACTTTCTTCTGTTGAATCTTCACAGTTTCAGTCTTAGGCTTCACATTGGTACACTTTCGTGCAATGTGACCAACTTGATTACATCTAAAGCATGTTCGAGTATCAGTTACCCGACTCGTGCCTTTACACTGAGACTGTGAAGCTTTCTTCTCAAAGAACTCTTCATTCGATTTTGAAAAAATTTCTTTCTCTTCATCAGCAAGTGAACTCGAACTGTTCACAAACTTTTTCTTTTCAACAAACCTCTTATTCTGAACATTTCTCTTTTTATAACTCTTACCACCCTGATATCCACCGGACCAATTGTTTCGGTTGTTATTATAAAAACGTGGTGGAACAACAGGTTTCATGTAATAAATTTTATCTTTCTCAGAATTCATTTGTCTCTTTGATTGACTCAGATTGCTCACATCTGACAACTCCACTTCAACCAATTTGAAAATGTTTGTCAATTTGTTCACATTTAAATTCTCAATTGGAAACTCAGAATCTGAAAACAACTTATCTGAACCCAACATCTTGTATATGACAAGATTTGATTCTTCATTTAAGTTGTTCTTGGACTTTTGTTTCGGAATGTATTTATCCAAGAAACATCCATCTTCCTCAGTAGTATCACTATCCGTTTTTAGCACATTTTCAACAACACTTTTTACAACATCATTTTGGACACTATCGTCATTGGAAGATGTGAACGTGACCTCAATTGAATTAGGAAGTTTCACTTCACTTTCTTCTCCAATTTCAACCAACCCCGATTGTTTTTTCGAATAATTTTCCATAATCGGTGGTGGAACTCTATGAAAACCCACCCCAGTTCCATCAGAATAAACATCTTCGCCAACTTTGTTTTTACCGATGGGTTTTGGAACAATATGTTGCAAAACAAAGCTTGCGGAGTTGTAACTATTAAGCTTCAACTGGATTCGCTCATTTTCGATTTCAGCCTCTTGAACTTTAAGTTTCAGTTTAGCGATTTCATCCAGTTGTTGGTTGATTGATTCTTCTTTTAACCTAAGCACAGTTTTTAATTGAACATTTTCTTTATAAGTTTTACCATTTCGATCATCATTATCTTTCATTTTGGTTTTAAGCTTCTCAAATTTTTCAGTAATTTGACGGTTTTCAAGAACTAACTTTTCATTTTCTTGTCTAATCCTGTCATGATCAGTTTTATCATTTTCAATTTTGTTAGTTAATTCTTTTATCCGTTCAGTTGAAGCTTTAACCATCTTGTCACGATCAAGAATTTGATCCTCAACGCTTCTGACTTTCGCTGTCAGATCTTCAACTTTCTTACCGTTGAGATACGTGTCTGTGTTACAAAATTTGCATTCTTTGATGCAATTTTTGCAATCAACCTCCCCATTAACTTTCTTACCTGACACAATCGTTGATGTGTTTGAACTGACCTGGCTTTTAGACTCAGAGACGGATTTAGAATCTACCTCAATCGCCTTAGTTGCCAGCACCTTGTCAGCCATCTTTCCAAGGTTTTCTGCAGTCAACTCCTGAGTAGTGTCAATGATTCTAGTATCAATTTTCTTTGACTTCTCTATCTCTTCTTCCTCCTTCTTCTCTTTCTCTTTCTCGTCTCCAGTTCCCCACCATTTATTCTGCCAATAATCATCATCCACTTTGAACTCATTGATTATAGCTTCTATATCAAGAGTGTTGTGATCAATAGCAATGTTTCCGTATGGGTCAAGATAACACTCCCTGTCTGGATCCCATCTTCTTGCTCGTTTTGCTTCCAAATAGATACCAGATATTCTAGTAATTCTGTTTTCAGCTAACATTCTTCTGTATCTATACTTCTGCTCTTCAGTTCTGTTGTCTTTCCACGGAACAGGTTCATTCTTTGCCATGAAAGCGTAACCAACCACATCTTCCTCCGGTAGCAACTCACTCCAGTCGTAACCCTCATCATCATAAATCACGGCAAGAGCTCTAGATTTCTCTTTGTTCTCTTCAATCTGCTTCATTCTTGGCGGCTCCGATTTGTTCTGATGATATATCGCCTTTTTGTAATAGTCTTCTCTGAAAGGGTTCTCCGACTCATCAGCATATGCGTTTCTGCATTCTCGCTTGAAGTGACCTTTCTGCTTACACTTGAAGCACGTCACCTTGGACTTGTCAAATCCCAGCTTGGTAGATGGTCCACCAATTGACTTTCTGCCGGTAATTTCCATGAAACGCTGTGCTCGACGAACAGCACTGGCCATACACCACCGTATATCAATTAATTACATTTCTTCAGGATCTATTTGATCATAGTCCTCTTTCGTCAGGTTGGTGTTTCCTATCTTCCCTTCTACTAACCCTTCATACGATTCTAACACAGATGCTAGGAAAATCATCTGTTGTTTAGCAGACTCCTCGTCAAAATTCTGAGCATTCTTTAAGTCTATTGTGATATTGCATTGAAAACGATTCTTTGCATCAGAATGACTTGCAGATGATGAAGATCCACTGTGATAACCACTGTGATTTCCACTGCTTTGACCACTTTGACTTTCTTTGCGAGTTGTGGACACATTCTCAGCAGAAAACGCAGTCTTGGGAGAATTGTTCTTTGGCATCATGCTCTTTGGATAATACAAATCCAAATTCTGCTGATAAGATGAGTGATTGATTTTGTATGTCTTCTTCAATTCCAACTCGTGACTCTCGAGTTTCTCAATCAGCAAATCTAGAGTTAACACTTCTTGCTCTTTGATAGTATTTTTCAGCATCAGTGCATAATATCTCCAATCCATTTCGTCTGGCAACGAATCGAACAATTTGTCTACTAGCTCATCTTCAAGATACTTAATTCCATTTCTAGCTAGTTCCAGCTTCAGATGCCCAAACCTCTCGATCATTTTTGAAACTGACTCATTCTTTAAACACCTAAACATATCAAACTCTTTCCTAAGTAGTTTCTTTTTGTTTTTCTTGATTTCTTCACTACCTATACATTTCTTTTCTAACTTTTCCCAGAGATCTTTAGAACTAGAATAGTCAATCAAAGATATTATATCTTCTCAAACTGATTGAAATAGTAATGCGACACATTTTTGCTCGGCAACAAACGATTCTATCTCCTCGGATGATGATAAAATTTCACCCTTTTTGCCTCCATTATCGTAGCCATTTTTGAGATTCTTCCAACTAGGGAACGCAAACTCCATCAACCAATCTTCGAATTTCTTTGCCCACCGACTATATTCCTCAATAGCCATCAACTTCGGTGGTTTGCTGTAAGTTCCAAAAGCACTTTCAATCTCCAACGCATCTGTTATTTCTTCTTGGCATTTGGCGGGTTATCATTGTTGTTGCTTGAAGATGTATCGTCTCCCGAATTTCCAGCACATGCGTACATGTCGCTAAACGGGTTCAAGAAAATGTCATCCGTATTGAATGTACCTGACAAATCAGCAAACACTTAGAAAAATTTTTGAAATTTTGAAAAACAGTGATTTCGAGCGAAATGACCTATGAGCGAAATCAGAATGTACTCTCGAGTGAAATCGGACAGATAAGCGAAATCAGCAATATGTCACAAAAGCGAAATCAATAACTTGTGTCCTATGAGCGAAATTAGAAATGACGTATTAGCGAAATCAGAAAATCCATGTCTTTATGAGCGAAATCAAGCAATTAGCGAAATCCTTGGATGTCCGTAAAAGCGAAATTAGGTTTTTAGCTAATTTTCACCATTTTTAGTCCGAATTTTAACCTGATTCTTTCTAGGGTTTGTTATTTCTATGTTTTACACGTTATATTCGAAATTCAGGCCATTTCAACCGTAGGAACCAGTTCAAATCAGAAAAATATGAGAAAAAGTGAGAAAAAGTGAGTAGAAGTAAGAGAATTTGTTAGAATCAAGCTGTAGTAGTATGAACTCCTCATCCTGAGCTCTGATACCACTTGTTGGACCGTTGTATGACCTTGAAAAGTTAGTTAAGGTAGTTCATCTTTGCGTATAAAGGCGGAATCAATGTACACAAAGTAACAACAGCTTTTCCTCTTTAATTCCTTCTCTATTTATGCTTTCTGAATTGATTTTGATAGAGTTTCGTCACCTAGCATATGACAAGATTTCGCTCCAAGTTATAGAATGAAATCACACATGGGGTATTTATAGTTATCCTGATTTCGCTCCTATGACTGACTAAAGAGCGAAATCCCATGTGATCATAAAAGCGAAACCCCCATGTAACCCTATGAGCGAAATCTCAAGCTGACCTAAAAAGCGAAATCACCTCTAACTATGTACACATGAGCGAAATTAACAAGTAACCCTATTTTGACTTTCAAGCTCCAATCTAACCTATCTTGACCTAAGACTCAATACAAACGTAGTCAACAGATGTAACACCTCGAAATTTTGTGTCCAATAATGTGTTGACACGTGTCATGAGTTTACACGTGGTATTAAATACTAAATAAAGGACTAAAGTTGACAAACCTTGAAAGTATGTAAATACGAGGGATAAAAATGTCAACGAGGGGTAATTATACTGTATAGTAACCCTAAATGATGCTCGTACCTTCAAACGAATCAATCATGGATCGTACAGAGCGAAACGCGGAAGAAAGTGAGAGATTACAAACTACAGGGGTTAATTGTGTCAACATGTTTAATTTATACCTCTGAGTAACCCTTTGACGAACCCGAGGCTTTGTAACAGTAAAATACGCTCACTAGAATATACGATATAAATTTCGCGAAGTTCCGTTTTAAAACGAGAAAGTTATGATCAAATTCGTATGCGAGGGGTTAAAAGCGTCAACAATAAAAGTTAAGGCTTTTCGGATAGTAATTAAACTAATCGGGGACTTAACAATGCGGGTAAAAGTCACGAGGCCCTTAATTGTAAATAATTGAGGGCCAAATCGCAAAGTTACCCCTTCGAAACCGAAAGGTCAGGTTAATCATTACAAAAGATTTGAAAATCTTGGAAATCAACCCTCAGGCGGGCCGCGTTAAGGAAACGGGCGAGCTAATGCGGGCCGCACGCCAGTTGAAGATTCGTTTACAGACTTTAGGATTTAGGCGGCTCGCGTCTGAGTTGCTTGAATCCTAAAGCGGGCCGCGTACGAGTCCTAGATGCAGAATTCTTGGACAGATTCAATGTTTGAGCTTGTGAACGATCTTGTGTGCATTAATTGAAGCATGGGCGCCCTCTACATGTCCCCTAGCACTATAGGACACCTGCTGATCATCCATGAACCATTGTAGAGTGAGTTGTAATGATCTTGAGCATGGAAATTCACTATAAAAGCCAATGCATTGCACCAATGTTCAACACACCTCAAACCTGCATTCTAATTCATCTCTGGAGCTCTAAAGCATTCTTCTATCATCCCTAGTCGTGCACCAAGCTTTTGTAAGTATGCCTACCCTTTTGTGGCTTAGTTTATGCATAGTTTAGCTTAAAAGTCAATCCGTCGTAATTAACAATTGACTTTGCGATAAATCAGAAATGGTCCAGTGGTTTGTCGAATCAAAGATAGTTATATGTTGGTAATCATGTGGGCTTTAAACCCCTAAAAGCGCACCCTCTGATTCCCACTCTAACTAATCCGAATGTCGAGTCAAACGTGCTTAGAAAGAGTCAACAGAAATGCTATTTTGCGATTTCATGCATAACAAGTAATGTAGATGATGTGTAACATGTTTAAACACTCATAAAACATAATAATAAGTATATTAACTAGTCTAAGCTTGTTTGATCCGACCATTACTGTTTTGACCCAGTTCGGAGCCAAAAGTCGCAAAGCTTTGACTTTTGCATTGACTTCAGTTCTGACCCGTTAAACTATGATTTAGATATGCCTTAGGACTCTCTTAGGACCAGGTTACATGATGGTATAACCCTCTGTGACTGGTTCGTTGTTTGTCCGAGTCTTTTACACAATTCCGTTAAATGCTTAAAAGTTGACCGTAACGCCCTTTTTAATTTAAAACGAGGATTTCGGACATGTGAAAGGACTGTAACATTTGTTACTGATTTCTAAGCATGTCCCTAAAATTTCACGTCAATCCGAGGACCAGAATAGGAGTTATGCTAAATAGCGCAAATTGCGGAAACTTTAGTAATTAAATAGCGCAATTAGCATAGCGCCTATCTAAACCCAGATTTTGACACCAAACCTTTTACACATTGATGTAAAATAATATTTTGGGATTTTTAAAGATTTTTAATTATTTTTAACATGCTCATAACCTGCGGGTATGGCATCGATTCGGTAAATACCGAATATACCCTTTTCGACCATAACTTGAGTTCTACAAGGTCTTTTGACCCGATTCCAGTTGCTACTGATTTTAAATATTAAATAAAGTATTTTGGACTTTATAAACTATTCGGGAAACTCAGATTTCCTGTAGAACTCAGAAACCTCTTTTAAAACCTTTAAAAAGACCGAAATACCCCTACGGGGCATAAAATGGATTTAAACTCGTTATGGGCATTATGGAAGGTATCCTACAGATACCACAACCGTAACTATCCTTTGAAACTGACCGGTCTAAGCTACGGCTAATTTAAAGATCCGTTAGGATTCTAATAGGTTAATTTAAACCTCCGTTCCAGAATAGGAGACCAGTAAAAGCTATCTGCAATTTATTTCGATTAAGGATTTATACTTGCAAAGGTAAATACTTTTAACTTATTTTCCGTTATACGGGCTTGGGTTACGGTATATAATATACCGCTTGATCGGGCATCAAATTCTCCAGTTGAGTGGGTAATTGAATAAATTTGATCGGCTCGTTTAAACAGTCTTGTTACTTAAAAGCCTTTGGGGGGTTAATGACCATGTCCCGGATATCCCTGGCATCATTTTACGAAATGGCCACGACCTAAGCGCGGAGTGTAGGCGTACACTCGTCAGTGCATAAATAGTCGATATGGTGTGTCTATTGATCTTTAACCCAGACTTGATCCGGGCTACTGAACGCATAAGGAACATGTAATTCGTTCACAAGATTATAAATGTAAATAATTCTCCCAAGTTATAAAAGAGTTTGTGCCTTGTGCATTCAAATCAATTTTAATAAACATTTTACAAAAGTGTCGGTTGAAAGTATTTACCAGTGTAAACTGACGTATTTTCCCAAAAAGACTAAATGCAGGTACTATGCGTAATTGGATGGATATTTCTCCTTAGCATCATAAAGAGTCTCGCAAGCTTAAGATGCCTACGTCTGTTGAACAATACTTATATTTTTATTTGATCCCCTGTGGATACCTTTCGACTATTCGTAATACATTTGATATTACAAACAATGCTTGAAATATAATTATCTTTATGCTTCCGCTGTGCATTCATATATTGTGTGGTTTGACTATATTGTTGCCAACTACGTCACGGTAATCCCCCACCGGGCCCACCGGTGAGACACGTGGAAAATGGGGTGTGACAGGTTGTTATCAGAGCCAACACTGAGTGAATTAAACACTAGCCTTTGTGTTTAATCTCAGTTACACAATTGCACATACTTGAGTCTAGACAAGAACATAGGACAAATTCGAATTGTTATTCCAGTTTGTCTTTTTATTGTTTATTGTTATTTAAAGTTTTGAAAGCAGGAAATATGCCACCAGCAATTAGAAGAGGAAGAGGAGGAAGAGGCAAAGGGCCGATCACTCACAATGATCACGAGGCTGGTCCTTCGAACATGCGAGCTCCTTCCAGTACAAGAAGTGAGGAACCACAGAGGCGAAGGAGGAACCTCTTTGAACCTGCAAGACATTCTACCTTGCATAGTTCAACACCTTCATACCGTCATTCTTTCGGACCAAACTCAAAAAATGAACCCAATAACCCTCAACCATCATTCATACCTCTCCAGCGATCTGCTTCGCACCGTTCTTATGGCGATCCTTCACCTTTCTTCGTAGGACAGTTTAACCCGGCAGATTATGTCCAAGAGCCAATAGGGTATAACCCTTTAGGACCAGAGGATCACTTTTCCGAAGATAATGCAGTGGATATGGACGAGGATACAGATCCCGTCGAACCTGCAAGGGGTACTCCCAATCATCCAATCGAGATCTCTGATGGGTCATCCTTCCATGGAACACCCTATCAAGGTCCCGACAGTTACCAGGCGAGGTTTGACCAATGTAATTGGTACTTCACACCATCTCAACATTTCTCGCCTCATGACCAACAGCAGCAGCAGGATCCTTCTGAGGATTCGTGGTTCGTGGCAGTTACGCCACCGCCACCGCCACCGGTTCAACCAGTAATTCCAGATCCACCAAGGCGTAGAAGATCAGGCGCGCGGATGTCCACCTGAGGAGGGGAATTCCATTTCAGCACCCCTCGCCACTCGAGTGCGAGTCACTTTCCGTCAGTGCCTGAAGAAGAACCACAATTAGGGGAACCTTCTGGTCACCCTGCAGAGGTGAATTCTGCACCAGTTGCACCACCTCCGCCACCTTTCGGATATGACAATCCGATACCAGCGTACGGCGGCTCCACCGCATACAATCCGTTTGAGCAGCCGACTCACACGCACTACAACTATAACTATGATGCCGATCCATACGTGGTAGCGGCTAATTACAATGCTCTCCATGGAACCTCTTGGAGACCAGATTACTCAGCTCATGGGTATCCAATACCTCCTAGACCTCCGGTTCAGCAACCGTCGCAGCAGCCACGTTTTTCTCCACCGGAGCAAGAAGAAATCCTACACCATTTAAACCGTGTGGAACGAGACTTCGAACAAGAACGTAAGAGTAATCGTGGATTTCTCAAGGGCCTAGCAAACCTACTAAAAGGGAGGAAGAAACGAGATCATTAGTCTCCTTAGTTATTATTGTATTTACTATTACAATCAAGTCCCTACGAGGACATTTGTTTTGAGTACTTTAGTCCCTCGTGGACAATTGCATTCCAGTCCCTGCGTGGACTTATCTTTTAGTCCCTGTGTGGACATCTATCTTATATTTGGTCCCTGCGTGGACTTGTTTTTCTATAAACCTCTGCGTAGGTATTTATTTATTTAAAAAGTCCCGTTTAGGGCATCGTGTAATCATATTTGAAATTTATGGAATGTTATGTTACAAATTTCATTTTGTTATTTTATATGAAATAAATCAAAAATCATTCCTTTTAAATTTAAATATGCCTAAATAAAGAATCTTAAGAGTGAAACCTAGCCAGGTGTCTTCATAAGACCCGGCCAAGATGGTAAGACCTGATTAAAAGATTCGGATTCCCAGTTAACCTCTGTAAACATGTTAACGTTCATGGCAGATGTGATTCGTTAAAATCGCACGCGTCATTCTTATATAAGAATCCTCTTAAGGATTCCAAAGCCTAAATTAATGATTTGTAAATCATGGGTTAAAATCGTCAATGAAGATGATCAATTATTAAACATCCATTAGTGATGTAGTGCCTACGGGCCAAACTTATTAAAACATCCATTAGTGGTGTAGTGCCTACGGGCCATAATTATTGTCATATAAGACAAAAGGCAGTGGTAGTCTATGACTCCCTGTCAGAAAAGGTAAAAGGACTACGGTTCGAACCTTCATGCCTTGATTCTCTGTAATCCCGGCTTATACTATAAAACGTCCTTGTGACTAGGCTGTTGTGCCACTAACAATATTGTTGTAATTAGGATAAGTTATATTCAAATCCTAAATAAAAGTGAGTAACAAATTAACCAGATATGGTCTCCGTTTACCATGGTTAATGAATTGTCATAAAAGACAATTCCATAATAAACTCCTAAATAAAACTTTTTCATTATCTTCTGTAGCAGATTTAAGTTACAATGGCTGATCCAAATGAGGAGAATAGTCATTCGAAAGAAGATGAATATGATAATGCCCAGGTTCATTTGACGGGCGCTGAATTAAAAGCTCTTGTCGACGGTGCTGTTAAGGCAGCCTTGGATCGACAATACGAAGAGTACACTGAGTCCCGGAGCAGAACCATATCTAAACCACACTCAAAGCCAAAAACCCACTCAAAATCTCACAGCAAACCCCCGTCTAAGCCTAGAAAGGACGATGATAACCACTCATCCAATGAAAACAGTGTTCGTCCTACGGAAAAAGTGTATACTGATGCATCTCGCGCCAGGGGCTGGACCTACAAGTATTTCGTATCTTGCAAACCCCGAGATTTCACTGGGGAGAAGGGCGCGGTAGATTGCATGACGTGGTTAGACGAGATGGACACTGTGGTGGACATCAGTGGGTGCACAGAGAAAGATGTGGTAAAGTTTGTTTCACAATCATTCAAGGGCGAGGCTCTGGCTTGGTGGAGATCTCTGGTTCAGGCCTCGGGGAAGGCTGTTTTGTACAACATGACATGGGAGGAATTCATTTCTCTCATCAAGGAAAATTTCTGCCCTTAACATGAGGTTGAAAAGATCGAGTCCGACTTCCTATCGTTGGTTATGACGAACCTTGACTGTCAAGCTTACCTCACGAGCTTCAACACGATGTCCCGGTTGGTTCCGTATCTGGTAACCCCGGAGCCAAAGAGGATAGCTCGTTTTATCGGTGGTTTAGCCCCCGAGATAAAGGCAAGCGTAAAGGCCTCTCGGCCAGCGACCTTTAGATCTGTAGCTGACATTTCTTTGTCCCTCACTCTGGATGCGGTCAGACAAAGATCGCTGAGGAACAAAGAAGCTGAGAAGAGAAAGCGTGAAGATGATACTTCACGGAGGTCGAGCAAGAAGCACCGTGGAAACGGTGACAACAAGAGAGGGTCTGAGTCAAGGAAGGATGGGCACCAGTCTGGTGAGAAGCCCAAGTGCAAGAATTGCAAGAGACATCACTTTGGAAAGTGTAGACTCGAATCGAACTCGCAGACTCAGTCGAAGTCATTTGCTTGCGGGTTATGCAAGTCCAAGGACCACAAGACCTTGGATTGCAAAAAGATAAAGGATGCAACTTGCTACAGTTGTAACGAGAAGGGGCACATTAGAACCAACTGCCCTAAAAACGCCAAGAAGCCTGAAGAGGCCAGGAGGACCAATGCAAGAATCTTCAGGATGGATGCGAAAGAAGCAGTGCTAAACGATAACGTGATCACAGGTACTTTTCTTGTAAATGATATCTTCGCAAGAGTACTTTTGATTCAGGCGCTGATAAGTCTTTCGTAGATCATAAATTTTGCAAATTGCTGAATATGCCTGTCAAAACCTTAAATGTGAATTATGAGGTAGAGCTAGCAGATGGCACCATAGAAACCGTCTCCACTATGTTAGATGGATGTGTGATATCCATTAAGAACCACTCTTTTCCTCTATCTCTACTTCCCTTTAAATTGGCCGGTTTTGACATAGTATTGGGTATGGACTGGTTATCTCACAACCAGGCCCAAATCGTCTGCAGCAGAAAGCAAGTGGTGATAAAGACTCCGTCTGGTGAATCGCTTACCATTCGGGGAGATACCCAGTATGGATTGCCTGAGCAAGTGACTATGCTCAAGGCTTCAAAATGTCTAAAGAAGGGTTGTGTCATCTACATGGCACATGTGATTTTTGATGAGCCTAAACCGAAGATAGAAGACATTCCCGTCATTTCGGAATACCCAGAAGTTTTCCCTGAAGATCTACCTGGCTTGCCACCAGATAGGCAAGTGGAATTCAGGATCGATATCATCCCTGGAGCACCACCTGTTGCTCGAGCACCTTACAGGTTAACACCAACCGAAATGAAGGAGTTGAGGACCCAACTAGATGAACTGCTAGCTAAAGGTTTCATCAGACCTAGTTCGTCTCGTTGGGGAGCACCTGTCCTGTTTGTCAAGAAGAAGGACGGATCGATGCGTCTGTGCATCGATTATCGAGAGCTTAACAAAGTCACGATAAAGAATAGGTATCCCTTGCCGAGGATCGACGATTTGTTCGATCAGTTACAAGGGGGCAAGTTATTTCTCGAAGATTGACTTGAGATCAGGCTACCATCAACCGAAGGTCAGAGATGAAGACGTACATAAAACCGCATTTAGGACTCGTTATGGTCATTATGAGTTCCTAATGATGCCTTTTGGGCTCACTAATGCACTGGCTGCGTTCATGGATCTCATGAATCGCGTCTGCAAGCCGTACTTAGACAAATTCGTCATCGTTTTCATCGACGACATTCTTATCTACTCTAAGAACCGAGCTGACCATGAGAAACACCTTCGTTGTATTCTCAAACTCCTGCATCATGAGAAACTCTATGCCAAATTCTCTAAGTGCGAATTCTGGCTTCGAGAAGTCGAATTCCTAGGACATGTTGTCAGCGAGCGTGGTATCCAAGTGGATCCCGCTAAAGTAGAAGCTGTCATGAATTGGCAAGAGCCAAAGACGCCTACAGAGATTCGTAGTTTCCTGGGGTTAGCAGGATATTACAGGCGTTTCATTGAAAAATTTTCAAGGATTGCTGCGCCTTTAACTTCCTTGACCAAGAAGAAAGTAAAGTTCGTTTGGGGCCCTAAGCAGCAAGAGTCCTTTGATATTCTGAAGCAAAAGTTGAGCAACGCTCCTGTACTGACATTGCCTGAAGGTACCGAAGAATTCGTAGTTTACTGCAACGCATCATACACTGGCATGGGATGCGTGCTTATGCAGAAAGGCAAGGTTATTGCCTATGTTTCAAGACAGTTAAAGGTGCATGAAAAGAATTACACCACCCATGACTTGGAGTTGGGTGCCATTGTGTTCGCACTAAAATTGTGGAGGCATTATCTGTATGGTATCAAGTTTGTGATCTATTCGGATCATAAGAGCCTTCAACATCCGTTTAATCAGAAGGAATTAAACATGAGGCAGCGCCGCTGGATGGAGACTTTAAATGATTATGATTGTGAAATCAAATACCATCCCGGCAAGGCGAATGTAGTCGTTGATGCCTTAAGTCGAAAGGAAAGGGTGAAACCCATCCGAATCAATGCCAAGAGCATTGAAGTGAAGAATAATTTGATTGAAAGGTTGTTAGCTGCACAGAGAGAAGCTGTGCTGGAAGCTAACTATCCTAAAGAAAAGCTAGGAGTAACTGAGGAGCAGTTAACTCTTAGCAAGGACGGAATTTTACGATTAAATGGACGAATATGGGTTCCAATTTATGGAGGACTACGAGATGTTATCCTCTAGGAAGCCCATAGTTCCAAATATTCTGTTCACCCGGGAGCTGATAAGATGTATCAGGATCTAAAGGCAAATTATTGGTGGATAGGCTTGAAAAAGTCTGTAGCCGCTTATGTAGCCAAATGCTTGACTTGTACGCAAGTCAAAGCTGAGCATCAAAAGCCATCAGGCTTGCTACAACAGCCTGAACTTCCCGAATGGAAGTGGGAATGTGTAACTATGGATTTTATTACCAAGTTACCCAAGACGAGGAAAGAAAATGATACAATATGGGTTATAGTTGAGAGACTGACTAAGTCAGCACATTTCTTACCCATCAAGGAGACGTATAGCTCCGACATGTTAGCCCAGTTATACATTGATAAGATTGTAGCCTTACATGCCATACCTGTGTCTATTATCTCCGACAGAGATACTAGATACACGTCTCATTTCTGGAAAAGCTTCCAGCAATCTTTGGGCACACGTTTGAATTTCAGTACGGCTTACCATTCTCAGACAGACGGTCAGAGTAAGCGTACTATTCAGACGTTGGAAGACATGCTACGTGCATGTGCTATCGATTTGGGTGGTAGTTGGGATAAGAACCTACTATTAATCGAATTATCCTACAACAATAGCTACCATACCAGCATTAAGGCTGCGCCCTTCGAGGCATTATACGGTAGAAAGTGTAGATCGCCCATTTGTTGGGCGGAAGTTGGAGATGTCCAATTATCAGGACCAGAGATAGTCTTCGAAATGACGGACAAGATTGTCCAGATTCGAGACCGTCTCAAGGCTGCCCGAGATAGGCAGAAAAGTTACGCAGATCCAAAGCGTAAAGATTTTCACTTCGAAGTAGGTGAAAAAGTGTTACTTAAAGTATCACCCTGGAAGGGGGTGATGCGTTTCGGTAAGAAAGGCAAACTAAGCCCGAGATACATAGGACCTTTCGAGGTTATCGAACGTGTCGGGTCAGTTGCCTATAAGTTAAACTTACCTGAGGAGCTCAATGGAATTCACAATGTGTTCCACATCTGCAATCTAAAGAAGTGCTTCGCTGATGAATCACTGGTAATACCACATACAGATGTGCATATAGATGAGAGCTTAAAATTTGTGGAAAAACCTTTGTCGATCGAAGATCGACAGGTAAAGAAGCTTCGAAGGAAGCATGTACCTATTGTTAAGGTCAAATGGGATGCCCGTAGAGGTCCAGAATTCACGTGGGAGGTTGAAGCCATGATGAAAGAAAAATACCCTTATTTGTTTTAGTAAATCTCGGGTCGAGATTTATTTTAAGGGGGTGAGGATGTAACACCTCGAAATTTTGTGTCCAATAATGTGTTGACACGTGTCATGAGTTTACACGTGGTATTAAATACTGAATAAAGGACTAAAGTTGACAAACCTTGAAAGTATGTAAATTCGAGGGTTAAAAATGTCAACGAGGGGTAATTATACTGTATAGTAACCCTAAATGATGCTCGTACCTTCAAACGAATCAATCATGGATCGTACGGAGCGAAACGCGGAAGAAAGTGAGAGATTACAAACTACAGGGGTTAATTGTGTCAACATGTTTAATTTATACCTCTGAGTGACCCTTTGATGAACCCGAGGCTTTGTAACAGTAAAATACGCTCACTAGAATATACGATATAAATTTCATGAAGTTCCGTTTTAAAACGAGAAAGTTATGATCAAATTCGTATGCGAGGGGTTAAAAGCGTCAACAATAAAAGTTAAGGCTTTTCAGATAGTAATTAAACTAACCGGGGAGTTAACAATGCGGGTAAAAGTCACGAGGCCCTTAATTGTAAATAATCGAGGGCCAAATCGCAAAGTTACCCCTTCGAAACCGAAAGGTCAGGTTAATCATCACAAAAGATTTGAAAATCTTGGAAATCAACCCTCAGGCGGGCCGCGTTAAGGAAACGGGTGAGCTAATGCGGGCCGCGCGCCAGTTGAAGATTCGTTTACTGACTTTAGGATTCAGGCGGCCCGCGTCTGAGTTGCTTGAATCCTAAAGCGGGCCGCGTACGAGTCCCAGATGCAGAATTCTTGGACAGATTCAATGTTTGAGCTTGTGAACGATCTTGTGTGCATTAATTGAAGCATGGGCGCCCTCTACATGTCCCCTAGCACTATAGGACACCTGCTGATCATCCATGAACCATTTTAGAGTGAGTTGTAATGATCTTGAGCATGGAAATTCACTATAAAAGCCAATGCATTGCACCAATGTTCAACACACCTCAAACCTGCATTCTAGTTCATCTCTGGAGCTCTAAAGCATTCTTCTATCATCCCTAGTCGTGCACCAAGCTTCTGTAAGTATGCCTACCCTTTTATGGCTTAGTTTATGCATAGTTTAGCTTAAAAGTCAATCCGTCGTAATTAACGATTGACTTTGCGATAAATCACAAATGGTCCAGTGGTTTGTCGAATCAAAGATAGTTATATGTTGGTAATCATGTGGGCTTTAAACCCCTAAAAGGGCACCCTCTGATTCCCACTCTAACTAATCCGAATGTCGAGTCAAACGTGCTTAGAAAAAGTCAACAGAAATGCTATTTTGCGATTTCATGCATAACCAGTAATGTAGATGATGTGTAACCTGTTTAAACACTCATAAAACATAATAATAAGTATATTAACTAGTCTAAGCTTGTTTGATCCGACCATTTACTATTTTGACCCGGTTCGGAGCCAAAAGTCGCAAAGCTTTGACTTTTGCATTGACTTTAGTTCTGACCCGTTAAACTATGATTTAGATATGCCTTAGGACTCTCTTAGGACCAGGTTACATGATGGTATAACCCTCTGTGACCGGTTCGTTGTTTGTCCGAGTCTTTTACACAATTCCGTTAAATGCATAAAGGTTGACCGTAACGCCCTTTTTAATTTAAAACGAGGAGTTCGGACATGTGAAAGGACCGTAACATTTGTTACTGATTTCTAAGCATGTCCCTAAAATTTCATGTCAATCTGAGGTCCAGAATAGGAGTTATGCTAAATAGCGCAAATTACGGAAACTTAAGTAATTAAATAGCGCAATTAGCATAACGCCTATCTAAACCCAGATTTCGACACCAATCCTTTTACACATTGATGTAAAATAATATTTTGGGATTTTTAAAGATTTTTAAAGATTTTTTATTATTTTTAACCTGCTCATAACCTGCGGGTATGGCATCGATTCGGTAAATACCGAATATACCCTTTTCGGCCATAACTTGAGTTCTACAAGGTCTTTTGACCCGATTCCAGTTGCTACTGATTTTAAATATTAAATAAAGTATTTTGGACTTTATAAACTGTTCGGGAAACTCAGATTTCCTGTAGAACTCAGAAACCTCTTTTAAAACCTTTAAAAAGACCGAAATACCCCTACGGGGCATAAAATGGATTTAAACTCGTTATGGGCATTATGGAAGGTATCCTACTGATACCACAACCTCTTTAAAGCGTATTGACTTAGGAAAACAGTGTAGGACTCTTACGGTTACCCGTTGCGCCTTTTGCGTGCACGGTTCGGCTTATGTAACTAGTTTACATAAACTAGCCGAAACGGGTCAAACCATATTGTTTTGACCCCAAAATCCAGAGTGTGGTTATTATACCCATATAAAACAAGTCTTCAAACTTGTTGGGTCCAAATCACATTCCATTCACGGTTTTCGCCTTTCACGCGATTAAACCGTAACTATCCTTTAAAACTGGCCGGTCTAAGCTACGGCTAATTTAAAGACCCGTTAGGATTCTAATAGGTTAATTTAAACCTCCGTTCCAGAATAGGAGACCAGTAAAAGCTATCTGCAATTTATTTCGATTAAGGATTTATACTTGCAAAGGTAAATACTTTTAACTTATTTTCCGTTATACGGGCTTGGGTTACGGTATATAGTATACCGCTTGGTCGGGCATCAAATTCTCCACCGTTGAGTGGGTAATTGAATAAATTTGATCGGCTCGTTTAAACAGTCTTGTTACTTAAAAGCCTTTGGGGGGTTAATGACCATGTCCCGGATATCCGTGGCATCATTTTACGAAATGGCCACGACCTAAGCGCGGAGTGTAGGTGTACACTCGTCAGTGCATAAATAGTCGATATGGTGTGTCTATTGATCTTTAACTCGGACTTGATCCGGGCTACTGAATGCATAAGGAACATGTAATTCGTTCACAAGATTATAAATGTAAATAATTCTCCCAAGTTATAAAAGAGTTTGTGCCTTGTGCATTCAAATCAATTTTAATAAACATTTTACAAAAGTGTCGGTTGAATGTATTTAGCAGTGTAAACTGACGTATTTTCCCAAAAAGACTAAATGCAGGTACTATGCGTAATTGGCTGGATATTTCTCCTTAGCATCATAAAGAGTCTCGCAAGCTTAAGATGCCTACGTCTGTTGAACAATAGTTATATTTTTGTTTGATCCCCTGTGGATACCTTTCGACTATTCGTAATACATTTGATATTACAAACAATGCTTGAAATATAATTATCTTTATGCTTCCGCTGTGCATTCATATATTGTGTGGTTTGACTATATTGTTGCCAACTACGTCACGGTAATCCCCCACCGGGCCCACCGGTGAGACACGTGGAAAATGGGGTGTGACAACAGACATTTCATGCACCAACAAAAGGTTGTACTCTTTTCTCATACCGTCATACTTGTTCTTTATAGCTTTGTCACTAACGAATTTATGATTTATAATCTTTTCAAATTCTAGCTAAGGAGAAACCCATTTAAATGGGAAAGTTCGATCATGCTTCGTGATATATTTGTTTAAGAACTGACATAATTCTAATACCATTTCTTTTGTCCAACCTTTTTTTCCCTTTCTCTTTTTTAGGGTCTGTCTGGTATGGGGTAATGGAATGGATGAATGAATGGAATAGACGAGGGATTGCAATGGATCATTACCATTCCATGGCTTGTTTTGTTACCATGTGTGAATGGAATGAATTATTATTGTGTATTGTTCGGTAGGCAAGAAAAACGAATTAATAAAACCAGCGGTGAGTGGTGGTGGTGGTCGATGGTAGTGATTGTGGGTGGTTATAGGTGTCGGTGGTGGGTGTCGGCGGCGTCAATGGGTGGTGGTGGTGGCGGCGAGTGGCGGTGCGGCGGTGACGACGAGTGATGGTGGTGGCAAGGTGGTCGTTGGTAGTGGGTGGAAGCAGAGGTGGCGGTTTGTGGCGGCGGCGTCAGTTGGTGGTGGCGGTGGTGGTGGCGTCGATGGTGGTGGTGGGCGGCGGCGAGTGGCGTTGGCGGTTGGTCACAACTGTGAATGATAACGGTAGCGAGTGGGTGGCGGCGGTGGTAGCTGTCGGGGTAAGGTGGTGGCGGGTGGCGGCGATGGCATCAGTGGTGGTGGTAGGTTGTGGCGAAGGTGGTGGGTTGTGGTGTTGTTGATGAATGGTGGAAGAGGGGATGGAATGGAAAAAAACATGGGGGTGGAAAGAATGATTTTAAGGGAATGGAATGTCTTTTGGAATGGGTGATTCCATTCCATTGACCAACTAAACACCCTTTTCTTCATTCCCTCGTAATCATTTATTCCATTCCACCTCTCATTGCTGCATACCAAACACTACCTTAGAATCCATCTAGCAACTTGAGTATTGTTTACAATTTAATATAATAGTTAATAGTTAATAGTTAATTATATTATTACTAATAATAAGCTAAAGACGAATTAAATGCGAATCAAAGTCACTTCATGCGAGCTTTTATACTCTACAGTCTATCCAAAATCGGTGACACCAGATATCGCTTTTCAAATCAATACCTCAACCTAAATCCGACCCGTTTATGATCAATACCCGCTTTTTCCATACCTGGCCATGCTTGTACCCTGGTCCATACCCGGAAAAAAACCTGGTTTTTCATAGCCACATAACTCAAAGACCAAAGAGTCAAACTGGTGACAGTGAACGAGGAAGAGAGATCGATCAACGAACAGATGGAATGTGTTTAAGGTGCTAGTGGTAAAGCTGGTGGTCGGTGAGATTTTTCTTGTGTTTTCGTTTTAGGATTTTTCTACCCTTTTCGTTTCTGTAGGCTCCTAGTTAATATTCTTATTTTTAATGGCTAAACTTCCACACCATGGGGATTGAACCCCTGACCTCTCCTATCCTAAGCTCTATCTAAACTCACCAACAACACTAGACTATTCTCAAGTGGATATTATTATACATATTAATTGAAACTGTTGATGAATACTGTTTTAATATTTTATTTTAAAGTGTTTTATTTTTTTAAATCCTATTTTAAAAAGGTCATTTATTTTGAAATAATATTTTATTTACCTTTTAATTTAGTTTTCTTTTAATAACTTGGGTTTGTTAATTTAAAAAAAATATTAAATTTGCAACAATGTTTTTTTAACACTATAATATAACTTTTATTGAAAATCGATACTGTATTGCAGGTGTATCAAACTGAACCAAAACCGACAACGAATGGTCATTATTATTTTGAAGTATTTATTTATTTTTAAAAAAAATTATTATTCATCATTTATTTTGTTTTTTTTTTCTAAAAATACGTTTTATTTTTTTCCAATATTGTCATAAAGTTTTTTTTTTTTAAATAGACAATGTGTTGCTAATGTACCAAAACGTACCGAATCGATTGAACAACATCTGTATCTATACTGTAACACCCCAGGAAAACCATGCAACTTAACTAGCTTCCTCAGTGAGTAGAGTACGTACTAAATTTCAGGACGAAATTTCTTTCAACTTGGGGATAATGTGACAACCCGTATTCTAGAACCTTTCTTTGTGCTTTGATGTAACTTGTATGAGCAATACATGACTAGTTAATGTGTTTGATTTCGATAGAATATTATGTTATGTGTATATGAATGTGAACGTGTTGTGCATATGTCGAATAATAAACTCACTTGGGCCGCACATCTTGTCTTTTGTCACACATCTTTCTTGGCCCAACTCCACTCGCAAACCACTTGGCCGACTCGAGACCAAGGGCAGCCCATTGATGGGTTCGGCCCACTCCCTTATGCGAATACACATCTCCAACTTAGGGGTTTGTTTCTCATAACTTCCAAATACTAAACACACACACACACACACCTAACCCTAGTTTCCTTCTCCCCTCTCTTGTTCGACGGAAATCAACCCAGCCGAAGCCCCATCTGATTTGGCCTAGTTATTCGGTGTTAAGGTTAGTGTTCCATCATGGTTAGTTTGCTTAATACATGATACTTGATGTTATGCATGATGGTTGATCTTTGATGTTGTGACAAACTATGAATATATGATTAAATGTTGTATGTGCGATTGTTGTCTCTGAACGATTGATCCGAACCCACATGATGATCATGAGATTAGTGTTTGGTGTAGAATTAGGATTTATGTGATGATGCTCTATAAATTGGATTGCATGAATTAGATCTAGAACCGATTGGATATAAGATAATCGGCCGTATTTATGCATATCATCGTTGTTTATGTAATTAAGTTGGAATGATTAGGGTTGCATAATAGATAATTAAAATCACTGATTCGGATGATTCGATGATTGCTGTTCTTGAGTTGATTATGATTAGGGTTGTATGATTATGCATGATTGCTGAATTAAGTGTTGATTTGATTTAAATTGAAACTGCCAAAACTGTTAGCAAATGTTACGAGATTAATGAGCTGCAATTAAGGAAATTTGTTACATCTTCTGATCTCGACAAGGGTTGCGAGTCGTGAACTCTCGATCTCGACTCGAGACCACACGTTACCATCACATAGACAAGACTCGAGACCATGGTTGCGGGTCTTGTTGCGACTCGAGACCGTCTAGTCTCGACTAGTACATGCATGACTCGAGGTCCCTTAGTTGCGACTCGAGAACGTTGAGACTACAACCCGAGACCACACTGTCTCGACTCGAGACCATTTAATCACACATTCTGTTTGGGCTTGTGTACTCTTACCAGCCCAACCATTTGGGCTGCATACTTGGGGTTTGTTTGTTTAAGTGATACTACTGTTGAACTGTCATGATTACTCGTGTATGCCATGATCATGCAACTTGTTAGTATACGTGTAGAAAACCATACGTGCATTACTTAAACCTAGACCTGACTGTATGGTAACCATGTTAGGACGTGGTTGACCACAAGTGACTCAAGTGACCTTTTGTGTATCTGCCGAGCAAACCAAGGTGAGTTCACACTCTTACCAAGGCATGGGATTCCCGGGGTTGGGAATGGGATTGAATGATTACTTGTACTTTTATCGTTACTGGAATATATACCACTAACCTCGTTAGGGGAAGGTCATTATAGATACAGCTAGACTAGTAATACATGGGAAGCCCCCACTAATCTTCGCAAACATGCCTGGAATGGCCACGATACGAATACTAATCTTCGCACACATGCTTGGAATGGCTGCCATACAAATACTAATCTTCGCACACATGCTTGGAGGGCCGCGGTACAAATATAACTAGTCTAGAATACATGGGAAACCCCCACTAATCTTCGCAAACATGCCTAGAGGGCCGCGATACAAATAAATACGATATATGGTTTACAAAACGAACATGTGAATTACGAAACGTATACTATAACTAAACAACCAACTGTGAACTCGCTCAACTTTGTTGTTGACTCGTTGTTACATGTCTTGCAGGTCGTTATGTACTCATGGAGCTTGCGCTGGGAGGCGCGGTCGTTGTGGACATGGATCGTGGATGCCATGTTAAACATTTATGACATTTCAAACTTATTACTTACGTTGGGTTTTACATTAATGCTTGTGCTGAACATTGAAACTATACTTTTGTTTTGGAAACACCTTTCATATTGATTGGTTGAATTACATTTATTATTGTTCAATATAATTGGTGGTTTGATCCTGGTCATGTCACGCCTCCAGGCGGTAATACTCCGCGTGTGGAATTTGGGGGTGTGACATATACCGCTATTTATTTTCATTGTTTTTACTTTTCATAAACTGGCACCATATCGTCATTATGTCGTAACAAACCAAATGAACAACATTGGTACCGATACCTGTATTCATTTTTATGGTTTCTGATTTCGATCATTTTTTGTTTATACAACTCTGTATTCGACGATATATGAAAATGATATAAATATTGTGACGATCTGAACTAATCAATACCGTTTGAACATCAGTGTCGGTGCCTGTGTTCATTTTTATCGTTTTCAGTCGAATGATTTCGATACAATCCAATGCTCGAAGTAATGTACATCCGCAATGCGCGGTTAAATAACCTAGTTGAAAATTAAAAACAAAAAGTGATGCCATCTTATATTGGTATTATGTATGTTCTATCATATTTAGTTTCCAAGAATCTGTTATAGTTTTGAGTGTGGATGGTAACACATGATAAAATCTTTGCATCAAATATCACAGGGGAAAGAACTTGGTAATATGTTAGATCTGTTTGTTATGGTTTTGTTCTTCTTGAACCACTTTTATAATATAAATCGGTTGAAATCGATTTACTCATAACGAAATTCTTGTTTGGTTATCTTCTTCGGTTTGCTTTTTGGTTACGACCAAAAAAAATTCAAAACCGCAAAACCGAACCGATGAACATCCCCATAAGTCATATTACATTCATATATGTAATCGATTCAAATATAGAATAATAAACGATTTCCTTAGCGGGGTGGTGATTTACCAAATTCCCAATGGAATTTACACCCCAAAAGTTCACACACAGACGATCTCGACATACATTGGAACGATTTCACTTAACAATTGTTGGATGTCAAAAGATTCAAGAGATTTCACTTGAGATCCCTTTCTATTTATAATGTTTTGCACATCATTGTCATGGTGATAATGACGCCTTTAACATAATTGTCTTCATCCAGTTAGCAGGTGCCACATGGTTTCGCGTTGTCAAATTGCTAACTATTAGTGAGACGTCACTGGCCTTCATTAGTAGGTGACTTATTAGTGTTGAGCCCCTTTTTTTCTCGTCAGTGGTGAACATACACGTGTTATGTTTTACTCTAGTCGTAACGTGTCACTGACGATAGGTTCATATAAACTCTCTTTTAACTTCTTTTCGTTGCTGTTTGATCGGTTCTTACCATAAAGACACAGTAAAGAAATTTCCAAAAAGTATTAAATCAAATTACATCTGTTATTTAAATGGAAGTTTATTTGCAAAATTCCATAACCCATGTATTGAGAGCACAAGCAGCCTTGTTAAAACCTTTGAAACCTGACCCTTTGGCTAAAGCCTCAAATTCTTTTTCAGTTCTCTCTTTACCACCCGGGTTATGAGCCAACATAATCACGTCGATGTGTATCACGTTTTGCGTCGCTGGAGTCGAATCGGGTGCTTCGGGAAGAACGCATTCCGCAACAATCACTTTCCCATTTTCCGGAAGTGATTTGTGGCAGTTCTTTAGAATTTGCAAGCAGTGTGCATCACTCCAGTCATGAAGTATCCACTGTCAAATTATACACCAAAACTTTATTACAACTGAATCAAAGTTGGTTATCTTTTTAAATAATAATAAAAAAAAGTTTCACCTTCATAAAAATAGCATCTCCTTTTGGTACACTTTCAAACATATCACCTCCTTCATGCTCAATGCCTGCAATAATCTACATTAGTCCAACTTATATATTTTCTATTTGATTCTTGAACCGATAGTGAAACCATTTCATATGTACATACCATGATAAGTTGTGGCATCTTCAATAACATGTGGCAAATCAAAGTTTATACCCTTGAGTGAAGTGTGTTTAGAGGTGATCATGTTAAGGCTTGCACCCGTGCCACCACCAACATCAACTAGTGTTTCGAGACTACTAAAACCATCGTACAAATCTACAATCTTTTTCATCGTCATGGTGGAATGATTAAACATTCCACTGTTGAAAACCTTGTTAAATCTTTGATCTTTACCATGGTATTCAAAAGCCGACATACCATAAGCTTTGTTGAATGGAATTCCACCGTCCAAAACCGCGTCTTTTAGATAGTACCTAACATCATCAATCATTAAACAATCAGTTTATCATATAATTCGTATGACAACCCACATATCCAAATCCCCTAAAAAGCTAAAAAGTACAAAAACACCCCACTAAAAATCTTACCAGCTCTCCATAAGAACCTTATCCTGGTTCATGAGCAACAAGGATGCCAATGAAACACCAGCATCATTCTTGATCAAGAACTTGCACACAGGAGCCAAACCATAGAACCGCTCAACGCACCCATCAGCGGTCTCCTTGAGGGTGCATGTGAGGACAGAATGGCTAGACAGAAGACTACAGATCCTGTCAATCATCACGTGTGCTTCAGGGTTGTTAACCTTGTGGAGCTGAGCCACCAGTTCAGAAGACGAGAGCGAACCGTCTGGACCAGCTTTCGCAATGGTCTCAAGCAAATCAAGCTCAATGGCGGTTTTCAACACCATTGGCAAGACAGATGCAGTTGCTAGTTGCATTGCAAATAGGAAAGATTGATCATCTTGGCTTTCTTCCACTGGAACATTCACAGATGCTGATGTTGAACCCATCTTTGATATCTTGACAGATGAATTAATTTGGATACAAAATGGAATATGAAAGAATCATTGCATATGTATGTATATATACACATGAGATTCACCAACCTCATGGAGTCTGGACCCTCACTGGTGTAAGTGTTTGCACACTTGTTTGGAACAAGTTTCTTTGACCCACGTTGAAAAGTCATAAAATATAATATTTTGACTTGCAAGTAGTCCGACAAAATCCTCACCCACCACGGCATCTATGGATGAATACAAAGAAGAGGGTTTCGCAGCAGTAGATGGCTGACCACCAACTCTTCTCTATCGCAGCAATTGATGACTGACCACCTCATAATCCGATTCGCAATTTCGCATGGATGGACCAACCTCGTATTTGTTTAGGGGTATTCTTTGTATAAAACCGAAAAAAATTTACACTATAGAAAAGAGAGTTATCCCTAGTTGTGCACTATATCCACCACTGATCATTGGTTTACTTGTTGGACTGTTTTTGTAAATTATATGAGTCATATAGATAGTATAGAAAGAAAGATATTAAATATCACGAATTTAAGATTTTAAAATATGGAGTTTAAAGCCGTCAATTTAATTATGATTTCTTTAAATAATTCTTTCTTGTCCTTTGTTCTTGGTTTAACACTATATCTAAGGCTACACGGTATGGGGTTGGCCTCGGCCCGTCGCGGGTCGGCGACGGTCCAAACACCGTGCCGCCCCCATCCGTCCCCGTCCTCTCCGTCCCATTCTAGCCGTTTGCGACGTACCGAAATGGTGGGCCCATGGTCAATTTTGACCGTTAAAAAAATAAAAAATAATAAATTTCAAACGGCTATTTTTTAATTTCTCCCCCATTTCACTTCCATTTTTATAAATACTCACCTCTTTTACTCATTTTTTCACAACTTTTCACCCACTACAATCTCACATCTCTCTCACATTTTATAACCCACTCCCCTTTTTATAAAAACTCATCTATTTTTTTACCCGCTACCACCCCATCTCTCGCTAAAAAATTATCATGGCTTCACCCGTTTCTTCCATTTCTTCAATTTCTTCTATGTCTTCATCGTCTTTGTCCGAGTGGTATTCATCATCTTCGGAAGAGGATGCTATTATGCACAACATGATTATGAACGCGGCTCAGGTGTTCATGGCGGCCGATGAAGGGTCGTCCCAACGGCTAACTAGACGAGCAAAATATAACCGAGACCAAGAAGGTATTTTACTTTTTTTTCCTTATGTTTTATATAGACTAGTAGCTTATTTTAATATGTTAGGATATTTTTAAGTTTTTTTTTTAACTTTAGGTTTTTAAGTTTATGTTTTTTTTTTTAATTTATTTTTTTTAAGTTTAATTATTTTTTAAGTTTATGTAATGTTTTTTAATATTAATGAAAATATTTTGTTACTTTATTTGTTAAATGTTTAAAAAAAGTTGAAGATTAAAAAAAATATAAAAAATATAAAAGTGGTGGAGGATGATGACTAGGACCATCCTCCATGCCCCCTAGTTTTGGAGGATGATCCATCCTTGGGAGGACTATGATGTGTCACCTACGTGGCGGATCATCCTCCAAGGATGGTCCATCACCATACCTTGTAGTCTAAGTTTCATTGTTCAAATTACATAATTTTAATCCTCAACCGATTTGATAGATACAATTTATAACTTGGAAAACACTTATTTAATATATTTTGAGTTCGCCAGTGCCTTACAGCTCAGTAGGTATTGGAGGGAAAGTGAAGATTTGGGTTTAAGGTCAGATGTCTCAAGTTCAAATCCAATCCCAATTAGGTTTTACCTAATCTGCATTCGGGCGGCTGGTTTTCCCCGAAACTGGTAATGGTTGGCTTGGGCAACCAAACGCTATTTGCGGTCGCGGGCGTATGGAATCGCATTTTACCACTGGGTTACCATTAACTTTATCATTGACCGTATAAAAATTTATTTTGAGATCATTTAAAAGCATTGTAGACTAATCTACGAAGTCAACATTTCAAGTCACCTCTAGTCAAAATTATCATATTTTAAGAAAAAAACAATAACTTTTTAAACATCAAACTCACACACCCGGCCAGTAATTATTTTACACCAATGTACACTACTACAACAACAAAATATTTGAAATTAAAAATTGGAATATCATACAAACTCTTATGTACGTCCAGATTGTTGATATTTCATCTAAGGCATAGTACTCGTATTTTTGGACTAGAAGATCAAACTAAACTTGTAACATCCCAACTTTAGGTGACTTAAATATAAAGCGTATAATCTATATATCTATATAATACATCTCCTATGTACTCAAATGTAATTTCACCTTGAAATTTTAAGATGGCATATGAAAGGTTAATTTAAAATCCTCATTTTTTACCATTTTGTTCCCATTCTGCCCTCCTCACATAAAATAGACACCATATTATTAATCAATCACGATTAATCCGAAGAAAACACGTTTCAATCCTGCATCTAAGGGTTTCAGCCAAATCGCCTATCTTTCTACGCCCGTTCCATTCTCATTCAATGCCATTATCAGTTTCTTCAACTCAACCGTTCCTCATTCAATGCAATCATCAGATTCTTGAATTCAATAGCCCTGTCTGTTTGCATAAGTCCTCCTGATGGTGTTCGGATGATGGCGGTGGTAGGTTGTGGACAAAGCGAAGCCCCAACAACGATGGCTTTAGGGTTCTGTCGCAAGTCAGTCAAGGGGTTATTAGGATTTGGGCAGATGAATCTTGTGGTAGACGATCCTTCTTGATTATGTTGTTTGTGGCGATGGAAGTGGTAGGTAGTGAAAAATCGAAGCCTCAACAGCGGCGGCTTTAGGGTTCCTTCATAAGTCAGTCGGGGGCGGTTAGGATTCCGGCAGAGGAATCCTCAGATGGTGAAGTTGAGGTTTGGTAGTGACTATGGTGGTGATTACAGGTAAAATTGCTTGATTCTCTTATTGATTTTGGATTACGAACTTGTTTCAGCCCAACAGTCATGCATTTTTACCTAATTTTCATCATTTTCTCCCAAATATGCCCCTAATTCAATGTGTATCCTACATGATTCTTGCGCAATGACTATTCATCCCAGTTGTGTACATTGAAGACACCTATTGATGAAAGTGTAAATTGAAGAGGCCGACTGATGATTGAAACGATGGCAACAATTATTAATATAATCAATTAGGTTTGATGATTGAAATCAACTCACGAATCATCATCCCAAATTGAATGAAATCGCCCATGAATTCGGCCTCTGGTTATTCTTTTATTGACTCACATCGGTCCAATTGCAGAGGTAACATCGGGGATGGAAGTAGGGTTAAAACCCTGGAAATGACGACGATTTAAGAGGTACTTCTCTTGGTGTAATGTTCTTGAATCATGTTTCTGTTATTGATTTTGAAACGAATTTATTGGATATAATCTCTGATATTAATATCATGTTTGTGGTTGTGGTGCAATTGAAGTCATGGTTTCAACTTTTCTTTATTGGTTTGTTGGCTTGTAAAACCTGAGCACCTTTCTTTTGCAGTTACGGCAGATTATTGTTGTCCTTTTTGCTTGCTAATATGTGCGCAATATGGTTCTTTTGGACTTCATTGTTTATATAATATATTTTGTATATTTGATCTCGAGTACTTTACGAGCGACTCCATTCTTTGTATACCAGATGACGGTTTGGTCTATTTCTAGGTTTAGATCTTTTATGCTCATGAAAAACTTGAAAGTAGGCGATTTTTTAATTGTAGCTTTGCTAGATTTAAAGATATTTTTTTTTGTTCCTTTGAAGCTGTGATGTTTTGCGAGTCTCTAACTATGGGTAATTTGCAACAAGCCATTTTTACAGTTAATCCACATACTACACAGGTAATCGCTCACTTTCACTTTATATTGTTGTATGAGTTGCTTTTTTTACTTCAAAGTTCACGAGAGATGTTCGCTTTTTATGGAAAACAAAAATCTATACTATTTTGTTTATGGGCTTTAATCGTCTATACCTTTGGAAATTATGGTAGAAGGTGAAAAGATACTTGTTTATAGATCAACTTTGGAAGTAAGCTAAACATGGGTTGACCTTTTCCGTAAGTTAAAGGTTTGGATTTTTTTTTCAAGGTACCTTTACTTTGACTTTGTAGACTTGGAAACTCCATATGAATGAATGCAAAGGTTACTAGACTTGAAAACTCCATATGGTATTACAAGGTAGGGATTGAGATTTTTTTACCGAAATACCAGTATCGTACCAATTATAAACGGTATTTGTATCGGTATTAGATTTTTTGAATTTCGGTATCGGTAAATAACGGTATTGGTACCGGTATTTTTTTGGTAAAAACGGTATTAGTACCGAATTTTAGTAAGGAATTTTAAGGGTATTTTTGCCACTATTTAATTAATTTATCCTTCAATTTATATTTTAAATAAGAGTAAACTGCCATTTTGGTCCCTGTGGTTTGGCCAGTTTTGCCACTTTAGTCCAAATCTCAAACTTATTACATCTGGGTCCCTGTGGTTTGCATTTTGTTGCCATTTTGGTCCAAATTTCAATTTTGGTCAGATTCCCCACTAATGACCATGATATTTTGTCTTTACCCTTAGGGGTATTTTAGTCATTTTGAAATTATTATAACTCAATTATATATATATATATATATAATACCCTAAAACCATTAATATATTATTATAACTCAATTATATATACAAAATCAAATAACCCTTCATCTTCAAGAGTTCATCATCATCTCTCTCTATCTCTCTCTGAACTACCACCATCACCACCCCCACCACCGGATCTGCAGCCCGCCGCCACCACCACCACTCTGCCGCCACATGCACCACGACCACCCTGCCGCCACATGCACCACCACCACCGCCACCTCCTCCCCCTTCTCACCACCGCCACCATCACCAACCTCTCTCTCTTTCTCTCTTTACACCACCGCCGCCACATAAACCCTCCATCATTCTCGTTCTCATTCGAAATCAGACCCATGAAATTGCACACCATCATCATCTTCATTTCTCTGTTTGCGGCGGAAAAGATGATGGAGGTCACCGGAGTTCACGTGAGCAGAAAAGGATGGATGGTAGTGGTTAGCAATGAAGATGATGTCGGAGGTGCAGATGAAACTCAAAACAGAACTCGAAATTCACTCCGTCACCTGAAAATTCCCCCGGGTTGCAGAGCTGGTTACCGGTGACGGTGATGACCGGTGGTGTTGTTATGGGTTGCAGATCAGGGTTGCAGAGCTGGGACTTCTTCTACCTCCTTTCTCTCTGCTTCCAATTTTCCCTAAATCTAACCCCTGCACATAGCCATCACCGTTGATGGAGGCGTTGGAATATGCTAAGGATTTGCTCAGATTGGGGAGTGAAGGGAGTAAGACTTATTTGGTATGGTTTTTGGAACTGAATCTGGTGATTGTTTTTTTAGGGTTTTGGTTTTGTTTGTGTGGATTTGGGAGGTTTGATTGTGTTTTTGAAGGATTGATTTGGTGTGAATTGTTGTGGTGTTTGTAGAGATTGATGCTGCTGTTGTTGATTGTGTTGAATGTTATCTGGAGATTGAAGATTTTTAGTGGCATTTCTTGAATGTCTGATTGTATATTTTGCATATTTGGTGAATCTTGTTCGAAGCGTTTACTGGTATTGTTGAAGTCAATGCTTGCATTTCTTGTATTGTGAATTTTGCATCTTTGATGAATCTTGTTATAGGGTTTACTGATTTTCAGTAAAATGATGGGATTGTATTGTGAATTTTGCATCTTTGATGAATCTTCTGGGTTTCTTGTATGTCTGGTTGTAAAAAGAAAATGAATTAAGGGGTTTTTTAATATTATGTGGTTTTTTTAATTATTGAATACATTAATGAAAATTTAATACCCAAACTACCCCTCCACAACAGGACAAAAAAGGGTCAGTAAATCAGTCAAAATTCAGACATTTTGAGTTTTGAACTAAAATGGCAACAAAATGCAAACCACAGGGACCCAGATGTAATAAGTTTGAGATTTGGACTAAAGTGGCAAAACTGGCCAAACCATAGGGGCCAAAATGGCAGTTTACTCTTTAAATAATGGTAGATATGTTAACTTGGGTGATGTATTAGTTTAGTTATTTATTGGTTTTGAAAACTAAACATATAAGTGTTTGAATAGTTTGTGAAATGAACAATAGGCGAATATTGGATAATAGTTGCATGATTGAGTCGATTGATTAAAACAAGCTATGTATAAAGTGTGTTAACCAATGTTGGGGCAATGTATTGATTTTTTTTAATGATAATATCTCATTATATACACAGTGAGGATCATCATGTTGATTACCTTCATGAAGTACTTGAATTGTAGCAAAAAGAGAAACTTTAATAAATTCTTCTAAGGGCAGGCGAGGTGGGAGGAGAATTCCTCCGTGATGGATTTCTTCACGCGTGGAACATTAATTCACACCACCCCCACTGTTTTATATCACTCGTGCATTTTATAACTCGTGGAATATATCACGTCGTGAAGAATGGAATATGTGAGGGTTTTTGTTGGGTGTTGTGAGTGATGGGTATATCCACTAAAAAAAGATTATGAGTGATAGAATAATTGTTGATGAAATGACGAAATTTGATTTGATGTTGTGAGTGATGAGTGATCACCACCCCTCCCTTAATGTGCATTTGGATCTAAGAGGTCCAAGTCCTAAATAATGTGATAAACTAGACTAGTATTCATGTGACTCGAAGTAAAGTTGAGGCTTTTTTGAAATCGTCACCACCACCAAGGACCCCTCTTAAGTTCATAGCTTTGTAGGCTTGATGAGTTACTATCACATGTTTATTATAGATCTCTGATAGCCCTTTGATTTTTTTTTTTTTTTGAAAATTACTTTCATTTACAACCGGCCGACCCAAACCGGGCCAACCAACCAACAACAAACAAGACTACAATTACATATTACCAAAAGAAATCCAATCTACCCAACCTATCTCTTTGAATCTCGACCTATTCGCAAACCAAGCAAAACCCAAAGATTTAACTTCACTTAAAATCTTATTAACACAAACCGGATTGTTGGAAAAAATGAAGTTGTTCCTGGCTCTCCATAAGCTCCAGCAAGCGATCCTCAGTATACCTTGAACCGCCACTTTCTTTTTCTCCGACGCCCCGAGGGATGTGTGCAATTCGAGAAGATCCTTAACGGAAAAGCATAAATGTTTGGAATCTTGCACCAAGCACTAATCCCATTCCAAATGTTCGAAGCAACTATACAGGCGATGAACAAATGACCCGTATTTTCTTCTTCCGAGCCACATAACGGACACAACGCATCACCCACTTGAATGTTCCTTTTCTTGGAATCTTGATAAATGATAGCCCTTTGATTGACCAAATTAACTCCACAAGATGTCAATTTTCTTGAAATAAAGGACATGAGGAAGCGTTTTAATTATTTAATGAGAAATTGACAATCAAGATCCGATGATACTACCACTTGAAGCAATGATGACTTGGTAATTTATTGTGATGCGCACGTCTTATCTCAGGCTGGGTGTGTTCTTATGAAAAGGGTCAAAGTGATTGCTTATGCCCCATCGATTAAATCCCCAATATCCAACTCATTATCATGAGTTAGCCGATGTTTTTGTTATTTGGAATTTGGAAATACTATTTAAACAAAAGGTACCAATTACCTAGATAATAAAAAAAGACTCGAGTAAGAAGAGTATAAATATGAGACAAAGACATCGATTAGAGTTGGTAAAAGATTATAATTTTAAAATCCTCTACAACCATGAGACAAAGACATCGATTAGAGTTGGTAAAAGATTATAATTTTAAAATCCTCTACAACCAGTGGCGAAGCTTTAAATTTCCAACCTAGGGGTCGAAAACGTATATACTAAAAAATTTCTATAAAACCGGATGGTCGAAAACGTATATACCCAAAAATTTCTATACGATAAATACATACTCTCCACTACTGAGCGAAAAGTTCGGGGGATCGGCTGCTCCCTCCTGTCCCCACAAAGCGAGGCCCTTGTCTACAACCCTGGTAAGACGAACGTGGTTGCGGGATCCCTTAGTCAGCAGACTAAGCATCCACTAATTCAATTGAAATCACTTAAAAGGGTGGTTACAACCGATTAATTCTGAAAAATCATGGCTACACAAAGTTAATCTTTGAGTATATATATATTATCCAGCTGCAATCGGGTGCTTCTGTTCTTATCCTTATTTCTGGCGTTCTAGGGTGGTGGTGCTCGGTGTTTGATAGTGTGTTTGGTGATAATGGTGGTTGACCGTTGGTCGGCTGGGTATGCAATTAAGGTGTCGTTGAATATTGTTTCTTTTTATTATTTATTTAACACAAGGGTATTTTAGTAATTTCATCAAAATTTAACAGCATAATAGATGGGGTTAACGAAGATGGACCGTAATAGTTACGAAAGTGAAACTACAGTAAGTGTTTTGATAATATTTGAACTATTGGACTGAAATAGTGATTTTTGACAAACCATAGGGACGAAAAAAAGTAATAACTCAAAAACAACTTTAAAGAAGATTTCCAACAAATCTCAAGTCGAATTACATTTGTTTAATTTATTTGGAAGTTTATTTGCAAAATTCCATAACCCATGTATTGAGAGCACAAGCAGCCTTGTTGAAACCTTTAAAACCTGCTGCTTTAGCTAAAGCCTCAAATTCTTTCTCAGTTCTCTCTTTGCCACCCAGGCTGTGAACCAACATAATCACGTCGATATGTATTACATTTTGGGTAGCTGGAGTCGAGTCGGGTGCCTCAGAAAGAATGCATTCTGCCACAATGACTTTCCCATTTTTTGGAAGTGATTTGTAGCAGTTCTTAAGAACTTGCAGGCAGAGTGCATCACTCCAGTCATGAAGTATCCACTACATAATTAAACATTTAAAATTTATTAAAAACCAAATCAAAGTTGGTTATCTTTTTAAATCATAAGTAGAATTAAGAAAAAAAATAACCTTCATAAATATAGCATCTCCTTTCGGTACACTTTCAAACATATCTCCTCCAACATGCTCAATACCTGCAATAAATTACATTAGTTCAACTTATTTCCTATTTGATTGTTGATCCAATGGTGAAACCATTTCATATGTACATACCATGATAAGTTGTGGCATCTTCAATAACATGTGGCAAATCAAAGTTTATACCCTTGAGTGAAGTATGTTTAGAGGTGATCATGTTAAGGCTTGCACCAGTGCCACCACCAACATCAACTAGTGTTTCGAGACTACTAAAACCATCGTACAAATCTATAATCTTTTTCATCGTCATGGTGGAATGATTAAACATTGCACTATTGAAAACCTTGTTAAATCTTTGATCTTTCCCATAATATTCGAATGCCGGCATACCATAAGCTTTGTTGGATGGGATTCCACCATCCAAAACCGCGTCTTTTAGAAAGTACCTAACATCATTATCAATAATAAATCAAACTTAGTTATAGCGTACAACTTTGAAACTAATTATGTGATATTAAATAATCTGCGTTTTGAAAAAACATTTCAATATATAGTCAAATTGTTTGAATCAACTTGAAGAAACATGTTATATATAGTCAAGTTGTTTGAATCAACTAAAATGAGCAGGTTTGAAAAAACATGTCATAATATCGTTAATTGTTTTAGTCAATTAAATTGACCAATTTCGTATTTTGTTTGAATATGATAATGTTATTTTCATCAACTATATATGTATTAATTATTTACTACTATGTGTTAATACTTTTTGTCAATAGCTTTATTATATATAGTTCTATTTTTTATTACAGGTCATCTAGTAGAATCATAATTACTTTATTAAAACATTTAAATTCACTAATTCTACTTGAAATGCAATTAATCTATTATCAAAGAACTCCTTTACGTTTCAATAAAAAAAATAACTCCTATGACACAAGAAAAGAAAATTAATTAAAACAAAATACTGAAAACTAAACAAAAAATCATTTTAAATGTTACCAGCTCTCCATGAAAACCTTGTCCTGGTTCATGAGCAACAAGGGTGCTAACGAAACACCACTATCATTCTTGGTCAAGAACTTGCACACCGGAGCCACACCATAGAACCGCTCAGCGCACCCATCCGTGGTCTCCTTGAGAGTACATGTGAGCACAGAATAGCTAGCCAAAAGTCTACAAATCCGGTCCACCATCACTGGTGCTTCGGGGTTGTTAACCTTGGGAAGCTGAGCCACCAGTTCAGAAGACGAAAGCGAACCACCTGGACCAGCTTTCGCAATGGTCTCAAGCAAATCAAGCTCGATGGCGGTTTTCAACACCATTGGCAAGACAGATGCAGATGCCAATTGCATTGCAAACAGGAAAGATTGATCATCTTGGTTTGCTTCCAGTGGAACGTTCACAGAGGCTGATGTTGAACCCATCTGATTGACAAATGAAATAATTGTTATATGTGAATCCTTTTAATTTTTTATGTGATACAACATACAAGATATAATATGAAAAAAGAACAACTGTGTATGCATGTATATATACAGATGAGACTCACCTATTTCACTAGTATAGTTTGTTTTTGCTATGGCAGCCTCTACTGCTGTTTTTAATGAAACTGACAGTTCAACTTTATCTTTTTTTTTTTTTTGAAAAGTCATATAATCTATTCACTCCGCCATCCAAGTGAGAACATTGGCATAATTCATTATTTATTAATAATAATAATATTATTATTATTATTATTATTATTATTATTATTATTACTATTATTATCCATAACTATTAATTCAGAAATGTCGGTACAATAGTGATGAAACACTGGTTAACCAAGAGAGGTTAATTCACTCGTCTCGACAAGTAGGTTAATCCCTTCTTTCCGAGGATCGGTGGCTGGATCGTCAGCTGGGCTGTCTCCTGCACAAGAAAAACACACCATAACTCATAACAAGGAGAAAGGGGTGGGGGTGCTCCTTGTTACCACTCTCCGGCGTGAGAATTAGTAATTTGCTTGTGAAGCAAAGTGTGTGATAGTAGTAGTAGTGAGAGAGTTGAGAAGCGATACCTCAAACCTGGTTTGGGATGGGTATTTATAGCCGAGGAGTGAAGGAGGGTAGTTGAGTGGTCAGACTGACGACGCGCCGCCCTTATGCAGGTGTGTCAGGCTTGTCGGCTGTGGAGGTGAAGCCACGTCCTACTGCGGTATCAGTCTGTTGCTTACGTATGGGCTGACAGGCGACTGTCATTGGTGCCACTGGCTCTCTGGTGTCAGTCCCACTTGCCTCGTGGGCAGGATGCGGTGCTGCGCCGCATCGCTGCCTGCGGTAACTGCTGTTGTTTCCGCGTCCTTACTCTGGCGAAGACTGCGGGACGCGATGCCAGGCCGCATCGCCACTTGTGGTGTAACACCCCAAAATTCATAATAGCTAATTTGATGTTAAAGAGTCTAATTTAATTACTTAAGTTCAATAATTATGATGTAAGTTTATAAAGAATGAAACATATATGCAAACATGACAACAAGGATAACCTTAAGGGCTAAATGTGTAAATTGTAATAAATATTAGTATCAAAAATAAAAACCCAGTGATTGTGGGTGTGGGTGTGCGACGCAAGAAGAGCAGGGGAAAGAGAAACCCTTCTCCTTTAACCTAACTCAAGAATCACTTCAATTAAGGGTGTTATCAAGAAAGAATCGGAAGCATGGGTCCAAGAAATCTCTAATCTAAGCATATTGAACATAAGGTAAGTTGAATGTTATATTTTGATGCATTATCATGAACTAGGGTTTAATCAAATTCGTGAAATTGAAGAAATTGAACTTGTGTATGAATTAGAATCATCATTAGAAGATGTATTATGCTTGAATTAGTTTATATTGAAGGTTTGAAGAAAAACCCACTTGTGCTAGTTACATGATAAGATTTTAGAAATTCTTAGATGATGAGACTTATGAGAAATCGAGAGATGAATGTATAGGTATTAGAGTTTTGATTGATGTTCTTGATGTAGATAAAGAAACTATGTGAAATTTGGTTGAATTTTGTATGGACTAGGAAGGTTGGGCATGAAATACTTGTACATTGTGCCTTGTTTGTAGTACGCACATCAAGTGCTCGATAAAATGCCTAAGTGACAATTTTATGTGGAATTATATGCAAGTTGCGGGTAATTATGTATGGAAAGTGATAATGACATAATTGATAGCGAACTAAGATGAAAAGTGTGATTTAAGTAGAGATCATATGGGACTTTGATTTGTTAGTATGATGTGTTAGAAGCGTGCATTAGTAGCTTGTATTCTATGCGTAAGGTTATGGCACACCAAATACACTTAGTTGATTTTGTAGTTGGGTGATGTGGTTGTATGATCAATCTTAAATGATGTTGATAGTTGTGGGATTATGAGATGACAAATATGGAAGGATTTGATTATGTTGAATGTGCATATATGATCGTGTGGTGGTATGTGTGTTTTGCTAAGTAAGTTGGGAATGTATATAATGCTCGTAACATAATCGACTATAATAATGTGGACGTATGAAGTTAGATTGATAAATCACAAGATGGACAGTTGACTTTCTGAAAGTCAACTGTGCATAATTAGTGTATTAAAATTTTGTCTCAAGTGTTATATTAGTGAAATCAGTAAATACATGCTAAATCAATATGTGCTAAATGTAACAACATGAGGAATTATGCGGAATGAAAAGATGCGACTTCAAGCTTATATTTTGTGTTGATTGGAATTTGATAAATAAAGTATAATGTTGGATATGAATGTCAAATGAATGCAATATTAGAATGTGTGTTTATACTAATGAAGTGGTAACCATAATGACATGAAAGTATAGGATCATGTTAAGATGGGAGAAACATGGAAGGCTACGTAAAGGATATGAGGAAGCATGCACGAGACGGGCACTCGAGGTAAGTGAATCTCGATTCACTTTTTAGTAGGTTTAATAAATTTATAATACTTATGCCTATGAAACATCATGAAAGAACAGGTACTAATTAGAAGTAATAAACGAAGGAAGCCAAGGCTTACGCAGCCCGCGAGGGACCGTGCTGCAGGCAGTTTGTTGGATTTTAGTTGTTTTATACATTGGACTTGTTTAAATGGTGTTCCAAGGTCACATAACTTATGTTAAGGATTGGTTTTGAATATAAGAGATGTTAAGGGTCGTCGGTTAGTGAAAGAATGGATTTGTTTTCGTTTAGTGTAAGAAATTGTATAAGTAAATATGTTTAGGAATCTAGTAGGCACGTAGGTCGTTTTGTATATTGCCTATATTATGTTAAGTTGTGAATATGCCATTTCGGCGTAAGCGTATGTGTATGAAGTGGTAAGTATGAGCTAGTGCATATAAATTCGTAAATGATTGTTTGTGTGTAGGTAGGGACGTAGACATGCATGAAGGTACGTTTGCATATAGGTGTATGTGATAATAGGCGCGTAAGTGTGAATGCATGTGTGTATGAATATACGATGCTAAAGATATACGTATGAACGTTATCAAGGCGTCGGAGTACTTACGATTACTCATGATGTGCTTTGAGTTTGGAATGTAATGCAAGCATGAGATTGTCAGATTCATGATGGAATGAAACCTGGTTTGGATAAAGAGTATTTAAGAAAGCGCTTGGACAATTCCACTTTTACTTCATAGAATACTTTACGAATTTCTATTATATTGTTTAATGTTGTATGGTGTGTTAATGAGTAATGGTTGGGTTGTCCACTGGTATCGCTCGGGTTTCCTCTACCACTAGTGAAGTGAAGCAGACATAGATCGAGTTGAGAGCAAGGATTGTACGGAAAAGAAAGTTCACATAGTTTGTTTTAAATTGGTCATGAAGCCTTGATATAATGTAACATTGTGAAACCTCTCTAATGAACGTATTACATTTTGTAATTGAGTTTTAATGAAATTAATATGAATTTTTAAGAACAAAGTTTTTGGGCTCATATTTTCCGCTGTGTTATATTTAAGTTCTTACAAGTTGGTCTTACAGGGATTTGTTCATAACACGAACGGGTCATGCCCGAATTTTGTTAAAAAATAGTATGATACTATTACTTTTTTGGATTAGGAAATCTGGGTGTTTCAAGTTGGTATCAGAGCCCTGGTTTGAGGGAAATCAAGTATGAGGAGACAAATACTTGAACTCAAACCTGTGTGCTCTTCTGAAAAGGAACCCGTACAATCCAACACTAGATCAAGATCTAAAGATAAGCATAGTGGATGGAGAGGATGATCCACGAGTGCGGTCTAGACCGACACCAAGGCACGTAGTAAGATAAATTGGTTCCAGGTACGTATATTTAATATATGTAAGTACATGTAATGTAAAACCTATCAATGGAAGGAGAATTTTAAATGAAAGATAATAATGGAATAGTAATGAAGTTTTGAAAATGATACACGTGCTGAAAACTAATTCTTCGGACATAAGGTGACGGTTACACGAAGACACGAAACTAGTATGTGGATTGTGTACCTGGCCAGTACACAAGAAACATACAACGTTCGTGAGACCGTGATAATTGTTACAGGTATGTCCGTTAGAATCAGGGAGTAGGTGGACGTGAGGGTGAATGGAAAATGTAAGACTCTCAAGAAATTGAAAGTACCAAACATAAAAAGAATGAGAAAGTGTGAATAATATGTTAGAATCCACGAGACGGATTCGAAACATAGAAGGAATGAGAAAGTATAAATGATATGCTAGAATCCGCGAGACGGATTCAAAACATAGAAAGAAATGGAAAGTGGAATGAAAGGTCTGAATTCGTAAGTAAATGCGAACCGAAGAAGTAAATATTCTTAAAGTAGATATTAACCAAGTTATGTTCTAAACTTTTTACTATATATATAAATATATTTATGTAAATGCGTTGTATGCAAGATGGTTGAGAAGGGCAAATGAGTCACACGGGTCAAATGGTGATTACCATTTGAACCCGATATTTAATGTTTTGATTGTTCAAGTCTTACATTTGTAGGTGGGCGTAATGCATGATCATCCAATACCACAAATTGGAAAGAAATAACCAACGCAAGGAATGGATAACGAGTCAATGGAATTGACTTGCATTGGTATGTATAAAGATTATGTTTTTAATAGGAGCTTATAGCTCGACTAGAGAAGGATGTGTCAGGACAGGATAATTAGTAAGCATAGGTCATAATGTATTTACAAATGGACTTCTGAAAAGTCAAACAAAGTAAGTGGATAGTTATTAAACTAGTATTAGTAAAATAGTATGAAGTATTTGATTCGCCAAGTAGGTAAGACCGATGAAAGCTATTGTAATAGCAAGAAACAGTATGTGAGAAATGGAATGCGTAATATGTTTTAAGCATGTATGTAAGAAATTTGTAAAAGAGTCTTAGGTGAATAATCACCTAGTAGAATGAATGTTTGAATGAAATGTGCTAACCGCCAATTTTGTAGATAATAGTGGTAGATCTCTTAATGTGATGAAACCAATCGAATTGGTGAAAGGATGTGCACGAGCAGAAGCTCATTAAATGGAATGAAGGGATCGATCTGGTTTTGATACAGACACTTAAGGTAAGTGATTTCTGGAATCACTTTTGATTTATAAATGAAGTTTGGTATGTTGTATATAGGGAACCATGTAAGAGTTTACGGGTAAGGGTAAGTACCAAGGTAAGTTCATATGAACTTCGTCTATCCTTAATGTAAATTAAGATGATAGTTTCATCGTGTTAATGGAATGTTCATTATGTTGCTGAATGTTCGATCGTGTTAATGGAATGTTCATCATGTTTGTTGAATGTTCATCGTGTTAATGGAATGTTCATTATGTTGCTGAATGTTCGATCGTGTTAATGGAATGTTCATCATGTTTGTTGAATGTTCATCGTGTTAATGGAATGTTCATCGTGTTAATGGAATGTTCATTATGTTGCTGATTGTTTATCGTGTTAATGAAATGTTCATAATGTTGCTGAATGTTTATCGTGTTAATGGAATGTTCATTATGTTGCTGAATGTTCATCATGATAATGGAATGTTCATCATGTTTGTTGAATGTTCATCGTGTTAATGGAATGTTCATTATGTTGCTGAATGTTCGATCGTGTTAATGGAATGTTCATCATGTTTATTAAATGTTCATCGTGTTAATGGAATGTTCATTATGTTGTTGAATGTTCGATCGTGTTAATGGAATGTTCATCATGTTTGTTGAATGTTCATCGTGTTAATGGAGTGTTCATTTTGTTGTTGAATGTTCATCGTGTTAATGGAATGTTCATTATGTTGCTGAATGTTCATCGTGTTAATGGAGTGTTCATTTTGTTGTTTAATGTTCATCGTGTTAATGGAATGTTCATTATGTTGCTGAATGTTCATCGTGTTAATGGAATGTTCATTATGTTGCTGAATGTTCATCGTGTTAATGGAATGTTCATTATGTTGCTGAATGTTCATCGTGTTAATGGAATGTTCATTATGTTGCTGAATGTTCACCGTGTTCATGGAATGTTCATTATGTTGCTGAATGTTCATCATGTTAATGAAATGTTCATCATGTTTGTTGGAAGTTAGTCAGTTATGTTTGTTTGTAATTGCATTGATTTGTGTTGATATGTTTGTAGATAAGGCTCAACTTACAATAAGTGAATGTGACTTGTATGTATGTATGTAGATATGGAACTGTAGCATGTGTAAGTAGTGTGAACTTGTATGTACGTACATATGAATGGGATACGTATGAATGTACTTAGATATATGAAAGTGTATACACGTGTTGTAATCTTTTGATTGTAGGTCACTGGTATACGTATATTTGAAGATTTGGGTTTTCAATATGTTTGAGATTACGTACTCCTAACCATGTTACTATTGAGAATGAAATAAATGGAGTGCAGGTATGGGAACGCCGGACTGTCGAGGAATTGATGTCGTACTCGAGTAAATATTAATTGAGAGGATGTTATAATGGAATTTATGGACTCGTTATGATTAGTAAAGGTAAGAAAGTTTTATGCTTAATTAAGAAAGGTAGAAACAAGTCGTAAACTTAGGATGTACAACCAATGGAATAACGAATGAACCGTTAGTAATGAAATGTGCTAGGAACTAGCACTATTAAGTGTAATGACACTAATAAGAGCTCTGGATTAAATTTCCGATCAATTACGTGTATGTAAAAGTAAATTACATAATTCAAGAAAATAGGAACAGTGTGTACATTTATGTTGTTTGGGAATGAAATCTGTAGCCAAGATCCCGAATATATCCAACACGTAATACGCAAATCAAATGAGTGCAATGAAAAGATAAGAGTAAGTATGAAAAAGGTTTTGAGGACAAAACCTCCTTTAAAGGGGGTAGATTTGTAACACCCCAAAATTCATAATAGTTTATTTGATGTTAAAGAGTCTAATTTAATTAGTTAAGTTCAATAATTATGATGTAAGTTTATAAAGAATGAAACATATATACAAACATGACAACAAGGATAACCTTAAGGGCTAAATATGTAAATTGAAATAAATATTAGTATCAAAAATAAAAACCCAGTGATTGTGGGTGTGGGTGTGCGACGCAAGAAGAGCAGGGGAAAGAGAAACCCTTCTCCTTTAACCTAGCTCAAGAATCACTTCAATTAAGGGTGTTATCAAGAAAGAATCGAATGCATGGGTCCAAGAAATCTCTAATCTAAGCATATTGAACATAAGGTAAGTTGAATGTTGTATTTTGATGCATTATCATGAACTGGGATTTAATCAAATTCGTGAATTGAAGAAATTGAACTTGTGTATGAATTAGAATCATCATTAGAAGATGTATTATGCTTGAATTCGTTTGTATTGAAGGTTTGAAGAAAAACCCACTTGTGCTAGTTACATGATAAGATTTTAGAAATTCTTAGATGATGAAACTTATGAGAAATCGAGAGATGAATGTATAGGTATTAGAGTTTTGGTTGATGTTCTTGATGTAGATAAAGAAACTATGTGAAATTTGGTTGAATTTTGTATGGACTAGGAAGGTTAGGCATGAAATACTTGTACATTGTGCCTTGTTTGTAGTACGCACATCAAGTGCTCGATAAAATGCCTAAGTGACAATTTTATGTGGGATTGTATGCAAGTTGCGGGTAATTATGTATGGAAAGTGATAATGACATAATTGTTAGCGAACTAAGATGAAAAGTGTGATTTAAGTAGAGATCATATGGAACTTTGATTTGTTAGTATGATGTGTTAAAAGCGTGCATTAGTAGCTTGTATTCTATGCGTAAGGTTATGGCACACCAAATACACTTAGTTGATTTTGTAGTTGGGTGATGTGGTTGTATGATATGTGGATTTTTCTAGCAAGCTAAACCACAGGTTCAACGGTAGCGTTAAAATTGATCAATCTTAAATGATGTTAATAGTTCAAGGATTATGAGATGACAAATATGGAAGGATTGGATTATGTTGAATGTGCATATATGATCGTTGGTGGTATGTGTGTTTTACTAAGTAAGTTGGGAATGTATATGATGCTCGTAACATAATCGACTATAATAATGTGGACGTATGAAGTTAGATTGATAAATCACAAGATGGACAGTTGACTTTCTGAAAGTCAACTGTGCATAATTAGTTTATTAAAATTTTGTCTCAAGTGTTATATTAGTGAAATCAGTAAATACATGCTAAATCAATATGTGCTAAATTTAACAACATGAAGAATTATGCGGAATGAAAAGATGCGACTTCAAGCTTATATTTTGTGTTGATTGGAATTTGAAAAATAAAGTACAATGTTGGATATGAATGTCAAATGAACGCAATATTAGAATCTGTGTTTGTACTAATGAAGTGGTAACCATGATGACATGAAAGTATAGGATCATGTCAAGTTGGGGGAAACATGGAAGGCTACAGAAAGGATATGAGGAAGCATGCACGAGACGGGCACTCGAGGTAAGTGAATCTCGATTCACTTTTTAGTAGGTTTAATAAATTTATAATACTTATGCTTATGAAACATCATGAAAGAACAAGTACTAATTAGAAGTAATAAATGAAGTAAGCCAAGGCTTACGCGGCCCGCGAGGTACGTGCTGCAGGCAGTTTGTTGGATTTTAGTTGTTTTATACATTGGACTTGTTTAAATGGTGTTCCAAGGTCACATAACTTATGTTAAGGATTGGTTTTGAATATAAGATATGTTAAGGGTCGTCGGTTAGTGAAAGAATGGATTTATTTTCGTGTTAGTGTAAGAAATTGTATATGTAAATATGTTTAGGAATCTAGTTGGCACGTAGGTCGTTTTGTATATCGCCTATATTATGTTAAGCTGTAAATATTTCATTTCAGCATAAGCGTATGTGTATGAAGTGGTAAGCATGAGCTAGTGCATATAAATTCGTAAATGAGTGTTTATGTGTAGGTAGGGACGTAGACATGTATGAAGGTACGTTTGCATATAGGTGTATGTGATAATAGGCGCGTAAGTGTGAATGCATGTGTGTATGAATATACGATACTAAAGATATACGTATGAACGTTATCAAGGCGCCGGAGTACTTACGATTACTAATGATGTGCTTTGAGTTTGGAATGTAATGCAGGCATGAGATTGTCAGATTCATGAAGGAATGAAACCTGGTTTGGATAAAGAGTATTTGAGAAAGCGCTTGGACAATTTCACGTTTACTTCATAGAATGCTTTACGAATTTCTATTATATGGTTTAATGTTGTATGGTGTGTTAATGACTAATGGTTGGGTTGTACGTGGTGTCCACAAGTATCGCTCGGGTTTCCTCTACCACTAGCGAAGTGAAGCAGACATAGATCGAGTTGAGAGCAAGGATTGTAAGGAAAAGAAAGGTCACATAGTTTGTTTTAAATTGGTCATGAGGCCTTGATATAATGTAACATTGTGAAACCTCTCTAATGAACCTATTACATTTTGTAATTGAGTTTTCATGAAATTAATATGACTTTTTAAGAACGAAGTTTTTGGGCTCATATTTTCCGCTGTGTCATATTTAAGTTCTTACAAGTTGGTCTTACAGGGATTTGTTCATAATACGAATGGGTCATACCCGAATTTTGTTAAAAAATAGTATGATACTATTACTTTTTCGGATTAGTAAATCTGGGCGTTTCATGTGGTGATTGTTGCTGTTATCCATATCCCTTGTCGTGACGAAAATGTTCATAGGATGCGGTGCCAGGCCGCATCGCTATGTGTACACCCATTTTCATACACAAGGTAGGTCTTCTCATCACTTGACCAATTGGATTCGACCGTTGTGTTTGCGCGTGCCCGCACGGACACAGATAAATTCTTTCTGGTGGGGGTTTTTGATAAGGGTAATGGTCACTCGCGGTCAAGCTGACGCGAGATCTGGGACCATACCCCTTCAAGTCCCCCCAGTCTAGTGTTGTTTCCTTATGCAAGTTGCATGTGGGAGGAATACTGGACTATGAGGCCGATTAGGTACTTTGGAGTTTGGAGAAGATTCTAGGCCATGCTGATGGATCCTGCTTCAAGTAAATCAAGCTGGGGATCCGGTAGAGTCGTGTGACGTCTTTTCCGTACCGGTGGGCAAGTTCCATCTGATGCGGAATTTCTCAGCCGAGGGCTTTGATCCGGTAGTATGGTCTACCTTTTTCTGATGTCATCAAGGTTGGTTGCCACCTGTTGGTGTGTCGAACCAACCTTTGAGATCGTGACTGAAGATGTCAGTGGCCGCAACTCTAGTTGTAACCTCTGTGGAAGCGGCTGCAATGCTGTAAGTGCTTTGCTCTCGCTTTATGTTTATCAACTGGACATGTAACGATGATCCCTATTTTGTGGGGTGTTCGTGTCCTTCCAGTGTAGCTCTTAAGTAACCGCACGTCCTTTGCAATTACCTCGTTCCGTAGCTACCGCTCGCGTAGTTGCGTTTCGCCGCAGCTACTCGTGAGTATCTGCGGTTTCTAGTAGAAGACTCGCTTTAAAAGAGGGATTCTCTTTGATGTGGCTCTTGAAGGATCAGGAGTCAGGGTTGCTGATGTGCGGTTGCTCATCATACTTATCCTTTTCCCTATGGAGGAGCTGTTTTTGTCCCCTCTATGGTTGTGAATCGGACACGAGGGATTTGAAGCTTGAAGAACTTCAAGGTAATGCAACTTTGCTGTTCCTGAGAAGCGGTTTTCACAGTCCAAAGAACAACGATGGTTCTGAGTATCTGACACACCTGTTCGGGCTCGTGTGTGTCATCTCCGCATATTCCACGTGTGCTCGTGGGTATATGAGGATATAGGTTATTCCCCTTTACATAGTGTAAATATATTTTTCCTATTTTTTGATGGGGTGTAAAAAACGACATGTGGTCTAGGTTATGGTTTGAGAAACCATAAAAAACCGCATGCCGCGTACATGAGAGTTATCTTCATTTGTAGCTTTTGAAAACGTTGTAGACCGCACGTGCGAGTTGGTGGAAGTTGGTGGGATTTGCCTGACATGTGCTTAAATGAAAGGACGTTTGCACTGCCCGAGGAAATCACTTCACTGTAGCAGGAGTGTAAAAGTCTCTTTTGTCAGGCGCGAGGGCGGCTACTCGCGCGTGGTAACCGTCAGCGGAACCGTCGCTGTACATGTGGTGTCGCCTAATTCGCTTATTCCATGCACGTCGTTTTGGTTACTGTTTCGCATTAATTGCGATGAGTATAAAAGGGGAAACCGTTGTGGGGTTTCCCCTCACTTCTTCAAAATTTCAAAATTTTCCGGTGAGAGAGAGTAAGAAATCCTTCGTCTTCTCCGATCAAATATTTGATTTTCCGGTAAGGTTTCTGAGTTTTTTGAACTCGTTCTACACTTGCTTTTCTTCGTGATGGCTGAACCATCGAACCCACATTCTGTTCCTGGAGAGAATCCTGATCCTTCGTCACCGGCGGTGGCGGAGGAGGAGGAAGGTGGTGCCCCCAGCGGAGGCTTGCCGGTGCTGAAATGGACGAAAGCTTCGTTCGATAATCTGATGAACAATGTTCAGATGCCTCAAGAATATGGGGTTGTTTACCCACAAGAGGGTGACACCGGCGCTGATGCTCCGGCGGGGTATGTCACCATGTGGGCAGATTTTTTCGGTGACTGTAACCTCCGGTTACCGTTGACTGTCTTTGTTGCTGAGATTTTGGAGTGGTACAAAATCCATATCTCTCAACTGAGCCCGTTTGGGATGATTCGGGTCCGAAACTTTGAGTACACCTTTCGTGCTCTTGGTATGGAACCCACCGGCGGAGACTTCCGGCGGTTTTATCAGATGACAGTGCACACGAGGTTCTTCTCTTTCTATCAACAACACGGTAGCCCTAGGATGATGGTCCCTCCTAAGGGAATTACAAAGTGGAAGACAAAATTCTTCTACATTAGGGCTGCTGCGGTCACTGCCAAGATGACCTTTCGGAATGTGACCGATATGATCATAACGGAGACCATAAGTGTCCCCAGGGTTGATACGGTGGACTGGTTCCCGAGGTTGCGGATCATCGGGTGGAAAAAAAATGAGCAACTCGCAGTTGTGGGTGCTGCGGATGATGCTGACAAGGATGAGTAGGAAAGCAAAGCCGGTTGTGCGGGAGAAGAGTGGTGGTAAGTACCTTTCTTCTTGTGTGGTTTCTTACTTCCTTGTTTTTGTTACGGAGTTCTATAAAAGTACTATCAGAGGATGCTGCCCTTTGGAGAATATATGACCCAGACTTCAAAGGCAAGGTTGGGATGCTTGCGTATGCGGATGGTGAAGAGGGGTTCAACTTCACCATTCGCGACAACTTCCGTATTCCTGGACGCGAGGCGATGGAGGCAGCACTGCCGCAAGGCAAAGGTATAGTAGATATTCCTTACTTGTTTCGTAAATAAGTTGACCTTGCTGATTGCTTGTTGATGAATGAAGCGCAGGTGATCTTTGTGCTTTGGGAAACCCTGATGCGACAGGTGTTCCCAAAAGAAGCGTGTGGAGAAAGGTGTGCGGATCCACAATCCGAAGAAAAAGCATGAGCCAACTTTTGTTCCGCCTTTGGTGCCGCAAGCGGCATGTATCTCTCGTACTCGTTTACACAGATACACCAATTACGTGGTAGTGTTTAACACCCTTGAGGGTTTGGGTGTTCCAGGTGGTGGCGCGGCTGCGGGTGGATCCTCTGCGGGTTCCAAACCTGCTGTTGATAAGAAAAACAGAAGGTAGATACCGCTAGTGTTGGTGAGCAGATACGTCCGAAGTTGAGGAGGACTCGGACAGCTGCTATCTCGCAGCCAAAGCCTGCGGTTGTAACTGGTAAGTTGAATATGTGTTTACCAGTTTTTTTCCATTTTTAGCTTGTGGCTTATAGTTGTTTTTACTTTGTTGTAGAAACTCTTGAGGAGACTTTCTCCTTCTTTGAGGCTCGTTCTTGTCCTCCGCGAGATGCGGTTGCGGACTCGGGAGTCAATAAGGAGTTTAGAAGAAGCCCCACTATCGAAGTGGTCATTGCGCCCTCTGCGTAAGCGGAGGATACTGGGAAGAAAGTCGCGGGCACGACCATCTTTGATACGATAGACTCATCTGACAATTTGATCCCCCCTCGGGATATTGATTTTGAGGGGGGGGGGATAATCTGAAGTTTGCTGATGCTGAAAAGCCAAAGTCCCCCGTCGCTGAAAAAACATCTGGTTCAACTGCCGCGGGCACGGGGTTTGAGGACCAACCATCCATTCAGCCTGGTGAGACTGAATTGGAGTTTTACTACCGTTCCTACGCGGCAAACTGGAGTGTGAGTTATCATCATCCCCCTTGGACTGTTATGCAAGGGGATGATATTTTCAATGATCCCTCCGCTTGCCAGGACATCTTGAGCGGTTTGGGCACTCCTTTTGAGGTTCTCCGGGCCCGTGGTATACCTCGTGAGAACCGGATAAACCAACTCTCTTCCATGCTTGTTGGGAGTTCCATAATGGCGAATTCTATTATGGAAGACTACAAGGTTCTGGGTCATAAGGAGGAGGAAATTGTTCGCCTGTTGGATGAGGTGGAGGCAATGGCGAAGGCTGCTCGTGAAGGTGCGGAGCAGCTTGAGAGGGAGAAGGCTCATTTTGAGAAGCACAAGTAGATTGAAGCTTGGGCTGCGACCACTGGCCTTAAACAGGTTCATACTCTTGCCAAATTGCTTTCTGATGAACGCAAGGGTTGGAGGGAAGCTTGTGCTCGGGAAAATGAAAAACTTTTCCGTGTTCTTCAGGAGGTCACTAATCTCAAAGCTGCAAATGCTGCTTTCATAAAGGAGAAGACCGTAGCTGAAGCGGTTGCCAAAGAGGCCAAGGAGGCGGAGGCCCGCAGTGCCAAGGCTCTTGAAGAAGCGGATGCTGACCGCAGCAATTTAAACAAAGCTGTTGAGGGCCTCAAGGCATGAGTTGCATTTACACTTGACTTTGTTTCTTTGTTTCACAAGTATGATTGATTATCCTTCTATACGTGTGTTTTTTTTTTGTTGATGATAGGTTGAAGTGCAGAACCGGGTGACCATAATTGAGGAGGTCACTGCCCGCACGGCTGAAGCTGAAGCGCAGGCAAGGGATGCTGCAGAGGCTAGAGATAGCCTGATTTCCTCTTTGGATCAGCTTAAGGCAGATCGTGATTGGATGCATGATCACGGTATCGGGCATGTAAGTATCCGATGCCTTTGCTATCTGTAGGTTTGCTTTTGTTAACCTTATTACTTGTGTTTTGCAGATTGTTGGAACCATCCTTGACGCGCCTGAAAACGCAAGTGCTATTAATGAGCTTAAGGAGCGTGCACGGGAGGCGGGGTTCAAGGCTGGTTACAACGAATGCCTTAACCATGTGAACCCTTTCTACCAGAGCAAGTTTACTGATGAGAGATCTGGGTTCCATGGTGTAGATACTGAGGCTTGGTATGTTGCGGTCATTAATGCATACAATAGCTTGTCCATTTCCGCCATTGAAGATTGAAAAATGCTTGGAGGCGGAAGATTATGTGGACCGCTTCCGGTTGTTGTATGATGATCCTGAAGAGGAGGAGGAGACCGCTGGTGGCGCAAAAGGAAATGCTGGTACCAGTGGTACAAAAGAAGACTAGGTTGGCCTGCGTGCCCTTTTTGCCTTCTCTTTTTGATTTAAATGTTTCTAGAGGAAAACTGATGTAAACTTCTTCTGCACCGCAACGACGTAGAAATATTTTGGAATATATAAAGTTTAACCCATTTGTTTGATTTGTACAAGTCTTTTTACTACTTGCATTTTTGAACATGTGTGAGTTAATGTCTTTGTAAATAACATTAAGTCTAAATTTGCCATTTGCATATCTAGGTGATATGAAAGTATATGCGGCTTAAAGTTCATAAGTAAAGAATATTTACTGTCTTTGTGTGAGCGCAGTTGAAATAGTGTTTATTTAAGGCCAATGTTTTAGCACATGTAAATAATACTAAGTCATTGTTTGCCATTTGCGCGTCTAGGTGACATGCAAGTATATGGATAACTTTGTTGGCTGTAAAGCGCGGTTGAGTATACTCTACACCTTTGTCGTGTGAGTAGTAGTTAATTCCTCTTTTTATCCCGTTAGGGTTTAGGAACTGTCAAGTCTGTAAAAACTATATGTGCGTATCCAGTCGGATAGACGCTGATGTTTTGTTTTGCCTTTGCTGGGCTATTACAATATTTGTGTGTGGTTGCCACTTTGTGTGGGTATCGCGAATGAAGATTTTGCCAATCTGTTTTTGCAGATATTGCGAAGTGGAACACGCATTTGTAATAGAAGGAATAAACAATATTGCATTGAATGGTTCATTTATTTATTGACAAATGGCCTGCGGGCCAGTAGGTTACATGGAAAATGTAAACGTAGCTTACATGTAACAGCGGCGAAGTTGCTGTGCGTTCCATGTTCTTGCGATGGGTTCACCTTCGAACGTTTGTAACTTGTACGCGCCCTTTCCTAAGATCTCTTGGATGAGGTAGGGTCCTTCCCACTTGGGGGCAAGTTTCCCTGGGCGCTCTGCGTTAGAGGCCTCATTGTCCCGAAATACATAGTCTCCCGGGTTGAATGTGCAGATGCGGACGTGCGCGTTATAGTACTTTTCTAGCTTGGTTTTGTACTTGGCCTCGTTGATTGCGGCGTTTTCACGCCTTTCTTCTAAGAGGTCCAAGTCGAGTCTGCGCTCGTCACTGTTGTCAACTTTGTTAATAGCTAACATTCGGGGTGAAGGGAGACCGATTTCAGCGGGGATCACCGCCTCAGATCCATAGACTAGGCTGAAGGGTGTCTCCCCGTGACTTGTCTTCGGGTTAGTCCTATGGGCCCATAGGATACTTGAGAGTTCATCGACCCAGCCGCGTCTAGCTGTTCCCAACAGTGCCTTTATGCCTTCGACTAAACTTTTATTGATGCTCTCAACTTGGCCATTCCCTTGCGGACGCGCCACTGAGGAGAAGACGTGTTCAATGTTTAGTTCCTTTAGCTAGTTTTGGAAATCTTCGGCAGCGAAGTTGGTGCCGTTATCGGCTACGATGCACAATGGTAGACCGAAACGACAGGCGATGTGTTCCCAGACAAATTTCCTTGTGATCATAGCGGTGGTAGAGGCTAGCGGTTTCGCTTCTACCCATTTGGTGAAGTAGTCGACAGCCACTATGATAAACTTTACCGCACCTGGTGCGTCTGGAAATGGTCCCACGACATCGATGGCCCCTTTCTGAAAAGGCCATGCGATGGTAACCGGAACGAGTTTGTTCTTTGGGCGCAATGTCTTTGGTGCGTGTCGTTGACAATTGAAACATTTGCGCAAGACTTTAACCGCGTCTAGGTGCATGCCAGGCCAGTAATACCCGGCGTTCATGATCTTGGCCACTACCATACGCGGCCTTGCGTGTGTGCCGCATATTCCGTCGTGTATCTCTCTGATGAGATATGTGGCATCTTGAGGGTCAACGCGTCGTAGGAGTGGCCCCAGGTATGATTTGCGGTATAGAATACTGTTCCCCATCCGATAGTGGCACGCTTTGTATTGTAGTTTGCGTGCCTCTGCTTTGCTCTCAGGGGTAACACCTGATTGTAAGTATGCAATGATTGGTGTCATCCAAGACGTTGTCCCGTATTGGATGACTTTAACCTGGCGTAGGGGTACTGTTGGATTTTGCAGGATCTCAATACGTATCTCCTTTGCCAGATGTTGGAAGCTGGTGGATGCGAGTTTTGAAAGTGCATCCGCGGGTTTGTTTTCACTCCTGTTGATATGTCGGATATTAAAGGACGTGAACTTGGATTTTAGTTGCATGGCTTGTTCGAGATATAGGATCATGATATCTCCTTTCGCGGCATAGTCGCCGCAGATTTGCCCCGCAACTAATAATGAGTCGACGTGTGCTTCCAAGTGTTGGACGCCGAGCTTGACTGCCAAGCGCAGCCCTGCTAGCAAAGCCTCGTATTCTGCCTCGTTATTTGTACTCTTGAAATCGAGGCGGATGACGTAGGTGAGCTCTTGACCATCAGGGCTTACGAGTCGCAGACCTGCACCCGCACCGTCTTCGTTAGACGCACCATCAGTATATAGTGCCCAGATGTCTGATGAGGACGGTGGAAGTGTAGGGGTTTGTTCATCTTCGCATTCTTGAATGTGATTCGTCGGTACCTCCGTGGTGAAGTCAGCTAAGACTTCGCCTTTGATTGCTGGGCGTGGTTTGTAAACCAATATGAGTGCGCCCAGTTCAATGGCCCATTTTGCTAATCTGCCAGAGATTTCGGGCTCGGGGAGGATTTGCCTGATCCTGTAGTTGGTGAGCACGGTGATGACGTGGTTTGCAAAGTAATGGCGCAACCGTCTGGACGCATGCACCAGTGCAAGTACCAACTTCTCCAAGATGGATTATCTTGTCTCTGGATCATTCAGCATTTTGCTGACGTAATAGATTGGTGTTTGGACTCCTTCTCTTTCCATGATGAGCACCGCACCTGCCGCGTTGTCTGCGGCTGATAGGTATAGGATGAGCAGTTCTTTCTTGCGTGGTACAGTGAGAGTTGGGAGTTGTATCAAACACTCTTTTATCTCCCAGAAGGTGTTTTCTGCCTCTACGGTCCACTAGAACTGTTCCTTTTTTAAGCAGTTCCGCAGAGTGCTGATAAAGGGGTAAGATTTAGCCGCGTGGTTGGCTAGGAATCTGTTCAACGCGGCTAGCCGGCTGGCTAGTCGTTGCATTTCCTTTATCGTAGAAGGCGATGGCATGTGCTCGATCGCATGAACTTTTTCCGAGTTCACCTTGAATCCATCTTTTGTGACGATGAATCCAAGGAACTTGCCTTCCTCCATTCCAGACGAGCATTTCCCTAGATTGAGCTTCATGTTGACGCTTCGCAGAGTTTGGAATGTTCTCTCGATATCTGTGAGCATGGTATCCTCCTCCATGCTCATGACGACTAGGTCGTCCATGTAGATTTCGACACTCTTGCTGACTTGACTTCCTAAAGTGTCGTTCATCAGTTTTTGATAGGTTGCGCCCGCGTTACGCAACCCAAATGGCATTTTTGTGAAACAGTAATTCCCCGATGGGGTGCGGAATGTCGTTTTGTCTTCGTCCTCGATTGCCATCTGCACTTGGTGGTAGGCTTTATAACAATCGAGGAAACACTTCCATCGGAATAGGGCGAGGTTATCGACCTTTTCGTCGATCTCTGGAAGTGCGTAGCAGTCTTTGGGGCAGGTTTTATTGAGGTCTTTGTAGTCGATGCACATGCGCCAGCCCCCAGTTGCTTTTTCTACCATGACTGTGTTGGATAACCAAGTCTGTTATTTAACTTCCCGAAGGATCCCTGCGGAGAGCAGTTCTTTGACATGCTCATTGATCGCCTCGTTCTTTGCGGATCCAGGGTGGCGTTGGCCCTGGATCACCGGCTTGATACCTGGTAGGGTATTCAAGAAATGCTGCGTGACTTCACGTGGCACACCTGTCATGTCTGCGGGTGTCCACGCAAAGATATATTGATTCTTTAAGAGAAGTTGCTTTAGGCGCGCCCTTGTGTTGTTAGACAAGGCGTGACCCAATGTCACCGTCTGTTCTGGGTGTCTTGCATTAAGGACCCATTTTTCTGGTTGGGTGTTGGGGGTAAGCCTTGCTGTCTTGGTCGGACGTAGTTCGTCCGTAGACATAACTTCTCTGTGGGCATAAATTATGGTGACCCCCGTCTCGGTTGTAAAACCAATGGCAGAAGTTTACCATGAAGTTTACCTCCTCGATCTGCGTGTGCTTACAGTTGGTAAGGTGCACGGGGAATGTAATTTGGCCCAGGGGGAACACTGTTTCCCCCCTCGAATCGGCCAAAGGGTATTCTACCGGCAGCAATCGATCTTTGTCTTCCTGATCGAATTGGTTGAAGCACTGCTCATAGATAATGTCAGCGGTACTGCCCGGGTCGATGAACAACCGCTCCGTGCAGTAATGAGCTAGGTAAACGGTGATAACGACGGCGCGCCTGTCACGCGGTCCGCCTCGGACTTTGGGGAAAACGACTTGTTTGTCTTTCAAGTCATTATCCCCTCTTCTTGCCACTTTGCGCGGCCTTCCACGGCCTCCATTGATCATGTGGGTTGAGGCCACATACATGGCCTTTTTTCCCGTGGAAGTGCCCTCGTCGTTGGGGGTGATGCGCTTGGTGTGCTTCTGCGCGGCTGTCAACAGATGTTGCAGCTTCCCCTCTTTTAGAGCTCGCTCAATCTCTAACCGGAGACTGATGCAGTTGTTGGTTGAGTGGCCCGAGTCCTTATGATACTCACAGTAAACGGTGAGATCTTGGTTCTTTTTGGACTTCATTGGTTGGGCCGGTGGCAAGAATTGTGCGTCTGTCTGGAGGACTTCTCTTGGCGACTTGTTGATCTCGGTCCAATTGCGGTCCCGAGATTCCTTCTTTGATGCTTGTTGTTTACGTTGGGCATTGATCGTTGCCCTTGCGTCGGGCTGGTAGCTGCGTGGGACATAAGGTTTGGAATCGTTGCCACGATTCCATGTGTCCCGGTTGCGCTTGTTGTTGCGCTTGGCGTCTTGGCGGGAGGGTTGGCATTCTGCATGGGGCTATGCCTTGGCAGTGTGCGGTTTTAGAGACCGCTGAGTTTGGGTGTACGTCTTGACCACGGCCATGACGTCGTCCCACTTTTCTGGCAAGCCCTCCTTGCCTGAGATGGTCATCACCATTTCATCGTCGTTAACAGCCCGGATGAAATGGTTGCGGGCCATTTGATCCGCGATCCCGCCAATCTCGAGGCACTCTTTATTGTAGCGGATGACGAAAGATTCTAAGCTTTTGTTATCCCCGCGCCAGATGTTCATGACGTCCATTGAATCATATTTGTGACGTCGTTGCTGGCTGAAGTGTGCAAGAAACTTTGCTTGCAATTGTTCAAATGAGGCCAGCACTCCTGCTGGCAAAGAATCGAATCAGGCCCTCGCTAATCCAGTGAGGGTCTGGGGGGAAAATGGCACCATGTGGCCTCGTCCCATTTGCCATTGCACCCAGCGCCGGTAAAAATGTTCATGTGGTCGTCCGGGTCGGATGAACCACTGTATTTCCCAATTGTCAGTGGAAGTTTAGTCGTTGTGTCTTCGGCGTGGGCGATCTCCGGTACGAATTTGGAGTTTTCGGACGTGGAATTTGGCCTGTAAGGTTGGGTTGCCAGCGCTTCGCGGCGCAGACGTATGTAGTGCGGGGTTGACTGGGAGGAATGTAGTTGTATCCTCCCGGTCGGTTGTTGGCTGAATGGGATTCCCAGCAATATGTGTGGTCGTCTGGGTCGGTGCGATCATGCCCCTCGTGACAGGGTTGTGGTCCCAGACGACTGTGGATGCCGGAGCTGCGGTGGGCTGTTGATTGCCACCGATGTTTGCCATGCGGGCCTAGGCGGCTTTGTATTGGACCCCTACGACGGGATCCATATGTGGAGTCTTCCTCGTCAATCGTGCGGACGTGCAGTAGGAGGATCTGCGTTCCTCTACCCTATCTTGGGAGGCCAAGTTTTCGGGTGGCCTACTATCGTATTGCAAGATACGATGCGCATGTGTGTGTGGTGCGGGGGTGGGTCCTCTAGGTACTTGCGCCTCTGCGCAAGCTCTGTTGTAGGCTGCCACAAGGGCAACCTATTGTTGGCAAAACCAGGAATGAAGATCCATTCCTGAAGGTATCACAGAACCGTACTGTGAAAAATCTGGCATGAACACTGGGGGAGAGCCCCCATGTGTGGATGTGCTTATGTGGCCGATTTGTTGTGCTGGGGTGGCGTTCCCCGTAGGTGCCAAGTTTTTGGGATTGGGGTTATCCCCGGTAGGATTGTTTTGACGATCAGAGATGATATTAAAGAAAGAAAAAGATGTGGAAAAAAGTGCTAAGAGTAGCGGTGGGCGCTAATGATGAAACAGTGGTTAACCAAGAGAGGTTAATTCATTGGTTTCATCAAGTAGGGTTAATCCCTTCTTTCCGAGGATCGGTGGCTGGACCGTCAGCTGGGCTGTCTCCTGCACAAGGAAAACACACCGTGACTCGTAACAAGGAGAAAGGGGTGGGGGATATTCCTTGTTACCACTCTCCAGCGTGAGAATCAGTAATTTGCTTGCGAAGCAAAGTATGTGATAGTAGTAGTAGTGAGAGAGTTGAGAAGCGATACCTCAAACCTGGTTTGGGATGGGTATTTATAGCCGAGGAGTGAAGGAGGGTAGTTGAGTGGTCAGACTGACAATGCGCCGCCCTTATGCAGGTGTGTCAGGCTTGTCGACTGTGGAGGTGAAGCCACGTCCTACTGTGGTGTTAGTCTGTTGCTTACGTATGGGCTGACAGGCTACTGTCATTGGTGCCACTTGCTCTGTGGTGTCAGTCCCACTTGCCTCGTGGGCAGGATGCGGTACTGCTCTGCATCGCTGCCTGCGGTAACTGCTGTTGTTTCTGCGTCCTTACTCTAGCGAAGACTACGGGATGCGGTGCCAGGCCACATCGCCACTTGTGGTGACTGTTGCTGTTATCCAGATCCCTTGTCGTGACGAAAATGTTCATAGGATGCGGTGCCAGGCCACATCGCTATGTGTACACCCATTTTCATACACAAGGTAGCTGACTTTTGTTGACCACATCCGAACGACATACGAAATTCTCATCAGATCAAGTATTCATCCGAACATCATTATTGTCATATCAAAAATTGGAACGAGTCCGTGAGTCTTCCGCACGAGTCTTAGATCGATTCTGTCCGCTATATTCACAATATTCTATCGTCACACATTTCATAGACTTTCACGTATTCAGTTCATTTAAACTGATCGTTTGGTTGTTTGTTGTGTAGGTGATAAACGAAAGGAAAAATCAAGGTGCGTTGCATGAAGAAAAGAAAAATCGAAGAATCAAACATCATGGCTGAAGAGTTTTACAACACGTTTTACAAGGCGTTCATTTCCGAATCTTCCGAAACATCAACCGTTACACCGAAAACAATTACGAAAGCTATAAACAATAACATAAAACATGATAATTTTTATGGAACACATTCTAAACCACCAAAACTCGAAAACAATGAAGATTATACTTGGTGGAGAGAAAGATTTTTGAACTGGACGAAAGCTTATGCACACGAAAGTTGGTTCTATCTGGAATTCGGGTACAGTCGGCCTGTTAATGTTAAAAATGAAGAAATCCGTCTTAAAGACTTATCAAATGAAGATAAAAGGAAATTTTCGTATGAACAGAAAATGATTGCCTTAATCCAACAGTCCATCAGAGATGATATTTTGTACTGTTAAATCATGATGGTTCGTCAAAATCAGTTTGGGAAGCTTTGAGAGTTAAAGCCGAGGGAGGAAAACAAATCAAAAAGAACAAAATTGCAGTACTTAAAAAAGAATTTGATTTGTTTGATAGTTTAAAAGGTGAATCTGTGAGGCAAATGATCGAGAGGTTTTGTCACTTACAAATTGAATTTAGCAGGTTTGGGATAACTAAAACACGTGAGGAAGTTATTGATAAAATCATTGAAGCATTACCACGAGCTGATCAGTGGCAAACGTTTGTGTTTATTCTGAAAAATGATGTGTTGTATGATACGATTACTTTGGATGCTTTGATTGAAAACATTGAAATCACGAGCTTGGATTGCAGAAACAAAGCAAGTTGAGCAGTTCATCATATCAACAGAATGTCGGTCTTTACTACAAGGGTAGTGTACCTTTGGTGAAAGTCAGTGAATCGCCAAAGACTGCATTCAGTGTTGAAAAGTCGAAAGACTCATATAAAAGCTCATCAAACTACGATCTAGGATATCATTCATCTTCAACAGCTTCAAACTCTGAAGAACCCGATGAGATTCTCTGCAACATTGCCTTAAAGCTGAAAAATTCTCCAGCAATGAGCATTAACGCTGCTAAACAGCAAATGAGTTTTCTGGCATCAATTCTGGAATCATACGAAAGTCTGGTGGCTGGGAAAATTGGAAATTCTGAGCTGACAAAGGAAGAATACGACCAGATAGATCCGGAGGAGATGGAACTCATTGATCAGAGATGGTGTTTGGCTAGCTGTATTCGTAGAGCTCAGCGGTTCGTGGAAATTACTGGCAGACAAACAGTCGGTGGACCATCAACAAAGTTGGGCTTCGACAAATCAAAAGTGAACTGCTTCAAATGCAAACAAAAGGGTCATTTCAAAAGAGAATGCAGAAACACTGCTGTTTAAGAAACCACTAATCCATTTAAAGACGATTACTATCGTAAAGCGATCTATCACAGGAGCAGAGAAGAACCATCAAAGATGAAACAAATTGAAAACAATTCTGAGAAAGAGAATTCGAGAGCATTTGTAGTGATCCAAGATGATGAATGTTTCAACTAGAATGATATTCTTCCAGAAGAAGAATATGGATTCAACTCTGCTTTCGTGGCTGAAGTGAAACAAATTTCTTTTGTTGCTGAGATAAAAGAGAAAACGAGAGAAGAAATTCTGAAAGAGAAAACTGATAGAGAAAGATTCTTTGCATATTGCAGAATTGATAAGATGCATGAAGAGTTTGAAGAAGCGAAGTTTTGTGGAAGATACAATAAGAAGCGAGAGTGTTACATCAACCGAAATGGAGATCCAGTCTTTCATAGATGAGAGGTGGTGTACAATGATGTACTGGCTGTTATTCCTCTATCCGGAGAATACTACTCAAATGTTGAAAAAGATAGAAATTATTTAAAAAGCTGGACAAGATAATTAGAGATGTAATGACAACAAGTCTAAAAAAGAGGGATGTAGAAAGAATGAAGAAGAATGTTGATGGGTTGGTTGATGATTTGAAAAAGGTTGCTGAGAAAGAGAAAGTGGAAGATGTGAAGGAAGAAGAAGCTGGTAAAGAAGAACAGAAACCAGCAAAAGAAGTTGTTACTAAAAAATAACAAAATGAAGAGGATCTGAAGAAGAAAGGAGAGGATGATGTGAAGTTGAAAAGATCGGTTGAAGCAAATGTTGTTGGTGAAGCTGTTACTGAGGAACAGCAAAAGAAAGAAGCATACCAAAATCAAATGGTAGAAAAAGCCGAGGTGCCAATAACTAAGGCAAATACTTTAACTGATTCTGAAGTCTTACATAAAACTGTTGAGCAGTGCAAAAAATGCATGGAAACGTGCAGTGCTTGTACTGAAAAAGATGAAAAATTCAGAACAAGAGATCTAGAATTTACTAAAATTGAAAAAGTTTTTAAAGATAAATGCAAAGAAATGTTAGAAAATGAAAAAGTTTTGAAAGATAATGATGAAAAGATGACACAAAAATGCAAGAGTTTAGAAAAGGGGAATTGGCCTGTAATAATCTCACTTAGACCTTATTGGCCATTAATAATCCCACCTCAGAATATTCCCCCCAACAGTCCCACCTTTCACCTATTTTTCCTACAATGGTCCCCCATTAAAAAAACTTAACGGAGTTAAGCTTTTTTCCAAATTACAAACAGATTTTTTAGGGCTTTTGATTAGAATGACAATACGAGTCCATTGATGTAAAACTTGCCTCGAAGCGGTGCTCCAAACGATGAAAACAACGCTTCAATTCGGGTGTTTAAATTTCCAATGAACCAAAATCAAGTCACTTGGAGCACCATTTCGGAATAAGTTATACATCAATGGACTCGTATCATCGTTCTGATCAAAAGCCCTAAAAAATTTGTTTGTAATTTGGAAAAAAGTTTAACTCCGTTAAGTTTTTTTTAACGGGGGACCATTGTAGGAAAAATATGTGAAAGGTGGGCTGGTGGGGGGAATATTCTGAGGTGGGATTATTAATGGCCAATAAGGTCTAGGTGAGATTATTACAGGCCAATTCCCCTTTAGAAAAAGAAAATGAGATTTTGTAAGAAAAGGTTTCAAAAATGACTGAAGAATGTGTACAAAAAGAAAATGTTTTCCAAGAAATAAAAAAAGAGTATGATTCAATAAAACTTGCGTATCATATTACAAAAAAAGTCATATGAATACGTGAAAAGTCAAATGAAACTTGTTCAATCGAGATTGAAACATTGTTTTGAAACATCTGATACGCTTAAGCGACAATATGAAATAAAACAACAAGTTGTAAATTGTTACATTGATGATGTTGCTAAGCTAAAGCATAAAATAGCTGATTTAGAACAAGATAACAACAAGTTACACAGTTATCACGCTTCATCATATGTTATTGAATGAATTTTCAACACAAAACCGGATGGTAAAGATTCTGAGCAAGACAAGAAAGGAATTGGTTCAGAATATCATTAGGTTTCACCACCGTTTGAGGAAAATTTCACATTCTATGATGGCGAGAACGTGGAAAAAGCTTTCAACATAGTTGATCAATTGCCAGACAATATAGACGTAACCTATTCCAAATCTGATGATTCTAGTGATTCAGAGGTGGTAGGTAAGGTCGTTGAAAGTGTTTTGAAAGAAGAGTTTGTTGAAACAGGTAAATATGAATCACAGGATGAAAAGGAATGGAGTTTTCATGAAGGTTATCTGAAAAAATCAAAATAGGAGAAAAAGGAGAATGATGATTCAAAAGGATTGGTCTATACTATGATTGGATCGTACAAATTATTCTCAGATCTTGAAGTCCCGATTCAGAATGCGATTTCAGAAAAGATTGACAAAGTGTTCAAATTGATTGAAATTGAAAAATCTGAGATTTCAAAATTTGCTGGAAAAAGCAAGAAAACCTTTTATAACAAACCTGGTTACAAAAAGAAAAACATGAAGGCTGGGTTGGGTTATAAAAAGAAACAGAATTGGAAAAGAACTGAAACGCCAAACTATCAGAAAAAGATGAACTTTGTTCACGGAACAAGTTCTGAGGAAGAGAAAGAACTCCAATTTAAACGACAGTCTAATGAAGAGTTCTATGCTCAAAAGAAAACGCAACAACAACAGGTTAAAGATGTTGGGTTTTTCACATGTTTATCAAAGCTATTTTATCCGTATAAAATAAAAACGCAGTGGAATAATTATTTAAAACATGTTACTTACAAGATATAAAACCCATTTTATATGTAAAACCCAATACCCGGATCCATATACGAATATGCATGCTATCAAAAACACAACCATAGGGTGTTTAGAATACTACCTTCCAAGGAGTAATGGATATGAAGAAGATGATGCTTCTTGAACGGTTGCCTTCAAGTGTAGAAGACCTCAAGCTTGTATACCCCAAGCCTTCCAACAAACATCTTATGTTTAGCTAGGATTTCTACACTTATGAACTCACTAAGATTCCCTATAAACAACCACCATGGCCGATTTTTCTAGAGAATATTATGGAGTTCTTGCACTTGATTTGTAAACTTGAAAAACCCTCTAGTATGGCACACTATGGCCGAAAATTTGAGAGAGTTTTCTCAAGTCTTACAAGTTCTTCATCTTTCATTTTGTCATACAAAATAGATTTAAAAGAGTGAGAGAAGGTTGCCACCACTTTTGACCAATCAAGAGCCATCTAGTTATGACAATTGCATGTAAGTTGATTGGACCAAAATTGCTTGGGAAGACCACCCAATCAAGGGTCATCTAAGTATGGAATTTGCATGTCATTTGATTGGTGGAAAATCCTTAGGGAAGACCAAAAGGGGCGGCCCATGTGCCACCATATTCTCACCCAATCAAATTTTTACTAGCTTATTTTTATGTCTTGTATTTAGTTTTATAACTTTTATAAAACATAACATAACATTTTTATAAGACTCATGCAATCTTTTAAATGTTATTTAACCTATTAAATAACAAAATAAAATATTCTCTCAAAATAAATTATCCATATAATTCATTAGTTTGTCAAGTGCAATTATTTAGAAAACCGATTTCTAAATATTATAAGTGTTAATATTTATTTGTTTGATCATATCATAAATAAATATTATAAGTGTTTGTCTAGCTTGTATTTGGGTATGACTCGACTTGGATCATAACGTACTAGCCACATCAATTTAATATGTGTGTTGGGCATACAGAGTCCAACAATCTCCCACTTGCACAAGATACATAGAAGATTGATGCAAGTAGTAAAGACCACCTAACTATGGTTTACTACCCCTAATACGTATGATTATATGTCCCATTCAATCACATCATCCCCTTCAAGTCCCTTACTTGAATATGATTTAGGTGAATCTATCATTTATCCTTTCGTTACAGATGTCATGTTAAATCCAGAGACATAGAGTGATCACTCTCTGTTGATTTAACTTTAGCATGCCTTAGACATCTTACTCTCAACGAATAAGAGGAACAAATCCCTTCTTGACTACATACGTCTCTCACAATCACCTAGTACCACACCTGAGCTTAGCCTTATGTACTGTCATATTACTAACAAGGAAGAAATAAGTCAAGGTACAATATTTGGTGAATATCAAGACCCAATATGTATCTCAGGTCAGAGGATACTATGGTATTCTCCTTTACTCAAATTTACTTATGATCAATCACAAATGATTCCATGCAGTAAGATTTGAGAGCGAGTCAGTCCAATATTTGTATCCCACAAATATCTATGAACTTTGGCAGCAACACTTTGCTCTATAGTCATACCTAATGAATATCCACCAATCCTAGTTCATAATAGTCTTACATTCATATTTGTTCCCATAAGTATGATCGACTACGGACATTTAAAATAAGCAAATTATTCACGGATTTAAGCATGCTAAAATGGAACATAACTCAACATACCATAAAGAGTTATAATAACAATTGTTCCAATATCCAAATATAAAATAGATCAAATCCAATCACTAGAATATCGAAGTCCTAAGGCACAAGTATGACCCTTCATGCTTTGCCAGTTCAAGGAGCTTCGTGAGTGGATCCGCAATATTTTGATCAATGTGAACTTCGCGAAAACATATCTTTCCCTTTTTCAACTTCATCCCTTATGTAGTTGAAACTCCGCTCAATGTGCCTAGTCTTTTGATGTGCACGAGGTTCCTTGATTTGAGCAATCGCACCATCGTTATCACAAAGATCTTTAGGGGTCCTGAATGGTAGGGACTACCCCTAGATCGGCAATAATTCAAGTGGCAGATCCATATGAATTATCTCAATCAATGAAGCGGCGATGTATTCTGATTCTGTAGTGGACAATGCTACCCTGATTTTGATCGAGAACCATCTTGATCAGTTTGGAAACTCGTATCCATGTAACCCTTTACAACGAATTCCGAAACTCGCATCCCTGTAACCCTTTACAACGAGTTCTTCTTCACCAGATCCATATATTAGAAATATATCCTTAGTCCTTCTAAGGTATTTCAATATATTTTTAACAGTCACCCAATGACCGTTACTCGCTGGTATCTTCTCGTCACGCTTAAAGCGCATAGCTTGTTCGGTCTAGTGCATATAATTACATACATAATGAATCCTATAGCTGACGCATATGGGATTCCTTTCATTCTTTCCTGCTCATCCTTTGAGCTTGGACATTGAAACGCTTTCAATATTGTCCCCTTTTGAACAGGTACCAAACCTTTCATAAAGTTCTATATCTTGAACCTTTTCAAGATTTTGTCAATGTATGCACTTTGGTTTAAACCTATCAAGCGCCTCGATCTATCCCTATAGATCTTTATTCCCAAAATATAGGCGACTTCACCAAGATCCTTGATGGAAAAACAACTTCCAAGCCAGCCTTTTACACCTTCCAAGGTTTGGAATGTTATTTCCAAATAGTAGAATGTCATCGACATATGATACTTAGAAAGTAATAATGCTCCCACTAGCCTTCTTATACACACAAGCTTCATCGTCGTTCTTGATGAATCCATATTCCCTAATCTCTTCATCAAAACGGTGATTCCAACTTCTAGATGCTTGTTTTAATCCATAGATTGATTTCTTTAACTTGCATACTTTGTTAGGAGGTTTTGGATCGACAAAACCTTCAGGCTGAACCATATAGACATCTTCCTCAAGATATCCATTAAGGAAAGCCGTTTTGCCATCCCTTTGCCAAATCTCATAATCGTATTATGCAGGTATGGCAAATAATATCCTAACTGACTTTAGCATCGCCATTGGCGAGAAGGTCTCATCATAATCAACCCCTTGAGTTTGAGTGAAAACTTTTGCTACAAGTCTCGCTTTATAAGTATCCAAGTTACCATGCATATCGGTTTCCTTCCTGAAAACCCACTTACTTCCAACTACTTTGGAATTAAGAGGTGCTACAACCAATTCCCATACTTGGTTGTCATACATGGACTGCATCTTTACGTTCATGGCTTCAAGACATTTGTCACAATCGAATTTTCACATTGCATCATGGTATGTGGTTGATTCACCTGAATCTACCACGTAACATCCATCTATGAAAAATCCATATCTTTCAGGTGGACTACTAATTCTACCAGATCCGCGAACCTTTTGTGTGTGTTGATCAACCACTTGATTGTTTTCAACAACCTTCTTGTTGAATGCTAGTATCAACCAAACGTGTATCGGCTTATGGTTCTTGATCCTCATCAAGTTCCACTGTTCGACTAATTCCTTCCACAAGGAACTTTGCTTCCAAGAACTCAGCTTTTCGAGCAACAAATACCTTTTGCTCTGTTGGATCGTAGAAAATCCTATATCATCTTTAGGATATCCTACAAAGATACACTCAGTGGATCGTACTTCCAATTTGTTTGAGGTGTATTGCTTCACATAAGCTTCACAACCTCATACCTTCAAATATGATGATGATGGAGCCCTTCTATGCCATATTTTGAAAAGGTGTCTTATCCACTTTCTTGGTTTGGGCCATATTTAATATACGAGCCACGGAGAGCAAAGCGTAACCCCAAAATGATAGAGATAATGCGCTCCTAGCCATCATAGACCGAACCATATCCAAATAGAGTTCGATTCCAGATCTATCTGAACGAAGAACTTTAGATTGAGTTGATTTAGTACTTTACCTTTTGAAGATTTTGAACGTTTTAAAACTTCATCTTTGTGTCAAGTACACATAACCAAAACTACTATAGTCGTTGGTAAAAGGTAATGAAGTATCTTTCACCATACCTAGTCATTAGCTTAAAAGGACCACATACATCCGAATGTATGATACCTAGTAAATCTTTTACCCTTTCCCACTGAAGGGTTTCTTTGTCATTTTATCTTTTAAACAAAATTCGCATAAATCAAGTAAACCAATTTCATTTGTTTCCAAAAGACCATTCTTTTAAAGTGTTTGTATGCGATTCTGTTTATATGACCAAGATGATAATGCCAAAGATAGGTCTTACTCAAATTCGTTTTTGACTTTCTTGGTGATTGCTTGGTACAGTTAACCATCAAATGATGTATTATCATGAACCAATTCATAAATACCATTTGAAGGCATAACATTAAAGTAAAACATGTCATTCATCAAAATATAAATGTCATTGTTTATAAACTTTAAATCAAAACCATATTGTCTTATAGGAAAACTTGAATAATGTTCCTAGTCAAACTAGAAGCACATAATATATTTTTAAAACAATTTCCAAACCATTTGGAAGTTTCAAAACATAGTCTCCTTTCTTGTAATGTTTATTTCTTTTGAACTCTTGCAACGAATTGCAAAATGAGTTCCACATCCGGTATCTAATACCCATGTGTTAGAAGAAATAACATTAAGGTCAATATGTATCTTTAAGATTGTACCTGAGGTTTGCCTAGCATCCCTCTTAGTTTTCAACTCTTTCAGATAGGTTGGACAATTCCTATTTAAATGTCCTATCTCCCCATACTCAAAGCATGGATCGTTCGTGGCAACCATTGCCTTCTTTTCTATTGGTTTCGGTGGTTCCGCTTTAGTCTTTCTTTTCTTTTTCCCTTTGAAGTGCCCCTTTCCTTTGGCAATATTTGCTTTGGTGTCGGGATAATGCCCTTTCTAGTTGCCACCCTCATTGATCGTTAGAATGGATAAAGCCCTTTTATCCATATTGAGCCTTTCGAGGCGATCAATGTGGCTTTTTATCTTAAAGACATAAGATGAGACCGATTGGGTTTCCTCCATTCGACATGCATGAAGCGCTCGAACCGTTTCGAAGCGTTCTCCCCTTAGGAACATTTCCTACAATTGGTTAATCATGTCGTATGCTCATGATGTTCAAAATCCTTTTGAATCTCGGGAAAATTAATTCCTAATGTGAAGCAAGAGGTTTGCATAGTATCCTCGATATACTTAATCAAATCGTTATAGGCATCCTTATCTTCCAAAAGATGTTCATCGGGATTAGGATCGTTTTCAGTGATAGGTTACGGACAGTTTGGGTAATATTGTTAGCGGCCATCTACAAAATTTTAACAAGGTTCAAATTTTAGTATTTTCGACATTATTATATTTTAATCATTAATACCCTTTTGTGTCTCACAGACAATTAATAATTAAAATCTAGAATCCAACGTTACATTTAAATATTGGTTAGGTGACCTTTATCCCTCTATTTAAATTAACAAGGTAGTCAACGTTTGACAATTGCAACCCTTTGCAACTTCTAGCCATATAGGATCGGTTAAACATCTTTATGTTTAGTTGGCATGTTTAATCCCATCAACACCTTTGTTCCCCATGCTTCGGTGACCCTAAGTTCATGGTTTCCAAATTAAGTCGTCCAACTTACACACACGTGTGAGTTTATACACATAAGTGGTTAGGTGACCTTTATCCCACAAACATGATAAACCCACCTCAAACATACAAGTTCCCTCAAATGTGGTTAGGTGACCTTTATCCCACAATAAGAGTTCCCAAGTGATTCGAGTGTTGTATAAAAGGATGGTGTTTGAATTGTTTTATAAAAGGGATTTTGAGTTTTCAAAATTCTAGTTTGGAAAAGTTTATGTACCATACATTTGCATGCATTCAAATCCTTGGTACTTTTGTGAAAACAAATTTTCAAGGTTCTTTTAATAAAACCCTTTTATTATAAAATCATTAATTTTTTTTAATAAAACCTTTTATTAACCACTTTAATGATTTTGTTAAGAACCAATTTTTAAGCTTGTTGTTGCTTATTAGTTTGTTAAGCATGCATATCCGAATATCATCCAAACGACATAAATAAACAACCACACAAGCACAAATAACAATAGGTGCATGACCATAGCCAACTATTTTTTACCACACTTGTTAGCCGAAACAAGTGTGTCAAAAGGTCCTTCCTAAAGGGTGAATATTGACACAAATAATGTGTCGTTGAACTCCCACTTGATCCCGCATCCAAATGCTTCAAGTCTTCTTGTTGTGTTGTGATTTCTTCACATTCTTTGAGTTTCCAAATGTCTTTTATATTCAGCTCCAAACTCCTTTGGACTCCGAAAATGTGTTTTGGTTATTGGGCTAAAATCCCGTTAAGAACTATGAAGTTCTTTAGGCCCGAAATTGGCCAAAACCAAAAACACAATTTTGTGTGCATCTTCTTTTACAAAAAAAAAAAATATATCCTAATACATTTTTCTAGTAAAATGAAAATGCACCTAATCTATTTATTTACATACCAAATGAAAATAAATAAATTACATATTTTACAAATGGAAGAACAAAAAATAATAATTATTAAACCCTTTGAAATAATTAAATACAAATCACAAACATAAACATTCAACATATTCAAACACAAGGTCATGGCTAGGTTATGAACACCAAAATATATATCCACATATATATAAAAAATTCAAGAAGCAAAAATGGTTTCCTTTTTACAACCTACTTTTCTGTCAAGAATGAAAAAAACCGAAAAAGTGGGTTTTTGTCCAAACAAACAAATCATCCAAATGACATAATTTTTCAAGATACTTTTATGCATGTATGAAAATAATCTTGAAAAACAAAAGGATAACCATATATAAAATTTCGGCCATAGGGTTTAACCAAACCCGAAACCCGAAGATTTCATATCCTAAGAAGCATGCACTCATATAAGCGGCTCTAGATACCATTGTTGGGTTTTTCACATGTTTACCAAAGCTATTTTATCCGTATAAAATAAAAACGCAGCGGAATAATTATTTAAAACATGTTACTTAAAAGATATAAAACCCATTTTATATGTAAAACCCAATACCCGGATCCATATACGAATATGCATGCTATCAAAAACACAACCATAGGGTGTTTAGAATACTACCTTCCAAGGAGTAATGGATATGAAGAAGATGATGCTTCTCGAACGGTTGCCTTCAAGTGTAGAAAACCTCAAGCTTGTATACCCCAAGCCTTCCAACAAACACCTTATGTTTAGCTAGGATTTCTACACTTATGAACTCACTAAGATTCCCTATAAACAACCACCATGGCCGATTTTTCTAGAGAATATTATGGAGTTCTTGTACTTGATTTGTAAACTTGAAAAACCCTCTAGTATGGCACACTATGGCCGAAAATTTGAGAGAGTTTTCTCAAGTCTTACAAGTTCTTCATCTTTCATTTTGTCATACAAAATAGATTTAAAAGAGTGACAGAAGGTTGCCACCACTTTTGACCAATCAAGAGCCATCTAGTTATGACAATTGCATGTAAGTTGATTGGACCAAAATTGCTTGGGAAGACCACCCAATCAAGAGTTATCTAAGTATGGAATTTGCATGTCATTTGATTGGTGGAAAATCCTTAGGGAAGACCAAAAGGGGCGGCCCATGTGCCACCATATTCTCACCCAATCAAATTTTTACTAGCTTATTTTTATGTCTTGTATTTAGTTTTATAACTTTTATAAAACATAACATAACATTTTTATAAGACTCATGCAATCTTTTAAATGTTATTTAACCTATTAAATAACAAAATAAAATATTCTCTCAAAATAAATTATCCATATAATTTATTAGTTTGTCAAGTGCAATTATTTAGAAAACCGATTTCTAAATATTATAAGTGTTAATATTTATTTGTTTGATCATATCATAAATAAATATTATAAGTGTTTGTCTAGCTTGTATTTGGGTATGACTCGACTTAGATCATAACGTACTAGTCACACCAATTTAATATGTGACTTGGGCATACAGAGTCCAACAAAAGATGTGTCCAAGAGAACATGTTTCAAATGTGATCAAACTGGACATCTTGCACGCAAGTGTCCAAATCCAAAACCTGTTGGTGTTGAGAAGAAAAAGAAGCCTGATGTTGTGAATCAGAATTCAACCCAGTTTGAAACTAAACAAACTTGGAAGCTGAAAATGTCAAAGACTGAATCACAACAATCTTGGAAACCAGTGACACCCAGATTTAGAACAACACAACGTTGGAAGACAACAGTTGATGCAACAAAACCACACCAGTTTTGGAAACCAAAAGTTGTTGTTCAAAATCAAAATAATCAAAATGAATCAAGATTTTATAAAAGAAATGTTTCAAAAGAACAAGTTTGGGTGGAAAAGAAACAAAAGGCTTCTGTGAGTGACAATCGGAATGAAAATACATTTGTAAAAAATGATAAAGATTTTCCGAAGTTGAATGATTCTTACTGTGTGACAATACCCAAGGTCAAACAGGCCTGGGTTGCATTGTTCAAATGATCAAATTAGTTGAATGTGCAGGTGCTCCCGAAGGCAACTAAATGTCAACAAGAGGAGTATCGGAGCAGCCTGGCACAAAAGAAGGAGGCTACTGAACCCTGCGTCTGAAATCAGGGAGTTTGTTTGTTTCTGTACATAAATAAACCATATTTCAAAAACCCTGTATACATGAAATATAAGGCCCATGTGAGATGCGATCACTTTGATTCAAACAACTATGAATAGCAACTACTTTAACATAACAAAATTCTTAATACCTCCAGATTTTCTGATATTTTCCTTATTTTTTTTTATGGCAGAAAATGACCATAAAATTTAACTTCTTTATTATAGTATCAGACCGTTTAGACACACATAAACTTTGCAATATATAAATAGAAAATAGCATATTCACATACTAGTAACAACCAGCAAAATTGTAGGAAATTGGAATAAAACAGTTGCGTACTTACAAACAAAAGAAATCATAGTTCTCAACTGCTCGTTCTTCACGGAAGCTCAACATATACAACGTCTTCATATTCCTATAATTTTTAAAGAATATAAGTTAATCATGATAAGAAAACAAAAATTATAAGTTGAAAACAATTAAAAGTTACCTTCTTTTTCTTTTTTTGCAGCCCGTAATAATGACGATACCAATCAGCCCCGCAAATGAGTATATCCACCATCTTAGTTCCTAAAGCGGAACAATGTGGATCGATAACCCTTCCACCAACACTAAAAGCTGATTCTGAAACAACGGTGGTTATTGAAATAGCTAGGATATCAGCAGCCATTTTAGATAGAATTTTACTTAAGTTTATTATCCTTCCACCACTTCAACGCATCAAAATGTACACCTGGCTCAGTAATGCATACTCCTTCTTCCAAAACTTTCAACACAATCAACACTTCTAATATATTGATTATATTTTGCACTACCGGACTTGATACTTTTCCCAAATCTAGAAGAGGTAAAGCTAGATGCACCATTTCTACTCCCACTTGGACCGCTCCCAACGTTTACACTTGTAGATGAACCAGCATTGGGATCTTTGGAAGCCTCAACATACTCTTTAAACGATTATTATAAATAGTATTTAACTGATTGTTTCTCTTGTTCGACCTCATCCTCAGGATAAATAGATTTAAAAGAAAGATTAATTAATTCCATTTTGTATCTAGAATCTAAAATAGCAGCAACTGAAATCAACAAATTAGTCGAACCCCAATACTTGTCAAATTTCTTTTTCATCTCACAAGCCATACCTCTCATACAATCATTCTCATCCAATGCTATCTTATCCAATGCCTCTTTTATCGCATATAATTTAACAAGAAATAAATTTGATGTTGGATATTCAGAGCCTACAAGATTAGAAAACACTAAATAAAACCACAATACTTTTGATTACTTATATTTGATATAACTTAGTCTTTAAGCAAAAGAATTAAAAAAAATTTGACAAGTAATACCTGAAATTATTTTTGTAGCCTCTTTCTAAAATGCTAAGAAAGAGCAAACATCTTCAACTTTTTTCCAATCATCATCACTCGGCAAAGTTTTGTATGAACTTTCTCGATCGGCATAATTTTCAAAAACGTCTTTAAACTCCATGGCTGAAGATAACATGGCATATGTGGCATTCCAATGAGTACTAACGTCTAAGATTAGATGCTTGTTAGGCATTTTTTGTTGCTTTGAAAGCTCACCAAAGATATGCAACTGGCCCGAAGAAGCGCTCACATGTTTCACACTTTCACGAACATTATGAATTATATCTTTAATTTCAATTAAACCATCTTGTACCAACAAGTTAAGAATGTGTGCACAACATCACACATGAAATAATTTCCCATCAATACCAAGCTTACTTTGAAGATTTAAGTTTTCCATTAACTTCTTAGCAACCACATCATTAGTTTTAGCATTGTCGACTGTCAAAGTAGCCACCTTCTTCTCAATTTTCCACTCTTTTAGACACTTGAAAAGACAATCATAGATACCAAGACCAGTTTATGGTGGAGGTATATCAACAAAATTCAAAATGCCTTTACGTAGCTGAAAATCCGAGTCTACAAAATGGCATGTGACAACCATGTAATGAATATTCTGAACTGAAGTCCACATATCAGTTGTAATGTGATCGGTGCATTTTAGGTACACTCTATATTATTTTAATTATAATCTAAATGCATTGATCTTGGTACAAAATGTGTTACTTTAATATGATTGTCTGGTGGGATTTGAATGCAATTAATTTCATGTGGTTTAAATATGCAGGTTCTAACATATTATTTGATGGGATGATTGGATGGAGTATATAAGATCACGTGGCTTGCAAATATAATTCAAAATCTCAAATGCATTCAAGATGAAGTCTCAAATATTTGTGCTTCAAGAAAGTAAATTGGTTGCCATGTAACTTGGGCTTAATGGGCTACAATGAGCCGAATGGGACCTAAATTGTGAAAATAAAAAGATGTCGGCTATTTTGAGAGAGGAGGCAGTTAGCATAAAAGAAAGGGGCAAACGGCTGAAGGAAGGCAGGAGGATCGCACGGAAAGGCAGCCGCCTTTTGGCGGCTGTGCATGGTTCAAGGCATGAACGTTTAGGTGGCTTTATTTAAGCGTACAGTTCATAGGGTTCGATACTTTTCTTAATTTTATTCATGATTGGATTTGTTTTTGACATTGACAACGTTGTTAAACAATTTGATGTGTTGGTTTCTTTGAACTATTTTTATGTGTTTTGAGTTCTTACTTTACAACTTGCTCGGTTGATGACAAAATTGTAGCTCGTTGGGTGACATAGAGTAGGTTGACTCACACTAATAAATAGGGTAATTGAACTGTAAAAGATCTGATGACAAAGACCTATTTTTGATTACCACTTAAATTAACCGACTTTTCAGCCCCATGTCTATGTGGTGTCCAATTAATGATTAAATTGAGTTTGGTGTGAACCCAGAATCTGAAACTTGGAGGACGTTACCTTTATCTTTTTGCTTGTGGCTTCTGCCCGGATGAACGATTACTTTTTTTTTCATTATACTTTGTTTACGGATTCATTTTTAACTGGTAAAGCTTGACCACTTGTGTTGAATTCTTGGTAAACGTTTTTTATATTTGAATTATTTGTCTTTTATCAAGCGTATTGGCGATACACTTGCATCGTTAGCGGGTTGGTAAATTGGTGGGTGGTTGATATAAATAAATGGATTATTACGTTGTATGGTGAATCTTAAAAACTATCCCTAATAATTAATCAAATTCATTAATTCCAAGACCATGTCTATGTGGTGTTATGAATCTGTAAATGGGTTTTTGTGTTAAACTTGCAATCAGGATTCTGGGTGGGAGTTGCTTTTCTTTAATATATAATAATTCTCTAGTTAGACACTAACCACATATTCCCCGTGGATATGATACCCTACTTACGCTATCTACGTAGTTTAATTAGGTTTTTGATTGACTCTGACGACAGTCATCAAAATGGCACCATTGCCGGGGAATTAGTGCGCTTAGTGTTTTTCTAGTTTTCTAAAAAAAATACAAAACAAAAAAAATTAAAAAACATACAAAAAAATATATAAAAAAACAAAAAACCGAAAAATATCTTTCTTTTTATTTTAGTGTAAACTGTCATTTTCGTCCCTGAGGTTTGGTCACTTTTGCCACTTTAGTCCAAAACTCAAACCTTTTGCATCTGGGTCCCTGTGGTTTCAGTTTTATTGCCATTTTGGTCCAAAAATGAAATTAGGTCATATTTGTCTTATAAAATCCTGCAATTTTATCATTTTCCTCATGGGCAAATCAGGTCATATTTGTCTTATAAAATATGGTATTTATTTATAAAAAAGAAATGATCATTTTGCCCCTGCGGAAAAAGACAAAATAGCAGGATTTTATAAGACAAATATGATCTGATTTCATTTTTGGACTAAAATGGCAATAAAACTGAAACCACAGGGACCCAGATGCAAAAAGTTTGAGTTTTGGACTAAAGTGGCCAAAGTGACCAAACTACAGGGACCAAAATGGCAGTTTACTCTTTATTATATATATATATATATATATATATATATATATATATATAGTTCGGTATTACGCTTGGGTGTCCTGTTTGAGTTTGTACAGGTGAATTCTTCGAAACATGGATAAAGCTTATCAGATCAAGATTCAGTCAGAACTGTCCATACTCAATCTCCATTTGGACGGCGATAATTTGAACATCACTTGTAGAGAGCAACCCGAGTTTTTACTGAACGCGGCCGCGAAAGAAATGCTATACGGTCGCATTGGAATATTCACGAGGATCCTACTTCTTTAAGCAGGTGAGTCTGTTCCAATCTTTTGTACATATATTTTTTTTTCTTTTATCTTTGAGTCGTAGTTTCCTTCCACATTGAGGACAATGCAGGAATTAAGTGTGGGGAGGGGAAACTTGTGTCTAGTGTGTCTTAGTTGTGTCAATCGTGTCGTCAAAAGTAAAATAATTAAAAAAATTAAAGAAATCAAAAATCCAAAAAAAAAATTGAAAAAATAGAAAATGTTTCGAGAAAGTTTTTGCAATAAATGGAAGATGATAGGTATAATCAGATCAATGGTTTTCGATTATTATATATAAGAGATAATGAACAGTCGGTCACGCGTCTAACTTAGGAGGTGTGGGTAGGCTTAGCCAGTTGATGAGTTCTTTAGATTGATATAAAATAACTAAAATTAGGAGTCTTGTGGGTTCTCACCTTAGGAGTTATGGTAAAACTGAAACTGTAGAAAGTATAAGAGGTACGTCATAAGTAAAAAACTTATAAGTTTTTCCGATTAAATTGGCACATCTGTTTCTTTTTGTGAAAACAAATCCGAAACAGTGTGGCGCCTTAAAAAATATTCCATCCATCCATTTGAGCTATATGTTGAAAAAAGAAAGAAAAACGAAGCCTATGGTATTGCTGCGGGGATAGCTACTCATGCGGTACATACCCTCTAGGTGGAGTTATTAAAAATACGCGAAGTTTATGACATTAACCATGGGGATGGTGACTCGTGTGGCGTATGTCCGCTGAACAGATCGTATACAAAAGCTTGTAAAGCTCGCAACATCATCCACCTATCCATCATAAATTTAATCGGAATAGTATAAGGGTTTTTTATATAAGACGGTAGATTATAATCTTTTAACCTCATAAGCTTGAAACGGGATTAGGTGGCGTTGTAATTTTTTGAGTGTGAGATTCATAGATGACTATCAATTACTTGAACTTAACTGAATCGTGAATAAGGGCTTGGAAGCTGGCGGTTGGGTTTAAGTGGACCGTATACCTGCAATCTTGGTTAACGTGTGGTTTGGCTTGCTAACAAATTAAAAGAATATATCGAATGCCGATGTTTCTGATTTTGATTCCATTGCATATAATTTTTTCGGAACGAAAAAAGATAAATGTGAGGATATTGATCGGTGCATTTTAGGTACACTCTATATTATTTTAATTATAATCTAAATGCATTGATCTTGGTACAAAATATGTTACTTTAATATGATTGTCTGGTGGGATTTGAAGGCAATTAATTTCATGTGGTTTAAATATGCAGGTTCTAACATATTATTTGATGGGATGATTGGATGCAGTATATAAGATCACGTGGCTTGCAAATATAATTCAAAATATCAAATGCATTCAAGATGAAGTCTCAAATATTTGTGCTTCAAGAAAGTAAATTGGTTGCCATGTAACTTGGGCTTAATGGGCTGCAATGAGCCGAATGGGACCTAAATTGAGAAAATAAAAAGATGTCGGCTATTTTGAGAGAGGAGGCAGTTAGCATAAAAGAAAGGGGCAGACGGCTGAAGGAAGGCAGGAGGATGGCACGGAAAGGCAGCCGCCTTTTGGCGGCTGTGCATGGTTCAAGGCATGAACGTTTAGGTGGCTTTCTTCAAGCGTACGGTGTTAGAAAAATAACCACTGATTAGAAACCACTTATCAGTTTGATAAACTACTGATCAGTTTAAGCACTGATCAGTCTAACCGCTGATCAACCACTGTCGGTTTGAAGCAATGGCAAGTTGAACAGAACCACTGATCAGAACAGCGCTTAGGAAAGGTTGCAAATAGAAGTAGAAAAAGAAACAGAAAATGATTAAACCGGGCTTGTGTTTGACACAATTCCCTTAAACAGATTCTTCGTCTGTTCCCAGGGTACGCCGGTTCGAAACAGCACCGCGCGCTGCCGGACTGGAACACTTGCCTGAAAAGTAAACTAGAGAATGAATGCTGCAGAGAGATCGAGAGAAGAGATTGTCTTTCGGTGTGTGTCAACTGATCAGCTTTGCCTTCGATTTATAGTGTCAGAACTATAACCGAAATCAGCAAATTAAAGACCAAATAATGGTCATTAGAATATCAGTTACGAAACTGATAATCATTTTGAAAATTGAAATAATGATTCTCATTCATTTCAGTTTCAAAGCATAAATCAGTTAATTGAAATAATGATCATTCATTCATTTCGGTTTCAAAAACAGAAAGTCAAGAGTGCAAAAACTGGTCCACGCGGACCCGGGTTTTCGGAACTGCATTCGTGTCCGCAGGACGTGCGGGCGTACACGAGTTCAACTAAATCCGGTTCCATTTTTTGCACCCCCTCCTGCGTGCGCGCGGGTAGGACTTGTGGTAAAACATGTCATAAGACTTCAAAGGCTTCATTAAGGTTTCACCTTATAAATAGCCTATCTTTTCACTCCCACACCGATGTGGGACAAGGTGAATTACCAACTTGATACTTTCATTCACACTAAACTTCCAACAATCCCCCACATGAATGGAGGTCGATCTCAGAAACAACATAATTCCTTGTTACATTTCAGCAGTTGAGTTTTGCATACGATAGGTAGGTGTTACCCTTTGAACCTTCGCTCATGAAATGCACTTAGCCCACTAGCTCTGAGTAGAACTCGATGTCTTTGAACTCGTCTGCCGTTTGTGTGGACGACAATGCACTTCACACAAGACTCTCCCTGACAAAGTCAAGTCCTCATAGTTATGTTCGTTATGGTCATGAACATGATGCCTGGTTCTGCGAGAGCCATTAGGTATTGTGCCCCAACAATACCCTTCGAAGCGACCCCACTTCTCTCTCACATAGGTGATTCACTATGTATGTTTTACTTTAGTCGAATCATTAAAAGCCATAGGCTTAGCCTCACACTTGTCACTTTTAGGAATGGACTAGGAAGTTTATAAATCTTTATAATAAACTACCTTATTAAAAACGTAGGGTTATCCCCCCACAGTGACCTTACTTATTCATACAATTAGGTTTTCCTATTGAACTCAATTCTTGGGATCTCCAGTCTATTGAGTTAGGTTTCCATCATATGAACTTCATTTTTCAAGGGCTTCAGTCCCATTCCCATGGACGACTTCTGTACTAACTCTCTACTTAGGCCTTTTGTCAGCGGATCCGCAATATTATCCTTTGACCTCACGTAGTCAACAGTGATAATTCCTGTAGAGATTAGTTGTCGTATCGTATTATGTCTACGTCTGATATGTCTGTTCCTACCATTATACATTGTGCTACGAGCTCTGCCAAGTGCCGATTGGCTATCACAATGTATACAAATGGCCGTTGCCGGCTTAGGCCATCTTGGTATATCCTCAACAAATTGACGTAGCCATTCTGCCTCTTCACCTGCTTTATCTAAAGCGATGAACTCAGATTCCATCGTGGATCTAGCAATAACCGTTTGTTTTGATGATTTCCACGATATCGCTGCACCTCCAAGTGTGAATACATACCCACTTGTTGCTCTGGAATCATTCATGTCAGATATCCAATTTGCATCACAGTGTCCTTCTATAACTGCTGGATATCTGTTATAATGCAACCCGTATTCTCGAGTGTATCTTAAGTAACGAAGCAACCGAGTGATACAGTTCCAATGCATTGAACTTGGGTTGCTTGTGTATCTACTTAGCTTGCTCACAGCAAATGCTATGTCTGGTCGAGTACAACTCATAAGATACATCAAGCTACCAATAATTCTTGAGTATTCCAACTGGTTTACGGGTTCACCTCTATTCTTGGCTAGATGTTGACTTGTGTCAAGTGGAGTTCTAGCTTCATTAGAGTCATTTGCATTGAACTTCTCAAGAATTTTGTCCACATAGTGGGATTGACTTAAAACAAGTCCATTTTGGGTTCGTGTGATTTTGACCCCCAAAATCACATCCGCCAGACCCATGTCTTTCATGTCAAATCTTGCTTTTAGCATGTTCTTTGTAGATTTTATGATTTTGTCATCGCTTCCAGCAATGAGCATATCATCTACATATAGACACAAAATGACATATCCATCAGATGTGTCCTTCACATACACACACTTGTCACATTCATTGATTTTGAACCCAGCATCAAGCATGACATGATCAAACTTTTGATGCCATTGTTTTGGAGCTTGTTTCAATCCATACAAGGATTTCACAAGTTTACACACTTTCTTTTCTTGCCCAATAGCTGTGAAGCCTTCGGGTTGCTCCATGTAGATTTCTTCCTCTAGAATTCCATTCAAGAAAGCTGTTTTCACATCCATTTGGTGAACTTCCAAATTTCTAATGGCGGCAATGGCAAGCACCAACCTGATGGATGTTATTCGTGTAACTGGCGAATATGTGTCAAAGTAATCTAAACCTTCTCGTTGTTTATATCCTTTGATCACCAACCTTGCTTTGTACTTATCGATGGTTCCATCTGGTTTCATCTTCTTCTTGAAGATCCATCGATATCCTAGTGGTTTACATCCTTGAGGAAGATCCACTAGTTCCCAGGTATGGTTCTGTAAGATAGAGTCTATCTCACTTTTGATTGCCTCCCTCCACTGAGGTCCTTCTGAGGAATGTACCGCTTGTTGGTACGTTTGAGGTTCATCTTCTACCATATAGGTAAGAAACTCAGGTCCAAAGGATTTTTCAGTCCTTTGTCGTTTACTTTTCCTGATTTCAACTTCCTCGGTCTTAGATTGTTCTCGAGGTTCATCGTTTTCAACTTCACCCTCGGGAACAATTTCCTCAACCGGTCTAGAAGAACTCGGTTCACTTTTATCTAAGCATGGGAACACATGTTCAAACCATGATGCATCCTTAGATTCAATTATGGTGCCTTTGCATATTCCAGGGTTCTTGGAATCATGCACAATAAAACGATAAGGACCATAAGGACGGGTGTATCCTATAAATACACAATCCACCGTTTTGGGACCTATTAGTAGCCGCTTAGGTGGTGTGACCACCACCTTAGCTAGACACCCCCACACTTTCAAGGATTTATATGGTGCTTTCTTTCCCGTCCATAGTTCGTAAGGCGTTACATCCTTTTTCTTATTCGGTATCATGTTCAACACATAATTTGCCGATAAGATTGCTTCCCCCCACATGTTTTGGTTTACACCGGAGCTTATCATCATGGCATTCATCATTTCTTTCAAGGTACGATTTTTCCGTTCCGCTATGCCATTTGATTGAGGGGAGTAAGGAGCTGTGAGTTCGTGGATGATTCCACTTTTTGCACATACGTCAATAAAAGGCGAAACATATTCACCTCCTCGGTCGCTCCTTACAATTTTGATTTTCCGATTTAGTTGATTCTCAACTTCGGCTTTAAACAAGATAAACTTGTCAATAGCCTCGTCCTTACTCTTAAGTAAGTACACATAGCAATACCTTGTACTATCATCAATGAACGTGATGAAGTACTTGTTCCCACCACGAGTAGGAATTGCTTTTAGATCACACACATCAGTGTGGATCATCTCGAGGGGTTCGGTGAATCGTTCCACCTTTTTGAATGACGATTTCGTTTGTTTTGCTTCTACGCAAGTTTCACATTTATTAATTGAGTCGATATCGAATGTTGGTATGCAATCAAGTTCGATTAAACGACGAACGGAATTATAATTTACGTGACCTAGTCTACCATGCAATAAATTAGAAGACTCAATCAAATAAGTAGAACTAGTAGCGTTTTCTTTCATTGCATTCACGACAATTACATTCAGTTTAAACATTCCATTGAGGGCATAGCCCTTACCAACATAAACACCATTTTTGGTCAACACGACCTTATCCGACTCAATTACCATTTTGAACCCAAACTTGTTCAACTGCCATCCCGACACAAGGTTCTTACGAATTTCGGGAACATACAACACATTGGACAAAGTGAGTTCCTTTCCCAAAGTCATCTTCAAAACCACGTTACCCTCGCCTTTTATTTCTGCCGTGGCAGAATTTCCCATGAAAACCTTTTCTCCATTAGTCACCTCCTTGAAGGTGTTGAAAAGGCTTTTGTCAAAGCACACATGTCGAGTAGCCCCCGTATCGACCCACCAATCCTTGTTATTTTGCCCAACCATGTTCACTTCCGTGACCAAAATCGAGAGGTCCGTGACCATGGCAACAAGCTTATCGACTTCATCTACCATGTTCACTTGTTGAGCATTTTCCTTCTTCTTGGGAAGCTTGCATTCGCTAGCCTTGTGGCCTTGCTTTTGACAATTGTAACAAGTTCCAAGGAACTTCTTTTTTCCAACTCCCCCCTTAGGACCAAGGTTGGAGCGTTTCCCATGACTTTTCTTTCCGCCCTTTCCACTGTTTTTTCCCTTCGAAGATTGCCCATGTTCAACAAGATTGGCCTTCACAGTTTCAGGACCATCAACCTTTTTTAGGGCCACTTTGTTATCTTCTTCAATCCGAAGACGAACAACAAGATCTTCAATGGTCATCTCCTTTCGCTTATGCTTGAGATAGTTCTTGAAATCAACCCAACTTGGTGGCAGTTTTTCGATCATTGCAGCAACTTGGAATGTCTCGCTGAGCATCATTCCTTCCGCATGAATATCATGAAGGATAACCTGCAATTCTTGGACTTGGCTCATGACAGTTTTTGAGTCTATCATTTTAAAGTCCAAGAACTTTGCCACCACGAATTTCTTAGTGCCCGCATCTTCTGTTTTGTATTTGCGATCCAAAGACTCCCACAATTCTTTGGCAGTCTTGGCTTTGCAATACACATTATACAATGTATCCACCAAACCATTCAAGATAAAGTTGCGGCACAGGAAATCCGAATGATTCCAAGAATGCATCGCGCTCACAGTTTGAGCATCCATCTCCCCTTCCTCAACATGGGGTTTCGGTTCAGTCAAGAACCTTGCCAGATTCAGCGTGGTCAGATAAAAGAACATCTTTTGCTGCCACTGTTTGAAATTCACACCATTGAATTTCTCTGGTTTTTCAGCATGCGAAACTGCATTAGGTAGTGGTGCAACCAGACCGGTAGTGACAGAAACAGCGGAAGTCATGACCGCAGAAACAGCACTGGTCATGACAGCAGAAACAGCAGTAGTCATCGGCTGAGATTCCATTCTGAAAAGTAAACTGATAATCAGTAAATAAAATCTGTTTAAGTTTGTTAGAAAAATAACCACCGATTAGAAACCACTTATCAGTTTGATAAACTACTGATCAGTTTAAGCACTGATCAGTCTAACCGCTGGTCAACCACTGTCGGTTTGAAGCAGTGGCAAGTTGAACAGAACCACTGATCAGAACAGCGCTTAGGAAAGGTTGCAAATAGAAGTAGAAAAAGAAACAGAAAACGATTAAACCGGGCTTGTGTTTGACATAATTCCCTTAAACAGATTCGTCGTCTGTTCCCAGAGTACGCCGGTTCGAAACAGCACCGCGCGCTGCCGGACTGGAACACTTGCCTGAAAAGTAAACTGGAGAATGAATGCTGCAGAGAGATCGAGAGAAGAGATTGTCTTTTGGTGTGTGTCAACTGATCAGCTTTGCCTTCGATTTATAGTGTCAGAACTATAACCGAAATCAGCAAATTAAAGACCAAATAATGGTCATTAGAATATCAGTTACGAAACTGATAATCATTTTGAAAATTGAAATAATGATTCTCATTCATTTCAGTTTCAAAGCATAAATCAGTTAATTGAAATAATGATCATTCATTCATTTCGGTTTCAAAAACAGAAAGTCAAGAGTGCAAAAACTGGTCCACGCGGACCCGGGTTAAACTGCATTCGTGTCCGCAGGACGTGCGGGCGTACACGAGTTCAACTAAATCCGGTTCCATTTTTTGCACCCCCCCTGCGTGCGCGCAGGTAGGACTTGTGGTAAAACATTTCATAAGACTTCAAAGGCTTCATTAAGGTTTCACCTTATAAATAGCCTATCTTTTCACTCCCACACCGATGTGAGACAAGGTGAATTACCAACTTGAGACTTTCATTCACACTAAACTTCCAACAATCCCCCACATGAATGGAGGTCGATCTCAGAAACAACATAATTCCTTGTTACATTTCAGCAGTTGAGTTTTGCATACGATAGGTAGGTGTTACCCTTTGAACCTTCGCTCATGAAATGCACTTAGCCCACTAGCTCTGAGTAGAACTCGATGTCTTTGAACTCGTCTGCCGTTTGTGTGGACGACAATGCACTTCACACAAGACTCTCCCTGACAAAGTCAAGTCCTCATAGTTATGTTCGTTATGGTCATGAACATGATGCCTGGTTCTGCGAGAGCCATTAGGTATTGTGCCCCAACAATACCCTTCGAAGCGACCCCACTTCTCTCTCACATAGGTGATTCACTATGTATGTTTTACTTTAGTCGAATCATTAAAAGCCATAGGCTTAGCCTCACACTTGTCACTTTTAGGAATGGACTAGGAAGTTTATAAATCTTTATAATAAACTACCTTATTAAAAACATAGGGTTATCCCCCCACAGTGACCTTACTTATTCATACAATTAGGTTTTCCTATTGAACTCAATTCTTGGGATCTCCAGTCTATTGAGTTAGGTTTCCATCATATGAACTTCATTTTTCAAGGGCTTCAGTCCCATTCCCATGGACGACTTCTGTACTAACTCTCTACTTAGGCCTTTTGTCAGCGGATCCGCAATATTATCCTTTGACCTCACGTAGTCAACAGTGATAATTCCTGTAGAGATTAGTTGTCGTATCGTATTATGTCTACGTCTGATATGTCTGTTCCTACCATTATACATTGTGCTACGAGCTCTGCCAAGTGCCGATTGGCTATCACAATGTATACAAATGGCCGTTGCCGGCTTAGGCCATCTTGGTATATCCTCAACAAATTGACGTAGCCATTCTGCCTCTTCACCTGCTTTATCTAAAGCGATGAACTCAGATTCCATCGTGGATCTAGCAATAACCGTTTGTTTTGATGATTTCCACGATATCGCTGCACCTCCAAGTGTGAATACATACCCACTTGTTGCTCTGGAATCATTCATGTCAGATATCCAATTTGCATCACAGTGTCCTTCTATAACTGCTGGATATCTGTTATAATGCAACCCGTATTCTCGAGTGTATCTTAAGTAACGAAGCAACCGAGTGATACAGTTCCAATGCATTGAACTTGGGTTGCTTGTGTATCTACTTAGCTTGCTCACAACAAATGCTATGTCTGGTCGAGTACAACTCATAAGATACATCAAGCTACCAATAATTCTTGAGTATTCCAACTGGTTTACGGGTTCACCTCTATTCTTGGCTAGATGTTGACTTGTGTCAAGTGGAGTTCTAGCTTCATTAGAGTCATTTGCATTGAACTTCTCAAGAATTTTGTCCACATAGTGGGATTGACTTAAAACAAGTCCATTTTGGGTTCACGTGATTTTGACCCCCAAAATCACATCCGCCAGACCCATGTCTTTCATGTCAAATCTTGCTTTTAGCATGTTCTTTGTAGAAGTTCTTTCGGTGTGTGTCAACTGATCAGCTTTGCCTTCGATTTATAGTGTCAGAACTATAACCGAAATCAGCAAATTAAAGACCAAATAATGGTCATTAGAATATCAGTTACGAAACTGATAATCATTTTGAAAATTGAAATAATGATTCTCATTCATTTCAGTTTCAAAGCATAAATCAGTTAATTGAAATAATGATCATTCATTCATTTCGGTTTCAAAAACAGAAAGTCAAGAGTGCAAAAACTGGTCCACGCGGACCCGGGTTTTCGGAACTGCATTCGTGTCCGCAGGACGTGCGGGCGTACACGAGTTCAACTAAATCCGGTTCCATTTTTTGCACCCCCCCTGCGTGCGCGCGGGTAGGACTTGTGGTAAAACATGTCATAAGACTTCAAAGGCTTCATTAAGGTTTCACCTTATAAATAGCCTATCTTTTCACTCCCACACCGATGTGGGACAAGGTGAATTACCAACTTGAGACTTTCATTCACACTAAACTTCCAACATACGGTTCATAGGGTTCGATACTTTTCTTAATTTTATTCATGATTGGATTTGTTTTTGACATTGACAACATTGTTAAACAATTTGACGTGTTGGTTTCTTTGAACTATTTTTATGTGTTTTGAGTTCTTACTTTACAACTTGCTCGGTTGATGACAAAACTTTGTAGCTCGTTGGGTGACATAGAGTAGGTTGACTCACACTAGTAAATAGGGTAATTGAACTGTAAAAGATCTGATGACAAAGACCTATTTTTGATTACCACTTAAATTAACCGACTTTTCAGCACCATGTCTATGTGGTGTCCAATTAATGATTAAATTGAGTTTGGTGTGAACCTAGAATCTGAAACTTGGAGGACGTTACCTTTATCTTTTTGCTTGTGGCTTCTGCCCGGATGAACGATTACTTTGTTTTTCATTAAACTTTGTTCACGGATTCATTTTTAACTGGTAAAGCTTGACCACTTGTGTTGAATTCTTGGTAAACGTTTTTATATTTGAATTATTTGTCGTTTATCAAGCGTATTGGCGATACACTTGCATCGTTAGCGGGTTGGTAAATTGGTGGGTAGTTGATATAAATAAATGGATTATTAGCTTGTATGGTGAATCTTAAAAACTATCCCTAATAATTAATCAAATTCATTAATTCTGAGACCATGTCTATGTGGTGTTATGAATCTGTAAATGGGTTTTTGTGTTAAACTTGCAATCAGGATTCTGGGTGGGAGTTGCTTTTCTTTAATATATAATAATTCTCTAGTTAAACACTAACCACATATTCCCCGTGGATACGATACCCTACTTACGCTATCTACGTGGTTTAATTAGGTTTTTGATTGACTCTGACGACAGTCATCATAATGCTAACATGACTGACTGTATTTAAAATGTTTTTGAATTCTTTTCCTTCCAATGTCATAACTAGAAATGCAATCTTGCCTAACTAATGCACAGGAGATCTTATTGAATGCCGGATTAGCTTCCTTCATTACCACATTGAAGAGATCATATTCAACAAAATTAAATGGCAACTCATGAACCATGATCATATGAACTATAACTTCTCTCATCCTAGCATTATCAAACTTTCAATTCTAAACTGATGTAGAATTTGATTTTCCAGGCAAAACATTTAGTTTTAACTGACCTCTATTCACATTCACAACTTTTAATTTTGGGCAAGATTCATTAATGTGTCTGTTCATTGGTGTGGTTGTTCCTTCTCTAAATTTTTTTAGCTTCTCCCCACAATGGATGCACTCAGTCATTATAGTTCATTCGAAGTTACCTCACGAAAATGTTCCCAACAAGTTGAAGTCGATTTCCTTTTCTTCTTACAGAATGGTTCTGCCCTTTTATTACATGCATTTGCTTCCTCTGTACCAGCAGTTGCTGCATTTAGAGCTTCATTGACCTCTTCGTCAATAATAACAACTTTTGGATTACTTTCCATTGATGGAGTATCAGCACTTGATTGAAATTCAATAGAATCAAACGATGAACATATGTCTAAATGTTGATCTTCATCAAAGAAAAAAGTGCCACTACATGAGCCATTAGACATCTGCAATGTAAATATAGAATAGTTCAAACATATACATAAAAGCATGTAATTAATTATTATCGAATAGTGAAAAATGGGACACTACTAAATCAATAGACATTTTGTTCTGAATATCACTTTGGATAAAATTGTTATGGTTTTGAAAGATACTTATACTACACACTTCGCTATTAACTAATACTAGTATAATCAATCAAAAATATAAAACTAAAATAGTTTAGCCAATCTATTATTTTAATTATTAGATATTTTACATAGAACGGCCCACAATCTACAAATCTTTTGAAAAATATAAAACTAAATTAGTAAAAAGACTATGTTTCAAAACCACAACCCCCATTTCTTCGTCTTCGACTCTCCTTCTCTGTCAAACACAGCTCACAAAGATGAACACCAAACAACACAAAATTCATTTTCCTCAAGATTGAATTACAAAAAACCTATTTGAATGATTTAATCCATTTAAACTCAAATTTTATTCAATTCTTCTAGAAGAAACTTCATCATTTTCACTGTTTTTTCTGTTATATCTAGACAGTTTTCATCCAGGTCTCATGCTTTAAGTTTAGATAAAAATAAAATAAAATAGAAGATCTACACAATGTTGATACAAACAAAGAAACCAAAACCCCTTTGCTTTAAAGACTTAGACTATAACCCTATGAGTAGATACAAAATCAAGATTCAGCATGAAAATAAAACTAAATTAATCCAAGATTGTAACAAACTTACGTGATTGAAATGAATATTAATGATGATCGATGAGAAGATGACGTGAAGTCGACTAGAGCGATGATGGAGGAACCGTGGATACAGTGGTATGAAGCAAGACTTGCTTTAAAGACTCAGACTATAACCCTAGGTATAGTCTTGTAAAATGACTGGTTATTCTTTTTGGTAAGGAGTTAATGTGTATTATTGGGGAAATAAAAATTAGGGGGAAAAGGTTAGGAGGGAAAAAAGATTATGGAGGAAATATTAAGAGGGAAACAAAGATTAGGAGGGAAATTGATTAATGTTTTGGGGAATTAAAGCTAGAAGAAAAATTGAAAAATTAAAAAAAATTAACTAACAAACATAAACAAACAAACACGAACGTACATAAACGAACAAACAAACGAACGACCGTAAACGAACGAACATATTACCGAACGTTCATGAACGTAATCGAACGAATGAGACCTTTGTTTGTGTTCGTTTGTTTAGTTAATCGAACGAAACGTCTTGTTCGTGTTCGTTCGTTTATTAACGAACGGACATAAACTAACTTCCCGCCGAACAGTTCACGAACTGTTCTGTCACACCCCGATATGTCCACATAACCCGGTGGGCTCGATGGGGAGTATCGTGACGTAGTTGATATCATCATAGACAATTAAACACAGATATAGCACAGTGGAATGCTTGGAATAAAATTACTATTACAAACCGAATGTTCAAAGTTCAAAATAATAATTATACAGACGGTGGTATTTAAGGATCCACAGGCGGATCTAATAAATGTTCAAAATGACGATTAACAGACTTTGGGCATCCTAAGGATTTGCAAGATCCTTTATTGACACCAAGCAGCTCCCAGCCTAATTGCGTTTAGCACCTGTCACTTAGTCTTTTGAAAATACGTCATCTTACACTAGTAAATACAATTAACTCACACATTTGAAAAATATTTCAAAAACTGGCTTAGGTGCACAAGGCACGAAAAATCTTTTATAACTTGGGACAATTAAGAATTTTAATCTTGTACACAGTTTTACATGTTTGTCAATACATATGGGGCCCAGTATAGAAACAGAGACATGATTAAACGACACACCACTTTTATAAACCCACAAAGGAGTTATCCCCAACCTTGTGGGTAAAATATATTTTAGCATTTTCATCTGTGAGGTGTATGCCTACACCCCGTGCATAGGTCGTGGCCATTTGCAATTAAATGAGCCAAGGATATACAGGACACGGCCGTGTTAACCCCCCCCCCCCCCCCAATGTTTATCAAACAAAACAGGTTAAAACGGGTTATGCAAAATTGATATCCACAATCCGACTAAGTGATCCCATACCCGACCAAGCGGTAATAATTTACCATATCCGAAGCCTGTATAAGGGAAAATAAGTTAAAAGTATTTACCTGAGTTATAACTTGATTTTAAATGCAAGAATTTACAACTCAGCCGTATAATTCACTTAGACACGTGTAGATAGCTTTTATCGGGGCTCCATGTCTGGAATGATGGTAATATTAACCAATTAGAATGCTAACGGGTCCCATTTAAGTAATAGACTTAGACCGGCTAGCTTAAAGAACGAATTACGGTACTATACGCTAGATTAAGCGATCATCGGAATGAAATGTAATTTTGACCCTACAAGTATGAAGACTTGTATAATGTGGGTAAACAAATACATTCTAGAATTTGAAGTTTAAATGATAAGGTTAAACCCGTTTCAGTTAATTTATGCAAACTAGTCACATAAGTCGAACCGAACGCGTATAAGCATTAACGGTTAACCGGATGAATCATATACAAGTTCCATATGTTATTATGCTTAAAACAAGTTATGATATCAGTAAGATATCAACATGTATGCCCATAAAGGTTTAAAAACCGAATTAAGCCCCAGAAGGGCATATGTCAAGAAAACTATATTACTGGAAACCAAAAGTGTTGTAATCTTTCTAGTAGTTTTGGTTTCCTAGCTTTTTCCTTGTATTTCCAGTAGTTTCAATATAACAATTGTTTTACTTAATTATCAAGTAGTTTTGCAAGCTGCTGGTAGTTACATTATTTAATAGGTTGTTTAGGGTCGCTTTCATAGGGACATCACCAGCAATTCTCTCCTTCTATAAATAGAACAATACATGATGTAATTCCTTAACAGTTACAGCTGAATATCCTCTAATAAAAGAAACAAGAGAGAGAAAAGTGATATGCACAAAATACAACATATAAATCGTATTGAATACGGTATAGAAACAACCATTTTCAGTACTAATGTTGGAAAAGTACGTTTTTTTGTTTACTTTTGATTTTCAGGATAAAATAAGCTCAAATAAACAAAAGGAGCAAATTATTGACAAAACCCAACATAAAAGACGAAGAAAGCAAGTTGATATATTATACCGACCCTCCGAGCTTCACCCCAAGAATAAAAGCAACAAGTCAGAAGCCCAACACGGGGTCATGCCTGCAAGGCATGGGCCGTGCCCCAGTCAAGATTCCTTAAAGAATAAAGACAAACAGAAAACGACAAAGGACACGGGGCCATGTCACCTCAGCACGGGCCGTGGTCAACTCACAGATTCGCAAATCTGGGTTCATACAACAAGTACAGAAGACACGAGGCCATGTCGTTGACACACGACGCCATGCGTGTAGAAGAGCTGGCAGAGCATTAAATGAAGACAGAGAAAATAAAGGACACGGGGTCACGCCGACCAGGCATGGGGCCGTGTGAGTCTCATGTTGCCAACTATAAATAGAGGTGTTTGGCTCACTTGTAAACTACCCCTTGGCAAATCACTTCTCTCACAATTGCCATCAGTCCACCACCACTACAACACCAACACCCACCACCATCATCCATCTTTCCTCTTTTAGAGTGTGTAGTCTCGGGATCCAAGATCGATCGTAAGAGTTCTTGTCAAACAAAGTCCATGCTTGACTAAATCTCTTACATCACTTGGTGAAGACAAATCTTTTATGTAGTACTTTTGATTTCCAATTTTTGCCAACTTTTTATTTGGGTATGTATTGATGACTTTAATAACAAGTTTTTTATATTGAAGGTTTACAGAGGTACTTATAAAGATGAAGTTTTAAGAAAAGCAGTTTGAAATTGTCAAAGCCTCCAAGTGGGAGATTGTTGGGTTATTTAGGATTTGACTCAAGGCAGAAGATTGTTCCTCTAGGCAGAGAATTGTTCCTCTTTTTTTTTTATATTAGTATAATCAGTAACCCTAATTGAACCCCCTATAAATACTTCTCATTCATGTACTGTAACTCTTGAGGACCTAATACAAAGAGAGAACTAGTTCTGAAGAGTGGATGTAGATCAAGCCTGATCGAACCACTATAAATTTCGTGTTCTTGTTCTTGTTATTTATTGTGTGTGAATGTGAGCTTCTTGTGTGATTTGTTCTAGTGTTCGTATGATATCTGTTTTGACCTAACAATAGTTTACCTCTCGATTTTGGGGAGAATATCAGGAGGAGTTGAGCCCTAAGTTGTTGATAAGAACAATTCAAACCCTTGAAGATATGCTTCATCCATGTATTATTGACTTCACTGGGTAGTTGGGAAATGTGTTTGCCTTTGGCTGAATCCTCGTACAAAATAATAGTTACCAGTCAGGCGAGCTCGGTACGGTGGAATTCTTAGAAGTTTAATTTGTTATGAAATACGGTCAATGTGAGTTCGATAGCAATGAAATCATGAGTGTAACTACATAAAAGAATAATGTAATTTGTGCTCACCTTAAAGCTACCCAAGACCACCAAAAGTCTTGTCAAAATAAACAAAAAAATGCTCAATTGAGTTTGAAATTAGAGACCGAATGATGATTATGCTGAAGTATCTCATTAGATGGCTATTATTTGATTTAATAAACAAGGAAAATGAAGCGCGTGTTTATTTATACTTTCACGATAACAGCACATGCAGAAAAGGTAGCATATTGTTTGGAGTTACCTTAGGATGTAAGTGGAATCCATAATACTTTTCGCTTGTCATTTACACAAATGTTTGGCTGATGAAACTACTCATGTGTCATTCAAAAATATTATTATTGCCAATAAGTTGAACTACGTGGAAGAACTTGTAAGCAATCATTGACCAAAGGATCAAACAAATGCAAAACAAGATGATATAAAAATTAAATGGAAACACCAAAAGGTTCACATTCTTGTGGAAGTACCTAACTAGGATTATATGTATCCTTAACACTTAGGGGCTGTTTGGCAACATCTGAATGGTTAAGTGCTGAACTAGTAATAGGTCTGAACCATTAAGAGCTTGTATAATGTTTAACCGTTCAGAAGAAAATATCTGACCAATTCTGATTAGAGGTCTTAACCTTCAGACTCTGTATAGATCTTAATCATTCAGAGGCAAATGTCTGAACCATTCAGACATCTGCTTGTGAAACAAACAGTCTGAACCATTAAGTGTTGAACCAGTAAGAGATCTAAACCATTAAGAGCCTCATTAAGAGGTAAACAAACAGCCCCTTAAAATAATGTTGATTGGGGTGTGTTTGTGAATACTAAAGTTGTGAAGTTAATTAGCAAAAGAATATGCTTAAAAATGGAAGAATATCGCCCAAAAGATGTATTACTATTATTATTATAAGAATATCGGAAATAAGATTTCCAACAATTAACAAGTCAAATTACATTTGTTTATTTAAATGGAAGTCTATTTGCAAAATTCCATAACCCATGTATTGAGAGCACAAGCAATCTTGTTGAAACCTTTGAAACCTGCCTCTTTAGCTAAAGCCTCAAATTCTTTCTCGGTTCTCTCTTTGCCACCCGGGTTGTGAGCCAACATAATCACGTCGATGTGTATCACATTTTGGGTAGCTGGAGTCGAGTCGGGTGCCTCAGGAAGAATGCATTCGGCCACAATCACTTTCCCATTTTCCGGAAGTGATTTGTAGCAGTTCTTTAGAACTTGCAGGCAGTGTGCATCACTCCAGTCATGAAGTATCCACTATCAAATTAAACATCAAAACTTTATTAGAAACCAAATCGAAGACGATTATCTTTTAAATCATAACTAGAATAAAAAGTCACCTTCATAAAAATAGCATCTCCTTTCGGTACACTTTCAAACATATCCCCTCCAACATGCTCAATACCTGTAATATTTAACATTAGTTCAACTTATTTCCTATTTGGTTTTTGAACCAATACTAAAACCATTTCATATGTGCATACCATGATAAGTAGTGGCATCTTCAATAACATGCGGTAAATCAAAGTTTACACCCTTGAGTGAAGTATGTTTAGAGGTGATCATGTTAAGACTTGCACCAGTGCCACCACCAACATCAACTAGTGTTTTGAGACCACTAAAACCATCATACAAATCTACAATCTTTTTCATTGTCATGGTGGAATGATTAAACATTCCACTATTGAAAACCTTGTTAAATCTTTGATCTTTGCCATGGTATTCGAAGGCTGACATACCATAAGCTTTGTTGAATGGGATTCCACCATCTAAAACCGCGTCTTTTAGATAGTACCTAACATCGTTATGAATCAAGAATCAAACTTAGTTATAAAGTACAACTTTGAAACTAATTATGTGATATTAAACCATTTCATTTAAAAAAAAAACATGTTAGACTGTCATGTGATATTAAACTATTTCATTTAAAACTAAACAAAATCATATTATATCTTACCAGCTCTCCATGAGAACCTTGTCCTGGTTCATGAGCAACAAGGGTGCCAATGAAACACCACCATCATTCTTGGTCAAGAACTTGCACACCGGAGCCACACCATAGAACCGCTCAGTGCACCCGTCCACAGTCTCCTTGAGAGTACATGTGAGCACAGAATAGCTAGCCAGAAGTCTACAAATCCGGTCAACCATCACGGGTGCTTCGGGGTTGTTAACCTTGGGGAGCTGAGCCACCAGCTCAGAAGACGAAAGCAGACCGTCTGGACCCGCCTTGGCAATGGTCTCAAGCAGATCAAGCTCGATGGCGGTTTTCAACACCATTGGCAAGACAGATGCGGATGCCAATTGCATTGCAAACAAGAAAGATTGATCATCTTGGTTTGCTCCCACTGGAACATTCACAGATGCTGATGTTGAACCCATCTTCTTGACAGATGAAATGATTGCTGTATGTGTAACCTTTTATTTGTTTTATGTGGATACAAGATGCAATATGAAAGACAAGTGTGTATGTATATATACAGATGAGACTCACCTACTTCATAGAGTCTGGACCCTCACTAGTGTAAATGTTTGCACAATTGTTGAAAACAATGTTTATAAAAGTCATATAAAAGTATAATATTTTGACTTGTAAATTAACCCTCACCAACCACCGGCCACAACCATGAGTGAATACAAAAGAGGAGGTTTCGTGGTAGCCGATGGCGGACCACCACATCCATATCTGTTGACTCCACCAACTCTTCCGCCGGCCAATTGAGAACAAATGCTTAATATTATTTATTAATATACGAAAGAGATGTTTATTATGTTTTAATAATATTTGGGAATTGAATTTTCGATAAAGAAGCCGACATTAACGGCTTTAGTGATCGAAAATGTGTGTCAAACGAGAGAATTACCAAACGTTGATTATATCGTTCATACTTCATACTACAGATTTAGTACTTTTGTAAGGCTATGCCGTATGGTGATTGACAGGTGGTCCATTGGATAACCCTTTGCGAAGCTAAAAGACAAGTTTATCCCTCATTTATGTGTGTAATTATCTTGAATTAGATAACTACTGTTGTTTATGTCTCAGGTACGGTTTGGCGGCTCAAATGGAGGAAAAATGCAGCTTTGAAGGCTTACAAGTTGAACGGGTTGAGAATGTAGAGCATAAGATGAACAAAGCACAAAATTCAGGCTGCCACCGTAAATTACGGTCCCACCGTAATTTACGGTGGACCTGAAAAGCATTTGGTTCCCACCGTAAAACAGTTTCAAGCTACCGTAACCATATTATGTCCACCGTAACTTACGGTGGAGCCGTAAGTTACGGTGGAGTCTGCGAACACTTTTGTAACTGCCACAATTAAGACGGTTTATGGGTGTCTTTTGGGTTATTCTCATCATTGGATGTTTTTGGAGCTTGCTAGGGGCGATTTTGGTGATCTGGCTTGGTTGTAAACATTATCTAAACATTTCGTTTGTGTTTTTGATCGGTATGAACATTGAACTTTGTGCTATGATGATTCACCAAGCTATGTGTGGCTAAACTCATGGTGATCATCCTGAATTGAAGGTTTGTTTAAGACTTTTGTGTTTGGATTCGTATTTCTAGAATAATAAACTTGCAATGTTTGTTTGTTTATTATGGTGTGTGGATGTTTGATTGTAAATTGTTGATTGATGTTATACTCATATTCTAAACCGTACGTTCTTGGTGTCGTTGACAATCGAGATATCACGGGAGGGATTAGGGTTGGTTATTAGTCAATTGGTTATCGGGTAACAACCTCGCATTGTCATAATCCGAGTACTTAGTTCCCTTTTATCACAACAAACAATTACACACGAATCATGTCTATGTGATTCTTTCTAGTGAATTTAAACACAATTGTCCAAAGCAAACTGGAAATTTAGGATGGTCGCTTGTTCCTAATCTGTTTACAAACTACGGTCTTTGATTTGCAATTTAATTAGTTAATTTTAGTTATTAAAACCAAAACAATCAAATCTTGAATTTTAATTTCTGCATTTTAGGTAATTGTAGTTTAATTACAAAGCTATACAATCGACATACTTTCCACATACTCCCTGAGTTCGATACCCTCTTACCACTATCTATAGTTGTTTTTGGGATTAAATTTGCGTGTACCTACGACAGCACGTCAAATTTTGGCGCCGTTGCCGGGGAGTAGTGCGCAACGTGTGTCAGTTTATTAGTTTTGTTTTGTTATTTTCGGGTTTACACTGGTGTGTTTAGTGTGCAGGTTCTACAGGTGCATGCATACTAGAGGCTCTCACAAAGCGTCACCATTGTCATTTGATCCGGAAATCGAAAGAACGCTAAGGCAAAACAGGGTTTTATTACGAGAAAACCGAATCATTGGTTCACCCACTTCACCAATTACACCAAGAAACATCATGGCCGATTCACAAATTCCACCTACAACGGGTCAAACGACCTCATCATTTATACCTACTTCCACACAACCGTCACCAAATACCACCCTTCCACCAAACATTACCGAACCCAATACAATCCAAAATGTTACATCAACCAACACCACACAACCCATTACTACCCAAGAAGAATCAACCATCACATTTAACCCTTCTACTACTATACCACCATTATCCCATTTCTTTCCGGGTGCGGGTCCATCATATTCAGGTCATACCATAGGACCAAACTCAACGATTGTTCATGCTTCAACATTTAGACCATCGAACCAAGCGGGTTTTCAATATTCATACATTCCATTTGGGCAATCGTCAGGAATTCAAGGAGATGGGTATGATGAAGGGTTCGAAGAATTTGAGGGTTATGATGAGGATGGGTATTTTTACGGGGGTTATGGTGCTCAAGGAGAATTTGGATATGTTCAAAGTCAATCTCAAGGGATGGCAAGTGTTGGTGGAATGCCACAACAACAACAACTCGTACCACAACACATTCGGCCAAGACCACAAGGGCCACCAATGCAACATCCTATCCCATTGCAACAAATTCGGCCACAAAATGTACAACCAAATGTTCAACAAATCCAAAGGCCAATTCAACGCCCACCGATGCCGCAACAACAATTTCAACAACCAAATGTGTCACACCCCGGCCGCGTATAACATGCAACCGCGGCGGAAACGCCGGGGAGTGTCGTGGACAGAATTAAATTGTTTCATAACCATGGCATACAGGTTGTATTTTATTTATAAACAAAGGTGTTACATTGTCTTAGAAAGAGAGTACAGAAATCAAAACATAATTAAGCTAGTTCAAACTTCATTTTTAGGCTCTAAGGCACAGGTCCGCCCTAGAATCATGACCATCGTCCTATGGAATAGCTCCTGAAAACACATGTGAAAGTAGGTACGTCAGCATAAAAATGCCTGTGAGATACATAGGTTTTGTGAAAATGGGGTTCATGACTTGAGTTTTAAAGAATGTTTAATAACAGTCAGTCATGAACCTTGTAATTTGTTTTGCTTTGTAAATCATTTGAAAAACGATAACATCAAACGATATGTATAGATAAGTGCAAGGTTAAACGAATAACCGAGTAAAATGAGTTGAATAAGATAAGTTGTTTGTGAAAATAATGTCTTGTGGAGAATATGTTACTTATGTAACGTGTAATGTGTCTAAACTGAAATGACTTAGATAACGCCACAATATGTAACATTATACAACCATTTATATATAGGAAGTACCGGCGGCGTATCCACCATGTTTGTATCATATTACATATGCCACATTACTTAAATCATTTACCCAAACCAATCCACCATGTAAGTTGTTCATGTGTAAACCAAATGTCAAGTGTTATTGTAAACCATGTCAAATGTTTATGTTCAAATGTAAACCACCAAATGTGTATGTCAATGTCGACGTGTTTATGTTCAATGTAAATCATGTAATGTGCATCCCAAAATGTATCATGTATGGTAAGCGAAATGTATCAACCTAAACCATATGCACAAAACAAGTCGTTGAAGTAAAACGTGGTTTAAATCAACGTTATGTTCTGCGGAAAATGCATGCTCTATTGATATTAACATTTAAGCGGTATTGTAAACTATGCATACATCCAAGCCTTGAGACTGTGGCGATAAACCCTTAAACAAATTAAAGGTTTATCTAAGTTATGTATATCGAATTCGGTCATTCCTTCCAGTCCTATCAAACCCAGGACTTCAGGAATGGGAGTTGTCAATTCCTATGGTACCACTACCTACTAACGAACGGCGTAGCTAGTGTTAATGAATGTATTGTCCCATGTTAAACAAACCAAATGTCATAACAAAATGAAGGCATGTGATGTAAACAATTGTACTAAGTATGCTAAGTAAACATACGAAGCAGAAATGTTCATGTAAATCAATGTGTCCATATGCTGAGTAAACATATGCAACAGAAATGTTTATGTAAATCAATGTGTCCATATGCTGAGTAAACATATGCAACAGAAATGTTTATGTAAATCAATGTGTCCATATGCTGAGTAAACATATGCAACAGAAATGTTCATGTAAATCAAATGTACTAAGTACGCACACAATGGGCATACGTAGCATAAAATGTAATGAAATCATGTACTATAATGTACTAATGAGCATAGCAGATATACGATGTGAAAACATGGAAAGCATGAAAGTAACAGATAGGCACATGTGTCTCACCCCAAAACAGTTTGGAAAACAGTAAAAGATGGGGTTCTATGTACTCACCTGAGATTGCTTTGAGTTCTTTGTATAATAACCGGATAATGCTAAAGATCACGGAATATCAATGGCACCTAATAGGTAGCTTATGTTAATATACCGGACCAAATCGGAAGGATCGGATAGTACGCGGGTTCGTAAACCAAACGAGTATGGAGACTCGTGTAATATGGTTTAACAAAGCCTACATACTAAAATGAAACTTAACCTAAGTGCTTACGGTCCATCACGACCCGTTTAGGTAGCTTATGCCACCTTACGCGTCGTTCGCGTAGAACGCGTTCGAAACGCCTAACATTGCGACCACACGGTATAACCTCGGAAGGTTATAGCTATGGTCACCTAATGTGTTTTGGTCGGGTCCTAATGACTGACCAAATGGGTCGGGTTCGAAAGTATAAGCGATGGTTTAGATCGCTTACCTTACGACCCTATATAAGCACTAAACTAAAAGTGACGAGCTAAGCATGTTAGAACATGCTTAACTAAGTTTAGAAACAGGTTCGACATCAAAACAAACGGCTTTGATGCCCACGAGTAGTTTGGTTACAAAATATGCAAGAATGCACATTTTGGCCGAAACTACGACTCGTCACCGAGCCTAGATAGCGTGGTGATCAGTAGGTATGGTCACTACGGACCATGACCATCGTGATCACGCTCACGTTATGAAGTTCCATGAACTTCGCATCGACCATAAGCTGGTCAATGCAGAAAGTCAACAAAACGTTGACTTTCGGACTCGAAAAGCGAATAAAAGAGCGAAAGAAGACTTACGGAGGGTCCCCGAGTGCTAATCAAGATCCAATAGCTCAGGTATGAAGCATAAGCATCAACTTAGAGCATTTAGATCTGATTTGTGAGTTTTTACACAAAAAGGGGGGGGGGGTATTTATAGGAAAGGTGGAACCGTTAGGATCGTTTTATCGAATAACGTGCTTTGATCTCGTGCGTACACGTGTCCAGGGGTTAGATTCAGTGTATTTGACCCTTGGCCCTTCATTTGGGTGAAAAGGCATCGCCCTTTGATCGAACGAAAGGCCAGATTCTGCATTAAATGCAAAATCTCCTGTCTGACAGTCTCACGCGCCCCGCCTCAAGTTTGGGAAATCCTTACGCGGGTCACCTGAAGTCCTCTGATCTGCCCACTTGCAGAATTTACACTTTTGGCCCCTGTTGCGTTTTTAAGCCATTTCCAGCCCTTTTAAGACCTGAAAAGTCATCTTTAAGGCCCTAAAATGATGCCTAAACAATGTGGACATGAAACATGCCCAAAAATATGTCGGATGTCGGTTCGTTTGGCCGTACGATCGCGATGTTCGCTTAATTACGACGGAATGCGCATAAGCGTGAAAGACGATCCAAATGACGCGACGAATGGATTTTTCTCATGCCAAATACTAAGGCATAATATAAGGATGCTTACATAAATTTTTGGATGTCCGGATGTATTCAGAACGTAAGTTATGCGCAAAAGTGCAAACTTAGGCACTTTTTGACACTTTTAGTCCCTGAATGATCCAAAAGTTTGTTTTAGCATACCAGACTTCTCAAAGCCTATTTCTAAGCTATGTAAAGGATATTTATGGTATGTTTAACTTATGGACATGTTCCGGAATGTTCGTTACAGTTCAAATTGGCATACTTTCGCAGTTTGTCAAGTTTAGTCCCTGTAAGCGAATTAACTTGTTTTTGCTATACCAAAGCCTTCAAAACTTATTTCTAAGTTATGTAAAGGTTATTTAAGGTATGTTGAGTATATGTTGATGTTCCGGAGTATTTGTCGCATTAAACTGAGTACGTTTACGCACTAGTTAGCGTATAACTCTCCAGAAAGCGATGTAGAGTTTGGAATTGAATAAAAGTCAAAACATGAAAAATGTAAAACACAATGAAACAAACATTGGGATCAAATTACATTATTTTATTGATACTTGAACTGTTTACAATGATTACAGGCACAGATGTTACAGTCTCCCCTACTTGTGGAAATTTCGTCCCGAAATTTATTTAGAGGAAACTGATTGAAAAAGATGCGGATATTTTGCCTTCATTTGATCTTCACGTTCCCAAGTAAACTCGGGTCCACGTTTAGATTCCCAACGAACCTTGACCAAAGGAATGCGCTTGCGTTTAAGCCACTTGACTTCACGTTCCATGATTTCTACCGGTTTTTCAACAAACTTCAGTGTTTTATCAACACGAATTTCGTCAAGCGGTATGTGGAGGTTTTCATCAGCTAAACACCTCTTGAGATTGGACACGTGAAAGGTTGGATGAACATTTCCAAGTTCAGGAGGTAATTCAAGTCTGTAGGCTACCTTACCGATTCTTTCGACGATCTTGAATGGTCCAACATATCTAGGTGCAAGTTTTCCTTTCTTTCCAAATCTGATCACACCTTTCCAAGGTGAGACCTTAAGTAATACACGATCACCGACTTGAAAATCCAAGGGTTTGCGTTTTAGGTCCGCGTAACTCTTTTGACGGCTTCTAGCTGTCTGAAGGTTATCACGAACTTTCTTTACCTTTTCTGTTGTCTCTAAAATGAGGGCAGGTCCAGTAAGCTGAGCCTCGCCAATCTCATTCCAGCAGACTGGTGAACGACATTTTCGACCATAAAGAGCCTCGAAAGGAGCCATGTTGATGCTGGAGTGATAACTGTTGTTGTAGGAGAATTCAATCAATGGAAGATGTGAATCCCAACTACCACCAAAGTCGATCACACAAGCTCTAAGCATATCCTCCAGTGTCTGGATTGTTCTTTCAGATTGACCATCCGTTTGCGGATGATAAGCTGTGCTCAAATTGAGTTGAGATCCCATAGCAGATTGCATGGTTCTCCAAAAATGAGAAGTGAAACGAGCATCTCTGTCAGAAATGATGCTCAAAGGAACACCATGTCTAGCTACAATTTCATCTACGTAGATTTGAGCAAGTCTGTCAGCTGAATAATCCTCACGGATTGGCAAGAAATGTGCTGACTTGGTAAGACGATCAACGACTACCCAGATGGCATCGTGACCTTTCTTTGTGCGCGGGAGTTTAGTAATGAGATCCATAGTAATGTTTTCCCATTTCCAAACTGGGATCTCCGGTTGTTCTAATAAACCAGAAGGACGCTGATGTTCTGCCTTAACCTTAAGACAAGTAAGGCATTTGGATACGTATAAAGCAATGTCTTTCTTCATACCAGGCCACCAATACTGAGTACGAAGATCCTTATACATCTTATCTGAGCCAGGATGAATGGAATAACGAGATTTATGGGCTTCATCCATAAGCAAGGTACGAAGATCATCTTGGCTTGGGACCCACAAACGGTCCATGAAATAGTACGATCCATTGTCTTTCAATTCAAGAGCAGGTGTTATGTGATAAGGAAATTCCTTGTCCATCAAGCCTTGTGAAACACAAGCTTGTTGAGCCTGCGAAATACGGGCTTGGATATCGGTTTGAATAACAAATTGGACACGTACACAATGAAGCTTAGTACGTTCCTTGCGACTTAATGCATCGGCTACGACGTTCGCCTTACCAGGATAGTAGCGAATCTCGCAGTCGTAGTCGTTTAGGAGTTCAACCCAACGTCTTTGTCTCATGTTGAGTTCCTTTTGATTGAAGATATGTTGAAGACTTTTGTGGTCAGTGAAAACCACACATTTTGTACCATACAAGTAGTGTCTCCAGATTTTGAGAGCGAAGACAACTGCACCCAACTCAAGATCATGAGTGGTGTAGTTCCTCTCATGTATCTTTAACTGCCTTGATGCGTATGCTATGACTTTGTTCCTTTGCATTAGGACGCAGCCGAGACCTAATTTAGATGCGTCACAATAAATGACGAAATCATCATTGCCCTCAGGCAATGTTAGGACAGGTGCGTCGCAAAGCTTTTGTTTCAAAGTCTGAAACGCTTCCTCTTGTTTGACTCCCCAATCAAATGGCTTGTTCTTCTGAGTTAGAGCAGTTAGAGGAACTGCAATCTTTGAGAAGTTTTCAATGAAGCGGCGGTAATAACCCGCTAGACCAAGAAAAGAACGAACTTCAGTAGGGGTAGTAGGTGTATTCCAATCCTTAATCGCACTGATCTTGGAGGGATCTACATGAATACCTTGTTCGTTGACAATATGTCCCAAGAATTGAACCTCTTTAAGCCAGAATTCACACTTGGAGAATTTGGCGAAAAGTTGTTCTTTCTTTAGGAGTTCCAAAGTAAGACGGAGATGTTGCTCATGATCAGCTCGCGTCTTAGAATATATCAAGATGTCATCAATAAAAACAATGATGAACTTATCCAAGTAAGGTTTGCAGACCCTATTCATTAAGTCCATGAAAACAGCAGGAGCATTAGTCAAACCGAATGGCATGACTGTGAACTCGTAATGTCCATAACGAGTACGGAACGCTGTCTTTGGAATATCTTCTTCATGCACACGGAGCTGATGATATCCAGAACGAAGATCAATCTTTGAAAAGTATGAAGCACCTTGCAATTGATCAAAGAGATCATCAATGCGAGGTAGGGGATATCGATTCTTGATGGTAAGCTTGTTAAGCTCACGATAATCGATACACATCCTGAAAGATCCATCCTTCTTCTTTACAAAAAGAACGGGAGCACCCCAAGGTGAAAAGCTAGGACGGATAAAACCTTTGTCGGAGAGCTCCTGAAGCTGTTTAGATAATTCTTGCATCTCAGACGGTGCAAGATGGTATGGAGCTCTGGCAACGGGATTTGCACCAGGTACGAGATCAATACGGAACTCGACTTGGCGTGCTGGAGGTAGACCAGGTAAGTCTTCAGGGAATACTTCGGAATAATCCCGAACGACAGGAATATCTGAAATAGACTTACCCTTGCCTTCATCTGCTGTAACATGTGCTAAGAAAGCCACATAGTGCTTTTGCAGGTACTTCCGTGCTTTAAAACAAGACATGAGTTTGAGACCACCGGCAGGCTTCTCACCACGAACTTGTAGGATCTCGCCTGTAGACAGCGGTACACGAACAATCTTCTCAGAACAAACTATCTCTGCGCGATGCTTGGATAACCAATCCATTCCCACTATAATGTCGAAGCTTCCAAGTTGCATTGGTGTGAGGTCAATAGGAAAAATATGGTCGTTAAGGTTCAACTGGCAGTTGCGTAGAACAGAATTAAGAACAATGGGTTCACCACTGGCAACCTCTACTGTCAAAGGTTTACCTAGTTTCGTTCTAGACACGCGAAGCATTATCTCAAAAGAAAATGACACAAAGCTCTTGTCGGCACCCGAATCAAAAAGAACAGATGCTGGCTGATTATTAATAAAGAACGTACCGTTCACCACCTCGTTGTCTGCTTGTGCTTCTTGTGCATTCATGTTAAAGACTCGACCTCGAGCCGGTGCCGGATTCTGGTTTGCATTCTGGTTCTGGTTGACTAGTCTTGGACACCGATTTCTGTAGTGGGTCAGATCCCCAAAGTTATAACAAGCACCTGGTGGGTAGTTTGGTCGTGCAACCTGACCCTGTTGTTGAGCAACTTGTGGAGCAGGGTTCTGTACTGCGCGGTTCTGAGCAAACCGACAAACATTGGCAAGATGACCTGATTTCCCACAGTTAGTACAGAAACGGCACTGATATTGCGGCTGATAGTGACTATTGCATTGATTGCACAAAGGTCCACTTCCTGAGTAGGGTTTCTTTGCTGGAGGCTGGTTGGGAGCTGCCTGGTTAGCTTGGGCAATCACAGCAAAATTTTGGGAAGCCTTACGCTTCCTTGACCCCCTTGAGGAACCAGAGTCCTTTCCCTTCTTGTTCTGACCTTTCTTACTATCCTCCTTGTCAGCCGACTGCTTCTTGCCCTTGTCACCCTTCCTGTGTAGTTTATTCTTTCGGATCTGCGACTCAGTCAACGTCGCCGATAACTCGATTGCCTGACGGAGTGTGGTAGGGTTGCTACCAGTAAGGATGTCTTGTACTGAGTCAGGCAGGCCGTCGATGTACCTTTCGATAGCCTTGTCGAGTGGGGCAACCATAGTCGGGCAAAGCAGACTTAACTCCTCAAACCTGTCAGTATAAGCCCTGTGCTCACCACTATCCTGTTTCAAATCATCAAACTCTTTCTCTAACGCTCGTTGCTCATGACGGGGACAAAACTCCCTCATCATAAGAGCTCTCAGTTCAGCCCACGTCTGTGCTAGAGCAACTTCCGCACCACGGTCTCTCATTACCCCGTTCCACCACGTAAGAGCCCTCTTCTGAAACACACTCGAAGAAAACTCGACCTTGCGATTGTCAGGACACTGAACATGACGGAAAGTGTTCTCGATGCTCTCGAACCACTGAAGAAGCCCAGTTGCTCCCTCAGAACCACTAAACTTAAGTGGCTTAGCCGAGTTAAAATCTTTGTATTTGCATGTACCATTGTTGTTGTTGTTGGCCTGGTTCCATTGAGTAAAGAGATTCGGGAATTGAGCAGCCATCTGCTGCGCAATGATCTCTGCCAGTTCAGCAGTCGCTATTTGGTGTTCACGTCGAGGAGGCATTCTGGAAGAGGAAAACATGAAAGGAAACGAGTGAGATGATTGGGTGTAGAGAACGAGATGAAACAGAATCAATAAAAGCAAAGATGGTGGTTATGCATCGCAATGCAAACAAGCGATATGAAATGTCTAGTCAAAGTAAATGGGTCAGAATTAGTGTATCGCGAAGACATGCTCGCCTATAAGTGAACACTCACCCCAAGAGTTCCCAGGTAAGAGTGACTGGTCCGATTATGTGGATTTGTACGAACACTCTAGCCTTAGACAGAAAACTCAGGGTACAGGCATTCACCCTTCCAGTTCGCACGTGTTCACACTATTAACCCAACACTTTGACGGGATTTTTGAAAATCCAAAGGGGTTCAAAACCTTATAATAGAGGGTTCAAAACCTAGTAATCAATCATCCTAGAACAGATGATTAATTTTCAAAGCGGATTCGGAACCGAAGTTCCCGTTGTGGTTATCACCTAAGGATAGGTGATGTGCATGTTTTAAACTCTAAACACAAGATAACTTGTGTTAGGGTCCTAAAGTTATAGTCTAGGTCAAAGCATTACTAATAACCTAATTCCCTATAACCATTGGCTCTGATACCAACTCTTCTGTCACACCCCGGCCGCGTGTAACATGCAACCGCGGCGGAAACGCCGGGGAGTGTCGTGGACAGAATTAAATTGTTTCATAACCATGGCATACAGGTTGTATTTTATTTATAAACAAAGGTGTTACATTGTCTTAGAAAGAGAGTACAGAAATCAAAACATAATTAAGCTAGTTCAAACTTCATTTTTAGGCTCTAAGGCACAGGTCCGCCCTAGAATCATGACCATCGTCCTATGGAATAGCTCCTGAAAACACATGTGAAAGTAGGTACGTCAGCATAAAAATGCCTGTGAGATACATAGGTTTTGTGAAAATGGGGTTCATGACTTGAGTTTTAAAGAATGTTTAATAACAGTCAGTCATGAACCTTGTAATTTGTTTTGCTTTGTAAATCATTTGAAAAACGATAACATCAAACGATATGTATAGATAAGTGCAAGGTTAAACGAATAACCGAGTAAAATGAGTTGAATAAGATAAGTTGTTTGTGAAAATAATGTCTTGTGGAGAATATGTTACTTATGTAACGTGTAATGTGTCTAAACTGAAATGACTTAGATAACGCCACAATATGTAACATTATACAACCATTTATATATAGGAAGTACCGGCGGCGTATCCACCATGTTTGTATCATATTACATATGCCACGTTACTTAAATCATTTACCCAAACCAATCCACCATGTAAGTTGTTCATGTGTAAACCAAATGTCAAGTGTTATTGTAAACCATGTCAAATGTTTATGTTCAAATGTAAACCACCAAATGTGTATGTCAATGTCGACGTGTTTATGTTCAATGTAAATCATGTAATGTGCATCCCAAAATGTATCATGTATGGTAAGCGAAATGTATCAACCTAAACCATATGCACAAAACAAGTCGTTGAAGTAAAACGTGGTTTAAATCAACGTTATGTTCTGCGGAAAATGCATGCTCTATTGATATTAACATTTAAGCGGTATTGTAAACTATGCATACATCCAAGCCTTGAGACTGTGGCGATAAACCCTTAAACAAATTAAAGGTTTATCTAAGTTATGTATATCGAATTCGGTCATTCCTTCCAGTCCTATCAAACCCAGGACTTCAGGAATGGGAGTTGTCAATTCCTATGGTACCACTACCTACTAACGAACGGCGTAGCTAGTGTTAATGAATGTATTGTCCCATGTTAAACAAACCAAATGTCATAACAAAATGAAGGCATGTGATGTAAACAATTGTACTAAGTATGCTAAGTAAACATACGAAGCAGAAATGTTCATGTAAATCAATGTGTCCATATGCTGAGTAAACATATGCAACAGAAATGTTTATGTAAATCAATGTGTCCATATGCTGAGTAAACATATGCAACAGAAATGTTTATGTAAATCAATGTGTCCATATGCTGAGTAAACATATGCAACAGAAATGTTCATGTAAATCAAATGTACTAAGTACGCACACAATGGGCATACGTAGCATAAAATGTAATGAAATCATGTACTATAATGTACTAATGAGCATAGCAGATATACGATGTGAAAACATGGAAAGCATGAAAGTAACAGATAGGCACATGTGTCTCACCCCAAAACAGTTTGGAAAACAGTAAAAGATGGGGTTCTATGTACTCACCTGAGATTGCTTTGAGTTCTTTGTATAATAACCGGATAATGCTAAAGATCACGGAATATCAACGGCACCTAATAGGTAGCTTATGTTAATATACCGGACCAAATCGGAAGGATCGGATAGTACGCGGGTTCGTAAACCAAACGAGTATGGAGACTCGTGTAATATGGTTTAACAAAGCCTACATACTAAAATGAAACTTAACCTAAGTGCTTACGGTCCATCACGACCCGTTTAGGTAGCTTATGCCACCTTACGCGTCGTTCGCGTAGAACGCGTTCGAAACGCCTAACATTGCGACCACACGGTATAACCTCGGAAGGTTATAGCTATGGTCACCTAATGTGTTTTGGTCGGGTCCTAATGACTGACCAAATGGGTCGGGTTCGAAAGTATAAGCGATGGTTTAGATCGCTTACCTTACGACCCTATATAAGCACTAAACTAAAAGTGACGAGCTAAGCATGTTAGAACATGCTTAACTAAGTTTAGAAACAGGTTCGACATCAAAACAAACGGCTTTGATGCCCACGAGTAGTTTGGTTACAAAATATGCAAGAATGCACATTTTGGCCGAAACTACGACTCGTCACCGAGCCTAGATAGCGTGGTGATCAGTAGGTATGGTCACTACGGACCATGACCATCGTGATCACGCTCACGTTATGAAGTTCCATGAACTTCGCATCGACCATAAGCTGGTCAATGCAGAAAGTCAACAAAACGTTGACTTTCGGACTCGAAAAGCGAATAAAAGAGCGAAAGAAGACTTACGGAGGGTCCCCGAGTGCTAATCAAGATCCAATAGCTCAGGTATGAAGCATAAGCATCAACTTAGAGCATTTAGATCTGATTTGTGGGTTTTTACACAAAAAGGGGGGGGGGGTATTTATAGGAAAGGTGGAACCGTTAGGATCGTTTTATCGAATAACGTGCTTTGATCTCGTGCGTACACGTGTCCAGGGGTTAGATTCAGTGTATTTGACCCTTGGCCCTTCATTTGGGTGAAAAGGCATCGCCCTTTGATCGAACGAAAGGCCAGATTCTGCATTAAATGCAAAATCTCCTGTCTGACAGTCTCACGCGCCCCGCCTCAAGTTTGGGAAATCCTTACGCGGGTCGCCTGAAGTCCTCTGATCTGCCCACTTGCAGAATTTACACTTTTGGCCCCTGTTGCGTTTTTAAGCCATTTCCAGCCCTTTTAAGACCTGAAAAGTCATCTTTAAGGCCCTAAAATGATGCCTAAACAATGTGGACATGAAACATGCCCAAAAATATGTCGGATGTCGGTTCGTTTGGCCGTACGATCGTGATGTTCGCTTAATTACGACGGAATGCGCATAAGCGTGAAAGACGATCCAAATGACGCGACGAATGGATTTTTCTCATGCCAAATACTAAGGCATAATATAAGGATGCTTACATAAATTTTTGGATGTCCGGATGTATTCAGAACGTAAGTTATGCGCAAAAGTGCAAACTTAGGCACTTTTTGACACTTTTAGTCCCTGAATGATCCAAAAGTTTGTTTTAGCATACCAGACTTCTCAAAGCCTATTTCTAAGCTATGTAAAGGATATTTATGGTATGTTTAACTTATGGACATGTTCCGGAATGTTCGTTACAGTTCAAATTGGCATACTTTCGCAGTTTGTCAAGTTTAGTCCCTGTAAGCGAATTAACTTGTTTTTGCTATACCAAAGCCTTCAAAACTTATTTCTAAGTTATGTAAAGGTTATTTAAGGTATGTTGAGTATATGTTGATGTTCCGGAGTATTTGTCGCATTAAACTGAGTACGTTTACGCACTAGTTAGCGTATAACTCTCCAGAAAGCGATGTAGAGTTTGGAATTGAATAAAAGTCAAAACATGAAAAATGTAAAACACAATGAAACAAACATTGGGATCAAATTACATTATTTTATTGATACTTGAACTGTTTACAATGATTACAGGCACAGATGTTACAAAATGCACCACAAGGGCATGTACCAAGGCCAATGGGTCCTATCCGCCCAAGGGGTAGGTTTGGTGTACCAAGGAGACACCTTAGAGAAAATGTGAGGGGCATCGAAGCACATTTTCGGCCGGTAATCACTCAAAACCCTTCACCGGTAGTTATTCCTCACAATGATCAAGGGAGAACATTTGAAGTGAGGACCAACTCTTTGCAAAGTTTACCAAAATACAAAGGGTTGGTAACGGAGGAGCCTTACTTTCATTTAGAGGCTTATGACTCGATTTGCAACACTCTTGGGAGTCAAGGGTTCTCGGCTGATGACATCAAATTGGTATTATTCCAATTTTCTTTGGAAGATAAGGCGAAGAAATGGTTCTACACGTTACCTTCGGCATCCATATATACATGGGGGGAGATGCAACAAACTTTCTTGGATGAGTTTTACACCGCCCAAAAGACCAATGATGCAAGAAAGGGGTTAAGAAGCTTCCAACAACAACATGGTGAGATGTTTCACGAGGCGTTTGAACGCTTCAATATGATGATAAAGAATTGCCCTCATCATGGAATTGAATTGTGGGAGTTGATGAATGCCTTTCACGAGGGGTTGAGTGCCGAAGATGCACGTGATCTAATGTCCATTACCGGTGGGACTTTTGGTACAAATTATGAGAACGATGATTGGGAGTTTTTGGAAAGCATGGCAACTACATCAAAGAGGAAAGCTCAAGCCTCAAGAAGAGCCCGACCGGCCATTGCCCGACCTCAAGTGCACGCCATAGATGATGGTAATGTTCAAACTACTAACCAAATTTATGATGTTTGTGCTTTGTGTAATGAAATAGGTCACGCGGCTGAAAATTGCCAAGGGATGTTGGAAGGGCAATACGAAGAGGTCCATGCGGTTCAAGGTCAAGGAGGAGGTGGTAGGAATTACAACAACATGAACTCTAATACCTACCACCCCGGGTTGAGAAATCACCCGAATTTTCGGTATGGGAACCCCTCAAATCAAGCCAACCCGAACTTTCAAGGTAGCCAAGGTAACTTTGGTTCACGTCAATCTTACAATAACCAAGGTGGATACCGAGGCGGAAACAACCAAGGCTATCAAAAACAATACCAAACGGGTCAAGAACAAGGGGGTCTTCGGGTGGAAACGAGATGATGGAGATGCTAAAGAGCATGCAAATGGAGATGCAAAAACGGAACCAACTCGATGAAGTTCGAATGCAAAAGGACGAGGTTCGTGACAAAAGCATCCAATCACTAACAACCCAAATGGGTCAATTAGCAACCGATGTGGCTGAATTGAAGAAAAGTAAGGGTCAACTTCCAAGCGACACTAAGGTAAACCCTTCACATGGTTCGTCACGAGGTAACGTTAATATTAATCATGTTAGTGTTTTAAGAAGTGGAAAAGAGTTCAAAGCCAATTTGTCACCCGAATTGGTTGAGGGGGTAGTTGAGGATGTCACGGGTAATGACAGTGATGATGAAGTTTCACCGGTTAAACCAAAAGAAACAATTGTTAAAAAACCGGGTTTGGGTGAAAATGAAAAGAGCGAAAAAGTTGAGGGTGAACCGAGTCAAGTCCCGTTTCCATCGGCCTTACTTGACCCGGGAAAGAAAAATTTTATTGTGTCGAGAGGTCCCCAAAAAGAAGAGATGTGGGACATGTTTAAACAAGTGAAAATAAATCTCCCACTCCTCGATGCAATAAAACAAGTCCCCGCCTATGCAAAATTTTTAAAAGAATTATGTACACAAAAAAGGCAAAACAAGAAGAAAGTGCCTAAGCGGGTGGATTTAACCGGGCAAGTGAGTGCGGTTTTAAATGGGGAGCTTCCTCCTAAGCTCCAAGATCCGGGTACGCCATTGATTAATATACAAGTGAAAATAAATCTCCCACTCCTCGATGCAATAAAACAAGTCCCCGCCTATGCAAAATTTTTAAAAGAATTATGTACACAAAAAAGGCAAAACAAGAAGAAAGTGCCTAAGCGGGTGGATTTAACCGGGCAAGTGAGTGCGGTTTTAAATGGGGAGCTTCCTCCTAAGCTCCAAGATCCGGGTACGCCATTGATTAATATACAAGTTGGTAATTTTCAAATGGCTAAGGCGTTGCTAGATCTTGGAGCCGGAGTTAGCATTTTACCGGGGGGCTTATATGACCAATATGACTTTGGTCCGTTAGCAAGGGTGGAGACAACGGTTGTTTTGGCCGATTTGTCTCATAAGCTACCTCGGGGTATGGTTCAAAATGTAATTGTAAAAATTGATTAGTTTTATTACCCGGTTGACTTTTTAGTCTTGGATTACTCATCGGCGGACCCTAAGCAACAACAAAATATAATATTGGGTCGGCCATTTTTGAGTACCGCACATGCTATTATCGATTGTAGATTTGGTACAGTTGATATGGCTTTTGGCAATAGAAAAATGCGTTTGAATGTTTTTACTAACAATTCTAATGCTAATGGTGTTGATGAGTGTTTCATGGCAGATATAGTTGACGGATGCAACCCGCATGAGTATGAGGAGGATGGTTTGGATATTTGCCTGTGTGATTTTTCTGAACAGGTACATGCTTATGCACTCCGGGTTGAAGAGGAAAAGCAAGATGCGATGGCGTTGAAAGAAGGTAGACCGCCATGGACTCATCAATTTGAAGGTCTACCGGCGGAGATCGATTCGGGTACGAAACCATCATTAGAGGAACCGCCAAAGTTGGAGCTCAAAGACTTGCCTAGCCACTTGAAGTATGTGTTTTTAGGGGATAATGACACTTTACCGGTCATTATTGCCTCTAATTTGGAGTTGGCACAAGAGCAAGCATTGTTGGAGGTTTTAAAAGAGAACAAGGGAGCTATTGGATGGACGATTGCCGACCTCAAAGGAATTAGTCCATCCATTGTCATGCATAAGATCATTACAACTGAAGATGCAAAGCCGACACGAGAGGCTCAAAGGCGATTGAATCCGAACCTACGGGAGGTAGTTAAGAAAGAGGTAATTAAATGGTTGGATGCGGGAATTATTTATCCAATTTCGGATAGTGCTTGGGTGATTTTTACAAGTTTTTGAAAAAATTAAAAAAAAACATAAAAAAACATAAAAACTAAAAAATATAAAAAAAAATTCCCTCAAAAAAAATGCAATTTTTGGAAAAACTTTAAGTGCCCAGGTCGTACCGTAAATTACGGTATTACCGTAATTTACGGTGGGTGTTGAAAGTTGGGGGGGTTTACGGTGAAAGTCTACTGTTTTACGGTAGAAAAATTGATGTCCAGGTCTCACCGTAACTTACGGTGGGACCGTAAGTTACGGTGCGCAGAAAGTTTTGATGCGTCGGTCGGGGTTCCGCATATATAAAAAAAAATAATATAATAAAACACAAACATATCTGGTCACGTGAATCTTTCCCTAACCACACAATTCTTCTTCATCTATCACAATCACTATCTCTTCCAAAGACCCACTTCTTCTTCTTCTTTTTCTTCCCCAACCTTCAAACCTCCATAGCTCCATCAATTCTTGTCCAAACTAAGTGAAATCGGGGTCTATCTTGACTATTTTTTCACATAGTTTCTGATTTTGCTAAAAGATTTACAAGAAAACGCAGTTTTTGGGTCCGAATCCCAAACCCTAGTCCGAAAATTTTTGGGGTTTTTTGGAGTTTTTGTTTCACAAGCACTTGTGCATCTTCAAAACAAGGTATGGAAGTTTAATTTGTGTATTTTGATGATGCATTGTGAAGATTGAGGTTATTGTTGATGTTTGTTCATACCCACTTGCTTGTTCATAGTGTTATTTGTTACTTGTTCATGGACATGATTATGGTTGTAGATGTAGGATGTTTAGTAAAGTAGTGAACTTTTGGGGATTTCTACATTATAGAGACACCATGCCCAAATTTTTGAAAAACTTATACATTGTGGTTCACTAACATCTACAACCATAGTAACAAGCAAGTGTGGGGATGTTTTGGAGAAAGGAGCCTAATTTTGTTTTGTTTTCTTGTGTTGTTTGTTCTCATATGATTAGGAAAATTGTTAAGACAAAAGAAAAAGCGGGATCCAGTTCGTCATCATCGAAAGGGAAAGGCAAACAAGTGGAACAACAACCGCGAAAAAGGCAATATGTGGGTCGGATAAGTGAAAGCGAGAGTGGGAGTGAAGAAGAAATGGAGTTGGATCCACATGATAAACCGGTATGGGACTCGGGTCCTCTGGATGATCAACCCGAGGAGTGGCAGCCAACATTATATCATGATAGAATGAATAAGCTCAAGAACAAGGCAGCGGCCTTCATTTGTGAACGAGAGGTTCGGGAAGTGGAGTTCCAACAGTTTGGGGTGTTTGATAAGTTTCGGGCGGTGGAGATGTCCTTTGACACACTGAAGAAGCTCGGGAAGTATGACAGTCTCCCGGCTCGTGATTACAGGATTCCCACTCTCGATGATTTGTTAGTGAAACCGGAGAAGCATCCGCGGTGGAATGATATGTTGGCAGCAATATTTTTACCCGGTACATACAGTGGTATTTTGTACCGGAAAAATTTAAGAATCGAAGCAAAGCTATTGCTAGCTATTTGTTTGTTGAATGTGATACCGCGCAGATGAGATAAGGAACAGGTGAGATTCCCGGAGGTACCTGTTCTCTATTCGCTAATGCATGGGTCTCTACGTTTTCCGATACGCTATCTCATAATGCACCACCTGTGGATCAGCCGAAACAAATATGGCAGGGACATTGTCCCATATTGTAGGATCATCACGGGGTTGATGAAACAGCAGAAAGCTCTTACTTCGGAGGATCGAGGGGTAACGAAGAGGCACCAACCGTTTACGTTAGACAAAATGGGAAGTGGTTGGACATATACCCAATCGGAGCGGTATCACAATTTAAAATCCGAGGGTCAAAGATGGAGAGCTCTTAAGGCGAATGCGAGAGATTTGTTACCGGGTGAAGAGGATGAACCCGAAAGTGAAGCGGAGATCCCAAGTGGGGATGAAGGTTATGAGGAGCAACCGCAAGGCGGTGTGAATTTGAATGTGGGTCAAGGGGGTCATGGTGGAGGTTTTGGTGGTGCTTTCTACGATTATACTGAGCGATCTTATGTGCCCGGGTGGGCGTAAGAAGGTACCATGCAAGAAGTAATAGCAAATCAACTTACTCTGGCTTCTGTCTTCGATACATGGACGGGTCCGGAGCGGACGTTATATGACCAAAATACCATGATGAGTGCAAGTATTAAACGTTCTTTGAAGCAAAATCTTGATCGTAGTGAGGCATGGAATCGCACATTTGCGTATTCCTGAGAGGTGGAAACGAATAATAGGTACTTCGACGATCAAGCGAGGAGGATGCATGCAGATTGGCATGCCGGAAGGCCGGTTGTTGAGGATCCACAACATGTGGATTATGCCTCGTTACCGCCTTATGATGGTAGTGTCTCATATCCGACTCCACCGCTTCACCACTCACAATGGATTGACCCGAGGCAGCAAGAGGGAGCCCAACAACAAGGAGGGAGTAGCAGCGGCGCGTTTGCATTTGGAGAATGGAATGACATGATGTCTTCCATTTTTGGACCTCCAGGACCGCGCTACTATTAGTCAGGTGGTGTTCTCTCTTTTGTATAATTTGTGTATATTTGTAGTTTTGCTTTGTTTATGGTTGGGCGGTTGGGTGGTGTATGTTTGTTTTGTTGAGTTTGGGATGGTGCGTGTTGGTGGTGTCGTGTTTGTTTGTTTAAAAAAAAGTAAAAAAAAATATAAAATGAAAAATCCAAAAAGATATTTGGGGTTTGAGTGAAGAAGCTTTTTGTGATGTTGAATGACTTTAGTGATCAAAGCCTCCTAAAGCCATACATTGGGGTCAATGTATCCCAAGTGTGGCGATGGGGGGAATTTTTTGAAGATTTTTGAAAAATTGTGAGCCAAGCGAAACGATGTGAAAACTTGAACACCCTTAATTAACCCCAAATGGTGCACCGACAACCCTTGATACCTTTTTCATTCTTGGTGAGAATTGTAGCCACACTTGTATGTAAATAATGCTTATCTTTGATGAGAGTGGCTACAGGTGGGGGTGCGTTAGAACTTGTGCTTGAATGCGATTTGAGTCCTTAGTTAGACATGAATGTAGAAAGGATAAGGGCATTTAGGTAGCCTCGTCGTTGGTGTGAGCGAGTGTGGGATTTGGGGGGTTGGACCTCATAAGTTTTATATATGAGCATGGTAGTGAGAGGGGCGGGGGTTTGGACATTTAGTTGCCCAATTTTGTGCCTAAAAGCCTATCATTTGCTACCCCTAGCTACTTACCTAAAAATTTGCCCAATTTGACCCGGTCTTTTAGTATTAGTAGTAGTTGTAGTAATGTGATGTAGATATGTCATGCTTTATTGCATGGTTATTTTCTCTAAAAAAAATAAAGCAGAAAAATCGAAAAAAAAAGGAAAAAAAAAAGAAAGAAAAGAAAAAAAATATGAAAAATGAAAAGAAAGGATGTTAGTTGTCTTGTATTTAGTAGTTAGTTTGGTAGTTGTTATTTTGTTTATTTGTGTAATAAAAAGACCGGGCCAAATTTTCGCTACTTCATATATATCCCATTTCCTACCTATACACCTAGCCACGTTACAACCTTGAAGTCCCTTTGATTTCCATTCATGTTTGGCACTTATAGGAGAAGGATTGATTTATGTACAAGCCTATGATCGCGCAACCACCCGTTTGCCTATTGTGTGTCTAGCTTATCTGTGCTAGTATTCAATTGTAGCCGAGAGGAGAGATTTAGAGAGGGGTGCATTGGTTGGGTGTTAAAAAGGGGTTAGTAAAAAGATTGCTTGTTTTGCTTGGTTTACATTGATCACTTGTTTAGAAACTGATTTGATGAGTTGCTTTGGGACAAGCAACGGTTAAGTGTGGGGATGTGACGGGTGGTCCATTGAACAACCCTTTGCGAAGCTAAAAGACAAGTTTATCCCTCATTTATGTGTGTAATTATCTTGAATTAGATAACTACTGTTGTTTATGTCTCAGGTACGGTTTGGCGGCTCAAATGGAGGAAAAATGCAGCTTTGAAGGCTTACAAGTTGAACGGGTTGAGAATGTGGAGCTAAAGATGAACAAAGCACAAAATTTAGGTTGCCACCGTAAATTACGGTCCCACCGTAATTTACGGTGGACCTGAAAAGCATTTGGTTCCCACCGTAAAACAGTTTCAAGCTACCGTAACCATATTATGTCCACCGTAACTTACGGTGGAGCCGTAAGTTACGGTGGAGTCTGCGAACACTTTTGTAACTGCCACAATTAAGACGGTTTATGGGTGTCTTTTGGGTTATTCTCATCATTGGACGTTTTTGGAGCTTGCTAGGGGCGATTTTGGTGATCTGGCTTGGTTGTAAACATTATCTAAACATTTCGTTTGTGTTTTTGATCGGTATGAACATTGAACTTTGTGCTATGATGATTCACCAAGCTATGTGTGGCTAAACTCATGGTGATCATCCTGAATTGAAGGTTTGTTTAAGACTTTTGTGTTTGGATTCGTATTTCTAGAATAATAGACTTGCAATGTTTGTTTGTTTATTATGGTGTGTGGATGTTTGATTGTAAATTGTTGATTGATGTTATACTCATATTCTAAACCGTACGTTCTTGGTGTCGTTGACAATCGAGATATCACGGGAGGGATTAGGGTTGGATATTAGTCAATTGGTTATCGGGTAACAACCTCGCATTGTCATAATCCGAGTACTTAGTTCCCTTTTATCACAACAAACAATTACACACGAATCATGTCTACGTGATTCTTTCTAGTGAATTTAAACACAATTGTCCAAAGCAAACTGGAAATTTAGGATGGTCGCTTGTTCCTAATTTGTTTACAAACTACGGTCTTTGATTTGCAATTTAATTAGTTAATTTTAGTTATTAAAACCAAACAATCAAATCTTGAATTTTAATTTCTGCATTTTAGGTAATTGTAGTTTAATTACAAAGCTATACAATCGACATACTTTCCACATACTCCCTGAGTTCGATACCCTCTTACCACTATCTATAGTTGTTTTTGGGATTAAATTTGCGTGTACCTACGACAGCACGCCGACATTAACGGCTTTACTGATCGAAAATGTGTGTCAAACGAGAGAATTACCAAACGTTGATTATATCGTTCATACTTCATACTACAGATTTAGTACTTTTGTAACGCTATGCCGTATGGTGATCCACCACATAGACGCCACATCATAATACTTGGAGGATGCTCCTCCAAGGTAGAAACACTGGAAATGGAGAATGATCCTTGTGACATCTGTGCTTATAATCATTGTACAAACTCTGAATAGTTCAATTATCAATAAAACAATGTGATTTGACCCCAATGTTTGTTTATTTATGTTTGACATTTTGCACGTTTTAATTTTTGTTCGATTTCAAACTCTATATCGCTTTCTGGAAAGTTATACGCAAACTGATGCGTAAACGTGATCAGTTTAACGCGACAAACACTCCGGAACATCAACATATGCTTAACATACCTTAAATAACCTTTACATAACTTAGAAATAAGTTTTAAAGGGTTTGGTATGGCAAAAACAAGTTTATTCGATCGCAGGGACTATTTGCGATAAAATGCGAAAGTATGCCGATTAGTATAGTAACGAACATTCCGGAACTTGATCATAAGCTAAACATACCCTAAATATCTTTTACATAGCTTAGAAATAGGCTTTGAGGGGTTCGGTATGCAAAAATAAACTTATTAGTCAATCAGGGACTAAAAGCGTCAAAAAGTGCATAAGTTTGCATTTACGCGCATATCTTACGTTCTGAACATATCCGGACATCCAAAAAATTTTGTAATCATAAAAGTATTTTATTTTAGTGATTGGCATGCTAAAATTCAATTCGTCATGTAATTTGGATCGTTTTTCGCGTCCGTTCGAGTTTCGTCGTAATTAACCGAACAACGTTACCGTACGACCAAACGAACCGACATCCGTGATATTTCCGAGCATATTTCATATCCCCTATACTTAAACTTCATTATTGAGCCTTGAAAATGGGTTAACAGGGCTTAAACGCGTCAAAAATGGCTTAAACATTCTGCAGGGACCATTTTTGCCAATTTTTGAAGGTTTCTGGCCCACATAGGCCGTGGCGTCGCGCCACAGCAAAGGGGGTGAGCCGTCGCGGCACGTGACGCCCCTGTTTTGACAGAAACTCTGTTTTCAGCATCTGGCTTGAATTTCAGGGTCTTTTATGTAAACTTTTCAATACTTGGAGCTGGTATTTGAGGTCCCATAGTATTCACAACCATGTGCAACACATGGATGGCCAAGATTGATTCTCATAACACTTGGAATGATCTTGTTGATCCTAACTTACTATAAATAGAAGTGGTTCTTCACTTCATTCCTCACATTTGATTCAATTTTGCTCTAAGTTTAAGTTTAACACTTCATACCTGAGTATTTTGAATCAATTATTCCTTGCTTGGACCTTTTGTAAGCTTCTTTAATGCTTGTTTATGCTTTTCAAGTGTGAAAATCAAACAGTGTTTGACTTTCTGCTTTGACCAGTCTTTAGTCAACACAAAGTTCGTTTGAACTTTGCAACGTGAGCGTAATCACGATAATCACGATGGTTATAGTCCCTTGTGACTATACCTACTGATTACCACGTTGATTAGGTATAGTGACGAATCAAAGTTTCGGTCAAAGTACGTATTTATGCGTATTTTGCAACGAAGCTATTTTCGGGTATCAAAACCCTTTTGTTTTGATATCAAACTTGTTTTCTAACTTAGTTAAACATGTTTTAACATGTTTAACTCGCCACTTTTAGTCTAGTGCTTATATAGGGTCGTAAGATAAGCGGTCTAAACAACCGCTTAGACTTTCGAACCCGACCCGTTTGGTCGAACATTAGGATCCGACCAAACATATTTTGTGACCATAGTTGTATAGGGAATAACGTTCCGAGGTTATACCTTATGGTCACTTCGTTTAGTTAGTTGTATGATAGGTAGTTTATATGCCTTAAGAAAATGACCAAAATGCCCTTTTTACGCATAATTTCATTTTAAGCATATGTAACCTAAATTTTGACATCTAAACAGATTAGGCAATATTATTAGACATGTTAAGGCATATAATACTTGTCATGGGACTAGTTAGGCGGTCCGAACGCGTTATACGCAAATGACGCGTTAAAGTAGCGTAAGCTACCTAAGCGGGTCGTAAGCACTTAGGATAGGTTCCGATTTAGAATGTAGGCTTTGTTAAACCATAATTACATGAGTTCCAATACTCATTTGGTTTACGAAACCTCATTCTATCCGATCTTCCGATTTAGGTCTGGTTTAGAGTTAATTACTGTTTTCGTCCCTATGGTTTGTCAAAAATCACTATTTCAGTCCATTAGTTTAAAAATTGCGATTTCAGTCCCTGTGGTTTCACTATCGTAATCATTTCAGTCCCTGTGGTTTCACTTTCGTAACCATTTCAATCCATTATTCTGTTAAGTACAGGGACTGAAATGGTTACGGAGGTGGACTGAAATGGTTACGAAAGTGAAACCACAGGGACCGAAATCGCAAATTTTAAACTAATGGACTAAAATAGTGATTTTTGACAAACCACAGGGACGAAAACAATAATTAACTCTCAGGTTTATTAACGTAGTTACCTATATTAGGTGCCGATTGATTCCGTGATCCTTCTAGCATTGTTTGGTTGTTATATCAAGACTTCTAAGCAATATCAAGTGAGTACATAGTCCCCTCTTTTACTGTTTTCAAATGTTTTGGGGTGATACACATGTGCCTACTTGTTACTTTCGTGCTTTTCGTGCTTTCATGAAATATACTTGCTATGTTCATTAGTACGCATATAGTACATAATTTAAATTGTCATTTGCTATGTATGTTGACTGAGCATGCTAGCACATTGTTTTCATAAACACGTTTGTTGCATATGTTTACTCAGCATATGGACACATTGATTTACATTACATTACTGCTATGTATGTTTACTGAGCATGCTAGCACATTGATTTACATGACATTTCTGCTTCATATGTTAACTTAGCATACTCAGTACATTGTTTTCACATAACATGCTTACATTTGGTATGTCATTTGGTTTGTATAACGAAACTAAAATACGTTCATTAACACTGATCATGCCGCTCGGTTGTATGTAGTGGTACCATAGGAATTGACAATTCCCATTCCTGGAATTCTAGGTTTGTTTGGACATAAGGAATGACAGAATCTGAAAACATTTTTAATAAACCTTTGATTTGTGTAAAGGTTTATCCTATAGTCTCAAGGCTTAAATGTATGCGTTTAACATTACCGCATAAATGTTTGTATCAGTAAGGTATTGATTTTGCAAAACATAAATTTTGACTTAAACTATGATTTAATCAAACACATTGTTTTGTACATTTTACTATAGGATTGAGTAATACTCTTATTCACCATACATTTGTTTACACATTAACATTATACACATGGTTTGAGTTGATACCTTTCGCTTGCCATACATATTATTTGATTATACAAGACTTGAGTTACATTTGACATTATACATTGTTTACACGTAAACATTCATACATTGGTTAAAACAAGACATTTTGATGGTTATTTGGTAAGTGATTTACTTAACGAGGCGACGTTTAGTATGATAAAAGCATGGTGGATACGCCGCTGGTACTTCCTATATATAAGTGCTTTTATGATATTACATATCGTAGCGTTATCTAAATCATTTCAATTTATTCAATGACATAATATATTTTATACAAATGACATATTTTCACAAGACATCAATTTACAAACAATATAACTTATACAATTATCGATTTTCATATGATTTGCAAAGGAAAACATTATACAAGATTCATGGCTAACTTTTTGTTAAACATTTCTTTTAACTTACAAGTCATGAATCCTGCTTACACAAAACCTATGTATCTCACAAGTATTTTTATGCTGACGTACCTATTTTCACATGTGTTTTCAGGAGCTGATGCATAGGGTTGATCAAGATACACTTAGGCGGACTCGGGCCTTAGTGACAATAAAAGATGAAAGACTTGTTTAATTATGTTATGTTTCTTTTGTGTTAAGACACTGTAACCTCTTAATTTCAAATAAAATCGAACTTTAATTTACCATGGTTGTGGAACAATAATTCTGTCGCTCCACTCCTCGACATTTCCGCCGCGGTTTGTTGTTTTGGGCGGTCGGGGTGTGACAGAAGAGTTGGTATCAGAGCCAATGGTTATAGGGAATTAGGTCATTAGTAATGCTTTGACCTAGACTATAACTTTTCTAGGACCCCAACACAAGTTACCTTGTGTTTAGATCTTAAAACATTACCGACGCCTACCTTTAGGTGACAACCAAAACAAGAACACAATTTTTCCAAAATGATTTTTGAAAATCAATCATCTATTCTTAGATGATTTGTTATAAGCTTTTGAACCCTCTAAATTTTCAAAATCTCATCAAAGTTTGGGTCTAAATAATGTGAACACGTGCAATCTGGAAGGGTGGATGCCTGTATCTCGAGTTTTCTGTCTAGGCTAGAGTGTTCGTACAAATCCACATAATCGCACCAGTCACTCTTACCTGGGAACTCTTGGGGTGAGTGTCCACTTATAGGCTAAAGCATGTCTTCGCGATATATTATTATGACCCATTTACTTTGATTAGTCATTGTGTGTCGTTTGTTTGCTTTGTGGTACGAACGAATGACCACCATCATGCTTTTTGTCGATATTTGTATCATCTCATTTTCATCATATCATCTCACTCGTTTTCTCTTATGTTTCCTCTTTTAGAATGCCTCCTCGACTCGATGCTCAATCTCAACCTAACGCTGAACTGGCGACTATCATGCATAGCAAATGGCTGCTGCACTCCCAAATCTCATCGCTCAAATCAACCAAGCCAACAATAACAACAATAATGCTCCGTGCAACTTCAAAAGTTTCAATTCGACTAAACCGCTTAAGTTTAGTGGTTCTAAAGGGGCAACTGGGCTCTACAGTGGTTTGAGAGTTTTGATAGCACCTTTCGCCATGTTCAGTGTCCCGATAATCATAAGGTTGAGTTTGCTTCTAGTGTATTTCAAAAGATGGCTCTTACTAGGTGGAATGGGGTAATGAGAGACCGTGGTGCTAATGTTGCTCTAGCATAGACCTGGGAAGAGTTAGGCTCTTATGATGAGGGAATTCTGTCCTCGTCATGAACAAAGGGCATTGGAAAGAGAGTTTGATGACCTGAAACAAGACAGTGGTGAACATCGAGCTTATACCGACAGATATGAGGAGCTGAGTTTGTTATACCCTACAATGGTTACCCCACTTGATAAAGCTATCGAGAGGTATGTTGATGGTTTACCTGACCAAGTGCAAGATATCGTTACTGGTAGCAACCCTACCACAGTTCGACAGGCCATCGAGTTGACTACGACTTTGACCGAGTCGCAAATCAGGAAAGGTAAACTCCATAGGAAGGGTGACAAGAAACAGGGACAGTCGTCTGATAAGAGTGAGAGTAATAAGGGTAAGAAATCTGGTTCTTCAAAGAGGTCTAGGAAGCGCAAGGCTTCCCAGAATTTCGCTGTTACAGCGTAGGCCAACCAGGTAGGGCTGTTCAAAAAGCTCGCGGCTCGGAGCTCGCTCAAAGCTCGCTCGGATTTAGCTCGAAAAAAGCTCACTCGATTTGGCTCGGTTTAAAAGTGAGCCGAGCCGGCTTGGCTTGGTTAGAAAGTGAGCCTAGCTCGGCTCGGCTCGTAACGAGCCGAGCTGGCTCGGTTCAGCTCGCTTTGTAGCTCGGCTCGGTTTAGCTCGAATCATTTTACTTATAATAAGTTTTAATTTTATATACATTATAATATATTACAAAAAACTGATTATTATTTACATGTATATAGGTTTGTAATTTGATATTTATGGCATATTTGAAGATTGATTACCATATTAATGAACTAATATTGTATTTTATTGAAATTAAAACTTATTTTGCGTTGTTAAACTTAATTTTGATTTGAATTGTATTAGGTTGAACTTATTTTGAATATATTCTTTTAAATTATTGAATAATATTTTAGTCTATTAAATTTTAAGAGGTATATATTATTTTTTTTTATAAAATCGAGCCCAACCAAGCCGAGCCGAGCTAGCTCGGTTTAAAACCAAGCCGAGCCCGAGCTTAGATTTTCAGCTCGGTTTCAAATCCGAGCCGAGCCAGCTCGGTTTATAATTGAGCCGAGCCCGAGCTTGGCCTGGCTCGGCTCGGCTCGGCTCATGAACAGCCCTACAACCAGGCAGCTCCAAATCAGCCCGCGCAACCACCTGCCGAGAAACCATACATTGGCAATGCACCTCTGTGCAACATGTGTAACAACCACCACCAACCACACGCTCAATGTCGTTATTGTACCAACTGTGGGAGATCTGGTCATCTTGCTACCACATGTCGTCTTCCTGCTAACCAGAACCAAGCTGCACAAAACCCTGCTCAGCAACCTGCCCAACAGCCTACTCAACAACCAACACAAGCTGCACGAACTCACTATCCTCCTGGTTCATGCTACAATTGTGGGGATCTGACCCACTATCGAAATCAGTGTCCAAGGTTGGCGAATGCGAATCAGGCGCAGGCTCGTGGACGAGTCTTTAACATGAATGCAAACGAAGCGCGTGCAGACAACGAGGTGGTAAATGGTATGTTCTTCGTTAATAATCAACCTGCTTCTGTTCTTTTTGATTCGGTTGCCGATAAGAGTTTTGTGTCATTATCTTTTGAACCTTTGCTTCGCATGACTAGAACAAAACTAGGAAAGCCCTTGACTGTAGAGGTAGCTAGTGGTGATCCCGTTGTACTCGATTCTATTCTTCGAAATTGTCAGTTGAACCTTAATAACCATCTTTTTCCTATTGATCTCACGCCAATGCAACTTGGAAGCTTTGATATTATAGTGGGAATGGATTGGTTAGCCAAGTATCACGCAAAGGTAGTTTGTTTTGAGAAGATTATCCGTATACCGCTTTCGTCTGGTAAGATCTTGGAGGTTCGTGGTGAGAAACCTGCTAGTAGTCTCAAACTCATGTCATGTACTCAAGCTCAAAAGTATTTACAAAAGAACTATGTGGCCTTCTTGGCACATGTCGTAGAGGAGAAAGGCAAAGGTATATCTATTCAAGATATCCCTGTTGTTCGGGATTATCCTGAAGTTTTTCCTGAAGAATTACCTGGTTTACCCCCAGCACGTCAAGTTGAGTTCGTATTGATCTTGTACCCGGTGCTAATCCTATCGCTAGATCTCCGTATCGTCTTGCACCGTCTGAGATGCATGAATTATCTAAGCAGCTTCAGGAGCTTTCTGACAAAGGTTTTATTCGTCCTAGCTTTTCACCTTGGGGTGTTCCTGTTCTTTTTGTTAAGAAGAAAGATGGCTCTTTTAGGATGTGCATCGATTATCGTGAGCTTAACAAGCTTACCATCAAGAATCGATATCCCCTACCTCGCATTGATGATCTCTTTGATCAGTTACAGGGTGCTACTTGCTTCTCAAAGATTGATCTACGTTCTGGGTATCATTAGCTTCGTGTACTCGAGGAAGATATTCCTAAGACTGCTTTCCGCACAAGATATGGGCATTATGAGTTCACTGTTATGCCATTCGGTTTGACTAATGTTCCTGCTGTTTTCATGGACTTGATGAATAGGGTTTGTAAGCCTTATTTGGACAAGTTCATCATCATTTTCATTGATGACATCTTGATTTATTCTAAGACACGAGCTGATCATGAACAACATCTCTGTCTTACTATGGGACTCCTAAAGAAAGAACAACTTTTCGCCAAATTCTCCAAGTGCGAATTTTGGCTTAAGGAGGTTCAATTTTTGGGTCACATCGTCAACGAACAAGGTATTCATGTAGATCCCGCCAAAATCAGTGCGATTATGGATTGGGATACACCTACTACTCCCACCGAGGTTCGTTCATTTCTTGGTCTTGCGGGTTATTACCGCCGCTTTATTGAAAACTTCTCCAAGATTGCGATTCCTCTCACTGCTTTAACTCAGAAGAATAAACCCTTTGAATGGGGATCTAAACAAGAAGAAGCTTTTCAAACCTTGAAGCAGAAACTTTGTGATGCACCTATTCTATCTTTACCTGAGGGCAACGATGATTTTTTCGTGTATTGTGATGCATCCAACTTGGGTCTTGGCTATATTCTCATGCAAAGAAACAAAGTCATAGCTTACGCATCGAGACAGTTGAAGGTTCATGAGAAAAACTACACGGCTCATGATCTTGAGTTAGGTGCAGTAATATTTGCTCTTAAAATCTGGAGACACTATCTGTATGGTACAAAATGTGTGGTTGTCACTGACCACAAAAGTCTTCAGCATATTTTCAATCAGAAGGAACTTAACATGAGGCAACGACGTTGGGTTGAACTTCTAAACGACTACGATTGCGAAATTCGCTACCATCCTTGTAAGACGAATGCCGTGGCTGATGCATTGAGTCGTAAGGAACGAGTCAAGCTTCATTATGTTCAGGTTCGATCTGATATTCAAACCCGCATTTCTCATGCTCAACATACTTGTGTCTCACAAGACTTGATGGGTAAGGAATTACCATGTCACATTAAGCCTGATCTTGAACTGAAAGACAATGGATCATATTATTTCATGGACCGTTTGTGGGTCCTAAGTCAAGACAATCTCCGCACCTTGCTAATGGATGAAGTTCATAAGTCTCGTTATTCTATTCATCCTGGTGCAGATAAAATGTATAAGGATCTTCGAACCCAGTATTGGTGGCCCGGTATGAAGAAAGACATTGCCTTGTACGTATCCAAATGCCTTACTTGTCTTAAGGTTAAGGCTGAACATCAACATCCCTCTGGATTATTGGAGAAATCAGAGATTCCAGTTTGGAAATGAGAAAACATTGCTATGGATCTCATTACCAAGTTGCCACGCACTAAGAAAGGTCATGACGCCATCTGAGTAGTTGTGGATCATCTTACAAAATCAGCGCATTTCTTGCCAATCCGTGAGGATCTATCTGCTGACAAGCTTGCAAAAATCTATGTGGATGAAATCGTATCTCGTCATGGCGTTCCTTTGAACATTATATCTGATAGAGATGCTAGATTCTCGTCTCATTTTTGGAGAACCATGCAATCTGCTATGGGAACCCAACTTAATTTGAGCACAGCTTATCATCCTCAAACGGATGGTCAATCTGAAAGAACAATCCAAACATTGGAGGATATGCTTAGAGCTTGTGTGATCGATTTTAGTGGTAGTTGGGATTCGTATCTACCGTTGATTGAATTCTCCTACAACAATAGTTATCACTACAGCATCAATATGGCTCCTTTCGAGGCTTTATACGGTCGAAAATGTCGTTCACCAGTCTGCTGGAATGAGATTGGTGAAGCTCAGCTTACTGGACCTGAGTTCATTCTAGAGACTATAGATAAAGTCAAGAAAATTCGCGACAACCTTCAGACAGCTAGAAGCCGTTAAAAGAGTTACGCGGATAGATGACGCAAGCCTTTGGAATTTCAAGTCGGTGATCGCGTCTTACTTAAGGTTTCACCTTGGAAAGGTGTGAACAGATTTGGAAAGACAGGAAAACTTGCACTTAGATATGTTGGACCATTCAAGATTGTCGAAAGAATCAGAAAGGTGGCCTATAGACTTGAGTTACCTCTTGAACTCGGAAATGTTCATCCAACCTTCCACGTGTCCAATCTCAAAAAGTGTTTAGCTGACGAGAACCTCCACATACCACTTGATTAGATTCGTGTTGATGACACAATGCATTTCGTTGAGAAGCCTGTGGAAATCATGGACCGTGAAGTCAAATGGCTCAAACGCAAGCGCATTCCACTTGTTAAAGTTCGCTGGGAATCTAAACGTGGACCAGAATTTACATGGTATAGAATTGTATTTTCCCTTGCTATTCACAATGTAACAAAGTCAATATAAAGGACCCACCCGAATCTTCTATTTTTGGTAGGATATACACAATAATTAGACCAAATCCTTTCATATTTACAAAATTGCTAATACACCCCCGCAGTCGAAGCGTAGGGTGGCCGAATGCTAAGACTGGATCTGAGGTCATCGAATAAAACTCTAGGTAGCCCTTTGGTGAAAATATCCGTAATCTGATGACGAGAAGGAACATGAAGAACACGAACATGACCCTGCTGAACCTGATCTCGAACAAAGGGAATGTCAAGCTCGATATGCTTTGTTCGCTGATGTTGTACAGGGTTTCCCGAGAGATAGACAGCACTCGCATTATCACAGTAAACCAGAGTTGCACGGGAGACTGGGTGGTTGAGCTCAAGGAGAAGATTGCGAAGCTAGCAAATTTTCACGACAACGTTAGCAACACCTCTATATTCAGCCTCTGCACTGGAGCGGGAGATAGTGGCCTGGCGTTTAGAAGACCAGGAGATGAGATTGTCACCCAGATAGACACAGTAACTAGAGGTGGAGTGGCGAGTGTCAGGGAATCCCGCCCAATCTGCATCAGTATAAGAAACCAGGGAGAGGTTTGGTATCGACCCAAGATGAAGACCGTAGTTGGAGGTGCCTTGAATATACCGTATAATGCGTTTTAATGCATTCCAATGATCAACCCGTGGAGAATGCATATGCATGCAAATCTGCTGAACGGCATAGGAGATACCGGGACGAGTAAATGTTAGGTACTGTAGAGCTCCAGCCAAACTGCGATAAGTAGTGGGGTCATCATGTAATTGGCTAGAGTCAGCAGACAGCTTTGCTTGAGTGTCAACAGGAGTGGCGACAGGTTTGCATGAGTCCATGAGGCACGATGAATAATGTCTCGCACATACGCCTGTTGAGATAGAAACATGTTGTTACCGTTGCGTGTAACCTGTATGCCCAAAAAATAAGAAAGAGGAGCCAAATCTTTCATAGCAAATTCCCCTGATAATATACGCATAAGTCGCTGTCGGAGAGCATCAGAAGAGGTGACAAGAATAATGTCATCCACGTAGATAAGAAGATAAGCGACGTCCTGACCATGGCGATAGACGAATAGGGAGTTGTCTGACTTGCTTTGTTTAAACCCCTGTAAAGAAACAAAGTCATTGAATCGCTGGTACCACGCCCGAGGGGCCTGCTTGAGACCGTATAAAGATTTCTTTAAATGACAGACGTGATCTGGATAATCCTGATGGCGAAAACCCATCGGCTGATACATGTAAACAGTTTCATCCAAGTTGCCATGAAGGAAGACGTTAGTGACGTCTAATTGATGGATTTGCCAAGATTTAGCCAAGGCAAAAGATGAAACGAGACGAGACGAGACGTATTGTAGCCGGTTTAACAACAGGACTAAACATCTCCCCACAGTTAATACCAGTCTGATGTTTTTGTCCATCACACACCAGACGAGCTTTATATCTTTCCAAGCTACCATCAGACCTATAATTATGTTTAAAGAGCCATATGCTACGAATTATATTCATGTTCGGTTGCTTAGGCACAAGCTCCCAAGTCTTGTTTTTAATAAGGGCACTAAATTCATTGGTCATGGCATCATACCACTCGGGAGTGGCTAAGGCATAGTGAGGGTTTTTAGGTATTGGAGCGACAGCGATGGTAATGAGGTTAAAAAGTTGTTTGGGTTTGGTGATACCGCTCATAAAGTGGGTGTGGATGGTACGGGAAGGGGGATGGGGTGGAGGTGGGATTGGAGAGTGTGAGGAAGACTAAGACATAGTAGGGGGAGAGGGGTTAGGAAAAGGAACTGAAGTGTTTGATGGGCCAATTTGAGCGGGTGAAGTTTGGGCTAGTGGGGATGAAGGAATGACGATGGGGGTTTGGGCTGAGGAGCCGTGGGGGGAAGATGGGCCGGGTGGGCTGGTTTGGGCCGTATAAGTAGAAGGCTGGGAAATATATGGTGGGGTAGGCTGGGCTGGCGTAGTAGAAGAGTGGCCAATATGTTCCCATAATATAGGATTTATGGTGGGATTTAGAAACTCGTTGGAGGGAGGTTTGGTGGTGCATTATATTCTGTAAGGGAAGATGGACTCCTCAAAGTGAACGTGTCGGGAAATAGTTAATTGGTGAGTAGAGAGGTCGAGACACTTGTAACCTCGATGGTTGGATGCGCACCCGAGGAAAACACATGGTTGGGAGCGGTAGGTGAGTTTGTTGATGGTAGTGGATGGGTTGACGGGGTAACAAAGACACCCGAAAACAAGAAGGTGCTCGTATTCTGGAGTGCATTTGCATAGGATAGAGGTAGGGGATCGAAAGTTTTGTGTTTTATTGGGTAATATGTTGAGTAGGTATGTAACGGTTTCAAGGGCATGGTGCCAAAAGTTGGGTGGGAGAGAGGCTTGCGCTAAGAGGGTCCGAAGCATGTTATTGATAGTGCGAATTTTTCGTTCGGCTTTGCCGTTTTGGGATGAAGTGTAGGGACATGAAAACCGAAATTGCATGCCATTCTGATTACAAAAATTGAAAAAATTTTGGTTCGCATACTCTTTATCGTTGTCACACTGGAATTGTTTGATTTTACGTTCAAATTGAGTGTGAATAAGGCTGTGGAACTTGGAAAATATACTGAACACTTGTAATTTATTTGCAATTGGGAAGGTCCATAAGAAGTTAGTGAAGTCATCCAAAAAAAGTATGTAGTAGCGATGACCACCTGTGCACCTTTGCTAATTATGGGTGAAGTCTAAAGGTCGCTATGAACAATATCAAACGGCAAACAAGTAAAACTAAGAGAATCATAAAACGGCAATCTAACACTTTTACCAAAAATGCAAGGTTCACAAATAGTTTTATTAATCTTCCCATAATCAATAAACGAAGAAAGTTTTAAAGAGGCAATAATGTGTTGCCGGGATGACCCAGGCGTTGATGCCAGCGATCTTGAGTAACAGCAGTGTAGGCCGATGGTTGGTTGAGGTGGACAGGAAATGGCTGAGTGAGCGGGTAAAGACCGCCAGTGTTATTGCATCGAAGGATAGGTGCCCGAGTTTTGAGGTCCTTCACAAGAAAACCAAGAGGATCAAATTCAACAGACACAAGGCGACGGACAGAGATTAGGTTCTTGATAATGTTCGGGGTAAACAGGACATTGTTAAGTTTTAAAGGTGGAAAAGGTGGTGGTAAACATTGGTTGCCTTTTGCTACGACTGGGATACGCATGCCATTACCAACGATAATATTTGTATTAGTGCACGTGTTAAAATTAGACGGGGAGTATATACCTTGTTCGTTGGCCGAATGGGAAGTGGCTCCAGTATCCATGATTCCGCGAGCAGGATGATTCAAAGCCATGGTGTAGAGAGCTTGCTCGATGTTTGTAGGCATGGTAGCTGGTGTTGTGAGCCTGGTCAGGTCTGGGGCCAAGAATTCCCTAAGAGTTGTGGTTGTTGGGGCGTGAAGGATACGGGAGGGTGCTTGGGCAGCCTAATTTTGCCACGAGTTTGGGTAACTATTAAGGAGGCCAGCCCATTGAGAGGTGGTCCAGTTGCTAGGAAAAACAATGTATGGGTGGGATGGGGTTGTCGGGTGTTGGCCAGAACCACGACCACGATTGGTGGAGCCCCAGCCCCGCCCCGACGGCCACCTCCGTGGTTACGGCCACGACCACGGTCAGTAGAAGGGAAGAAGGCAGGTGTGGAAGAGGGGATGGTTGAGGATGATGCAGACGCCGTGAGGGCAGTGGCGGACGTATCAGCGGCCCCTGTTGCTTGCCGTTTCTTTTTACTTTCTTCCATGTTCAAGCGGGACCTAACCTTATTGAAATCGGGCAGTGAATCACGGTTCCGAAGGACCGTGGAGATACCGTCATATTGATCCGTGAGACCCGTAAGAATCTTAATGACGAGCATATGATCGTCCACAGGGGAGCCGACACTAGCAAGTTGATCAACCAGATGCTTGGCGTGTTGACAATATTCTGACATGGAGGAGAAATTGTCTAGGCAGAGGTTAGCAAACTCCTGACCAAGGAAGATGGCCCGAGTGTTCTTGTTATCGTTGAACTCGCTCTCGACGGCTGTCTAGGCAGCGTAAGCAGACTGACGCGGTTGTAGAATGGTGTGGAGAAGGGCAGGAGAGATAGTTGCGTAAATCCACTGAAGCACTATGGCATCAAGGCGAGACCATAGGGCATCAGCGGAAGCCGCGGCAGCCTTGTCAGCTTCCGTGGGGTTGGTGTTTGCAGCAGTGGGATGAGGGGATAGGTGGCCGAGCACTTCGAAGGCCTGACAATGAACCTTGAAAAGTGTCGACCAGGTGATATAGTGAGTTGAGTCTTTTTACAGAGTGATGGGTATATGGGTTTTGATGTTGGAGACAGTCAGCACCGGATGGAGTTTGGGATCCATTGGTGAAGAGAAGTTGTAGAGAAAAAAGAAAGAAAAAGGAGATGTCGGAGGATTCTAGAGGATTGAAGGTGGTGTTGACGGTGAGAAGAAGACCGGCGGCTATAGGTGGTTAGGGTTTAGGATCGAAAGAAATAGGATGATACCATATAGAATTGTATTTTCCCTTGCTATTCACAATGTTACAAAGTCAATAAAAAGGACCCACCCGAATCTTCTATTTTCGGTGGGATATACACAATAATTAGACCAAATCCTTTCATATTTACAATAGTGCTAACACTTGGGAACGTGAAGATCAAATGAAGGCGAAATATACACATCTATTCTCACAAGTTTCTTCTAAATAAATTTCGGGACAAAATTTCCTAAAGTAGGGGAGACTGTGACATCTGTGCTTGTAATCATTGTACAAACTCTGAATAGTTCAATTATCAATAAAAAAATGTGATTTGACCCCAATGTTTGTTTATTTATGTTTGACATTTTGCACGTTTTGATTTTTGTTCGATTTCAAACTCTATATCGCTTTCTGGAAAGTTATACACAAACTGATGCGTAAACGTAATCAGTTTAACGCGAAAAACACTCTAGAACATCAACATATGCGTAACATACCTTAAATAACCTTTACATAACTTAGAAATAAGTTTTAAAGGGTTTGGTATGGCAAAAACAAGTTTATTCGATCGCATGGACTATTTGCGACAAACTGCGAAAGTATGTCGATTCGTACAGTAACGAACATTCTGGAACTTGATCCTAAGCTAAACATACCCTAAATATCCTTTACATAGCTTAGAAATAGGCTTTGAGGGGTTCGGTATGCGAAAATAAACTTATTGGTCAATCAGGGACTAAAAGCGTCAAAAAGTGCATAAGTTTGCATTTACGCGCATATCTTACGTTCTGAACATATCCGGACATCCAAAAAATTTGGTAATCATTAAAATATTTTATTTTAGTGATTGGCATGCTAAAATTCCATTCTTCGTGTAATTTGGATCGCTTTTCGCGTCCGTTCGAGTTTCGTCGTAATTAACTAAACAACAAGACCGTACGACCAAACGAACCGACATCCGTGATATTTCCGAGCATATTTCATGTCCCTTATACTCATGGTTGTAAAACAAGGTTTCCAAGGCCGAGTACTTCCCGAGTAGTCGCTACAAGGTAGGCTGCCGAGCCGACTTTTTTTGACTCCGCCTAATTACTCGGAATCGGTCAAACGCGGTCAACCTCGGCCAAAATTGTATCTAGTAGGTCAACTCGGGCTGAGTTTGACTTAAAAAATAATAAAACATAATTTCTATGCCTATAATATTAAAGAATAAATATCATTTTCACGTATTTTGTAATAGATCTTAGTAAATTTATGTTATTTGACATATATTTAATTTCCAAAAACTAATTTCATTATAATTCTACATGTCCGAGTACTCCCCGAGTACTCTCCGCCTAGGCCGAGTACTCTCAACTCCCTAGTTGACCGACTAGGGAGCGCCTAACGACTTTTGCAACCATGCCTATACTTAAACTTCATTATTGAGCCTTGAAAATGGGTTAACGGGGCTTAAACGCGTCAAAAATGGCTTAAACATGCTGTAGGGACCATTTTTGCCAATTTTTGAAAGTTTCTGGCCTAGGTAGGCCGTGGCGTCACGCCACAGCAAAGGGGGTGTGTCGTCGCTGTAAAACCTCGTAAAATCACATCCAATGATGTGTTGACACGTGTACTAAACTCTAATAAAGTCAAACGTTGACTATGAGGGACTAAATTTTTGCGAGAAATAAAAAACTTTGAATGTTGAGGGACTAAAAATGTCAACATGCCAAACTTGTGCCTCTTATTGACCTCATATGATGTTCGTATTCTTTATTGAATTATTGTCGGACGCAAGAAGTCGTTTGTGCTTAAAACCAAAAATTTACAAACCACGGGGGTTAAAAGTGTCAACATATTAATTCTTACCTCGGAATGACCTTTTAATGATCCCGAGGCTTTGTAGAATCTTTTTATACTCTCACGATTGTCAGATAATGATTTCGTGTAGTTTCAATGCAAATAAACGATTTATATTGCAAATACCAAGAAGAAGGGTTAAAAGTGTCAACATGTTTAATTATACCTCTGAGTGACCTTTTAACGAACCCGAAGCATCGTGATGTTTGATAATACTCTCGAGAATGTCTAATATGGATAACATAGGGCTTTAACGCAATAAAACAATAATGCGCGCAAGTTGTGCATTAAAGGGGCCAAAAGCGTCAAACTATAAAACTACACCTTTGAGCGACCATTTAAGCAAACTGGAGTAAACTGGAGTGTCGTAATATCCCATCATACTCTTGGGAATTCTAGTTATTGATCTTGAAAGGCTTTTACGCCATTTCACGTTAAAACGCACAAGTTCGCAAATTAAAGGGTTAAAAGCGTCAACGAGTAGAAACTAATGTTTTCGGTAATCGTTTAACGAAACCGGACCTAACGATATTTGGTTATACTCCCTAGATCATTTACAAACCAACTAGAAGGGTTAAAAGTGCCTAAAATGAAAGATACATTGCATTAGAAGGTTCAGGGACTGAAAGTGACAAATTTAAAACACATTTGCTGGAGTTGGTGTGGTGGCGTCGCGCGACCCCCCCCCCTTTTCCTGTGGCGTACGGTGATGGCTCAATTTGGACAGAAACTTACTTCCAGCTTTAGGTTCTTCTTTGTAGCCCACTTATACCACTTCCACTCTCATAAAACTTGAATCTAGGGACTCGTAGATGGTTTTTAAAACTGGTATTACACCTATAATCATCTCATAACCTATTCCAACACTTGTCATGATCCTCTTTCATTCCAAAAACTATAAATAGGGGTTGTGTTTCATTAGAGCAACTCACACTTTCAAATCAAATCTGCTATACTTCTCAATATTAGAGGATCCTGAGCAATTAGGAACCTCCAAGGAGTTTTCTTCAGTCCATAGGACCATTTGTAAGTGTCCTTTCGTGACTAGTTTATTTTATTTGGCTTTAAAAGCCGAAAAGTCAAGCGTTTACAATAAACGATTTGACTTTTAGCTAGACCATAAACAGTCAAGCCATTGTTCACAACGAACATGGCTACGTGATCGTAATTAGGTAGGTGTCAAACCCTCAAAAAGGGCACCTCCTAATTACCACGTTTACTTAGTCAATTGTTGGGTCAAAGTAATTAAATAAAAGTCAAACGGGTCACTTTTTAATTAAAATTCATAACTTATAATATAGAAGCTATAAAATCAGTTTTATCACTTTAATAACTTGGTAAATATTAATTGAACATGTCTAGGCATGTTCAACCCGACAGTTCTGAGTTTAGGATCGGTTCGCAACCGAAAGTCGCAGAAGTAGACTTTTGCTTTGACTTTCAGTTCTGACCCGATTTAGCTTAGTTTAGTTATGCCTTAGGGTTCCTTTGTGACCATATTATATGTTAGTATATGTCACACCCCAACCGATGGCGGAAACATCGGGGTGCGAGCACAAAGCGTTCAGATTGCTCATGAGATTCCATAACACTATTTGTTTCAATAGAAATTAGATCAAATTCGTCATAACATTGTCTAAAAGCATACACAACCAATTCAAGTATCAAATACAAACCATAACGAATATTATTCAATTTGTTCAAAAGATTCTAAGTTAACTAGGTGACGTTTCTAAGCATCTCCTAGCTGGATTCCATGCATTCCCAAGCATCCTATCAGCCTGCAATATGTATTAAAATATCAATACAAAAGTATTGGTGAGTAAACAAGTTTGATAATAGAATAATAGATTAAAACAACTCATATCCACAGTGTAAGCAATAAAATAGTTTCAGCCATGCTAGTGTCGCAGTCCACGCAGTGATAACCCAAGTTTCCAATGCGTTAAGTGCCTTTCCCAAAGTTTAACGGTAGGTTATATGTCTCCTCCTAACAATACCCCAAATACTAACGGGGAGGTGCATTACTCCTATAGCGCTACTATTGTTAAGGCGGAACTACACACTCTGGATTAAACGTCACATAGCACAGAGAGTCAAGAATCAAGAATCACAAGTTTCACGTACACATAGGATTGAGTATAAGTTTCCAAAGAATCAAGTTTAGGTTTCATAGAATACATGTTGCACCCCAAAAGTTTAAAGTAAAAGGGGATCGAGTATACTCACAGTGATTGCTTAACAGTCGCAACTGTTATTGGATCAAAGGGAGCTCTTTTGGAAATTAGCCTTGTCACACCCCCAAAATACGCACGCGGAATACCACCGCCGTCAAGCCACTAATCATATTGAACATATCAAGTAATGAGTAAAATTCAACCACACAATATGAAAGGTGTTTCAAATCAAAAACATAGTTAAGTGTTTAGCTGAAGCGTAATTGTAAAACCCAATGCAAGTATTAAGTATGAAATAAAGTAATGTTTTTAGCATGGCGCACACTGCCATGTCCCACAACGACCACGCCTCCCTGTGCAAGCTCCATGAGTACCTAACGACCTGCAAGGCATGTAACAACGAGTCATCAACAAAGTTGAGCGAGTTCACAGTTGGTTGTTTGGTTATAGTATTCGTTTCGTAAATCATATATTCGTTTTGTAAACCATGTATCGTATCAATTCGTATCGCGGTCTCCCAGACATGTTTGCGAAGATTAGTGGGGGCTTCCCATGTATTAATAGACTGTGTGTATCGACTGATACGAAAATGTAAGAGGTGTCCTAAGTCAATGTCTATTAGCATTGACCCTTTGCCCATAGTCCATTAGTACACGCCCGTTCGAACGACACGGTGTGAGGTTTGTTAAACCTAATAGCGCTATTAACTAATGACCCACTCGCCATAGGCCTCGGCGATTATGTCGATAGAAATGAGGGACTTAATGATAGAGGTTTGGTCCAGTGTGTATTCTTGGCATCCTACCCACGGAGGATGGTCATAATTACCGTTTCGTTCGTTTACCCATTCCCAACCCTTGGGAATCCCATGCCTTGGAAAAAGTGTGAACTCACCTTGGTTTGCTCGGCAGGTACACGAAAAGGTTACTTAAGCTATATGTGGTCAACCACGTCCTAACATGGTTACCGAAGAAGTCAGGTTTTTGGTTCAAGTAGTGCACATAGGTTTACACAAAACTAACAAGTAACAATCATGGCATACACTTAGAATACGTTAAACAGATCAACTAACTAGGCCCACGAGTCACTTGTGCGGTCCAAATGGTTTAGGCTGAACCATTTGTACGAGTCACTACCGAAGCCCAACAACGTTCTGGCCCAACATGTTGTGCGTTCAGCACAACCCTGTGCGATCCACAACATGTTGTGCGATCCAATCATATACCCGGCCCACACGAACAGAAAGCCCAAACATACATGCACGGCCCAATTAATAGCAAAGGTTGATCTTGTGCGGTTCGGACAGAATTGTGCGATCCGAATGACTTGTGCGATCCAGTTGGGTTGTGCGAGTAGATATTGGGCTTTAAGGCCCAATAGTCCGATTGTTTGTGTGTGGCCCAAGCCTTGTGCGATCGGCACTGTCTTGTGCGATCCACAAGTCTTGTGCGATCATGCATGTCCTGGTTGTACATTGTGCCTAATGTGATTGTACCCAGCTTGTGCGATTCACCTTATGCGATCAGATCAGGTCTTGTGTGACCTGATCTTGTGCGACCGAGAGGAAACTTGTGCGATCCGTTTTACTATCCGGATATTATTCTATTCGGTTACAATCATTCAACAGTTTCCAAATTTACAATTTATCAATCAACAGTTTCTACTATCCATTTAGCATACAATCGATCAAATTAAGCATATTCCAATTGATTCTCATGAACCCTAACTACGAATAACACACGAGCAATAATCACAACACTTAAACATATTAACAAGATTCATTTTCTTGGTTACTATTATGCTTATTAACGTAATAACCCAACCAATCATCCAAATATATACTTGTCTACAGCCGATTAAATCATGCAATCGATTCTAGATCATCAACAACTTCATGTGTTGAACAGCCCTATATTGATCCACAACACTATACATGTGAGCCAATTTCATACCAAAGTCGATCATGTATCATCCTTAAATCATCACATAGAACATGTATATCACAACATCACATAACATACAATCGATAGTTAAACACTAACTGGTTAGAAGGTAACACAAAGGTGCTCCGATCAAGAAAGCTTCACGAGATGAGGCTTCGGCTATGAGGATTGCCGTCGAGCAAGAGAGAGAGGGGAGTAGAGAACTAGGGTTTTGTGTGTGTGTGTTGTGTTTTGCAAGTTATGAGGAGTATACCCTTTCTCCTAAGTGTTATGAGTGTAAAAGAGAGTGGGCCGAACCCATCATGGGCTGCCCTTGATCCGAATACAAGAAATATGGCCCAAATGGGCTTGTGCGATTGGGTTATTGTTGTTGTGCGATCGGTTCATGTAATGCTATCATATTACATACATACGTTCGTTACACATAATCACATAACACATACTATTCAATTAATCAACAAGTTCACATAATCACATAATCAAAGTACAATGAGAGGTTTGAAATACGAGTTGTCACAAGCCTGATTAGATTGCAGTAGGATAAGAGTCAGGCAAGATAACGAGGTTGCTCAAAGTGTCAAGTTGGTCATTGGATCGGATGGCTGTCCGATCTCCGATCGGATGACACCAATATGAGAGTAGACAGATGGTTGCCCGATCGGATGGCCATCCGATCGGGTTGCCACCTGAGTTGAATTTCATTAGGAAGAGGATTAGGGTGGCTGTCCGATCGGATGGTAATCTGATCGTATTGCCACTCGATCCATGTGTAGGTACCTTGGTCGTTCCAATCGGATGGCTGCTCAATCGGACGGCTGTCCGATCGGGTTGTCACTCGATGAGACTTCCCAGTTTTGATTGTTTACCAAGTGTTTGAAAGTTTCAAGACAAAAGGCGAGTGTCACTTGATAGGGTGGCTGTCCGATTGGACGGCTGACCGATCGGACTGCCGTTCGATCGGGCGACCCTTGTTCTTGTTCATCATTTTTGTGAAAAGTTTCTAAGTTTCTAGTTTAGCGGTGACGGTACGACACGTATTGAGACAACGGTAAACCTATCAGCTCACAACCATTATGATCGGTGGGAACCACCCCTAACCGATCAGTTGTATGTCTCTGACGGGTTTTTGTCGGAATTCATGCTTTGCTCGTCTTTAACGGTAAGGATTTAGATCAACACCAACTCTAGGCTATTCATCAGATCTATAGTTAGTGTAGACCCGGTTCCCACCGAATAAAGTAAAAGTTTAAGAAAAGATGATGGTATTCAAGTTTTATAGGAAAAAGTCTAGATTTAGCTTGGATTTAGTGTGAAAACGTATGAAATAGCTTAGATCTGAGCTAGATCTTGCTCAGAATGACCTCACATGGTAGTTTGTACAAACCCCCATGATGACATCACCCTCAAGAAGTTAGATCTGGGAGATTTCATCGTGAAAAGTGTGATTTCAAGTGAGAATCACGTAAAGGATGATGTGTAGAGCGAGAAAGTACAAGGATCTAGTGCAACACGTACCGAAATCAGCAAGAAAATGGAGAATGAATGAGAATAGCGTGTCTGGTCGAGCAGAGCTGTCACATCACTGAAAATGGTGATGTGACAGGCCTATTTATAGGGGGAGAGTGTGTGAAGGAGATAAGGGTGCACGGGTCGGATGGCAGTCCGATAGGACGGCTGTCCGATCGGGTGGTCATCCGATAGGGTGACAATCCAATCGGATGACAATCCGATCGGATGGCTGTCCGATCGGATTGCCATTCTGGCCAATCCAATCTTTCCACGTTCCCGTTTTTGATTCGTTTAGCGAGTTAGATTAAGCGTGCGTTGCGTATAGTTTAGGTAAAGTATCTAGATTACATCACAAACCAAAAGTCTCCAAGTTTCATAGATTCCGCCAGCGACAAGACTTATAGTCTCTCGTTCAACCAAGAATCAAGTATTACGAGTCTAAGGAGTCAAGCACCAAATAAGTTTCAAGAGTCCGGAATCATAGTTTTCTCAAGTTTCAAGAATCAAGAGTCCAAGTATCAAGCATCAGGAATCAACAATAAGAATCTAGCTTTCATAGTATAAAGAATCAAGTATCTAGTTTAATCATAAGAATCAAGTATCTAGATTAAGCATCAAGAGTCACGTTTCTAGATTAAGTATCAAGTCTCATAGTTTATGTTTCAAGAGTCAAGCATCTAGATTAAAGAATCAAGTATCATAGAATAAAGAATCAAGTATCATAGTGTTAAGCATCAAGTATCAATAAGATTCATACCGAAATTGCCAAAGTATCAACATCACATAACCACAAGGACCAAAGATGACAATATACTAAACTTCAGGGGCTAATCTTGACAAGATCCTAAAGTTTAGGGACGCTGGGTGTTACAGTATAACCCTCTGAGGTTATACTACATGGTCCCTTAGAAATCAGAGATCATTTGCATGTTTCCGTTAAATGCTTAGAAATTGACCATTATGCCCTTATGTTATAAAAACGAGATTTTTGAAAATGTGAGAGGACAAAAAGTTTTATTACTGATATATAAGCATGTCACAAAAATTTGACATCAATTTCTGGTCTCAAACTAAAGTTATGCAAGATATCGTAAAACGAAACTTTTTGTTAATTAAATTGCATTTTTAGCATAAATCATGTTTTAACCCAAATTTTGGCACCAAACCCATGGCCTACTGTTATGATATAATTTTTAGGGATTTTTGAAAATTTTGGTCAGATTTTATACTGATTATAACATAGAGTTCTCGTATGGATTCGGTGATTGACAATATGTTAGTGCATGCATCTGTCGACTTCGTCTTGTATCGAGTCTTAGTCTAGATAGGTTAGATCAGGGGACGTTTTACGAGAAAATAGGAAAGTTTAGTGTGATTTAAGCTGATTCCGCTTGAATGTGCTCATAGCAGTTTCAAGCGAAATCATAAGTCTTAATTCCGCTTGAGATGTAATGTGTAGAGGTTTCGCTTGAAAGGTATTTCGCTTGAACTGTTTCAAGCGGAATCAGAAGTCCTATAAATAGCTTCCGAGTGAAATCAGTTGATATAGAAGTGTAAGTTTCCGAATTCCATACCGAGGTGCTGCCGGTGTGAGGGCTGAGCTGTAATCCGTTTTATTTCAATTGAATCAGTGTTTAAAGTATATTGCAAGCTGCTTCGAACTCAGTTTCTTGTTTTCCGCACCTGAAACTGTTTCAAACTCCTCTGAACGACTCGTTCGGGTCGATACACGATCCCACAAGTGGTATCAGAGCTCAGGAGGAGGAGTTCTATACGTTTCAGCTTGAAATATTCTGTTTTTCTACACCTTCTTTCAAAATTTTAAGATTTCACGGTTAAAATCGGCTAAATTTCAGATATATGGTGTAAAAGTGCAAGATAACAAATCCTTAAAAGTTTCAGCTTAAAATTCGAACTAAAAATGGATAAAATTGATGTTCGAAGGGGTTCCACTTGAATCGGTTCTTTGGTGATTCCGCTCGAAAAGTAGCTTATTTCGCTTGAGTTTTCAAGCGAAATCTGATTTTTTGCTTCAAGTTCTGTGATTCCGCTCCAGTTGACCTATTCTGCTTGAAGTATTTCAAGCGAAATCTGTGACCTTGCTTGAAAGCTGATTCCGTTCCAATATTATTCTTATTCCGCTTGAATTTCAAGCGAAATCAGAATTATTGTGTTGTCGTACTATTCCGCTTGAACTTGTAATCTTTGATTTCGCTTGTAATGTGTTGTTTCAGATATTTCGCTTGAACAAAAAGTGTGATTTCGCTTGAAGTACAAGAATCATAAGTGAAGATTTTTACAACGCGTTCGCCACATCTTCGGTTACTCCGGCTTCGATTGCTCAAAACATGAACCTGGAAAACGAAACCGGGACAACACAAAAACCCCCGAAGCTAATGAGCATTGAAGAATATTATGGATGGAAAGATCGCTTCGAAAATTGGGTGCAAGCAAACCATTTTAGATCGTGGGAGTGTATTCTGAAGAGATATGTGTTACCTCGTACTGAATTGCAAACTGAAAAACAAATCTCAGAGTTTAGTGATCAAGAACGGGAAATGTACCGAGCTGAAAAGATGATGATAAGTTTGCTTCAACAAGCTATCAAAGAAGACATCTTTGTGTTGCTACAACATGACAAGACTTCAAAGTCAATCTGGGATGCTCTTAAAGTGAAGTTTAAGGGTAGTGAAAACATGATTAAAAGTAAAAAAGGCACTACTCAAGAAAGAGTTTGGTCTTTTTAGTAGTTTACCCAGGGAGGACACAAAGAAGTTAATTGAATGATACTGCCACTTAGTTTGATCCATGTCGATGCTGAGCATAACAAAAGATCGTGAAGAGTGGGTAGACAAGTTAGCTGATGCTCTACCGCAAAAGGAATGGGGAACTTACTTGATGATTCTGAAGAACACTAGGGTTTATGATGGATTAACAATTTCTCAGTTCATTGAGAAGATAGAGAGTCAAGATCTGGAACAGCAGAAGATTGCTAGGATGAACAATCTGAGTAATCAACAAGATGTGAAGATGTACTACAAAGGTAGTGTTCCAGAAGCTGAAAGAAGCCCGAAGATACAAACTGCGTTTAGTGCTGGAGATTCATCTGATAAGGTTGATCAGAATACAAACAAAAGCAGTGGATTCTCTTCATATTCAAGTGTTAATCCAAAAGAAACAACATCAAGTTTTCAGCATCAAAGCTCAAAAACTGGAAATGGTTGTGTGATCCAATGCAACATCGCTCTAAATCTTCCTGATGGTCAAAGTTTTTCGGAAGAAGTCGCGAAAGATCACATGGCATTACTTGGTTTCGTGCTTCTATCTTATGAAGGCTTAGTTGCAGGGCGGATCGGGAATCCAATGCTAACAAAGGAGGATTATGATCAGATTGACGCCGAAGAGATGGAACTAATGGACATCAAATGGTGTCTTGCTAGTGTCCTTAGGAGAGCAGAAAAGTTTAAATTGATTACTGGGAGAAATGACTTTCTTGATGCACATGTTTCCACTTTAGGTTTTGATAAATCTAAAGTTACTTGTTTTCGATGCAGGGAGAAAGGCCATTTCAAACGGGAATGCAAGAATAGAGAGGCAAATGATCCAAAGAATCCGTTCGGAAAAGATGATTACTACCGGAAAGCCATATACCAACAAGTTGGTCAACAACAACAACAAGAACCGCAAGTGGCTCATGGTAGAAAAGTGATTGAGGATTCAAAGAGAGCATGTCTGGGAAATCAAGAAAGCTTTGACTGGAATTTTCAGGATGATGAAAGACTACCAGAAGGTTTTAGCTGGGATATGTTTACAGATGAGAAAGGAGAGTTCAAAGCTTTCATTGCCAAGATTGTGAAAGAACCAGATATGTTTACCGAGTGGATGAAATCTATTGGAGTTAGTGTGAAGAATGAAGATGAAAAATTTGTTTCATTTGATGAAAGTTTACAGAGTTCTGAAGAAAGTTCAGAAAGAGAGGTTGTGTTTGATCAAACACCATCTGATTCTGGTTCTTCGGATGATAGTTCTGACAAATCTGTGGAGTTTGATCAATCTCCGACTGACGACAACAGTGACGATGAAGAAGAAAAACATATTAATGTTGCAAAATCTCATCTTTCTCCTGAAAGTTTTCATTTCTATTTTGAAGATCGTTTGGAGAAACTGAAGGAGAAACGAGCAGCTAAAGAATAGAAGCAGATAAAGTCTGAAAGTGTTGTTCAAGTAGATGAGACTGTTCAAGTTGAAGAAGTTAAAAGTGTTGCTGAGGAGGTTGATGAAGCAGAGAAGGTAACTGAAGCAGTAAAAGTGAATGAAATTGAGAAAGTCATCGAAGTTGAAAAGATTGTAGAAGTCATCAGGCCATGCTCAAAGTGTCTTGAATCTTGCAAAGATTGTGCAGCCAAAGATGAAAAGCTGTCTGAGCTTGAGAAGATGAAAGAGAAGTTGTTGTTCAATCTCAACTATGTGAAAGAATCTTATGACGTTTTGAATAGAACAGTAACTGGTCGACAAAAGACAAACTTTGAGAGAGAAGACGCTTTGACAACGCTGAACGCTACAATGATGTCGAAGCAAAAGGCTATTAATCATTATATTGAAGAAAATGCTGAGCTAAAGCAAGAGTTGGAAAATGAGAAAATTGAGAATGAGAGAATCAGACGTTTGTTACAAAGTTATTCTAGTTCTGATTATCTTATTGATCGAATTTATCCGACTGTTGCAGGTTTTGAAGCATTCAAAGACGACAAGCCAAAGAAGAAGGATACTGGTAAGAAACCAAGTGTTACTTATAACAAGTGTCCACCTCCGATCTGGGAAGGTTATTCTCCCAGAAAACCGAATGAGGAGCAAGTCGAAAAAGCAGTCAATATAAAGTTAAAAACCGATTCAACTTATGAATTACCAGAAAACATTGACGTCACGTTCACCTCGTCTGACACTAATCATGAGTCTGAGTTAATCAAAAAGGTGGTCGATCAGGTGTTGGATACTGATGAGGAGTCTGAGTCAAAGTCTGAGTCTGGAGGGTCAAGTTCGTCAGTCAACAGTTCAAAACCGATGGTTAAACGGGTTTATAGTAAAGAGTTTTTGTTATCAAAATCGAATTTGAATGATGAAACATTCGAAGTAGTTTATACTTTGAATGATTCTGATAAATTATATTATAACAAAGAGTTTCCTATAAGAATTAAAACGGAAATGATTAACAAAACTTTCAAACTAATAGAAATTAATATTCCTGAATTGAAAGTTTTGAAAAATCTTGAAAAACCTAAAAAATATACTTCAAGAGTTCAACAGCGTTTAAACAAGAAAAAGGGTTACAATTCTGGTTCTGGTTTTCAAAAGAAACCAAACCATAAGGGTAGCTACAAAAAGAAAGGATTGGGTTTTATTCCACCAGAAAACTCTAAAAATGACAAAATTTCTAAAACAAATACAAAATTTGTTTCAGGTGGAAGTGCAGAAGAAGAACAGAAGAAACCATTCTGGAAGCAATCAAACCAGGAGTTTCTTGCTGAGATGAAGAGAAAAGGAACTGGAGTTTTTCACAGAAAAGATACTCGTACCTGTTTCAAATGCAATGAAGTTGGTCACATTGCATCAGTTTGTTCTCAAATGGCAAAACCAAAACAGGGAGTATCTGAAAAATTGAAAGAAAAAGTTGTTGATATTGAACCACCAACTGAAAAATTCAAAATTTTTGAAAATTCAACTAATGAAGTTGGTGAGTGTTCAAAGAAAAATTTTTACAAAAAGAAAGCAAAAGACAACCAAGTGTGGGTTGTTAAGAAGGGTGACGAGAAGGTCGGCGATGAATCTGATTCCACAAAATCAGTAGAGCCACAGTTTGAAGTTAAAGAAGAAAAACTTGTATCTTCAAAAGATGATGTTGTAATTCCATCTTTAAAGTTTGAGAAAATTAAGCAAAAGGTTGGTAAGGTAGAGATCTCAAATCAGTTCTTTTCTGATCAGAAAGAATTTGATGTTGAGAAAGCATTCAGTGGGAATGTTAAGAAAAAATTTGGGAAAATGGTTGAGGGAAAAGCCAAAGGGGTTAAAGATTTCTATGCAACAAAGAAAGCAACTTATAACCCGATTGAGCAAGAATTAAATACACCCAAGGGTGGTAAGACTTGGGTGGAAATTCTTTTCCCTTGAAGTCTCAGGACTATGCCGGAGATCCCAAGTTTGTAATCGTGGATCAGGAATCGGCATCATTCTTATTATGTTTGTTTGTAAGAAAGTTTTTAAAATGGATAAATTTTTTTACAGGTGATGGACTATGCCGGAGCTTCCAGGTTGGTAAGTGCGAAGCAGGAATCGGCATTTTGATTGGTAAAATGGTTTGTGTAGAAGTTTCATTCCTACATATGAAAAAATGATAAGTTTTACAAGGGGTACAGAGGTTTGATGATGCATACTTACAAGTGGTAAATCAGGGACATTAAGTTGTATTTGATTTCCTACAAGTGGTTAAAATTGAACAAGATGATGAACCAGTCCCTTCAAGTGGTAAAAACAAACTTATTTTCCGGAAAAATCATTTTGATTAAAACAAACTTAAGTGTTTTGAAATCTTAATGAGAAAATAGTTTGTTGAAAGAGAGAGTTCTGATTGTTTATGCCTAGTGGATGGCGATTTGAGGTTATTCGATATCGGTTGTCAAGTTTCTGTATAGTTTGTTTTTCAAAAATTTTAAGTGGGTCAAGAGCTTAGTTTGTTTTCAAATTCTCTTTAAAATGTGTTTGCATTTTAGGGGGAGTAAGAAAATTTCATAAAATCCAAAAACATTAGAAAATTTGAAAAAGGCAAAAACATGATAAAATCAAAAATGAGTTTTTGTTGTCAAAAAGAGGAAATGATAGTACATCAGTGGACTGTCACAACATGCTAAAGAAATGGAAAGTTAAAAATGTGATAAACAATCTCACTGCGGATATGCCAGTAGGTTTTTTATACATTTAGTAGATTGTGACGAGATATAAACCTAAAAAATTCAAACTTGCTTATTTTGTGGGTAACATATGTTGGATATATAGGTAACCCCTGAAATCTTGTTTGAAAGGTCCCTCTTTCTGAGATACTAGGTCTTTATACTCAGTGATATCTGGGGTATTATCCTGGGACTTCTGCTGAATGGAAATTCTGACCTAGTCCCCGTATAATACTTTCTGCAAATGCTTTGAAATATAAGCTCGCCCTCAGCAAATTGATGAAACAATAAAATTGATAATCATTGCTGTTGTAAAAAGATCCTCTAAAGGGGGCATATCAAAAGTCGAAGCCGTCATCTCTCTACGTATACGGAAGTATCGACCTGAGCTCTCACGGCCCTCGCAATTAACCCCTTTGCAAATATCATCTGTGGTATACTCACATGTAAGACTGAATATTGGGATCTGGATACGAGAGTATATTCAAGTAGTGGGGCACACGGATAAGTTTAAGACATTAAGACATTAATTTCTTATCTCGAAACAATTGAACTTTGTGTGAAAATTTAAATGGATCAATATACTGACAATCTAGGTGAATTGTTTAGAACTTAAAATGAATTGAAGCTTAACGGTGTTGGTGATATGTCTCATAACTGATATGATCCTCTTACACAAACTCACAAAAATATTGTTTGTAAATATTTCTTTGCTGCATTTCGTTATCTTCAAAAATCCAAAAAGATTTTGGTGTGTTTTAGCATAAATTTTGAAAATCTCAAAAAGATTTTCGACAACTGATATTGGAAAGCTGATTTTCAAAATTCCAAGTGCTAAACATGATGATCATGAAGTGAGTAGGGAGTCTATGCTTAATGAAATATGTTTTTGTGTAAAACAATCAAGTGGTTCATCATGTGTGTAGTGAAGAGGGAGTCTGAGTTAGTGCATTCGTCTCATCTATATTTGAAATGTGTAAAGATTTACTTTGAGGTAGAGATTGTGCAGATAACTTGAGCAGAATGTGACCAGGTTACGATTTTGGAACCAGGCTGATCGATCCTAAGAAGCTCGTGTTTAGAAAGCCAGGTTTCCGATACCTGAGGATTCTGAATTGAAGAATAGAGCTAGGTGATCTTGGGATATGAGCCAGACAACGATCCTGAAACAGATGATGCTGATGAACTTAAGGAATGCCAGCACATTGTTAAGGGGAGTCTGTTGATGCTGTTTGATAGAGATTGAAGCCCAGAGACGGATTAAGACTGAAGTTGCAAAGGCTCGACACGTGAGACTCGTCAACATCTGAGGGGGAGTCTGTTAGTGCATGCATCTATCGACTTCGTCTTGTATCGAGTCTTATTCTAGATAGGTTAGATCAGGGCACGTTTTACGAGAAAATAGGAAAGTTTAGTGTGATTTAAGTTGATTCCGCTTGAATGTGCTCATGGCAGTTTCAAGCGAAATCATAAGTCTTAATTCCGCTTGAGATGTAATGTGTAGAGGTTTCGCTTGAAAGGTATTCCGCTTGAACTGTTTCAAGCGGAATCAGAAGTCCTATAAATAGCTTTCGAGCGAAATTAGTTGATATAGAAGTGTAAGTTTCCGAATTCCATACCGAGGTGCTGCCGGTGTGAGGACTGAGCTGTAATCCGTTTTATTTCAATCGAATCAGTGTTTAAAGTATATTGCAAGTTGTTTCGAACTCATTTTCTTGTTTTCCGCACCTGAAACTGTTTCAAACTCCTCTGAACGACTCGTTCGGGTCGATACACGATCCCACACGATAATGCCCTTTTCATTGATAAAATGAGATTTACATATCATTAACATGCCAAACCTTTTCCTACTGACTTTATATGAAAAATGAAATGTTTTAAACATTCTAGGCTAATAAAAATCTCAGAATTTCATAAACATCGCATATATCGTCAATTGTCGACTTTTACGCTAATTAGGTGCATAGTATGGTTTAAAACCATATTTAACACCTAAGACTTGTTACCTACTGACTTTATAAATAAACTTTGATATTTCTACAGTAAGTACAAGTTGTGAACTCAAACTTCCAATTTTGCCTTTAAAAGCATATGTGAAATGACCAAAATGCTCCCACGGTGCATAGTTTGGCCATAAATGGTAAACCTCACATATGTACGATATCTTACTGATGTAACTTGATAAAATAAATATTTTTACTGAATATTTTAGACCAGAACCTCAGTTTGCTATAAAACCTCTTATATAAACTTCAAAATGACCAAAATACCCTTACAGGGCTTAAATTGGTTTTTAATTCGTTTTGGGCATAATCATTGATATCCTACTGATATCATATCATATTTAAAGCATATTAACCTGTGAAACTTGTATATGACTAATTCGGTCACCCGTTTATGCTTATACGCGTACAGTGCGGTTTATCTGACAAGTCATTAGCCAAAACGGGTCTAAATTACATTTATTCTGGTCATCGCTTAATCTAGCGTATCTTACCGTTTCTAATACTTTAAGTTAGCCGGTCTAGGTCTATGACCTAAATAAGACCCATTAGCATTCTAAACTGGTTATATATATTACCATCATTCCAGACTAGAGCCTCTCGGTAAAAGCTATCTGCATTTAATTAGATTAGATACGGCTGAGTTATATAAATCTTGCTGTAAATCGAGAAGTAGCTCAGGTAAATACTTTTAACTTATTTTCCCTTATACGGGCTTGGGATACGGTAAATTATTACCGCTTGGTCGGGTGTAGAAACCTTTTTAATCGGATATGATTAAATTGTATAATCCCGTTTTAATCAGTATTGCGCTTGATAACATATAACATTGGGGGTTAACGACCGTGTCCTGGATATCCTTGGCTCATTCAAAAAGCATGAATGGCCACGACTTAAGCACGGGGTGTAGGCATACACTTGACTATTGCGTATGTAAAAGATATACTAACTCGTGAGGAAACTTCTTGTGAGTTTATATTTGTGTTGTGTCGATTAATCTTGTTCGGTTTATTTAATACCGGCCCTAAATGTTGGACAAATATGTAAATCTGATACAAGATTTTTATTAATATAATTTTTCCAAGTTATAAAGAATATTTTTGCCTTGTGCATTTAAATAAATTTTCATAAAATATTTTTCGTGCCTTGTGCACCTAAACCAATTTTCATAAACATTTTCAAATGTGTCAGTTAATTGTATTTACCAGTGTAAACTGACGTATTTTTCAAAAAGACTAAGTGAAAGGTACTATACGCAAATAGGCTGGGAGCTGCTTGGTGTTAATAAAGGATCTTGCAAATCCTTTGGATGCCCTAAACTCTGCTAAACTTCATTTTGTACATTATTATATAGATCCGCCTGTGGATTTAATGTTGCAAGCTCGTATGTAATTATCCTTTCAATATTTTCAGACATTTGGGTTATAATAATATTTTATATTCCAAGACTTCCGATGTGCTATTCTGTGTATGTTTGACTATGACGATATCAATCTTATAACACGATACTTCCCACCGGGCCCACCGGGCTGAGCTGTAAATATCGGGGTGTGACAGTCGCGACACACGACGCCCCTGTTTTGACAGAAACTTTGTTTTCAGCATCTGGCTTGAATTTCAGGGTCTTTTATGTAAGCTTTTCAATACTTGGAGCTGGTATTTGAGGTCCCATAGTATTCAAAACCATGTGCAACACATGGATGGCCAAGATTGATTCTCATAACACTTGGAATGATCTTGTTGATCCTAACTTACTATAAATAGAAGTGGGTTCTTCACTTCATTCCTCACATTTGATTCAATATTGCTTTAAGTTGAAGTTTAACACTTCATACCTGAGTATTTTGAATCACTTCTTCCTTGCTTGGACCTTTTGTAAGCTTCTTTCATGCTTGTTTATGCTTTTCAAGCGTGAAAGTCAAACAGTGTTTGACTTTCTGCTTTGACCAGTCTTTGGTCAACACAAAGTTCGTTTGAACTTTGCAACGTGAGCGTAATCACGATGGTTATAGTCCCTTGTGACTATACCTACTGATTACCACGTTGATTAGGTGTAGTGACGAGTCAAAGTTTCGGTCAAAGTACGTATTTATGCGTATTTTGCAACGAAGCTATTTTCGGGTATCAAAACCCTTTGTTTTGATATCAAACTTGTTTTCTAACTTAGTTAAACATGTTTTAACATGTTTAACTCATCACTTTTAGTCTAGTGCTTATATAGGGTCGTAAGATAAGCGGTCTAAACAACCGCTTAGAATTTCGAACCCGACCCGTTTGGTAGATCATTAGGATCCGTCCATACATATTTTGTGACCATAGTTGTATAGGGAATAACCTTCTGAGGTTATACCTTATGGTCACTTCATTTAGTTAGTTATATGATAGGTAGTTTATATGCCTTAGGAAAATGACCAAAATGCCCTTTTTTACGCATAATTTCATTTTAAGCATATGTAACCTAAATTTTGACATCTAAAATGATTAGGCAATATTATTAGACATGTTAAGGCATATAATACTTGTCATAGGACTAGTTAGGCGGTCTGAACGCGTTTTACGCAAATGACGCGTTAAAGTAGCGTAAGCTACCTAAACGGGTCGTAAGCACTTAGGATAGGTTGCGATTTAGAATGTAGGCTTTGCTAAACCATGATTACATGAGTTCCAATACTCATTTGGTTTACGAAACCTCATTCTATCCGATCTTACGATTTAGGTCCGGTTTATAAACGTAGTTACCTATATTAGGTGCCGATTGATTCCGTGATCCTTCTAGCATTGTTTGATTGTTATATCAAGACTTCTAAGCAATATCAAGTGAGTGCATAGTGTTAGTGCATGCATCTGTCGACTTCGTCTTGTATCGTGTCTTAGTCTTAGAATGTTAGATTAGGGCTCATTGTACGAGATTTCCCGACATGTCCGTATGTGGGAAACCTTATAAGAGGTTCCGCTTATATGTACATGTCCGTATGTGGGAAACCTTATGAGAGGTTCTGCTTATATGTACATGTCCGTATGTGGGAAACCTTATGAGGGGTTCTGCTTATATGTACATGTCCCTATGTGGGAAACCTTAGGAGAGGTTCCGCTTATATGTACATGTACATATAAGCGAAACCACCAATACTATATATAGGGACTTGAGTGAAATCATTTGTAACCTTCTTGAATTCCATACCGAGGTGCTGCCGGTGTGAAGATCGAGCTGTAAACGTTGTCAAATCAATAAAATCAGTAGATTAAGTAAAGATTCAGCTATTTCTACCTCCGTTTCTTGTTATTCTGCACCTGAAACAGAGAAGAACACCTCTGAACGACTCATTCGGGTCAGAATTCGATCCTACAAGTGGTATCAGAGCTCAGGAGGAGGAGTTCTGCAGAGAATAGCTGGATTTCATCGAGATTTCTTGTTTCTACACCTTCTTTTATCATTTCAGAAAGTTTTACCAGTCAGAATTCGCTCAAAATTTCACAGAACGTGTGTTATTGGACATTAATAAACCCTGGAAAGTTTCGGACTAAAATACGGACTAAAAATGGTTCAAATTAACCTTTGAATAGGTTTCGCTTATTTGGACATTGTGTAGTTCCGCTTATTCGAACAAGTTAGTTCCGCTTATTCGAACAAGTTAGTTCCGCTTATTCGAACAAGTTAGTTCCGCTTATTTGAACAAGTTAGTTCCGCTTATTCGAACACTGATAGTTCCGCTTATTCGGACACTGATAATTCCACTTATTCGGACACTGATAGTTCCACTTATTCGGACATTGATAGTTCCACTTATTCGGACATTGAGTAGTTCCACTTATTCGGACATAACTAGTTTCACTTATTCGGACATAAGTAGTTTCACTCTTGTGAACATCTGATTTTGCTTATTTGTCACTGATTTTGAAAAACGCGTTACCGAATCATGGATACCAATTTCTTTAATATGACTAAAGAAACATTTGATAGAATAAATGTATTAAAGAAAGAATTTGATTCATTTTCAGGTTATCCAGGAGAAAACACAAAGACTATCATTGAGAGGTATAGACATCTTGTTCGTTCAATGTCCAAAATTGGTATAACCAAAAGACCAGAAGAATGGGTTGAAAAATTTGTCAGTGCTTTACCTCAAGAAGAATGGGAAAATTATATCTTGAACTTGAAGATTTCTGGAAAATTTTCCCAACTGACAATTTGTCCACTCATTGAAAAGATTGAAGAACAGATGGTGATCAATGCTGAAAATAAGAAAAGTCAAAATGATGACCAAAGGGGAAAGAAACAGATTGAGATGAAAGATGATGATAAACAGATATTGGGATTGAAGAAAACTTGTGAGATGCTGAAATCCGAAAATGTTAAACTGTTAAGTGATTTGAACAGTTTAACATTGGAAAACAATAAATTGAATGAAAGTGCAAAAATCTTTGAAGATAAAATCAAAATTTTTGAAAATGAAAAATTAAAAATGGAAAAAGAATTTCAAAGTCAAATAAAAATTCTTGAAGATGGAAGAAATGTTTTTAGTCAAAACAACATTGAAAAGCAAAAAATGATAAATTCCTATCTTCAGAAAATTATTAGACTTGAAAAAGAAGGTGAATGTGCTCGAAAGAAAATCAAAGAGTTAGAAGAAAAGGATGAAAGCAAAAAAGAAATCTTTAGAAAATGAAGATTTCTAGATAAAGCTTGAGAACAAGAACTTGAAAGCAAATGAAACAAAATTTCAAGAACAGATAAAAGTTTTGGAAAATGAAAAATTTGTTCTTGAAAACATGAAGAATGAAAATGAAAAATCAATCAAGTCTCATCTTGAAAGAATATCTCAGCTTGGAACTGAAGCTGAGAATTCAAGAAACAAGATTGTTGAACTTGAAAAGAAATTGAAAGGTTTTGTGACTTCATCAGATTTTTTGAATATTCCATGTCCAAAACCAATCAATTCTGTTACAATAAGTGACGATGTCACAAACTTTGACAATGTCAAAGTTGAAGATTGTGATGAGAAATCTGATGATGAAAATGAAAAAATTGAAAAACAAAAATTGTTTTTGAAATTAAAAGAAAAATTTCAGAAAACTGTTCTGCAATCAACTGAAAAAGGTGAATGCTCTAAGCAAAAACCTTTGAAGAAGAAAGCGGAACAGAAACAAAAAATTAAAAATAAAAAAATTGTTCAAAAAAATAATAAAAGGTCATCAGATCGATCATTCAATCAAAATCAAAAATTACAAAAAGTAAAAAATGATAATCCAAAAATTGTTGGCAATAAGTGGTGCAGGTCGGACCACAATGCTCGAAAGTCAAATCCAGCAATCAAGAGGAAAAAGGAGTATCACCAAGCCAAACAGTGTTTTGATTTGAGCATTTGGACTGAAGGTGGTACATGGTACGATAACAGAGTGTGTTACCGATGCGGTTATCAAGGACACATTGCTGTTAACTGCCAAAGTTGGAATTATGAGACGAGAAGATGCTTTAACTGCAACATCAGAGGTCACATTGCTAGAGATTGCCCAAGGAGATCGAATGAAAGATTGAGGGTTAATTTTCAGAAATTGGCAAAGATTCTAGTCAATGTCAAGCCAAAAGAACTGAAAGTTCAAGAACCAAAAGTTCAAAAACCAAAAGTTCAAGAACTGAAAGTTCAAGAGAAGAAAGTAAAGCTTTCTCAAGGGCAAAAAGACAGACTGAGAAAGAAAAGAAAGAAAGCGAGAGAGTATCTCGAGAAGATCTTGTCCTCGGGTTCATCTGTTGGTAAAAATAACAGTTCTGATGAATTGACTCCCTCGATTGCAAAGTCAAGCAAGACGAATTCATCGGATACAAATCTGAGGACGAAAGAAGAAAAGAAGAAGAAGAAAATGGTCGGCGATGAATATGACATGTCAAAGTCAGACAAGCCACCTTCAGGCGATGAATCTGACAGGTCAAAGTCAGACAAGCCATGTGCAGGCAATGATTCTGGTTCGTCAAAGCCAGAGGAGCCATTGGTTGAGGTAAAAATGGAGAATTCAGGTTTAACAATGGATGATGCAAACTTTCCACCATTGTTGAACAAGAATTCAAAGCCACCCAAGGATCGTCAGGCTTGGGTGAATCTGTTTAAATAGAAAAACCTGACTTGCCGGAGATCCCAAGTTTGTAATCGTGGATCAGGAATCGGCATCTTTCATGTTTAATAAGGTTGTTTTTAAAAATACTGGAAATTTTTAAAATTTTACAGGTTGAATGACTACGTCGGAGCTTCCAGGTTGGTAAGTGCGAAGCAGGAATCGGCACTTTGATGGGTAAAATGTAGATGACTCATTCCTACAATTGGTATTGATTGGTTATACCTACAAGTGGTTATTCTTACAAGTGGTTTAGAGGTTGCTTGATTGCAAACAGTGAATCAAGGACATTAAGTTGTACTTGATTTACTACATTTGATAAAACTGACAAGATGATGAACCATATCCCCGTATTTAAACAAGTGGTAAACTTACAAGTGGTAAAAACAAACTTATTTTCCGGAAAAATCATTTTGATTAAAACAAACTTAAGTGTTTTGAAATCTCAATGAGAAAATGGTTTGTGATAGGGGGAGTTCAGATTGTTTAAGCACAGTGGATGGCGAATTGATGCAATCCGATGTCAGTTGTCAAGTTTTTGTACAGTTTGTTTGTGTTCTAGTGGGTCAAGAGCTTAGTGTGTTTTAAACTTTTCTTTAATGTGTTTGCATTTTAGGGGGAGTAGAAAATTTCAGAAAATCCAAAAACATTAGAAAATTTGAAAAAGCCAAACACATGATAAAATTCAAAAATGAGTTTCGTTGTGAAAAGAGGAAATGATAGTACATCAGTGGACTGTCACAACATGCTAAAGAATTGGAGAGTTAAAATGTGAAAAACAATCTCACTGCGGATATGCCAGTAGGTTTTTACACATTTAGTAGATTGTGATGAGATATAAACTTAAAAATTCAAACTTGCTTATTCTGTGGGTAACAATATCTTGGATATATAGCTAACCCCTGAAATCTTGTTTGAAAGGTCCCTTATTCTGAGATACTAGGTCTTTATGCTCAGTAATATCTGGGGTATTCTCCCGGGACTTCTGCTGAATGGAAGTTCTGACCTAGTCCCCGGATAATGCTTTCCGCAAATGCTTGAAACATAGCATCGCTCTCAGCAAGCTGATGAAACAATAAAATTGATAGTCGCTGCTGTTGAAACAAAAAGATCCTCTAAAGGGGACACACCAAAAAGTCAAAGCCGTCATCTCTCTGCGTATACGGAAGTATCGACCTGAGCTCTCACGGCCCTCGCATCTAAACCCTTTACAGATATCATCTGTGGTATACTCACCTGTAAGACTGAATGTTGGGATCTGGATACGGGAGTATATTCAAGTGATGGGACACACGGATAAGTTTAAGTTCTTAAAACATTAACATCGTATCTCGGATCAATTGAACTTTGTGTGAAAATTTAAGTGGACAAATATACTGACAATCTAGGTGAATTGTTTAAAACTTAAAATGAAATGAAGCTTAACGGTGTTGGTGATTTGTCTCAAAACTGATATGATCCTCTTACACGAACTCACAAAAATATTGTTTGTAAATATTTCTTTACTGCATTTCATGTTTTATTTATTACAAAATCCAAAAAGATTTTCAGTGTGTTTTAGCATAAAGTTTCAGAAAATTTAAAAAGATTTTTGACAACTGGTATTGAAAAGCAGATTTTCAAAATTCCGAGTGCTAAACATGATGAGCAATATTTGAGGGGGAGTGTATGTTTGGAATTAAATGTTTTCATAATCTAACCTTAAAGTGGTTCATCAGATTGGAAAATCATTTTGTTTTTGAGAAGTGAGTCTGAGTTAGTACATGTGTTTATGTTTGAAATATGTATGTGAGAGAAATTTACTTTGAGGTAGAGCTTTTACAGGATAAGATGAGAAGCTGTTAGACGGAAAACCAGACAACGATCCTAAAGCTAATGATGCTGATGAACTGAAGAAATGCCAGCATATCGCAAGGGGGAGTCTGAAGTCTTGCGTGAATAGATTAAGAAAGCGAAGCCCAGAGACAGATCAAGACTGAAGATGCGAAGACTCGACACTTAAGACTCGTCAACATCTGAGGGGGAGTCTGTTAGTGCATGCATCTGTCGACTTCGTCTTGTATCGTGTCTTAGTCTTAGAATGTTAGATTAGGGCTCATTGTACGAGATTTCCCGACATGTCCGTATGTGGGAAACCTTATGAGAGGTTCCGCTTATATGTACATGTCCGTATGTGGGAAACCTTATGAGAGGTTCCGCTTATATGTACATGTCCGTATATGGGAAACCTTATGAGAGGTTTCGCTTATATGTACATGTCCGTATGTGGGAAACCTTAGGAGAGGTTCTGCTTATATATACATCTACATATAAGCAAAACCACCAATACTATATATAGGGACTTGAGTGAAATCATTTGTAACCTTCTTGAATTCCATACCGAGGTGCTGCCGGTGTGAAGATCGAGCTGTAAACGTTGTCAAATCAATAAAATCAGTAGATTAAGTAAAGATTCAGCTATTTCTACCTCCGTTTCTTGTTATTCCGCACCTGAAACAGAGAAGAACACCTCTGAACGACTCATTCAGGTCAGAATTCGATCCTACACATAGTCCCCTCTTTTACTGTTTTCAAATGTTTTGGGGTGATACACATGTGCCTACTTGTTACTTTCGTGCTTTTCGTGCTTTCATGACATATACTTGCTATGTTCATTAGTACGCATATAGTACATGATTTTAATTGTCATTTGCTATGTATGTTGACTAAGCATGCTAGCACATTGTTTTCATAAACACGTTTGTTGCATATGTTTACTCAGCATATGGACACATTGATTTACATTACATTTCTGCTATGTATGTTTACTGAGCATGCTAGCACATTGATTTACATAACATTTCTGCTTCATATGTTAACTTAGCATACTTAGTACATTTTTTTCACATAACATGCTTACATTTGGTATGACATTTGGTTTGTATAACGAAACTAAAATACGTTCATTAACACTGATCATGCCACTCGGTAGTATGTAGTGGTACCATAGGAATTGACAACTCCCATTCCTAGAATCCTAGGTTTGTTTGGACGTAAGGAATGACAGAATCCTAAAACATTTTTAATAAACCTTTGATTTGTTTAAAGGTTTATCCTACAGTCTCAAGGCTTGAATGTATGCGTTTAACATTACCGCATAAATGTTTGTATCAGTAAAGCATTGATTTTGCAAAACATAACTTTTAACTTAAACTATGATTTAATCAAACACATTGTTTTGTACATTTTACTATGGGATTGAGTAATACTCTTATTCACCATACATTTGTTTACACATTAACATTATACACATGGTTTGAGTTGATACTTTTCGCTTGCCATACATATTATTTGATTATACAAGACTTGAGTAACATTTGACATTATACATTGTTTACACATAAACATTCAGACATTGGTTAAAACAAGATATTTCGGTGGTTATTTGGTAAGTGGTTTACTTAAAGAGGCGACATGTAGTATGATAAAAGCATGGTGGATACGCCGCTGGTACTTCCTATATATAAGTGCTTTTATGATATTACATATCGTAGCGTTATCTAAATCATTTCAATTTATTCAATGACATAATACATTTTATACAAATGACATATTTTCACAAGACATCAATTTATAAACGACATAACTTATACAATTATCGATTTTCGAATGATTTGCAAAGGAAAACATTTTACAAGATTCATGGCTAACTTTTTGTTAAACATTTCTTTTAACTTACAAGTCATGAATCCTGGTTACACAAAACCTATGTATCTCACAGGCATTTTTATGCTGACACACCTATTTTCACATGTGTTTTCAGGAGTTGATGCATAGGGTTGATCAAGATACACATAGGCAGACTCAGGACTTAGTGACAATAAAATATGCAAGACTAGTTTAATTATGTTATGTTTCTTTTGTGTTAAGACAATGTAACCTCTTAATTTCAAATAAAATCGAACTTTAATTTACCATGGTTGTGGAACAATAATTCTGTCACTCCACTCCCAGACGTTTCCGCCACGGTTTGTTGTTTTACGCGGTCGGGGTGTGACAATCCAACCCCACCATCTTAATTTTTTTTTAAATTTATCTACCTTTTTTAAAAAACCAAACATTACATCAGTTAAAAAAAATAAATTCATTAATATTAAAAAAACAAACATTACATAAGTTTGAAAAAAATAAAATTAAAAAAATTAAAAATTCTAAGAACTTTCATACTTTTTCATGATTCTTTCTTGCAATTTTTTTAAAGTAGCTCGTTTTTTTCGGGATAATTTTCAACGTCGGCCATCATTATGTCCTATTATTTTAGTTGGTTTTTTTCATTGTTCATCCGAACCTTTTCTTCAACCACGCGTTCCTTCGCCTTTGCCTTTTGGGCTGTGACCTGCGTATATGCTTTGAATTGGGCCATAAACGCCTCCATCTTCCAATCGCCCCCCTCCTTTTCGTTTTTTTTCTTTGTAGCCGCCTCCTTTTTTGATTTGTCCTGGCCCGAGGGACGTTCCTCCTCTCGTACGGCGTACTCTTCTTCGTCAAATTTGGTGTAGTCGTTTAAATTAATTTGACATCTTGCGTTCGAGCCGCCGGCGCTAAAACTACCGGTCTCCAAGGTTTTTGTCGTTTTGCCATCTCAACCTCATTTCGAACCGGCACCCACTTGTTGGACGTTCGTATAACTTCCCAAGCCCGAATGTGTGGAAAAGCGGTTTTACGGTTCAAATTGCGCCGAAATTGGTTCACGACCGGATTCATCTTTCACCACCTCGAAGATATCGAGTCGACATCTCGATATTGTCCTTGTTCCATTATCCCAAGGAACTTTGATAATACCGCTTTCCAAAACCCCTCGCCGATTTGGTTGTTACCTATATTTAACAAAAGTATGTATTAAAAAAATTAAAATTTATATTAAGAGGTATATATTAAAAAAAATAAAAATTTAACTTTACATACCTTTAACGGGGTGTGTGGATGTGCTAATATACGCCTTCGCTAAGGCCTCCTCCTCGATCCGCGTCCACGGTTTTGGCTTCGGTTTCGAAAGTTAATTTTGGTCAACTGCCACTGGCTTTCCTTTTTTACGTTTAGAAGATTGTGGTTGCGTCTCTGAGATTCCAGGATCCGGCGAGTTTGACGGAGCTTTGGTCCCGAGATAACTGCTTCGGTGATTAGAAAGGAGTAGAAGTAGAATACGACACCAAACAATCACTTATAATCTGGTTTCTATTAAAGTATAACAGTTACATACCCATGAAACCAGTTGGACAGCATCTCCCCATAGGGAACCAAAAGCTTGTCCAAATGGGAACCTCACATCCCTATTTATAGGCAACAGCCTATCCGCCCGAATGAACCTATGTCCATCCATCCGGATGAACTCCATCCATCTGGATGGACCTTTACAATACTGAACCTGTGGTGGATGGGGTTTAACGGATGAGCATAATGTCCATCCGTCCGGATGGACTCCATTCGTCCGAATGGACTTTGTTCCATACGAGACCTTATCCATTATTCACACAATTCTATACAATATTCAACACACGCTCTATCTAGCCTATTCGCACAGTGGTGGACATACAAAATATGCACCAACAGATTCCCCCTTGGCCGTCACTGTCAAATCGTCACTTTGAAAACCTTGAGCTACGTTTGAATATTCTGCAACTTCAAATATTCTGCAACTTCAATCAGGCATCTTGAAATCTTCAATAGATTCCCCCTTGATTGATGATCCAGGTTTTCTTTGACAGTGTTTGAACAAGTTCCCCCTGAAATGCATCTTCAGGTCGTTGTTTGCACAGTTCACGACTCCTCCTCTGATTTTTTAAACTGCAATCTTCATGAACAATCACCAACTTGAAACTAATCAATGTAGCTTCTCTGTTTCAACTTTAGCTACATCCGCGTTCGGTTTTTGATATATCATTTCAGCACCATCGATCTCGCATTCCGCCTGCTTGATCTGAGTATTGTACAAAAACCCAACTGGCAATTGATAGAAACTTCAAATACCCCAGTAGTTAACTTCAAATCTGTGATTACCCCTAAAAATCTGAAACCCCGTTTTCCTTGATCAACTTTAAACACCTTCAAGAATGATAGATCCATGTAAACGGTAATCTCCATAATCAGCAAATCTTCATCGGATAACGAATCATCTGGTAACGCATTCAAAACTCAGAAACATTCATTCACGATCAAATTCACATTCTTCCTCTTCAGTCACGATAACAGATGCATAGTCTTCTCCGCTAGTTCCGGCAGCAACTTAACCAACAAATATCTTCATTCCCCGGTGGTTAGTCCGAAAAACAATTCATCTGCTCGAAGATTAACCATTCTGACACTTTAGACTATCACACGTCTGTGATATCTTATAAGTATCATCTCCTGATGCTAATCCTGCTGACCGGCTTGACGAAGACCCGGGACTTAAACCCTAAGACATCAATCTGACCCTGATCTGTAGAGTCTGAACTTCCTATAATCACGAATTCACAAGTCCAGATCCTATACAGCCCTAGATAATTCTGAAGTCGGAACCACCCGAATATTGTTGCATCGTCACGAATTTTACAAATGCTAGAATCTCATCTGAAATTTTTATTCCCCCTCATTTTTGCAAATTCTGATGTCTTACCACTGAATTCCCCCTCAAACTGAGCAATCCAGTTTTCTTTTATCTGTGAAAAACTCGACTATGCCGAAAATATGACATTTTTTTCCAAAACATTAGTTTTTCATCATTGCGGATTTTACGTTACGACCCATAACTAGTCAGATCACCCAGATGATATACATTCTGCACCAGTATCATGACTACCCCACTAATTTCCACAATCTGTGATCGCATCATCAAATTTGTTTGCTAAAGCCCCAGACGGTGTCCCCGAACAACCCAGCTTGATTGTTAAAAACTCGAAAAAAATTTCAATCACCGAATTTTTTCTAGAGACTCACCTCGTCATTGCGATCAAAAAATGCCTTTTTTAGGCATTTGTTCACCGTCCGAATGGAGTAGGTCCATCCGTCCGAATGAACTGATTTTGGAACGAGTTGACGTTTTAACCCTGAATGTCCCCATCCGTCCGGATGTGCCTATGTCCATCCGTCCGGATGTACTCCATCCGTCCAAACATGTTCGAACATCCCAATAACATTTTTCGATCCAAAATCTTTATTTCTGCGAATTTCATGATGAAACTTCACAGGATTGTGAGAAAATCAATTCCTAATCTAATGATGTCTTCAATTTGAAATTCCATCCGTGAATTGACCTTCAATTTGATGTTTTATTCGATTTTTACGTCAAAACTCCCTACAAATACAAAATTTATGAGCGTAGGTGATTCAATCAACTGTTAGATCGGTTGAATTGGTACCGTTGCTCTGATACCAATTGAGATTCCAAGATCCGGCGAGTTTGACGGAGCTTTGGTCCCGATATAACCGGTTCGGTGATTAGAAAGGAGTAGAAGTAGAATACGACACTGAACAATCACTTATAGTCTGGTTTCTATTAAAGTATAACAGTTACATACTCGTGAAACCAGTTGCACAGCATCTCCCCATAGGGAACCAAAAGCTTGTCCAAATGGGAACCTCACATCCCTATTTATAGGCAACAGTCTATCCGCCCGAATGAACCTATGTCCATCCGTCCGTATGGACCTTTACAATACTGAACCTATGGTAGATGGGGTTTAACGGATGAGCATAATGTCCATCCGTCCGGATGGACTCCATCCGTCCGGATGGACTCCATCCGTCTGAATGGACTTTGTTCCATACGAAACCTTATCCGTTATTCATACAATTCTATACAATATTCAACACACGCTCTATCTAGCTTATTCGCATAGTGGCGGACATACAAAATATGCACCAACAGTCTCTGGAACGACTTCAATGTCGTCTTCAACGGGTTCTAGTGGTTGAGAAGATTGAACAGGTTGTGGTGGTTGAGAAGATTGAACGGATTGCATGTTGAACGGGTTTCGGATCATCAAGTTTTGTAACGCTTGCATTTGTTGTGTATTCAAAAAAGCGTTCGGAGATTGTTGGAAACCCGCAAAAGAGTTGACGGAAAATTGCGAGAAAGCGTTCGGTTCCATTGTAGGATAGTACCCGGACACCGAAAAAAAGTTCGGGTTTGGATTTGGGTTGTTCGGGTTATATGGATCCATTGTAAAAAGTAGAAGAATGTTTTATAAAAAAGTAGAAGATATTATAAAAAGTTGTGAGAGAGATGGGGTTGTAGTGGGTTAAAAATGAGGTAAAAAGGTTGTATTTATATAAAAACTTTATTGATTTGGTGGGTTTTTTGAATACTAGCAGTTGGTTTTTATTTTAGGCATTTTTTTAACGGTCCATTGTGCATAACGTTCACTTTTTTGTCTTTTTGTGGGCCGGCTCAAATGTCTCCTTGCAGACGGAAGGGACGCCGTGGGTAGGGGGGCGAAATGGTGTTGGGTTCGGCGCCGCTCCTCGACCATCCCAGGCCAAAGCCCACACGTGCAGCCTAATATATAAAAGAGAGGTTTTCCATCTTATTAAGAATGTATTTTAGTATCAGAATCCAAAAAATCTATCTTGATTTTACACTAATACTAGTATAGTAATTATGTGATATTGTAGAGTAATCATAATTACTCTATTATGGTAAAATCACGATTTTTTTTTTACATTTTGCAATTAAATATCATTCTTAAGTAGATGGGAAAAAAAGAAAAAAAGTTTCATTCAATTCTCACACTAAGAACATTTTGTATATTAAGACTCATTTGTATTCGATCTTTACTTTATATAAAATACCACTCTATAATATCAAATATATACAATCGAGCAGTATGATATCAAATATATATATCGAGAAGAAAACTACAAATTTAGTATTTTTATTATAATATAATTGAGCAGAAAACTACAAATTTAGTATTTTTATTATAATATAATCGAGCAGAAAACTACAAATTTAGTGTTTTTATTATCTAATCTAACTTATAATAAAAGACTCCAAATAATGCCAAATGCCATTTTCTCCTTCAACCTCATAAATTTTATATATATTTGTTTAATGTTTAATAAATTTCTTTTAATATTAATATTAATTAATAACCAATATATAGATATCACCTATTTTTATTTTTATCTTTATCTAAAATTAAATAATAACTTCAATTTTGCAATTTAGACCCTTTGTTTTTTTTACTTTTAACTCAAAGTTTTTCATCTTTTGCGATTTAATCCCAACTCTTTTTTATTTTTGATTTTGGTCTGCCATACTTTTCATATTTCTCAAGTTTTTTCGTTTCGTTTTAAATTTTGTGAGTTAACGCACCGCAACGTGCGTGTGGGGTTCAACATTTTTTCGTATATTTTTTCCAGTTTGAAAGGCCCGTCGCGTCACATCTATTTTTCTGCGTTTGACAAGTTCGTCCAACACGCGGGTCCTGGATGGACTTAGTTATTTTTTTCTATGTTTTACGTTTCGATTTAATTTCTCAACAACGAGCGTGCGTGATTTAAAGATTTAACGTCTGCTTTTCGCTCAGCGTTATTTTTTTCCCGTTTTTTTTTTATTTTTTTTACGAGTTTTTCCGGTGTTGGTGGTCGCTGACAATGGTATAGTATTGCTACCACTTAACACAGTTTTATGACAACCGCTGCACCGCAGGAGGCTTAATACTAGTAATTTATAAACACCAATTATAAGTATATAATCGAGCATATATTGAGTCCAAAAGTTTGTTCAACTTTGTTTAACTCAACACAACCACTTCGTTTGTGAGTAACATAAATTATGTTTTTACTACCACAAAATACAACATATCATGTGAAGCCGAATAGGAGTCGAGTTCTTTATAAAAAAATCACTGAGTAAATTAAAAGTTTTGTCATTTATGTTTACATCAAATTACAGACGTTGTCTTTTTGACCAAAAGTTTACAGGCGGTATCCTTAACCTTTCAAAATCTTGCACGTTTTGTACTTTAGGTCAAATCTGGTTAGAAATCTCGGTTAAAAACTGTTATGTGCAATGCACATGAGGGTAAAATGGTAATTCCCCTCTCAACCCTTTCAAACTCAACACTCACTCCATCATCTTCCCCAAATTTGTAGGGTTTAGACCGTGGGGTATGGTGGGGCTTGGGTTGGGCATTGGTTGACACGTGAAATTGGAGCTCCCCCACCGCCTGGTTACGTGTCCGCGGGGTATGGCGGGGCGTGGGTTGGGCTTGGGTTGGGTGCACCGGTGGCATAAATTAAAAAAAAATTACAAAAAAATTATAAAAAATCACACAACACTTATAAAAAAAAACCTACAACTTCATTAAAATTTAAAATTACATAATCCTAAAAATTACATAATTCATAAAAATTACAAAATAAACCTAGAGCGTTAAATAAATTTCAAAAAGGTCGATCTTGTCGAACGTCTTTCGCTCCTTGCCTCGAAACTCTATGTTCGCCACCGCCACCCGGTCCTCGTGGCTCAACTCGCCGCTCGGAACCGCTAGTGACGAGTGCCATTTCTTCTTCATGGGTCCAGGATGCCATAGCGGTGTTGGGTTCGTGGGATGGGGGGGACCAGTGGGGTAGCGGGTTCAAGAGAAGGGGTAGTCGGTGGGGTTTCGGTTCGTGGGATGGGGGGACCAGTGGGTTGGGGGTTACAAATATATAGAGGTTGTTGAGAGACCGGGGTGGCGGTTTGGTGGTATGGGGGGACCGTTTGAATTTTTAAATTCAAAATTTGAAATGGCCGCCTGACGTGGCGGGGTGAGTAAATGAGATTCTGCCAGCTCGCTTGGCCATACCGCCCCACGCCCGGCTTGAAAGCCAAGCCCCAAGGGGCCACGCCCCAACCCAAGCCCACCCGGGGTGGTGGCTTGAGCGTTTTACCCCAACCCAAGCCCCATACCCCATGGCCTTAGCTGATTGAAGAATTTGCACGTATAATCAATTCTTTGAGGATGTTGCATCACAGCTCGTATATCCTGCAAAATAATTCAATAAGTGCCAAACGTTGTATTCATAACCCACTTGGACAAACAAGACGTGTATGTTTCATATTCAAGATACAGACCTACATACTTTACAATAAATAGACACATACATACTTTGCAATATATAACTGGTAAATAATTACCCTAATTAGATAATTAGAGACATAAAGATAATAAATTACATATAGTAATTAAACTGACCTCGAGCCTGTCTTTATACGGGATTGTGGAGTTGCAGGCTCTGTTTCACGAGTTCTAAATCCTCGTTTCTATATTGCATTTAGTGAAGTAAAAATAAAAGTATCAATAGCTAGATATAAGATATAAAAAAACTACCAATAAGTATGGTTTTGTGCAGTCCCATCACTCAAAGATATAACAAAGTCTTTTAATATGCATTATCTTTTGTGTCCCAGAGCTGCAATAATAGTTTGAAGTACTTTAATATCTCCATAGCAGTTTTCTCATACCACACCAATTTATTTTTATACCGCCGACCAGTTCATTTTACACCGCCGGCCGGTTCGTTTTCCCATACCACACCAGGTTGATTTTTGTAACCTAGATCTGTAACGAAAAGGTACAGTGCACCTCTATACTATGTATGATTTGAGTTTAGAAATTTGGGGAAGATAATGGAGTGAGTGTTGTGTTAGAAAGGGTTGAGAGGGAAATTACCATTTTACCCTCATGTGCATTGCACATGACAGTTTTTAACTGAGATTTCTAACCCGGTTTGGCCTAAAGGACAAAACGTGCAAGATTTTGAAAGATTAAGGGCCACCGCCTATAAACTTTTGGCTAAAAGAACAGCGCCTGCAATATAATGTAAACATAAAGGACAAAACTTGTAATTTACTCAAAATCACTCCTTTTTCAATAAAAAACGCAAAATAAAGTAATACTACATTGTTGTAATAAAATAGGGTTAATCTTTCACAAGAAAACCCAATTTATCACTACTGAAAGGGTAAGGTCCCAAAAACCTTGCTTCAAGTACTTGGGATCATACCACAACCTCATCCTTCTAACCCTCTTTAGACCTTGCGCGGCCGCGCACTGGTCTTACGAAGAAAACTTAGAAAGAAAACAATGATCAACACCTGGGCGCCAAAAGGAGACTAACAAATCCTTGCACTTATCTCCATAGCAGACAGGATAAAAATCCTAGCTAAACACTTCCGCATAAATAAAATCCGGACTTGGATAAAAATAACTTCTCTGATACCACACGATAAAGAGTCACACAGGATTACAACTATATTCTTCTAGAAGGCTCCATCGTGTACCACCAGTCGGTTATAACCGAATGGCCACGTGGCATCATCCCAGGCTCTCTTGAAGTCACGATGATGGCACGGAATTGAATAGAGATCTTCACTTGCCCACTTTCCACGTGGCAAAACCCCAACCGTTGATCAAAATCGCGATCTGTGTGCATACTCAAATCATTAGTGATTAACGGAGGGAAAATAACCACTTACGGAAAAAGCACTTTTCGTCAATATTTCACCAACAGGTTTTCCCGCCCAAACTTCGGCTATAAATAGAAGGATAATTCAAGTAGAATTCTCAAGTGACATTCACTTCACTTTCACTTCTTCTTCATAAAACCCTGTACCTATTCTCACGCCGGAGGGTGGTCATGGAGAGAACCCCCATTATCCCCTTGGCGAGTCTAACGGTGGTTGTTTTGCAGTTATTGTGAGAAGAAGAAGATCACGCACCCACGAGTCAGACGAGAAGATTTAACCCTTTTTATGCAGATTCAAACCCCCTGGTTCAGTTGATTCCGGTCAATTAAACTAGTGTTTCTTCATTGGCGCCCACCGATTTCTCAGTTTATTCATTTCTTCTCGTTCCAATTCATTTTCTCTTCATTCTCTGTTTTCATATGGCAGAGAACTCGACAACTCACTCATCAAGTCCTCGATCTGGAATCAAGGGCACGAAAACCCAAGGTATCCAGATCGACGGAATCATGAGTAATGAAGACAACAACAAAAGTCATCTGGAAGGAAACGGCCCCGAGGTACAAATGGGAGTTCATAATCGTCCAGATCTACTCATGGAGGAAACTCCAGAATATTGGTTCACCAGGTTCCAGATCGCCATGAACCAAATTTTTGCACAAAACATCAGATCTGAGTTATTAAACAACGGATCTGATATTCAGGAAGTAAGTAAGGGAAAATTCGATACTACAACATTGGACCCACGGTCAGCTTGTCAGTGGGACATCCAATTCAGTAGTCAAGGAGATATGGTACGAAAACCAGAGGATACCAATCACCAGGAAGTCAAACCAAGGCAGATAAATATGGTACAAGGAGGTACCTCACGAAGGTCGAACAAACGAAGCCATAATCAGCAATGGTGAGAACAGCAAGTGGTATTCCCTGTCGTCCCTGGAGGTCCTCAGGAAAAACGTCCAGTAATTATCACCGGTATCTTCGGCCATTACCGAACTGATTATATGTTCATAGATCCAGGAAGTTCAATGGATATAATCTATGAACAATGTTTCAAACAACTTGGCCCAGAAGATAAGGCACGCTTAAAACCAGTTGATTTCCCTCTCACTGGTTTCTGCAACGAAGTTGTTTTCCGTTGGGTCAAATCGCTTTTCCTGTGACTCTCTCAGATGGCGAACACTCGCGCACTGTCACAGTGAATTTCATGGTTATGCCAGCAACATCACGTCATGATGTACTACTGGGGAGACGCTCTTAGAGAGAATTCAGCATGATTACCTCCATACCACACGACAATTACGGTTTTCCGACGGAAACTGGGGTAGCAATTTTGTATTCCAGCAAGGAAGTTATGTATGTGGACGATGAACCACCAGCAAAGGTTGCCAAACCTTCAACATCAAACGAGCCAGAAAAATGGGTTCTCAACGAAGAGCAACCAGAACAAACCATCCTGTTAGGGCACGCCATCTCCTCGGCAATCCGGATAAAACTGAAGGAACTACTCTCCAGCAACATGGATATCTTCACTTGGTTCCCAGCAGACATGACTGGAGTACCACGAGACATAGCGCAACATTGTTTAAACGTCCGGCCTTCAGCGGAACCCGTCACACAAGGAAGGCGTAGTCTCTGCGCAGAAAAAGCAGAAGCGATGAACAAGCAAGTAACAGAACTGCTTAATGCGGGGATCCTGCGCGAAGTACAATACCAAACCTGGGTAGCCAACGTAGTAATGGTACAAAAACACAATGGCGGGTGGCACATGTGTGTCGACTTCAAAGACCTCAACAAAGCCTGCCCGAAAGACTGCTATGCACTCCCAGAAATAGACAAGAAAGTCGACTCTCTAGCATCCTTCCGCTGGAAGTGTTTTCTAGACTGTTATAAAGGCTACCATCAAGTACAGACGAAAGAGGAAGATGAAGACAAAATGGCCTTCCGTACAGTTAAGGTATCTTTTGCTATACGAAAATGCCTTTTGGTCTCCGCAACGCAGGGGCTACTTACCAGCGCTTGATAGATAGAGTTTTCGGGGAAGACATTGGAAAAATAGTGGAAGTTTACATGGATGACCTCGTCATCATGAGCCAAGAAGAAGAGACCATGCTCACGAACATTCAGCGCATGTTTGATTCTTTGCGCAGCATCAATTTAAAGCTAAACCCAACGAAATGCTCCTTCGGGATGGAGGAGGGCAAATTTCTAGGGTTCATATTAACTAGAGACGGTTTCAAGGTCAACCCGGAGAAAGTAGAGGCCATCCAACTAATGCCGTCACCAGCAACAGTTAAAGAAATGCAACGACTCGCGGGTCGCTTAGCAGCACTGAATAGATTATTGGCAAATCACGCCGCGAAATCTTATCCATTCATTAGCACGTTGCGCAATTGCGCTAAGAAGAGTCATTTTCAATGGACACCAGAAGCGGAGAAGGCCTTCAAACAAATGAAGGAATGTCTGATCCAGTTACCAACTTTAACAGCGCCACGAGAGGAAGAACCGCTAATCTTATATCTGTCCGCAGCGGAAGTCGCAGTTGGCGCGGTGTTAATGGTAGAAAGAGATGGCATCCAAACTCCGATATACTACATTAGTAAGATGTTAACTGGCCCATAGAGACGCTACTCTATGATAGAAAAACTCGTCCTTGCACTGTTGCACGCGTCACGAAGACTGCGCCGGTATTTCTCTAGCCATGTTATTACAGTACTCACTAATTATCATCTAGGTCAAATTCTGTCTAAACCCGATGTCGCGGGGTGTTTGGCCAAATGGGCCATCGAGGTAGGAGGATACAATATCCTATACAAACCTCGACCGGCAATCAAAGGACAAGTATTAGCGGACTTCGCCACCGAAGTTCCAGTCGACAAAATACAGGAATGCGAGGCAATCCAAAACCCTATCCCAGTCTTCGACAATAGGGTTTGGACGTTGCACACGGACGGAGCTTCTAACGATGACGGTGCAGGCGCAGGCCTTCGACTGGTTAGCCCAGACAATCACGAGCTCACATACGCAATACACCTAGATTTCAAAAGCACAAACAATGAGGCAGAATACGAAGCATTTCTTGCGGGCCTCCGTTTCGCACTTAAAATGGAAGCAAAGAACCTCGAAGCACATGTCGATTCCAAGCTAGTGGTAGAACAAGTCAATGGTCATTACGACGCTAAGGGCGAAGCCATGGCTTTATATTTGGAGCAAGCACGAACGCTTATCAGCCAGTTCCAAACTTTCAAGATAGTCCATATAAATAGAGGTGAAAATAAACATGCGGACGCACTGAGCAAATTGGCCGCCACCAGTTTCAAACATCTAGCAAAAGAGGTCTGCATCGAGGTATTATCTAATCCATCTGTTCTTCTAAGACAAGTGAACATCATCGAGGTCGGCAATCCATCCTGGATGTCCCCGATCATTACGTACTTACAGCATGGCAAACTTCCAGAAGGAAGAGCAGAAGCTAGGAAAATCCAAAACATAGCGCTGAACTACGAAATGGAGGACGGTATCTTATACCGAAAATCATTCATGGGTCCACTCCTACGCTGTGTCGATAAAACGGATGCGCAATATTTAGTCAGAGAAATCCACGAAGGATTATGCGGGATTCACGCCGGACCACGCATGGTAGTGGCAAAGATAATGAATGCAGGCTATTATTGGCCAGGGATGCATGTGGACGCAGTGGAACTATTACGCAAATGCGCAGCATGTCAGCGCCACGTGCCAAACCCTCCGTCCAAAAAAATCCCCTAGTTCCAGTCACCTCGGCCTGGCCTTTTCAACAATGGGGTATCGACCTCGTCGGTTCTTTCCCCGACGCGCCAGGCGCAGTTAAATTCATCGTAGTGGCAGTTGACTACTTCACTAAGTGGGTGGAAGCTAAGGCATTAGCATCAACCACAGCAATGGTAATCCGCAAGTTTATATGGGAACATATTATCTGTCGGTTCGGGTTGCCATTACGCATCATTTCCGATAACGGCACAAACTTTGCCTCGGAAGACCTCCAGAAGTGGTTTAAAGAAATGAAAATCGAGCACAGCTTTGCCTCTGTGGCGCACCCACAAGCAAATGGGCAAGTTGAAAGCGTGAATAAACAAATAGTTGATGGCATCAAGGCAAGATTGGGGACTGCGTGTAGAGGATGGGTAGATGAGCTCCCTAGCATCCTATGGGCCCATTGCACCATGCCAAAAACCAGTACAGGGGAAACTCTATTTAGCCTTGTATATGGTTCGGAAGCAGTAATACCAGCAGAAATCGGCCTCCCATCGCCGCACATGATCGCCATGGAAAAACAAGATAATGAAAAAGAACGAAGAATGGATCTGGACCTTCTCGAGGAAAGGCGCGAGAACGCAGCCATCGCAGAAGCAAGGTATAAATCCAAATTAGAAAAATACTACAACGCGCGTGTACGCGTGTGCACCTTCGTCCTAGGAGATTTCGTCCTGCGCAACAACGAAGCATCCAACGTGGAAAAGCCAGGCAAACTAGCACCTAAATGGGAAGGGCCATACATCATCCATGAAGTCCTGGGTAAAGGGGCATACACCTTAAAGAGGCTCGACGGAACAGACGTGCCCCGCACCTGGAACGCGCAGCAGCTGCGCAGGTGCTACATGTGACCAAGCCAAGCCATCTGGCGTAGAAGGCCAGACACTTATGCAGGCAATGTATTTATTCTAATTATTCACTTTGTATCCATCGGCCCCGCGCCTTATCAATGCAAAGATTATCCTTATATATTTTATTTTTTATTACAAAATGCATGTAATTCCTTTTGGTACACGCGAAAACAATATGGTAAAACATTGTACGTCTCATGAACGATCTAACGGGCACAAGTCCCGCGCATAGTCCAAACCTACGTTCACACATGAGCTCAATACCATCCTTATTCGCTTTACCTAAACAAAGTAATTATACACATGCAACATATTGTAATTCAAACACAACTTATATCATTAGCGCGACACGCGCAATAACAAAAAACATATATGCATAGCATTGCATCAAAAAAAAGAGTTACTTGTGCAAAGCACATTAACAAAAATTTACAAAACACGGCAATGTATCAAAACATTAGATGCAAAATAAACAAATTACACACCAGGGAACATATCCAAAACACCCAAAGGGGTATGCAGCACTTCAAGTAACAGGATGAGGATCAACAATCCAAGGGTTTACACCCTCCTCATCACTTGCAGTAGGAGCAACCACATGCTCGCCGGTCGGAATCTCGGCCGGAGGGGCTAAACAGGGACCACGGCGACGCCGTTGGTACACAATCGAACACCGGCCTCTCCAATCAGCCAACGAGCGACAGCATATGCCGACAGTCTGGTAACCCCCTCGTTGTTATCATCGACAGAACAAGAAGGGACATGATTCCTGGACGACTCCGGGCAAACAACTTCACCTCCGGCAACAGCTCCAGTCGACAGGCCAGAAAGGAGAAGCAGACCATCAGCAGCTTCAAAAGCCTTGAGAATTTCGGATATCTTCCGACGTTGACATTGTCGCCTAACCCTCATTTTTTCCAAAATTGGGGAAAATATCCACACACTAAGAATGAATATATAAGCCGGAAAGGTAACGTCGGCTTTGAAAAGGAGGACTTGTGAAGACTAAGTGTCAAATCACTCCCCTTAGAAACGGCGCTGCCACTGCAATCGTCATATCACATTAAATGATCTCTGACAGGCCCGCACATATTCCCAAGGCTACAGTTCAGTTAGAAGACGAAGAGGCAATACAAAATACATTTTTACGATGACGTAAACAATAGTCAGCTCATGACTGAAAAAGCTCCTCGCTCAAGTGAACAGTTCAGAGTAAAGAAAAAATACAAATATCTTCTCCACAAAAGATTTTCATTTTTTCCCAAAGTCAAGATTTCCAAAATCAGAATCATGAGCAAGAGTATCTTCTCCAAAAAGATTCTCTACTTCCGCGCCAAAAACTCTACAGCAAAAAAGCACCTATCTCTCATAGTCCAGTGCTCCACTTATTTTCAATGTTTTCATAACCGGACCGGCTATCGAACCGGATGTCTTACCGGTTCACTGGTCGAACCGGGCGGACCGGTCGAACCGGGTTTAAGAACCGGATGACATAATTAATAATATAAATATTAAGAAAAAAGAAATAGAGAAAAAAGTATATAAGCTATTCTAAAAACAATAATATTAATCACGGACGTCAAAAGAAATTAAAACAAATTTAACTTGACTTTTGTCAACTTGTGTTTCCCAAGACAAGTACCACCTCCATTTAAACAAATGAGCTGGTATCTTTTGTTTAACCAAGTCACCCAAACAAGTTGTAAATTAAACAAGCCATTCAAACAAATGTTAATGGAATGGACGGATCATAATCAGAAAAGTTCTATTGTTCGTCATTCAAGTACGGCAAACCTTTTCACCGGAACTACTGGTCATTGGGATGATGATTTCGCCGGAGAAGCATGTCGCCGGAATGGGGCTGTAATCGAGATGTACAGAAATAGAAGTAGCATCCACACCTGCCCGACCTCTCCCACCGGATCTTCGGGTGAACCGCCGGTCACCGGCCAGACCGCCGGTCTGATGCACGAACGGTCTGAACAAGCGAACCGGCCTGCCGAAGCTTCCGACTCCCGGCCCGACCGGTTCGGTCGGCCGGTCCGGTCCAGGTCTGAAAACGTTCCTTATTTGCATAAGAGCAACCCTATACTAGGGTGACTTGAAGGGGTAAGGTCCCAAAAACCTTGCTTCAAGTACTTGGGGCCATACCACAACCTCATCTTTCTAACTCTCTTTAGACCTTGTGCGACCGCGCACTGGTCTTACAAAAAAAACTTAGAAAGAAAATAATGATCAACACCTGCGGGCCAAAAGGAGACTAACAAATCCTTGCGCTTATCTCCATAGCAGACAGGATAAAAATCCTAGCTAAACACTTCCGCATAAATAAAATCCAGACTTGGATAAAAATAACTTCTCTGATACCACACGATAAAGAGTCACACAGGATTACAGCTATATTCTTCTAGAAGGCTCCATCGTGCACCACTAGTCGGTTATAACCGAATGGCCACGTGGCATCATCCCAGGCTCTCTTGAAGTCACGATGATGGCACGGAATTGAAGAGAGATCTTCACTTGCCCACTTTCCACGTGGCAAAACCCCAACCGTTGATCAAAATCGCGATCTGTGTGCATACTCAAATCGTTAGTGATTAACAGAGGGAAAATAACCCCTTACGGAAAAAGCACTTTCCGTCAATATTTCACCAACAGTTTTTCCCGCCCAAACTTCGGCTATAAATAGAAGGATAATTCAGGTACAATTCTCAAGTGACATTCACTTCACTTTCACTTCTTCTTCATAAAACCCAGTACTTATTCTCACGCCGGAGGGTGGTCACGGAGAGAACCCCCATTCTCCCTGTGGCGTGTCTAACGGTGGATGTTATGCAGTTATTGTGAGAAGAAGAAGAAGAAGATCACTCACCCACGAATCGGACGAGAAGATTTAACCCTTTTTATGTAGATTTAAACCCCCTGGTTCAGTTGATTCCGGTCAATTAAACCAGTGTTTCTTCAACTACTAAACAAAGAGTATCACCAACGGAAAATTCCATTGGAAATCCAGTAGTGAAAAACGTCACCGATGAGTATTCGTCGGTGAGAATCTATCAGTAATATGGGCATGTGTAATTAGATTACCAAGGAAATAGGAATTACTAGTTATTATTTAAATGTGGAAGGTTGATGCTCGAAATGTGCTCCACAGGATCTACTTGATGGACATCATGCGTATCTTGATTTAGCAATTTCTAAAGAACATCATCATTAACCTCTTCATTTGTTTGAAGATTCTTCTTGTGCTCTGGTGATATAACCATCTGTTCGTCTTTTATTATCATATTGTGTAACGTATGTGAACTCTATGTGATTATGTGATACGTGATTTTAATGGAATATATGTTATATGTTGATGTAATGTAATCGCACGACTCCAACCCGATCGCACAAGCCCATTCGGGCCATACTCCTTGTATTCGAACCAAGGGCAGCCCATGATGGGTTCGGCCCACTCCCTTTACACACATAACCCATGAGGAGAGTGTATACTCCTCATTATTTGCAAAACACATAACACACCAAACCCTACTCTTTCTTCCTTCTCTCTCGAAGCCGACGGCAACAACATCTCCTCATCCACGAAGCTTTCTTGTTCGAATCGATCCAATTCTTCTCTCAACCGATTAGTGTTTGTAATTATCGGTTGTGTGTTAAATGATGTTATGATCTATATATATTACATGGTGACTTACGAATGATATATGATTGTTTAGGGTTCATGAAATCGGCTCATATGTGTAGCATGTTTTGAATTATTTAGAGTTGATGATTTTGTGTTGATGATCTAGAACCGAATGAATGATAACTGGCTGTGATATGTTCCTATTCGAATGAATTGTGGGGATTGTTATGTTAGTATGCATGCTAGGGATCAAGACCATGAGCCATGTTAATATGTTTAAATGTTATGATTACCGGTTATGTTGATAAATTATTAGGGTTCATATGAATTCAATGTTGAATGATAGTTTGATCAATTAAGGCATGATTGGAAACTGTTAGGATTATTTTGGTAAAAATCAAAGGTGTAACTGATTGATTGTTGACTAAACCGAATAATGGAAACCATATAACTGATTAGCATAATTTTCGGATAATAAAACGAATCGCACAAGACTCCCTTGTCGCACAAGATCAGATCATACAAGATCTGATTCGATCGCACAAGGCAGTCACACAAGATGGGCTGGAGTACAACTAGTTAGAACACGGTGTACAACACAGCATATGCATGATCGCACAAAACCTTGTGGATCGCACAAGACAGTGCCGATCGCACAAGTCTTGGGCCACACACAGTAGTTAGACTTAGTATATGCTATTGGGCCGAATGGCCCAACCAAGTGGCACAACTTAACTGGATCGCACAAGTCCATCCGGACCGCACAAGATCAATGTCGGTTATGAATTGGGCTGGGTAGATATTATTAGGCTTACTTATGAACTGAGCCGGGTGAACTTGGATCGCACAACATGCTGTGGATCGCACAAGGTTATGCCGATCGCACAACATGTTGGGCCGGGTAGTTGTTTGGGTTTCAGCTACCCAATCGCACAAGATGTTATTGGACTTACACCGTGACTTCAGCCCAATACATCCTGATCGCACAACCATGAGTTTTATGCGTTTAACTTAACTGTTTAGTGTGTGCAATGTGTATGCCATGATCATTACGTGTTCCTGATTTGTTATTTATGTGTGAACATATGTGCACTACTTGAACCTAGATCTGACTTGTACGGTGACCATGTTAGGACGTGGTTGACCACATATAGCTCAAGTGACCAGTTTGTTTACCTTCCGAGCAAACCAAGGTGAATTAACACACTTTCTTCAAGGCATGGGATTCCCGGTGGTTGGGAATGGGTTAAGGAACTCAAACGGAACCTACATATCCTCTTTGGGTAGGATATGTACCGCCATCCTCCATGGGTAGGATGCCAATATAAATCCTGTGTATTCTCCTTGGGTAGAATACGTACGTTCATCCTCCTTGGGTAGGACAACAACCTTCGACTTACTAGACAAAACTCTATCATGAAGTCCCTCGTTTTTATATCGACTTAATCGCCGGGCCAATGGCGTGCGGGTCATTAGTTAATAGCACTATTAGGGTTGACAAGCCTCACAATGTGCTGGTCAGACGGGCGTGTACTAATGGATCTGGGCACTTAGTCAATGATGATAGACATTGACGTAGGGCAAAACTATTGTTCGTCAGTTGTCGATATGGTAACGGTCTAGTGGTTCACATGGGGAAGCCCCCACTGATTATGGATATGGAATGGGAAATAACGATACTGGTTAACTCGTGGTTTACGAAACAACTTAAGGTTTTCAAAACAAACTGGTGAAACTAAACAACCAACTGTGAACTCGCTCAACTTTGTTGTTGACTCGTTGTTACATGCCTTACAGGTCGTTAGGTGCTTAAGGAGCTTGCACAGGGAGGAGTGATGGTTGTGGGACATGGACTGTGGAGTTCCATGATAAACACTTAAACCTTATGAACTTATTACTTATGTTTGGGTCTTACATTTTATGCTTCCGCTGTTAACTTAAAGTTGGTTATTTTCTTTGGGACACCAATTATATTGTGTTTGGTTTTATTTACTTAATTACGTTGTTCAATATGATTGGTGGCTTGATCCTGGTCAGTCACACCTCCATGCGGTGATACTCCGCTTGTGGATTTTGGGGGTGTGACAGATTGGTATCAGAGCCATTGGTTATAGTGAACTGGGTTTTATAAAGGGGAAAAGCTTTTTGACAAAACCAGACTATAACTTGTACAGTGCTCAATGATCCACAACGACGCTTCGCTCCACGTTCAAGACTCAACATCCTAGGTGGTATGGGTTATGTTTATATTACCTACTTATTAATTACATAGTACATTGTTCATGGTATGCTTGATTAACGTAGCAACTGTTGTTAGACACTCGTTGTGTGCTTACTCTCTTTTGTCACTCCGCACTCATTGTCACGACACTTTTCACACCCATGCTCTCTCTATTGTGAAGATCATGAGTGGACGTATCAACCTAACTCAAGCCCAGCTGACGGCTTTAATCAATGAGCAAGTTGCTGCAGTGCTCGCAGCCGCTCAGGCAGGAGGTCAACATGCACAGCCTCCTGTGTGTACTTTCAAAACTTTTATGGACTGCCGACCTGCTACTTTCAATGGCACTGAAGGAGCTGTAGGTCTCCTCCACTGGTTTGAGAAGCTCGAATCTGTTTTCGAGATGTGTGAATGCCCTGAGGCTCATAGGGTGAAGTATGCTACTGGTACTCTCGAAGGTGTAGCACTCACGTGGTGGAACGCTCAGGTCCAAATGCTGGGATTGGTTGCTGAAAATGCCACCCCATGGATGACTTCAAAGATTTGATCAAGGAAGAATATTGTAATAGGGACGACATCCACAAGCTAGAGGTGGAGTTTTTCAATTTGAAGATGTCAGGATCCGAAATCGAAGCATACACGAAAAGATCAAATGAGCTGGCTATCTTGTGCCCAACTATGGTAGATCCTCCTGTCAAACGTATCGAGTTGTATCTCAAGGGTTTAGTGCCAGAGATTCAGAGTCATGTGACTTCAGCTAACCTTGGAACCATTCAGCAAGTTATTCGGTTGGCTCATCGACTCACTGATCAGGCAGTCGAGCAGAACAGGCTGCCCAAGCGTATTGGTGCTACCACTACTACATCTGATGTCCTCAGTGACAGCAAGCGCAAATGGGATGGAGTCTCAAGCAAGGGTTCCACATCAGCTCAATCTCAGTCTCAGCAGCGAAAGACTGATGACTACCAAAGTCCTGGTCAGCAATCTTCTGGTAGTCAAGGGCAGGGTGGATACCGAGGAAACCACCCATAGTGCAACCGATGCAACAAGCATCATAGTGGGCAGTTGTGGCAACCCTCACAATTACAGGTATCCGTACAACTAATTAATTTAATTACGTGCTTAATGACTGTGCTTGATTACAACTGACAATTTAAACTGCTTTATGATTTTTGTATCATACATACATATGCATCATATCTCATAGTGTCACTCCATTTATTACTCACAAACTTTAGTGACATACTCGATGCACAAAGCACAGTTAGCACACTGAACGGATAATTCAGAAACATGCTGACAATGCCAGCACATAGGCAGACAATGTTTTTAAGGCCAGTATGAGCCAGAGACAGGACACTACACTAGTATGGAGTGTAGGGAAGTGAGCACCATAAAACTGCGTCTCTAGGTGATAGTTAAAGTACCGGGAAGTGCCTAAAACCCACTAATAATGCAGAATTCTGCATTATTTATCAAAAATTCAGCATTTAACATGCTAGTAAGGTGCAAAAATATGGCAGAATGGTCCTGTATGCTTTCCTAAGTGCCGGGAATTAAAAGGGTTACAAAAAGTTATATAAAAGACACCTTACGGTATAACTTAACACTTTAACGGAACGGTATCTAACCGAGCAACCAGACATTACCCGGAACACAAAAATTTTGCCAAACACATTGTTTTATTATTTCTTGGCTAGTCATGATCCCCGTACACCATAACACCCCCTAAATATCAACTAACTAACATATGAAAGTATGTACTTGAAAGATAACTAGTATTTACCAATTACCATCAAACTTTTACATCTAACCCCCCCCCCCCCATACTCGATTTCGGTCACAAGGGACCCATCAAACATCCCCACCATACTTCACATCTTACTCCTAGATTTAATTCTAATTTTATATTAGATCATTGCTTGTTGTTGTTGCCAAGATATTAAGACATGAGATTATAAGTATGGCTTCCAAAGATCACACATCACTTCATAATCTTCACACCCCGTCCCTCACATCTCTCCCTCTTCCTCTCGGCTCACTATAACCGCCACCACCATCACCATATCCCCACCACATTCTTCCATTTTTAAGTTTCATCCAAGTGCTAGAAGGTGAATCAAAGGAGCTTGGAGTTGTAGATCATCAAGGAGCTTCATTGCTTGCTTTTTCACATCATTTTTCATCATCATTGCACTAGAGATCTTCCCTAGCCTTTGTGCTAGTAGTAAGTTCTTGTTTAACTCTTGTTCGCCTTACTTTTATGGTTAAAAGTTGTAGTATGATAAGTATGTTTAAAACACTAAAGAACAAGAACTAAGAAGATGAACATAAAGCTTTACATGAAGATTACATGATGAAATGATGTAGTAGGATGTTGTTACGAATATATTGTTGATCTCTTATTGATTCTTGGTTATGTGGTGTAAATCACCATATGGATCTTGTTAAATGATGTTTAGAAATATGATTTAACAAGACTAGAAGGTGATTATATGTTACATAGAATAATCATCTTCTAAGTCTAAGCACGAACTTGAAAGAAATAGATTTCTTGAAGTATGAGTGAACAAAGTAAGTTGATGATCATGTAGATCCGAGTTCTACAAAAGACTTTTCTAAATAAACCAAGTTTAAAAATCGATTTTTAAAAGATTACGACTTTTACATACACTTACACATTTTTGAAAGTGAAATAAGTGTAAAAACCTTTTATTTACAAGAAGAGTTCAAAAGGTTAATTTTTGTAAAAATTGTTTACAAGTTGTAAACACTAAATTCTTTTAAGAAAATGATTTTTAAAGAAATAATTACGCTTTGGAAGGTAACTAAGTCTACTAAAAGCTTTACCAAGTTACTACGCGTTTTCGGAATATATCAAGTTCATGATTAATATGTAACGCACATAGTTTTCGCTCTTGGTGATGCAAAATTGTTTAAGGATTGATTGTTGATTGATTTTGAAAAGAAAATGATATGCTTAATAGCATGGACACCTCCGTTTTTAGGGGAAACTCTGGCGAAATTTTCTAAAAATCCCAAGACTTAGAAAATTATTTTCTAACACGTGTTTACAAATGTGTTTAACTTTGTTTTTCGGAAGTAAACTTCGCCATAAGTTTTGTTACAAAATTTCAAAGTGTCAGAGGTGGGTTTCCGTAAGTAAAAGCGGACAAATATATATTTAGAATATATATTCTATACTAAAATGCTTGTGTGAATATTTGTATGATTTGGGAACTAGTTATATTATTTAGAGAAAAATAATAAAACTTAACAAAATACCGTTACTAGTATATTTTGGATGGATGATGCGTGTTAGTGTATATATGTTTTTAGATATATATTTAAGCCCTTTTTACACTTTTAGCCAAGTTTTAAATTTATAAAACACGATATTTACTAACACTAAACACACATATGGGCAAGTGCACCCATCGTGGACGTAGTATAGTGTTGGTAAGATACCGAGGTCGTCCAAGGACACAAGAGCTTTTAATACCGGTTTATCCTCAACGTCTAATCAAATCAAAAAGTTAGAAAAATGTTTTAAACTAAGAAAAATAAAAACTAACTAAATGCTGAAAAAGAAAATAAAATAAAAACAGATAGACAAGATGAATCACTTGGATCCGACACGTGTATTAGTATAACCTTTGATTATTTTCGCACTTTTGCACTTGTTTAAGAGATTATCTTAGTTATTGTAGTAGGCCCCTCTTTTGAAGGCGACGTTACCCTCAACCCAGTAGTTTGAGTCAGCAAGGATACAATCCTAAAGGGTCGGATTATTGAAAGATAATGAATTAAGTTATTAATGCAAATTATGGTAGGCCCCGCTTTTGGCGGTGACGTTACCCTCGGCTAAGTAGTCTGAGTCAGCAGGGATACAGTCCTAAATAGCCGGGTTATAGTATTAATAGTAGTTAGCTTATGAGGGGGTCAAAGAGTTTGGATCCCCGCCATCCAATACCTATGGGCATTGAAGGAGACCCTACTAAATTTGACCCAGGTCCCAAGCAGGACCTCTAAACGCTGAACAAGGGCAAGACCTTTACCAAACCGTTCCCTTAACCCCCGACCAGGTAGCCAACATACCTCCATATAGACCGTGGAGATATGAATGGTGAAAATCTTTTATTTTATATAGACAGTAAAATAATGCCAAGACACCACGGACAAACGATAAGGAAAGATCACCTTCAACATAAGTAACTAGTTATTAAAGTCATTAATACAAAACCAAATAAAAAGTGCAAAAGATTAAAAATAAAAAGTATTATACTAAACACTTGTCTTCACCAAGTGATGTAAGAGACTTAGGCAAACATGGCCTTGATTGTCAAGAACTCTTACGATCAATCTTGGATCCCGAGACGACTCACACACTCTATGATGGACAATGGATGATGGTGGTGGATGATGGTGTTATGGTGGTGGTGGGTGGTGGATGAAGTGTGAGAGAGGTGGTGTGCCAAGGGATGAGAGAGAATGAAGCCAAGCTCCTCTATTTATAGGCTGAACAGAACGCTGGACACGGCCCCGTGTCCGCTGGACACGGCCCCGTGTCTGCTGGACACGGCCCCGTGCCCGTCTGACATTCTCTCTCTTCATTAATTGTAATTGCGAATTACAATTAATGCGCCTGCTGTACTTTCAACACGCCCCCGTGTCCGCTGGGCACGGCCCCGTGGTGAGCAATGGAAGCTTCTACTGGTTTGTCTTTTCTGCTGCTTCCTGGGCACGCCCCCGTGTTCACTGGACACGGGGCGTGTTCAGACTTCTGTTCTCTTCTCTTTGTCTTGGGAGGTGCCGTTGAGGGTCCGGGCAGTTTACTTTTGTTCCTTTTCTTGTATTTATGGTAGAATTAGTGGTCTTTTTGCTTCTTTTGTGGTTTTGAGCTCATTTCATCCTGAAAATACAAAAGGAAGACAAAAACACTCTTTTTCCAACATTAGTACTTAAAAAGGGTTAGTTTTATGCCTTAATTGATGTGTTTTATATGTTGCATTTTACACACATCAATGGATAATATTTTGATAACGAAAAATATGACTTATCACAAAGTATAACATATTTTTGAACAAGTGGAAAATATATTATTTTGAGAAGCTATAACATATATTTTCTTAGTATATTTGGAGAATAGGTAAATTTTGGGACAATGTTTATTTTCTCGGAAACACATTATTTTGACAACTAAGTTATCGTATATTTTTTTTTAAGTGGGACTTAGGAGCACATAATATCAAGACTTTAAATCACAAAAATACGTGTATAAATACCCCATACTTGGGAAGGAAATACGCATATAAAATACTTGAGAAGTATGAATACGAAATAGTTGTCTAACTATTATTCCAAAACCCTAAAAAAATATAATATAAGTTAGAATAATTATTATTATTTTAACAATAAGTTATAACTTGGAATAATATCAAAGTAACGTAACTCAAACCGTAAATACAAAAGCAAGGCACGGCCCTTTCGTCTAATAGACATTAGTACGGTGTAGGTTATCGTGTAGCTGACAAGGTTTGAGTACGAGCACAGGAGACGCACTACTGTGAGTTCATGTCCCCTTTTTCTCTTAACTTTTTTCAGTTTTACAACTTCAGGGGTGAAATACATGTTATAATTATTATGGACATTTTTATATATGGTATGGGTAGCTTAAGGAGGGTATACTACTTAGATCATGTGAGTGACAGGCGCGACACTTAAGGCCATTAATCCTCGTTGTAGGACCGAGGGACATGAGTGATAGATCTATTTGGGTGTAGCGAGCCCACACCCATGAGGCCAGGGTGGCCCATAGTGGTGACGGTGTCTTACAGCCGGAAGCCCGGTGCAACTCCGCTAGGTTTGAGTTTTCCTGCATCACTTCACACATACCAGTGGCTTTGCAACCCATTGGTGATCTCTTTTTCCTTATTGCTACATACCAGGGACTTTTATACATACGGACATATTTCAAAGGTTTATACATACTCACATACACATGAACTCGCTCAACTTTTGTTGATTTTTCAAACTACATGTATTTCATGGAATTGATTGGATCTGGCAAGTGTCTACATATGTGTCAAGCTGCGCACTAAATAAAGATGTCATCCAGGGTCATAGGGTTGGGAGGTGTAACCCTTTCCTGGATGGGTCACACGTCTCCAAACCTCGCTTTATTTAAAGTCTTTTGATGAGTCTTTGAGAACTCATTTTAAACAAGTCATGGATGTAACTTATTTTGGGTAGATGTTTCAAGACAAACATGTTATGGTATTTCTAAGCTAAATTAATGGATGAACATCTTGTATTTTATTCATATAGCATTGTTATGATTGTTGCTATGGTATTAAGAAGTCAAACCAAATAATCCACGCTTCCGCAAAAGCCAAGGTGTGACAGCAGTGCAGCAAGGGTCGTTGTCTGGGGTGTAACAAGTTTGGTCATGAAGCAAAGGATTGCAGAGGCGCATGACCAGCGCATGACCAGCAAATCAGAATCGCCAACAACAGCCACAAGCTCCACAGAACCAACAGCAGCAGCAACAGCAGGCCATTAAAGGATGCTTTCAGTGTGGTGCTGAAGGTCACTTCAAGAGAAATCGCCCCCAGTTGAACCAGAATCAGAACAACAACAATAATCAGGGGAACGAAAACAATAATGGGGGAAACAATGATGGCAATGGTGCCAGGGGACGTGCGTTCGTGTTTGGGCAGGGTGATGCAAGGAACAATCCCAACGTCGTGACGGGTAAGTTTCTACTGGATGATTTCTTTGTTTCTGTTTTATTTGATTCGGGTGCCGATACTAGCTATGTGTCTTCAAAAGTTAGTCAGATGCTTAAACGTACCCAAACACTTTTTAACACCAAGCACACTGTAGAACTAGCTAATGGTAAAAGTCTTGAAGCCACGCACATAGTTAAGGGTTGTACTCTCCTCTTAGCTGGTCAGACCTTTTCTATCGATCTTATTCCCATCGTTCTTGGTTGTTTCGACATCGTTATTGGTATGGATTGGCTATCCCAACATCGAGCAGAGATCCTTTGCAAGGAGAAGATCGTCCGCATTCCCCGTTCTGGTGGGGAACCTTTGGTGATTCATGGCGACAAGAGTGGTGCTGTTGTGGGCATCATTTCTTTCCTTAAAGCCCAGAAGTGTTTACGTAAGGGCCACGCAGCTATCTTATCCCTCGTTACTGATGCATCAACAAAAGAGAAGAGAATAGAGGACATCCCTATTGTACGCGACTTTCTAGAGGTATTTCCTGAGGAATTACCTGGTCTTCCGCCACACAAACAAGTGGAGTTTCAGATCGAATTAGCTCCTGGAGCAGCACCAATAGCTCGTGCACCGTATCACTTAGCTCCATCAGAATTGGAAGAACTATCTACGCAACTACAAGAACTCTTGGACAATGGTTTCATACGACCTAGCTCTTCGCCCTGGGGAGCGCCAGTGTTATTTGTGAAGAAGAAAGACGGTACCTTCAGAATGTGTATTGACTATCGTGAGCTCAACAAGGTGACTGTGAAGAATCGTTATCCTCACCCATGTATTGATAACCTGTTCGACCAGCTGCAAGGGTCGGGCTTCTACTCAAAGATTGATCTGAGATCGGGATATCACCAGCTGAGGGTCCGTGATGAGGACGTCTCCAAAACAGCATTTAGAACTCGTTATGGGCACTACGAGTTTTTGTTCGTGCCTTTCGGGCTGACAAACGCACCTGCGGTCTTTATGGATCTTATGAACCGAGTGTGCAAACCCTATTGGACAAGTTTGTTATTGTTTTCATCGACGACATCCTGATCTATTCTAAGAGTTAGGAGGAACACGAGTAGCATCTCCAACTTATACTGGAACTTCTTCGAGCGGAGCAGCTTTATGCTATGTTTTTGAAATGTGACTTTTGGCTTCGCGAAGTCCATTTTCTAGGCCACGTGGTAAACAAGGATGGAATTCATCTGGATCCATCCAAGGTTGATTCGATCAGAAACTGGCCTGCACCCCGTACACCAACAGAAATCCGCCAATTCTTGGGTTTGGCGGGCTACTACAGAAGGTTTATCAAGGATTTCTCCAAGATTGCGCAACCTCTCACCTTGCTAACCCAGAAGGGTGTCACCTATCATTGGGGTGATGCACAGGAAACTGCGTTTCAGCACTTAAAGGATAGACTTTGTAGCGCACCTATCCTCTCATTGCCTGAAGGCACAGATGATTTTGTGGTTTATTGCGACGTATCCATCCAAGGACTTGGTTGCGTGTTGATGCAACGTGACAAGGTCATTGCTTACGCATCACGTCAACTTAAGGTTCACGAAAGGAACTACACTACGCACGACTTGGAATTAGGAGCAGTGGTTTTTGCTCTTAAGATATGGAGACATTACCTGTACGGTACCAAGTGCACCATTTACACCGATCACAGGAGTCTCGAGCATATCTTTAAGCAAAAGGAGTTAAACATGCGACAACGTCGATGGGTTGAGCTCTTGAATGATTACGAATGCGCGATCAAGTACCATCCGGGCAAAGCCAATGTTGTGGCTGACGCCCTCAGTCGAAATGATACTATGCCTAAGCGCGTGCGAGCATTACAACTCACCATTCAATCTAGTCTTCCTACTCAGATACGAGATGCTCAGGTTGAAGCATTGAAAGCAGAGAATATCATGGCTGAGTCCTTACGAGGATCGAGGGAACGGTTAGAACAAAAGGAAGATGGCGCCTACTACGTAACAGGGCGTATCTGGGTCCCACTTTATGGAAACTTACGTGAGCTTGTGATGGATGAAGCGCACAAGTCTCGTTACTCAGTACATCCTGGTTCAGATAAGATGTACCACGATCTCAAAACTACGTATTGGTGGCCTAGTATGAAAGCCAACATAGCCACTTACGTTAGTAAATGTTTGACTTGTGCGAGAGTCAAAACCGAGTACTAGAAACCATCAGGCCTACTTCAGCAACCAGAGATACTGAAATGGAAATGGGAGCAAATGTCCATGGATTTTGTTACTGGCATGCCTAGATTTCAACGCGGAAATGACACTATTTGGGTGATAGTGGATCGATTAACTAAGTCTGCACACTTTTTGGCTATCAAAGAAACAGACAAGTTCTCTACTTTAGCAGACGTTTACTTAAAGGAAGTAGTATCAAGGCATGGAGTGCCAACCTCCATTATCTCTGATCGTGATGCGCGTTTTACTTCTGAACTGTGGCAAACAATGCACAAGTCCTTTGGCTCACGTTTAGACATGAGCACCGCTTATCATCCGCAGACGGATGGGCAGTCTGAACGCACCATCTAAAACCTTGAAGACATGCTTCGGGCATGTGTAATCGACTTTGGTAGCGGCTGGGAAAAGCATCTCCCGTTAGTGGAGTTTTCGTATAATAACAGCTACCATACCCGTATCCAGGCCGCTCCATTTGAGGCATTGTACGGACGTAAATGCCGATCACCTCTTCGTTGGGCAGAAGTTGGTGACAGCCAAATCACTGGCCCAGAACTTGTGGTAGACACAACTGAGAAGATTGCTCAGATACGACAACGAATGGCGGCAGCTTGTGACCATCAGAAAAGCTACGCGGATAAGCGCAGGAAACCACTCGAGTTCCAGATTGGGGATCGAGTGCTACTCAAACTTTCACCTTGGAAAGGTGTGGTTCGTTTGGCAAACGAGGCAAACTTAACCCGCGATACGTTGGGCCTTTCGACATCATTGAGAAAATAGGCAAGGTGGCCTACAAACTAAACCTACCCGCAGAACTCGGTGGAGTTCACAATGTATTTCACATGTCGAATCTGAAGAAGTGTCTGTCAGATGAGACCCTCATAGTTCCCTTGAAGGAGCTCACTATCGACGATTAGCTTCGATTCGTCGAGGAACCAGTAGAGATTACTGACCGAGATGTTTAGATTCTCAAGCGTACCAGAATTCCTCTTGTTTGAGTTCGTTGGAACTCCCGTCGTGGCCCAGAGTTCACCGGGAAACGAGAAGACCAAATGAAACAAAAGTATCCCCAATTGTTTGAGAAAAGTACAACTACTACTAAGGCTGAAGCTACTGCGGAATTTCGGGACGAAATTCCAAACCAACGGGGGAAGGATGTGACACCCCAGGAAAACCAGGAAAACCATGCAACTTAACTAGCTTCCTCAGTGAGTACGTGCTAAATTTCGGGACGAAATTTCTTTCAACTTGGGGATAATGTGACAACTCGTATTTCAAACCTTTCGTAGTGCATTGATGTAACGTATGTGAACTCTATATGATTATGTGATACGTGATTTTAATGGAATATATGTTATATGTTGGTGTAATGTAATCGCACGATTCCAACCCGATCGCACAAGCCCATTCGGGCCATACTCCTTGTATTCGAACCAAGGGCAGCCCATGATGGGTTCGGTCCACTCCCTTTACACACATAACCCATGAGGAGAGTGTATACTCCTCATTATTTGCAAAACACACAACACACCAAACCCTACCCTTTCTTCCTTCTCTCTCGAAGCCGACGGCAACAACATCTCCTCATCCCCGAAGCTTTCTTGTTCGGATCGATCCCATTCTTCTCTCAACCGGTTAGTGTTTGTAATTATCGGCTGTGTGTTAAATGATGTTATGATCTATATATATTACATGGTGACTTACGAATGATATATGATTGTTTAGGGTTCATAAAATCGGCTCATATATGTAGCATGTTTTGAATTATTTAGAGTTGATGATTTTGTGTTGATGATCTAGAACCGAATGAATGATAACTGGCTGTGATATGTTCCTATTCGAATGAATTGTGGGGATTGTTATGTTAGTATGCATGCTAGGGATCAAGACCATGAGCCATGTTAATATGTTTAAATGTTATGATTACCGGTTATGTTGATAAATTATTAGGGTTCATATGAATTCAATGTTGAATGATAGTTTGATCAATTAAGGCATGATTGGAAACTGTTAGGATTATTTTGGTAAAAATCAAAGGTGTAACTGATTGATTGTTGACTAAACCGAATAATGGAAACCATATAACTGATTAGCATAATTTTCGGATAATAAAACGAATCGCATAAGACTCCCTTGTCGCACAAGATCAAATCATACAAGATCTGATTCGATCGCACAAGGCAGTCGCACAAGATGGGCTGGAGTACAACTAGTTAGAACATGGTGTACAACACAGCATATGCATGATCGCACAAGACCTTGTGGATCGCACAAGACAGTGCCGATCGCACAAGTCTTGGGAGTAGTTAGACTTAGTATATGCTATTGGGCCGAATGGCCCAACCCAGTCGCACAACTTAACTGGATCGCACAAGTCCATCCGGATCGCACAAGATCAATGTCGGTTATGAATTGGGCTGGGTAGATATTATTGGGCTTACTTATGAACTGGGCGGGGTGAACTTAGATCGCACAACATGTTGTGGATCGCACAAGGTTGTGCCGATCGCACAACATGTTGGGCCGGGTAGTTGTTTGGGTTTCAGCTACCCAATCGCACAAGATGTTATTGGGCATACACTGTTACTTCAGCCCAATACATCCTGATCGCACAACCATGAGTTTTATGCGTTTAACTTATCTGTTTAGTGTGTGCAATGTGTTTGCCATGATCATTACGTGTTCCTAATTTGTTAGTTATGTGTGAACATGTGTGCACTACTTCAACCTAGACCTGACTTGTATTGTAGGATCGTGTGAGGACCCGAACGAGCCATTCAGAGGAGTTTTGATCTGTTTCAGGTGCGGAAAATAAGAAACAGACTTAGAAACAGCTTGTTCTTCACTTTAAACACTTTGTTGATTCATATAACAATGATTACACGCAAGAATCAAACCGACAGCACCTCGGTATGATTTTCAAGAACAGTTACATCTGATTTCGCTCCAATGCTATTTATAGGGCTCTGATTTCGCTTGAAAGCAGTTCAAGCGAAATAGCATGGTTGTGATTCCGCTTGAAAGTGACCAAGGTCATTTCAAGCGGAATAGCTCCCTCAAGCGAAATCACATAAAATACAACCTAAAACTTCCTATTTTCTCGAACAACGTGCCCTGATCTAATCTATCTAGTACAAGACTCGATACAAGACGAAGTCGACAGATGCATGCACTAACATGTATGGTGACCATGTTAGGACGTGGTTGACCACATATAGCTCAAGTGACCAGTTTGTTTACCTGCCGAGCAAACCAAGGTGAGTTCACACACTTTCTACAAGGCATGGGATTCCCGGTGGTTGGGAATGGGTTAAGGAACTAAAACGGAACCTACATATCCTCTTTGGGTAGGATATGTACCACCATCCTCCACGGGTAGGATGCCAATATAAATCCCGTGTATTCTCCTTGGGTAGAATACGTATGTTCGTCCTCCTTGGGTAGGACAACAACCTTCAACTTACTAGACAAAACTCTATCATGAAGTCCTCATTTTTATATCGACTTAATCGCCGGGCCAATGGCGAGCGGGTCATTAGTTAATAACGCTATTAGGGTTGACAAGCCTCACACCATGCCGGTCGGACGGGCGTGTACTAATGGATCTGGGCACTTAGTCAATGATGATAGACATTGATGTAGGGCACAACTATTGTTCGTCAGTTGTCGATATGGTAACGGTCTAGTGGTTCACATAGGGAAGCCCCCACTGATTATGGATATGGAATGGGAAATAACGATACTGGTTAACTCGTGGTTTACGAAACAACTTATGGTTTTCAAAACAAACTGGTGAAACTAAACAGCCAACTGTGAACTCGCTCAACTTTGTTGTTGACTCGTTGTTACATGCCTTGCAGGTCGTTAGGTGCTTAAGGAGCTTGCACAGGGAGGAGTGATCGTTGTGGGACATGGACTGTGGAGTTCCAAGATAAACACTTAAACTTTATGAACTTATTACTTATGTTTGGGTCTTACATTTTATGCTTCCGCTGTTAACTTAAAGTTGGTTATTTTCTTTGGGACACCAATTATATTGTGTTTGGTTTTATTTACTTAATTACGTTGTTCAATATGATTGGTAGCTTGATCCTGGTCAGTCACGCCTCCATGCGGTGATACTCCGCTTGTGGATTTTGGGGGTGTGACATGTGTAATATGATATACGCGTACATTATGTTTCTAATCTTGGCTATTGACATTGCCGATGCCGGAAGTAGAACTATATCTCAATGATTCTTTAACACACCAAATGCTCATACGGCATCCTTTATTGCTAATTGCTACCTTTTGCATCACCTTAAACCATTTCATTTTCGTCATTTGGATAGGCAAACGTTTTCACAAAGGTTGCCCAAGTTGGGTGTATCACATCTACAAGGTTGCTTGTATTGTACGTTATTTGCCTCGAATGGAGCCTTCGGACGATCCGTGCAGAACGGCATTAAAAATGGCGATTATTGGAGGATGTTGAGATCATTGTTAGAACTAGTAACACCAAAGAAAGCATGCCAAAGCCATAAATATTGGGATGTTGTTGCCTCGATCATTATCGTAGGGTAGTTGTGATCACATCTCATATATTGCGATCGCAATCGCTTTGGACAATACCTCCTTAGCCACTATCTGAAATCTATGTTGCCTAGTACCCTCAGAAAGTCGGTTTTGCTTTCATGTGCGGCATACAATAGTTATATGCGGCGACTTTCTTCAATGGCGCCTAATTAGTCGGAATCGATCAAACGCGGTCAACCTTGGCCATAATTGGATCTAGTAGGTTAACTTGGACCGAGTTTGACTTTAAAAAAATAAAACATTAGTTCTATGTTTATCATATTAAAGAATGAATAACATTTTCACGTATTTTGTTATAAATATTAGTAAAGTCATGTTATTTTACATATATTTAATTACTGAAAACTAATGTCTTTGTAATTTAACATGTCCGAGTACTCCCCAAGTACTCTCCACCTAGGTCAGGTACTCTAACTCCGCAGTTGACCGACTAGAGAGCGCCTAACGACGTTTACAACCATGCGCGTCACTAGCGTGACGTTGTCTGTTCATCGTATGTGTTCTTCGGTATTCGTCAAAAAGGTACCCAATACTGAAACAACCTATGGTTGTGATAATTGTTTAAATGAATGGCAATTAGATCACTAGCAGAATAATATAGTCAGACTTAAATTTGTGTACTTGTTATCACAGCGCAATTAATATTAGATAATAAGTATATAACAAAGTAACATTTTTTTTATTAAAAGTAAAACTGTACACGATATTCCCAAATGTGGTATCAGAACCGCTTTTGCATTCATTTAAATGTTATAGTTTAAATCAATCTATCTTTTATTTGTCAAATCTTTCGTTTGACAAATATCGAGTCTTTTTCGTTTGTGATGAATAAATAAATCGAGCTTTGGGACCTTTGAGTTGTTTGTGAGTTGTTTCGTTGTTTTCTGGTTGTTGATCGATATGTTGTATTTTATGGGTTATTTGGAACCCCAATGTAATAGACAGGTTTTAGTTTTATGTAAAGTGTTTCTTGTAAAATTGTAAACCGGATGAAGACAAAATACGGAGCAACCTAGGATAAAAGGTAGAGATCTTGGATTAAGTGGGAGCTACAAGATAAAGAGTTGTTTTGTGTCCCTTTAGACTGATTATGTTATTGTTCAATGGCTCGAACGAAACCGAACATAGTAATAGAAGCTCAGTCTATTATTGTTTTATTTTTATGTGTGATTGGATATATTAGTTAGAAAATAACTAGATCACTAAAAATAAAATTTTCACGGTCATTAAAATGACGAGATAATTAAAAAAGAGTTTTAAGTTAACTCGAAAGGTGTTTTAATTAAAAAAGGGATAAAACCCTTAGGTTTTAAAATTGAATAGTTTATTTTTAAATTTGTGACTAATAATTATTAATTTAAAATCAAGTTCGTGATAAAGGAACAATTGTAGTTTTAAATATGGTATTTAAAATCGATCGTGTCGAGCGTTGAAAAGAGTTTCAATTATCACGAGCGGACATAAAAATGGATTTTACTAAAATTGCGCGACTTGCCTCGTGTTTCAACTCATCCAAAATATTTTGACCTATAACGGTAAATAAATTATAGAGTAAATCCCATAACTAAAATCGATATTGTTGCGCCACCCTAAATTATTGACACTCGAACTGATCTACCAGAACCCCCTTTGTTGGTGATTACTCTGCATTGGGCCTACGGTTTTGGTGAGAGTTGAAGCACAAGTTTCATACGTCATAAATTGAAAGGCCAGTATCACTTGAAAGAGTTTCGAGTTAGCATAGTTTGGGTTAAACATATCAATGTTTGACAACACTCGTCATGCAACCCCAACGAAGAGTTGTGTAGTTGACACAATCGGTAATCGTTACTCAACCGCGTAGTGATTCCACTGAACGAAGCTTGACCATTCATAATGTATTGATAAAATGGGATCTCTCTTCCTAAAGATAATTTTTCCCTTTCAGTCATAAATTAATTAGGATATCAGGCATGAGAATACTAAATTAAATCTATTTTGAATTTTATAAACGCCTAATGCCAATAACGATGATAATTTTGCATTCTCTTTTAAGTCCACTCTTGAAAAGGAAAAACTCAACAACTCTAACTTCAATGATTGGTACCGCAACCTAAAAATTGTTCTCACGGCGGAGAACAGGTTGTATATTCTTAATCAACCAATTAGTGTTGAATTTACTATTAAAACAGGCCTTGCTCACAGAGACTAGGAGAAACATGTTGATAATTCTTTGAAAGTCTTTTGCCTCATGCTAGCATACATGATTCTAGAGCTCCAACAGACTTTGTATAATCTGTCAGCTTATGATATGAAGCTATAGTTAGAGCAAATGTTCCAACAGCAAGCAAGGCATGAACGATTTAAGGTGATGAGATCATTCGTGGGATTTCATTTGCAGGGGGTTCATCTATCAGTGCTCACATATTGAAAATGAAGGGCTACATTGATCGTCTCACTAGTCAAGAAACTCCCTTAAGCAATGAGCTGGATAGGGATATCATCCTCAACTTATTGCCCACGTGATATGACCAATTCACGTTAAACTATAATATCATCCTCAACTTGGTCAGATTTAACTATTAAAATTAACTGAGTTATGGCTAAAGGACATAATGTGTAAGGGTTTGTAAACATTGAGTGCGTTCTTTGTACTTTTTGAAAATTGTGACAACTCGTATTTTGAACCCGTCTTTGTAACGTATGTAATGTATGTGAACTTAATTGACTTATTGAATGTTATGACATTATGATATGTGATTATGTGAACTATTGCGAGTAATGGAGGTTATGTGCAATGTGTATTACGTGTATGTATGATAAACACACAACCCGAACCGCACAACACTACATAACCAATCGCACAAGCCCTTTTGGGCCGTATAGCTTGTAATCGGACTTTAAGGCAGCCCATGTTTGGGTCGGCCCATCCTCTACTCGTATACACTAGGGGTATGGTAACTACCCCACACTTTTTGAAAAACACAATACACATACACAAGAACCCTAGCTTCTCTCTCTCTCGCTCGAACTCGACGGCACAAGGCAACCGAAGAGCATTCTTTTGTTCGGATCACCCTCCTACTACCATTAATCGGTTAGTGTGCTTATGATTGTTTGATTGATTGATTATGTTGATAAATGATTTGTGTGCTAATAATCGACTCACATGTATGTATTGAACGAGGTCCTTGTAAATCGTTTAGGATGATAATCGGCTATCGTGTATTTGAATCGGATGAGTGTTAACGGCTGTTGTTTGATGTTTTTGGATGGATATCGTTCATATGTTTGATGCTAGGGATCAAGAACACGAATCTGAATATTATGTTTAAGTGTTATGAATATTGTTCATGTTGATTTGATTAGGGTTCTTATGAGTTAGTCTATAGTTGCACTGTTTGATCGATATTATGCTAACTGATTTGTGGAAATTGTGTTAATTGATAATTGTTAAAATTGGAAACTTTGGAATAGATGTAACTGATGGCATGTTTTACGGAAATTTGTTAACCGGTCGCACAAGACCTCTTGACCGTACAAGAGGTCCACTCGCACAAGGAGTCCATTCGCACAAGACTCCTGACCGCACAAGATGATCCTTACGCACAAGGGGACCTGGTCGCACAAGGTGTTCCTAGTCGCACAAGGCGTATTGGATCATACCAGTTGTTAAGTTGTTGGGCCGGACAGCCCAAGTCACTCACACAACCCAAGCTGATCATACAAATCTGCTTGGATTGCACAAGTTGAGTTGCTGTTATGCTGATTGGGCCGATCAAGCCCAATGTCGATCGCACAAAGCCCAATTTCAATCGCACAAGTCACCTAAACGACTTCTAATTGGGCTGAACATACTGTTGAACCACTTATTTAATCCAGGCCGGATTGTTTGAACCGTTTACCTATATGTTGGGCCGGGTAGTGTTTGGGCTTAGACTTTTGTATCGCACAAGGTGGTTGGGCTCGCACAAGCTCAACGGCCCAACCCTCCGAAACGCACAAGCATGACTATATTATACCTTGACTGATTTCGTGTTGCTATGATATATACGTGTTTGCTATGATTTATACGTGCATTACTTGGAGTCAAAAACCTGACTTGTATGGTAACCCTGTTAGGACGAGGTTGACCACCCTTAGTTCAAGAAACCCTTTTCTTTGTGTATCTGCCGAGCAACCCAAGGTGAGTTCACACTCTTACCAAGGCATGGGATTCCCGGGGTGTTGGGAATGGGATTGAAAGGATAAGGTTGAATAGATTCATATGAACACTGTTACTAGACTACCATACCATCGTCCTCGGTTGTGCAGGATACATACGTAAAACCTACGTATACCTACGTTACTCACTGTCCTCAGGTTGCGAAGGACACTCACGTAAAACCTACGTGAACGGATACTCACTACTGCCTCGGTTGTGTCAGGCACTTACGTAAAACCTACGTAAACCCCCACGTACCCCTATCCTCGGTTGTGAAGGATACTTACGTAAATCCTACGTAAATTGTACGTATTACTGTTCTCGGGATATGTAGAACACTTATGGTAACGCAAAGTCTAGTGGATAAATAACATGGGAAGCCCCCACCAATAGAAACCTATATCGGCCCAGTAGAGCCACCTGATACTCATGAACTTACTATTACGCATTTACTTTCTGTGAACTCGCTCAACTAGTTGTTGACTCTCTGCTGCATGCCTTGCAGGACCTTAGGTACTAAAGGAGCTTGCACAAGGAGGAGCAGGTCGTTGTGGGAATTGGATCTTGAATAAACACTCATTACTTTTCATACATTAACATTTATGTTTGGGTTTATATATTATGCTTCCGCTACATTTACTTATGTTGGTTTTGATAAACACCTTTCGTATTGATGGATAACTTTTACTATTTAATTACATGTTCAATATGATTGGTGGCTTGATCCTGGTCATGTCACACTCCCAAGCGGCGATACTCCGCAGGGGGAATTTGGGGGTGTGACAGATTGGTATCAGAGCCATTGGTTATAGAGAACTTGGTTTTAATATGGGAAAACGTTTTATTAAAACCAGACTATAACCAGAACAGTGCTCTCAACGATCCACAACGACGCTTCGCTCCACGTGCAAGACTCGACATCCTAGGTAATAAGGTTTATGTTTATTACCTGCTTGCTAGAAACGTATAGAACTTTGCTCGTAGAACACTTAGATACACATGACACTATTACATGCGAATACCTACGTGCTTACACTTTTCTGTCATCGCCCTACTCGCGAACCATTCTTACTTATGTTACCTTTACTATGAAGATCATGTCCGGACGTGTGAACATGACCCAAGCCCAGTTGGCGGCTCTCATCCAAGAACAAGTTGTTGCGGCACTTGCAGCTGCAAACGCAGGAGGTATATCCTGCAGTCGTAACTCATCCTAGGATCTTTAGATCCTACGTTCCTAATTAACTCGTATGTTTAACCTCATTCTACTCTTACACATTAGGTCAACACGTTCAACAACCTGTGTGTACCTTCAAGAACTTCATGGACTGTCGTCCAAGTACATTTAGTGGCACTGAAGGAGCGGTTGGACTCCTCCACTGGTTTGAAAAGCTCGAGTCTGTGTTCGAGATGTGTGAATGCCCTGAGGCTCGCAGGGTGAAATACGCCACTGGCACGCTAGAGGGAATAGCACTAACTTGGTGGAACGCCCAAGTTCAGATATTAGGGTTGGCAGCTGCTAACGCCACACCCTGGAATGATTTCAAGGAACTGATCAAGAGAGAGTACTGCACTCGGGAAGACATCCACAAGTTGGAAGATGAGTTGTACCATCTGAAGATGACTGGGTCCGAAATTGAAGCTTACACCAAGAGGTCAAACGAACTGGCCGTGCTGTGTCCAACTATGGTGGACCCTCCAGTTAAGCGCATTGAGTTGTATCTCAAGGGGTTGGCACCAGAGATCCAGAGCCATGTAACATCGGCTAATCTTGATAACATCCAGGCTATTCAACGCCTCGCTCATCGCATCACTAATCAGGCACTGGATCAGAACAGGCTGCCTAAACGTATCAGCGCTACTGCTACCGCTACTACTTCAGCTACTCCTGCTACTCCCAGTGACAGTAAGAGGAAATGGGATGGGGATTCCAGCAAGGGATCAGCTTCGGTTCAGTCTCAGGCCCAGCAGCGAAAGACTGACAGTTATCAGAGTCCCAGTCAGCACTCCTCAGGTAGTCACAGGCAGGGCGGATATCGTGGGAACCTCCCAAAGTGCAACAACTGCGGCAGACACCACAGTGGCCAGTGCAACAAGGGTCGCTGTCAAAGATGCCTCAAGATGGGTCACGAGGCCAAGGATTGTAGAAGCCCTCGGCCTGCGAACCAGAATCAGCAGCAGCCACAAGCACAACAGAATCAGCAACAAGGCAACAAGGGGTGTTTTCAATGTGGTGCTGAAGGTCACTTCAAAAGGCACTGCCCTCAGCTAAACAGGAACAACAACAACAACAATAACAACAATCAGGGCAATGGCAACAACAACAACGGGGGAAACAACAACGGCAACGAGGCAAGGGGTCGCGCGTTTGTGTTGGGGCAGGGTGATGCCAGAAATGATCCCAACGTCGTTATGGGTAAGTTTCTTCTCGACAACATTTATGTTACTGCTTTGTTTGATTCGGGTGCGGATACAAGTTATATGTCTTTGAAAATGAGTAAATTGTTAAAACGTACATCAACACCCCTAAACACCAAACACGTCGTAGAACTAGCTAATGGTAAAAGTTTAGAAGCCACGCAAATAGTCAGGGGTTGTAGTATTGTCTTAGCCGGTCAAGCTTTCTCCATCGACCTTATTCCCATAGTCTTGGGAAGTTTTGATATCGTTATTGGGATGGATTGGTTATCCCAACATCAGGCAGAGATTCTATGCAGCGAGAAGATCATTCGCATTCCCCGTACTGGTCAAGAACCTCTCGAAGTCCAAGGCGACAAGAGTGGTGCTGTGGTTGGCATCATCTCTTTCTTGAAGGCTCAGAAATGTCTGCGGAAGGGTCACACTGCCATTTTGGCACTAGTTACTGATGCATCAGCGAAGGAAAAGAAATTGGAAGACATTCCAGTTGTACGTGACTACCCTCAGGTGTTTCCTGAAGACTTACCTGGCCTACCGCCTCATCGTCAGGTCGAATTTCGAATCGAGCTCGCTCCAGGAGCAGCACCCATAGCTCGCGCGCCATATCGTCTAGCTCCATCAGAACTGGAGGAACTATCAAAGTAGCTACAAGAGCTCTTGAAAAAGGGCTTCATTCGTCCAAGCTCTTCGCCTTGGGGAGCTCCAGTGTTATTCGTGAGAAAGAAGGACGGTACCTTCAGGATGTGCATAGACTACCGGGAACTGAACAAGGTGACGGTGAAGAACCGTTATCCTCTTCCGCGTATCGACGACTTATTCGACCAGTTGCAAGGGTCGTGTTACTACTCCAAGATAGACTTGAGGTCTGGTTACCATCAGCTGAGAGTCCGGGATGAGGACGTCTCCAAAACTGCATTCAGAACTCGCTACGGCCACTACGAGTTTCTTGTCATGTCGTTCGGGTTAACGAACGCGCCTGCCGTATTTATGGACCTTATGAACAGGGTGTGCAAACCCTATCTTGACAAGTTCTTCATTGTCTTCATCGACGACATACTGATCTACTCTAAGAGTCAGGAGGAACACGAGCAGCATCTACGCCTTATTTTGGAACTCCTTCGAAAGGAACAGCTGTACGCTAAGTTTTCGAAATGCGACTTCTGGCTTCGTGAAGTCCACTTTCTAGGCCATGTAGTGAACAAGGATGGGATTCATGTCGATCCATCCAAGGTAGACTCGATCAAGAACTGGCCTGCACCACGTACGCCAACGGAAATACGCCAATTCTTGGGTTTGGCGGGATACTACAGACGATTTATCAAGGATTTCTCGAAAATCGCGCAGCCACTTACACTACTGACACAGAAGGGTGTCACCTACCGTTGGGGCAATAATCAGGAAACTGCTTTTCAGCACTTAAAGGATAGACTTTGCAGTGCACCTATCCTCTCATTGCCAGAGGGCACAGACGATTTCGTGGTTTATTGTGATGCATCTATCCAGGGTCTTGGATGTGTATTGATGCAACGTGATAAGGTTATTGCTTACGCTTCTCGTCAACTCAAGGTTCACGAACGAAACTACACGACGCACGATCTGGAGCTGGGAGCTGTTGTTTTTGCACTCAAGATATGGCGACACTACCTGTACGGTACCAAGTGCACGATATACACCGATCACAGGAGTCTCGAGCATATCTTCAGACAGAAGGAATTGAACATGCGTCAACGACGATGGGTTGAACTACTTAACGATTATGAATGCGCCATCAAGTACCATCCAGGCAAAGCCAATGTTGTGGCTGACGCCCTCAGTCGAAAAGACACATTACCTAAGCGCGTGCGAGCGCTACAACTTACGATTCAGTCTAGCCTTCCTGCACAGATACGAGATGCTCAGGCAGAGGCATTGAAACCAGAAAACGTCAGGGCTGAAGCCCTACGCGGCTCACGACAGCGGTTAGAACAGAAGGCAGACGGCGCCTACTATGTAACGGGGCGTATTTGGGTCCCACTTTATGGCGGACTACGCGAACTTGTAATGGACGAAGCTCACAAGTCTCGCTATTCGGTACATCCAGGATCGGATAAAATGTACCACGACATCAGGACTACTTATTGGAGGCCTAGCATGAAGGCCCACATCGCTACTTACGTTGGCAAGTGCTTGACCTGTGCGAGAGTCAAGGTTGAATACCAGAAACCAGCGGGCCTACTTCAGCAACCAAAGATACCACAGTGGAAATGGGAAGAAATTTCCATGGATTTCGTTACAGGCCTACCTAGATCCCAGCGTGGGAACGATACTATATGGGTGATCGTGGATCGACTCACCAAGTCTGCACACTTCCTAGCGATAAAGGAAACGGATAAGTTCTCCACTCTCGCAGACATTTATCTGCACAGATACGACAACGGATGGCGGCAGCACGCGACCGTCAGAAAGCCTACGTGGATAAGCGTAGAAAGCCATTGGAATTTCAGGTCGGGGACCGGGTTTTACTCAAAGTCTCACCCTGGAAGGGTGTGGTCCGTTTTGGCAAACGGGGCAAACTAAATCCGCGGTACGTCGGACCATTTGAAATCGCAGAAAGAATAGGCCCAGTAGCCTACAGATTGAACCTACCAGCTGAACTCGGTGCAGTTCACAATGTCTTTCACGTGTCGAATCTGAAGAAGTGCCTGTCAGATGAGACCCTTATCGTTCCTTTTAAGTAACTCACTATCGACGAGCGGTTGCAGTTCGTCGGGGAACCAGTTGAGATCACGGACCGGGATGTTAAGGTCCTCAAGAACAAGAGAATCCGTCTTGTCCGAGTTCGTTGGAACTCCAAACGTGGCCCAGAGTACACCTGGGAACGCGAAGACCAGATGACAGAAAAGTACCCCCAGTTATTCGGAACCAATGCAACCACTACTGAGGCTGAAGCTACTACTGCGGAATTTCGGGACGAAATTCCAGATCAACGGGGGGAGGATGTGACACCCCAGGAAAACCAGTGAACAATACAACTTACCTAGCTTCCTCAGTGAGTGCGTACCAAATTTCGGGATGAAATTTCTTTTTAGTTGGGGATAATGTGACAACTCGTATTTTGAACCCGTCTTTGTAACGTATGTAATGTATGTGAACTTAATTGACTTATTGAATGTTATGACATTATGATATGTGATTATGTGAACTATTGCGAGTAATGGAGGTTATGTGCAATGTGTATTACGTGTATGTATGATAAACACACAACCCGAACCGCACAACACTACACAACCAATCGCACAAGCCCTTTTGGGCCGTATAGCTTGTAATCGGACTTTAAGGCAGCCCATGTTTGGGTCGGCCCATCCTCTACTCGTATACACTAGGGGTATGGTAACTACCCCACACTTTTTGAAAAACACAATACACATACACAAGAACCCTAGCTTCTCTCTCTCTCGCTCGAACTCGACGGCACAAGGCAACCGAAGAGCATTCTTTTGTTCGGATCACCCTCCTACTACCATTAATCGGTTAGTGTGCTTATGATTGTTTGATTGATTGATTATGTTGATAAATGATTTGTGTGCTAATAATCGACTCACATGTATGTATTGAACGAGGTCCTTGTAAATCGTTTAGGATGATAATCGGCTATCGTGTATTTGAATCGGATGAGTGTTAACGGCTGTTGTTTGATGTTTTTGGATGGATATCGTTCATATGTTTGATGCTAGGGATCAAGAACACGAATCTGAATATTATGTTTAAGTGTTATGAATATTGTTCATGTTGATTTGATTAGGGTTCTTATGAGTTAGTCTATAGTCGCACTGTTTGATCGATATTATGCTAACTGATTTGTGGAAATTGTGTTAATTGATAATTGTTAAAATTGGAAACTTTGGAATAGATGTAACTGATGGCATGTTTTACGGAAATTTGTTAACCGGTCGCACAAGACCTCTTGACCGTACAAGAGGTCCACTCGCACAAGGAGTCCATTCGCACAAGACTCCTGACCGCACAAGATGATCCTTACGCACAAGGGGACCTGGTCGCACAAGGTGTTCCTAGTCGCACAAGGCGTATTGGATCATACCAGTTGTTAAGTTGTTGGGCCGGACAGCCCAAGTCACTCACACAACCCAAGCTGATCATACAAATCTGCTTGGATTGCACAAGTTGAGTTGCTGTTATGCTGATTGGGCCGATCAAGCCCAATGTCGATCGCACAAAGCCCAATTTCAATCGCACAAGTCACCTAAACGACTTCTAATTGGGCTGAACATACTGTTGAACCACTTATTTAATCCAGGCCGGATTGTTTGAACCGTTTACCTATATGTTGGGCCGGGTAGTGTTTGGGCTTAGACTTTTGTATCGCACAAGGTGGTTGGGCTCGCACAAGCTCAACGGCCCAACCCTCCGAAACGCACAAGCATGACTATATTATACCTTGACTGATTTCGTGTTGCTATGATATATACGTGTTTGCTATGATTTATACGTGCATTACTTGGAGTCAAAAACCTGACTTGTATGGTAACCCTGTTAGGACGAGGTTGACCACCCTTAGTTCAAGAAACCCTTTTCTTTGTGTATCTGCCGAGCAACCCAAGGTGAGTTCACACTCTTACCAAGGCATGGGATTCCCGGGGTGTTGGGCATGGGATTGAAAGGATAAGGTTGAATAGATTCATATGAACACTGTTACTAGACTACCATACCATCGTCCTCGGTTGTGCAGGATACATACGTAAAACCTACGTATACCTACGTTACTCACTGTCCTCAGGTTGCGAAGGACACTCACGTAAAACCTACGTGAACGGATACTCACTACTGCCTCGGTTGTGTCAGGCACTTACGTAAAACCTACGTAAACCCCCACGTACCCCTATCCTCGGTTGTGAAGGATACTTACGTAAATCCTACGTAAATTGTACGTATTACTGTTCTCGGGATATGTAGAACACTTATGGTAACGCAAAGTCTAGTGGATAACTAACATGGGAAGCCCCCACCAATAGAAACCTATATCGGCCCAGTAGAGCCACCTGATACTCATGAACTTACTATTACGCATTTACTTTCTGTGAACTCGCTCAACTAGTTGTTGACTCTCTGCTGCATGCCTTGCAGGACCTTAGGTACTAAAGGAGCTTGCACAAGGAGGAGCAGGTCGTTGTGGGAATTGGATCTTGAATAAACACTCATTACTTTTCATACATTAACATTTATGTTTGGGTTTATATATTATGCTTCCGCTACATTTACTTATGTTGGTTTTGATAAACACCTTTCGTATTGATGGATAACTTTTACTATTTAATTACATGTTCAATATGATTGGTGGCTTGATCCTGGTCATGTCACGCTCCCAAGCGGCGATACTCCGCAGGGGGAATTTGGGGGTGTGACAGATAAAGGACATACTTTGTAATTTTGTGTTAATATAAAGGACGATTTTTGTAATTTGCTCTATATATAATATGATTATTTGACTCTGTAACTAATATCAAATTTACCTTTTTAATGTTAGTTAATGAACATCATCAAAATTGTCACAACCGAGTTAAAAATATAAATCGCACATATAAGTAGTAAATTTATACCTAATAAATAAGTAATTGGTTGTGCAACGTATCAAAATTATGTAAGTATTCTCTTTTTTTTTCTTCTCTTGTTTCACCATTTCATATGCTTAAACTTAAAAAATTTAAAAGTTAACTAAAATAAACAATAACTACATAATATAATATGATTTATTTTCAATTATATTTTATCTCAAACTATCCTATAACTATTTTTCACATCAATCCAAACCTTAATGTTACAAAAAGATAATTTATCTCAAACTTTCACATTGAAATTCTTATACCAATCCAAACCTTAGTTCATCTGATTCAAATGTTGTGGTCTGTTTGGTATGGGGTAATAGAATAGATGAGAGAATGGAATTGACGAGGTAATAGAATGGACAACGAAATGAAATGGATTATTCCATTCCATTGTGATGTTTGGTTACTTGTATGTGAACAAAATGAATTATTACTTTGTACAATTTAATAGACAAAAAAAAGATGAAGTAACAAAATACAATTGTATAAAAAACGACAAATACATAATTGCTTAAATAATAATAATAATAATAATAATAATAATAATAATAATAATAATAATATATTAATGGTAAAAAAAATTAATAATAAATTTTTTATATATATTAATATAAGTATTTATATAAATATAATAAGAATAATAATGATTTAAGTTCACGTACAATGTGTCTTATCATACAAAACATACGAAAGACATAAAAAAGCCAAAAAACGCAGTGGCATTTTCGTAATTATTTACTCGTAGAGTAATTATCAAAATTAATCTACAAATGATCTTGTAGAGTAATTTTGATCTTGTAGAGTAATTTTGTAAAATGTTCTTGTAGGGTAATTTTGATCTTGTAGAGTATCATAATTACTCTACAAATGATCTTGTATGTAATTTTGATCTTGTAAGGTAATTTTGTAGAGTATCTTAATTACTCTACAAATGATTTTGTAGAGTAATTTTGAATTATAAGTTTTTAATAAACTTGCAGAGTAATTTTGATACACTTGTAGAGTATTTTTTTTATAATTACAACACAAGAGCAAAATTACTCTAGAAGAACATTTTACAAAATTACTCTACAAGATCAAAATTACTCTACATGATCATTTGTATAGTAATTTTGATAATTACTAATAATTACAAAAAATGTCACCGCATTTTTTCAGCAAAACCTTCAGTTCGTACGTTTTGTACATTAAATTTTTTTTTTTTGGAGTTTAATATCTATATTTTTTTTACATATCCAAATAAAAACTTTAAGGACAATTACACCAAAATAGCCGGTAAGCGGGCAACAAGCTGCGCCGCTACCCCTTTTTGAATAGCGAAACCTAACCTAGTAAAAACGAAACCCCGATCTCTAGGAGACGAAATGTTGTTGTGAACAACCCGTTGGACCCGTTCAAGAAATCTGATGGCTTCTGGGGCTAGCGAGCCAAAGGTATCAAAGGCAAAAGGGATAAAGGAATGTTGATTATCCTCGCAGGCTTTTGCATGTTTGTCCATTGTCTTCGCTGCCGCCTTTGCAATTGCCTGACCAGGGACAAAACCTGTATCCCGTAAGCCTACAAGGGGGGAAACCCCGGTAAGATCGACACACGCGTGTTTACCTGCATCCCACCCGAAAACTAAAATGTCCGCGGGGCGCAATGTGGATCTTCCTTCCCTCGGATCTGTCAAAAAGTTTACGAGGGCTTCTTTCTTTACCGAGATCCTCACCCGTTTGAGGATGTCCCCCAAGACATCCCGCACCTAGTCGTGCCTATACTTAAAACCTGGCAGTTCTTTACAGTGCAGAGCATGCTCCCCAAATTGGTCTAAGCAAGCTTTCCGGCAAATCGGGCATTGCTCATCGTCAGGGAACATAGGAATCATGAGCCGATATTTTAAGATAGCACGGTATTCAACGGCTGACATCTTTTGGCCTAAGCCCTCGATGGGGATGACCGATAGAAAATCTTGGGCGTGGGGTCCCCGCAAACATTCTAGGACGACGTTCTGCCGAGGGGTCGTACAGAAATCTGATCCAATATTCTGAGCGATACGACAAAACAGAGCACTCGCCAAAGTCTTCTGGGTCTTCGGTGGGGCGGTGTCCCTGTTAGCGAAACCGCCAATATCCAAATCTGGGAGGTGTCTATGCAACTCCCCCAGAGCCATGTCATAATCCCCATCCATCCCAACAACCCCACTTTCGCGCAAGATGTGATCTTGCAGCCCCCACGATTGAGCTCGCGAGGCAACAAAACCGTAAATGGAGACATCCGTGGCCGATATAAGCCCCAGCCCCCCAATCTTATAGGGCAGAGAAGCAACCCGCCACTGAAAATCCCCGAAAAACGGGCCCCCACACACCACAATGTCCTCTATAGCCCCCTGTAGCCCTTTATCGAATAAGGATACCGCCTCCTTTACAAACACAGGTTGACAAGTTCGCAATCCAAAAAGGAGCTTGGCTACACCCATGCAAGAGCGCAGCAGGAGAAGCTCACTTTGCGGGTCTCGGAGTTGCGAAACGCTACTCAAAAGGCCCACTGCCCGGGAAGCTCGCCGTGCAGCCAAAGCACTAATGAAACTGGGGTCCCGGCTAACAGCTCCCCCAAGGAGTCTCACGCCCCCCGTTGGTCTTCCAATCCCCTTCTTCGGGAATAAACTAGCCTCCAATTTTTCTCCATTGCAAGACGGCCAGTATACCTCTGTTTTTTTTATATTAAGCCGGAGCCCCAAAGGTGGCCACTCAGATTGAATGATAGCCAGAGCCTTTGCTACCTCAGATGTTTTCCCCATAATAGTACCATCATCCAAATACCACGCGTGGAAGGGGAGGGTGCAACTGTCTCGTATACGTTGTGTGAGGGGGTGCAAGACAAGGGCGAACAATAGAGGTCCCAAAGGATCCCCCTGCTAGACCCCCGTGGACGACCCAATACAGTCATTACCCACATAAAGCCTAGCGGTTTGCCCATAAAGAAAATGAATCCAAGGAAATATAGATGGGCATCGAATCCAAACCTCCCACAGAAGAGCTGTGCGATCCACTAGGTTGAAGGCATTGGAGAAGTCAACGGTAAGCATGGCGAAGGCCCCATCATCGTGAAAGGCGTTAAGGAACCTGTTCGCGCTATGGAGGATAGCTTCAGCCCCATCTGGTGTCCCAACCCCGAATTGATGATCCCCCAGGTACCTAACCATCTCTTTCCCTACCTTTTTCATCGCTATCTTGGAAACCAGCCTACGCCAAATGGCCCCGACCGCAATAGGATGGATTCCTCCATCAGGTTTCAGCAAGGGGGTCAGAGGAGCGGAGGCAACGAACTCAGCAAGAGACCTGGGGCATAACCCCCCAAGAAGACATTGACTACCCTGGTGATGGCTAAAACTAAACCCGAGGAAGTTGAGGACCCCTCTCCACAAAAACTATCCAGTAAGTGTTGCGCCCTGAGCCCATCTCTCCCGCACGAAGTTCCTTTGGGGAATGACTTAATGCACTCCAAAACGCACTCCGCATCAACAGTTAAGGGTGCCTGAGGAATTGTGCCTGCCGGCACAACCGGAGGGGCGTAACCGGGTGTTTATCCGCGAGGGCCTCCATAGTGGAGGGCCCAAAGGGGGCAACGCCAGAAGAGGACAACACCTTGACCGCAGCTGTGAAATGACCATCTGCCACTTTACGAAGGCACTGCTTAACATTGGTTCGGCCCTCCCGACCTTCGGGAGACGGGTCGGACCCATTAACCACCCCTTTCTCCTTTACATCCTGAAAGAGGGAAGCAACTAGCTCGCTAATCCCTTCCCCATCTTTCCAGACAGAAAAAGCCCGTTGGATGCTAGAGCACTGTAACGTTTTCCTGTTCCCGGACCGACGTTCCTGCCTATTGGCAGGGCGCACAACTTTTAAAGTACAGCGAGGCAACAAGAGTAGCTTAACCCAATATTCAACTGACCCAGGGGTAGCAATCACCTTCCGCATAGCCGATGTTAAGGCTTGCGCGAATGCCATTCGACAACTAGGAGAAATGCTCTTGACTGTCGTGATGGGAAGAGAAAAAACCCGCTCCAAAAAGGAGCCATCCACACCGACAGAGGCAATGCCTTCCCCTGAAGCCCCCCCTCCCGGAACTTGTGGTTTGGGAATCCCCACAATAAAGTCCTCGGTCCCCTTCGAGCTAGGGACGAATTTGACAAGGACATCAACATGATGACACCCCCGGCTAAGAGCGTGCACAACCATGCACTCCCCGCACAGCCAGTTGTTAAGCGTTTTCAAAGTTTCTCCCACGTCCTCATATAAGTCGGGATCCTTAGCAATCGCATCCCGTAACGTATCTTTCCTGTTATCGGACTTGAGGTGGTCTCGTTGGAAGTGAGAGAGCAGTCTCGCGTATCCTTTGGACCCTACAAAACCATCTTTGCAAGAGTGGAAATTCCTGAAGGGGCAAGGCCTAACACCCTCAGGCCCTCCCCCCCTGCACAACACCTTTCATCATACACCTAAGAACAATAACCCAACTCGAGTGAAGTAGGGGGATGCGCCAAAAACTAAAACTCCCTGCCAGGGAGGAAGGAGGGGGAGCAACAACGAGTTGCCCGCCCCCCTTACGGGGTTAGAACCTCACGCTTTAAGCCATGGTTGGTAGGGAGAGGTGCGAAAAGGAGGGATATGCGAAAGAGTAAGCTAGCCGAAGGGAGTGAGCAGAGGCCAAAGGGCTTGGGGGCTGTTCTAATCGAACTGTTCTAATGGTTCTGAATCAACAAAATCGACAAAATTGTAATGAATTGTAGGTCTGGATTGAGGATGATGAAAATTGGGGTTTGTGAAGGCAAAGGTTACAGATCGCAACTGGAATTAGGGTTTTTGGTTTGGGGGAAATGGATGTATGGAGTGGTGAAGGGTTAAATCAGTTACGGAAGATCACAAATGCACAATATTATGACCTAATTGCAAGTAACAATTACATCGGTTTTTTGAGAAGTATGACCTAAAAATGGAATCTTTATAGCGAAATTCGATGAATACAAGAAAAAAAATCAAACTTTTACCTGAAAAACGCATCAAGAAAGCCGAATTCAGTGGCGAAACATGGGGGAAACACAAATTTGGAGGAGAGATTTGGTGGGTGTGTGGAGGGTTATTGAATCGAATCTTTTTTTTCTAAATAATAATAATAATAATAATAATAATAATAATAATAATAATGATAATAATAATTCTTTCCATTTCTTAAAGGAATGAAAAAAAAAACACTCCCTTATCAAGAAAAGAAAATTGTTATATTTGAAAGAAGTTACATTTCTTTAGAATGCTTTATTCTATTACCATAAAACATGTTTCTTTTTATTCAATGAGAATAATCCATTCTATTCCAACCTGTATTCATTCGGACCAATTGCTACCTTATTATCCTATATTCCAAACCTTAGTTCATCTGATTCAAAACGTTATAGTTATCCTATATTCGTTAAAAAGCGTATTATAGTTATCCTATATTCGTTAAAAATCGTATATCGAAATAAACTGGGATAGGCCCATATATGAAGCCCAGTAACCGAAGAACCCTAACCCAGCAAACCTTCGCTCTTTAAAAAGATTATCCCCTACGCATAGCGTCCACTTTCCATCACCAACATCCATCAATCAAACATGCCCGGCGTCGTCGTAGAAGAACTCGAAAACCAGCAGAAGCTAGACCTGGTACTCTATCATTCATACTCCTCAATTATTATTATCTTTCTCTGACATTCTTAATCATTGATTCTACAGCACGACGACACCCCAATCATTGAGGACGTTAAAGACGAAGATGATCACGTAGATGATGACGCCGATTCTGACGACAATGAAGATGAGAAGGAAGACGGTCCTGAAGGTCGTTACTTTTTCTATTATGTTATTAAATCATGTGTTTTGTTGTTTGAATACTTGATTTGGGTTTCTGCTCTGGTGGTTATTGCAGTTGTTTGATTGATGTTTATATATTGTGTGGTTAGGTGCCAATGATGAGTCTAAACAGAGCAGAAGCGAGAAGAAGAGTCGAAAGGCAATGTTGAAGCTGGGGATGAAGGCCGTTATTGGCGTTAGTAGAGTCACTATTAAGAAAACAAAAAATGTAAGCTGCTCTCTCTTTCTGTTAATTATTTTTATAAATTCAAATTTGTGTTTTCTTTATAACTTCCGATATACAGTGTTTTATTAAAAAACGAATACGGGTTTGTGATGTGATTATCTTTATCTACGTTTTGATACAAATTTTATAAAAAACGGAAAATAAAATTTTATAACGACTTATAAAATGTTATATTTGATACGGCTTTGTTTTTTATAAAATTTATATCAAAACGTAAATAAAAATAAAAATAAGCACATCGCAAAACCGTATTCGTATTTTTTATAAAAACATTATATATCGGAAGTTATAATAGAAAAACACAAATTTGGCTTTATTAATGTCACACTTGGTGCAAATAGCAAAAAGTTTGGTGTAAATAGTAGGACCCTTGTTTTTGTTACTGTGAAACAATTATTATAAGTAGGTGTTTACGGTCCGGTTTGGATGGTTTTGACCAAAATTTTGGACAAACTTGTAATTAAGGTCATCTGTAGTCATAAAACCCTTTTGTGGGCGTTATGTGACACGTGTCGTGCCACGTCACACAGGGGCTTTATGGGGTGTTATATCACTAGAGTCCGTAGTTATAAAGCCCCTACCCATCATTATCTAATTATTAATTTTCAATTTTATTAATTAATTATAAAAACCCTTAACTAATTTTTGATTGGTTAAACTTTTGAAAATCCCCTCCATCACGCCGCGAAAGAGATGGCGCTGCCCCCCCCCCCTCTTTTGGCCCCATAAAGCCCTTCGTTGTGGTGTGCTAGGCGCCATTGGGGCTTTATAGGCACACGTGGCGCCCCACTACACACAACCTAAGGCTTTAAGAATATACAAACCTAACCTGTGGGATTGGTTGGGTTGGGCATAATGGGCAGTGCTTAGGATTGTTTGGTTTGACAGGTTCGGTATATATTTGCAACACATAAATTTTACTTAATTTTAGAAAAAAAAAATTGATAAACATTGTTATTTGGTATAATAATATGAACCCATAATTGAATATATCTAAGGTTAAATAATAGACGTTAAACGGCAAATTTAGTTTATACGGACCGGTTACAAGTAATAAATTTTTAACTGAACTGTGAACAGGACTATACATATTTAAACCGATCAAACCTGCAGACGGTTTCCAGTTTGCGCAGTTTATAGACACCCCTATTAAATGATATGATGATTGTGTGATGATGCAGATGATGTTTTCCATCTCAAAACCTGACGTATTTAAAAGCCCGAATTCTGAAACCTATGTGATATTTGGGGAGGCAAAGTTCGAGGATCTTAGCTCGCAATTGCAGGCTCAAGCTGCTCAGCGATTTAAAATGCCTGATATGAGCTCAGTTATGGAAAAACCAGAGGCAGCAGCTGCAGGTGCTACTGCACAGGCAGATGAGGAAGAAGAAGAGGTTGATGAGACTGGTGTTGTGCCGAAAGACGTTGAATTGGTTATGACACAGGCTGGTGTGTCGAGGGCGAAAGCTGTCAAGGCTCTAAAGTCTGGCAATGGGGACATTGTGAGTGCTATTATGGAGCTCACCACTTAGAGTTTGAAATTGCTGGTTTGGTTTGGTTTGGTTTGGTTTAAGTTTGAACAGTTTTGGTGGCATTTGAGGTGATGCATTGGTTTATGTTTTCACAGTTCATTTCTCAGTGATTTTACATTATACTTTTTGGTTGATTTTGGTCATTCATTGAAAATTATTATTTCATATTTTTGCATCTAGCAGTCTCGTGCTTGTTGGCAGTTTGAGTTGTTGAACATGTCAGCGTGTATATTTATTTGTGTCGAGTTGCATTAGACCCACTTAAAATTGTGTTATGTCTTGTGTGTCAGACTTGTTTAATCTTCATTTGTAAATATGAGTCACGTCAGACCCAGTTATAGTTGTGTCGTATTTAGGTTGTGTTATGTGAATATGGATTGGATTGGATTGGATGGTTGAGGAGTGTGTATAACAGGTAAAATGAATATAAAAACAGATCATGATCCCTTCCAACCTGAACCCATGCTGACCCGAACCAAATCAACCATATATGAGTAAATATATGACGAGTTGCATATCATGTTTGTAATTGTATTTAAAAATAGACCATACCCAAAGAGGGGTCTTCCTGGTGGTGATTGAGCTGCTACTTTACTAGTATATGCCATCATGGTGGTGTCAATGGTAGTAGTGATGGTGGTGTCAATGTTAGTAGTGATGGTGGAGAACAATGTATATGCCATCATGGTGGTGTCTTCCTGAAGAGGACAATGTATATGCCATCATGGTGGTGTCAATGGTAGTAGTGATGGTGGAGACGACAATAACAATGATAGTGCGTACAAGTGGTGTCAACAGTGAGGTGGTACAGGCGGTGCCAGCGATGGGGTGGCAACATCACGATGGGAGAGGCGGTGTCAGTTGTGTCTCTAGAGGGGAAGGGTGAAGACAGACTATGGTCATGGGTGGTGCTAGCCCATTTAAATAATTTGAGGCACCCATATAAACGAATGACCCATTTTAAGTGGTATAATTTGAGTAACCCAAGTTGACTTGTATAATTTGAGGCACCTAGATCAAACTCTTTATTGGAGAATAGACCATAGTTATGCTCAATAGTAACGACGCAATGGTAAGCATTTGGTACTTTCTTTGTTACTGGACCCTCCCATATTGGTAAAAGTTTAATGGTGTCAAAAGTTTGTCGGAACTCTAGCAGCACAAGTGCGTGTCACACATTGTGCCTTTACTAGTCTAGCAAGTGATCATTAAATTCTCAGCTTTACCATGGGAGAGAAACAACTAATGCTTCAAATTCCCAGTGTCTTCACTATTCGGAATCCAGTCATGAATGAAGGAAAATGTTTGAAAGTTGATATATAGAATGTCTCGCGGGATCCTGGTTCAAATCCACAAAAAATCTAACCCAAAATATGTTGATGTGATTGAATAACCAAGTCCTAAGCTATGCAGTTAATATCGGTCTCCTAGTAAAATATCGGTACTGATATCGGCGATATTGACCGATATATCACTAATATTTGACCAATATATCACTGAATTATTGGTGTCCTTGTCTGATATCCGATATTTTACCGCATTAACTGCATAGGTCCTAAGGCATCTGTCATTACAACATAGGGCTGGAAACTAATGATCAAAAGCCTGATGAATGATTAAAAGATTCAATACCCCCACATCAAGTATGCATTTACACAAACAATCCAAGTTAACTTCATATAACCTTTGATTCAACACCACATATGTACATATATCACAAATATACTCCATTCCTTACCTTGATCATCATTTCATCACGTATTCCCAACCAAATGATGATGCATTGTAGGCGCTCAATGACCCAAAGTGATTCTGCATTATGCTTGTCCCCACTCCCTCTTCTGCAATCACCAAAAAAAGTTTAAACACCCATTCATTAAGTTTGTTTTATCACAGGTCCATACACACATTGTGCCTTTACCTGAAACTTGAGCGTCATCAGGTTCCCGCTCGCCTCGTGATTTCAAAATATTCAATCTAGCCATCACTGCATGGTCAACATCCTCTGTGACAAAAGGTCCTTGCATCTTTTGGTAACCATGAGAATGCATCGCTACTGCTTCATCTGATACAAGCAACAGCTTTGTCATCAGTTTCACATTTTCATGTAAAAGTTCATAGCTTCCTTTTGTTAGTAAAAGTGACGATTTCAACAATTTATGGTTAATGGATTGAAGTAGCTAAGTGGACTTTAATGTTTACAATCCCTTAATGGTTTTTGTTTTAAAAATTAGATAATTACTAGAGAATCAGAGTTTTCATACTCGTACGTTACGCATTAACTATTTATAAACAAGAACTAGGCAAAGAAGTTTCAAGGTCAACCCGAACCTGTTTTGACCTGAATGCATTTCAAGTTTCAACCCACTACCCAACATGAACCTGTTTTGACACAATACAATATTACCTGTATCAAGGAGATGCTTCAAACGGGGTTCCTCAGCCACCCCAGAACTTTGACTTTTATTACCAGAACTTTCAACATCTGCAGGTTCTTTTTCTGCCATATTAACCGGATTTGATTCTTCACGTCGTTTCAGGATATTGAAACGGGCCATGACTGAATTATCGACATCATCAATATCATCAACAACAGGCAAAGAAATATTAGGTGCTTGCGTGTTCAATGTCTTTCTGCCAGCAGCTTCATGTATCATTCTGGGAGCGGTTGGAGTGAAATTGGAACTTGGGATTTTCTTTATGTCGGGAGCAACTTCAGGTGCATCTGGGACTTCAAAAGTTTGTACATTTAGAGACCGTACACATAAGATGCTGTTTTAGAGGGTGCTTAACGTCAAACAATAGCAATACCTAATGTTTTCGCTTTATCCATCTCTCTCTTTGCACGATGTAAGCGAGCTTTATAACTAGAGACGCACAGTTCTGCTTCAGCTTCAAGCCACAAATTCTTGTATAGTAGAGGGTCGGATGGTAAATCCTCCTTGAACTCTAAATTCTCATCAAGGACCCTCTTTATTTTCTGCTTCAGTTAATGGTTAAGACATAAAGAGTTTCTAAGTTAAAAAGAAAAATAAGTCATTCAAGAAAGGACAAAGAGAATACCTGGACCGTGCTATAATCTTTTGGTAGACTTTCATCCCTTACGTAAGCACTCTGTTGTTCCTCATTATTCTTACCATACTGATCATTGTTCCGTTCCTGATGTAGAGCCGACAGATGAACAGTCTGATCAAAATAAGCGCAGAATGTGTGTGTGTGTGTGGGGGGGGGGGGGGGATAACTAGTGTGCCGAATATGATTATAAATAAATTAATATTGAGGTTTTAATAAAATAATGTAAGAGGTTTTAGAAATTAGAAAAAAAAATTTGGGCGGACCCATTTGGCATGTTTCTTTTGTACATAGTATAGTGATTTTACCTAGGGCTGTAAATGAATCGAATAGTTCGTGAACCGTTCGGTGGGAAGTCGTTTAATAAATGAAGAAACACGAACAAGAAATTTCATTCGATAAGTTAAACAAACGAACATGAACAGAGGCTGTGTTCATTCGTTTATGTTCATGAACGTTCGGTAATGTATTCATTTATGTTTACTCGTTTTTGTTATTTGTTTTCATTTATTTAAAAGTTTTTTTATGTTATATGTTTATTTTATTGTTTATAGTTTTTAAAAATTTGAAACCATAGTTATACTATAAGCCTCCGCCAACGTCCCTCATTTGACCATTTAAATTTCAATTTGTGTTTAAGCTTTGACAAATTTCTTAATTTTTATGTTACTTATGTTTATGATAATTATGTCAACTATGTTCGGATAGTTATGTTAAGTACTATATAGTTTTTTGTGGTTTCTTCGTAATCTTTCTGATGAAAAATGCATATTTTATTTTAAATGAACATATAACGTTCGATTGTGTTCATTTATGTTCATGAATATTTGCTTGTGTTCATTTACGTTCGGTGTTCATGAACATGTTCATCTCCTTAATGAACAAACACGAACAAGAAATCTTGTTCGGTAAGCGTTCGTGAACATGCTCATTCCTTAATGAAGCGTTCGTTCGGTTCGTTTACAATCCTAATTTTACCTGTTGAGAATTAACATAACCTAAATCGACCCATTCATAATGTAATTGTCACCTTTACTGGATACATTATGAAGAGGGGGTACCTCGCGAAGCTCGTTTAAAGGAATTTGCTGAGGCAGTGAACATTTTTGTGCAGGATCCACTTGTTGAGTTTTACTAGACATACAAACATTTAGATTAGCAATGACATGATCAAGAGCCTTGTGATCTTGTTCCTTCAGTCTACATTCATCCTTTGAGTATAGGCGTAAAAGCAATTCTGAGAGGTCATTCAACGCTTTAACGACCGTATTCACGTCTAAACTTTCAGATGTTATAACATTAGCAACATTTTCAACCGTTGCATGCAAGCTTTGGTCCATATGTAACAGAACTTCCTCGCCACTGGCACTGTTACTTTGTAGTTTCTTCATAGGATGCTGAGATGACTCCTCTTCTTGAGAACCGCTTGATGAAAAGCGAGTCGGAGCTCCTTTCCAGCATGGAGAATCTTCACCGGGATTATGATGATCTAAATGCTCCGATACATGTTCAGCAGAGTTTACTTCTTCAGTGCTATTTATATCAGGAACTTGAGTACTAAAACTTGATTTGTACTCGAAACCAACTGCCGGATATGACTCGTTTTCTTTCAAGGGTTTAGGACTGACCGAAAGATTATTTTTGTTAAAAGGTGACGTACTGCTGATATCCTGACTTTTGGTCGTCAATGGCGATAGGTGGTCAGTTGAAGAATCATAGAAGACTGATCTTGTCTCGAATGAATAATTTGGTGCATAGTCATTCCATGTAAATGTATGTTCATTTGAAAAACCACTAGAAACAAGCCCATGACCTGTTGCAGGAGATGATGTACCAAGTGATGCCCCGATTATCGAAGGTCCAACGTTGTTTTCCCTTTGAACAGGACGGCCGAACACTGGTCCAAACGAAGAAGAATCTTCTTTTCCTGTGTGATTACAGAAAAAAACAATAAAAAGTTATGCCTGAAGGATCAAAATACATGTGAGAATGTAATATAAGAAAACAAAAGTGATAAAACAGGAGGTTCGTTACCTCGTGATCCATCCGCTGGCCCACTATACATCGATCCAGACAAGCTTTGGCTATAACCAACTTGAGAAGATCCATAATCCTGAACAAAACTCCTACTAGGCAACAAAACGTAATCAAGCGGCATCATCGGAGCCCCACTATCACTACCATCATTACCTAACGACCACTTCTGAGACTGCGTATTACTTTTTACACCAAACACATGGCCACCAGGCGGATCCACATGTTCTAACCCCGACTTAACACTAGAGTTCATAGAAGACCAATTTTGTGCGTTTGGTGCATCAAAACCACTCGAAAAAGACGCATCAATTACACGCTGATTCGTACCAATAGCAGACACATTCACAGCAGAAACCGGAGACCAATTATGCGCATTAGGTGCATCGAAACCACTCGAAAAAGACGCGTCAATTACACGGTGATTCAGGCCAATAGCAGACACATTCACAGCAGAAACCGAAGACCGATTATGACCACTGGATGCACTAAAAGCGCTCGAAAAAGTAGTAAATGATGCATCAAATGCATGTTGATTAGGACCAACAGCAGTCAAATTAACAGCAGGACTAGAATTCCGACTATGAGTGCTTGGTGCAGTGATAGTAACCGGGTTAGGGTTTGGAAATGAAGAATAAGTAACCGGAACGGTGGCAGTTCTTATCGAATCGGCCGATAAACCTTGTGAAGTAGCTATAGACTGTAAATTGGGGGAACTAGACCAAAACCCTAATCCATCAGATTTAGCATTAAAATTGAAATGAGAGTCAAAGTTTGTACCCAAATTGAACTTATTAGATCGTTCCACCGTGAACGGAACAGCCAACGGCGACAAACTTGATGACGACGATGATGACGATGACGACGATGAGAATAATCCGAAACTCATCATTTCATTACCTGTAAAAAAAGGCGAACAATAATGAACAATCAAATAACAGTGATTGAAGGTGTTAATACTTAAATAACGGAAACTGTTGTTGAATCGGCGATTAAGAAGATGAAAAATTGTGATCGGAGAAAGTGTTGGAAGCATACCAGAGAGAGAAAACGGAGACTTGTTGTTGGTGCGCCTAGGGTTTCTGATTTCTGATTTTGTTTTTGTTTTTGATTTTGTTTTTGATTTTGTTGTTCTTGTCATTCTCTTATGATAGTGATGGTTTCCCCATTAGAACTTTGTGCACTCTGGGTTTGACCTTTGAGGGGTAAATTAGGTTAAGTTTTGTATACGAGAGGGATGCTTTTAAACTTTTAAGATATTATACACTATATAAATTATCAACTTTTGTGTGCTTGTAAATTATGTTTGGGGAGCTTTCCAAAAAAAAAATGTTGATTTTATACTTTTAGTCCAAAAACATTTGATGTGTTATTGTTAACCCAAAACTATTTGGGTTACAACTTTTAGCTCTAAACTTTTTATCTTTTCAGTTTAAACTTATAACTTTTTTACTTTCAACTTTGGTCTCCTGTACTTTTCATATTCCGCAAATTTTTCGTTTTACGCTTCGTTCTAAATTTTGCAAGTTAACACGACGCAACGTGCGTGTGTGGTTCAACATTTTTACGTTCCGTTTTACGCTTCGTCATAAGTTTTGCGAGTTAATAAGATGCAATGTACGTGTGTACTTTTCATATTCCGCAAATTTTTCGTTTTACGCTTCGTTCTAAATTTTGCAAGTTAACACGACGCAACGTGCGTGTGTGGTTCAACATTTTTACGTTCCGTTTTACGCTTCGTCATAAATTTTGCGAGTTAATAAGATGCAATGTACGTGTGTAGTTCAACGTTTTTACGTCGTCTATTTTTTCCTGTTTGACAAGTTCGTCATAACGTGCGGGTCCTAATACGTGTGTAGTTCAACGGTTTTACGTCGTCTATTTTTTCCTGTTTGACAAGTTCGTCATAACGTGCGGGTCCTAAATCGACTTAGTTATTATTTTCTATGTTTTACATTTCAGTCTCACTTTTTCGCCGCAAATTCAGTGTTGGTGGTCGCTTGCGATGGTATGATATTGATGCTATTTGACATGGTTTTATGCCCCCCGTCGCAACGCGGGGGTGTTTTTTCAAAGAAAAAATGGTTATGCATATGGTTGTTGTAACCTTATCTTTGAGGGTTTTTTAAAAAATGATTTTTTTACTTTTCACTCAAAAGTATTTCATAAATTACTTTTAGCCCAAAACTATTTGTTTTTTTACTTTTCCAAAACTTTTTATCTCTTTTGCAATTTATCCTCACAACTTTTTTTACTTACAACTTTAGTCCTTTATAGTTTTTATTTTCCGCAAATTTTTCGCTTTATGCTTCGTTCTAAATTTTGTGACTTAACACATCGCAACGTGCGTCTTTGGTTTAACGTTTTTACTTTTCGTTCTAAATTTTGCGAGTTAACACGACGCAACATGTGTGTTTGGGTGAACGTTTTTTATATCGTCTATTTTTTCCCGTTTGACAGGTTCAACATAACGCGCGAGTCCTAAATCAACTTAGTTATAACTAAAGAATCCCCGCCGCATTGCGGCGGGTCGTAATTCTAGTTTTTAAAAGCATGTATTTGTGGTTTAAAGTATTAGTACAAAATTTTATGTCGGGTTTTTATTGATTCGATATATTGTTTTGCCTAGCTTTTTCAAATTGAATAGAAAACCTTTTAATGGTTCACATATTTTATTGGTTTAGCATTTACTGATTCAGACTATTTGTGTTATAAGCAGATGTCTGAATGGTTCAGATATTTGGCTCTCAATGGTTAAATATTATTATATTGAGTCTGTATGGTTAAGACTTCTAATCTGAATTGATGAGACATTTGTCTCTGAATAGTTAATCATTAAAAAGATAGAAATTTTACAATGCCTAGATGAAGTTGAGGGGTACTTTTATAGTACGAAGACGGAGTTGAGGGCTAGCCCAAGCTACCCCTCTTTATACATTGCCTCTGCCACTGAGCTTGATGAGATCAAACTAGGTGTTGATGCGATTTTAGTGCTTGTGGTTTGGGTCATTTTATCAGTTTAGTCCAAAGGTTTGAAATGTTGCCATTTTAGTCCAAAAAGTTTCAAACATTGTCATTTTAGTCCACTGGGTTAACTTCATCTATTTTTTCTGTTAATGAGAAGAGCAATTCGGTCATTTAAAATTCTGTTAACTAGAGGGCAATTCGACCATATAAAATGACTGAATTGCCCTTCTCGTTAATAGAAAAAATGGTTGAAGTTAACCCAGTGGACTAAAATGACAACGTTTAAAACTATTTATACTAAAATGACAACGTTTCAAACCTTTAGACTAAACTGCTAAAATAGCCAAACCACGACTAAAATGACATTTAACTCTTAAAAACGATTGGTCCCCCATGCATGTTGGTATGATTTACTTGCTTTTTAAAAAAAGGATCAACCAGCCTCCCGAAGGAAGCCAACCCTATAACTTTGGGCCTAACAGATAAGTTTTTAATATCCCAAGCCGAAGACTACTAATTTGAGCCCCATACATTAAGGATCTACAAGGCAATAACCCGTCCCAAATCCTACAAATATCTTAGCCCACATACAGCCCAAGAATGTACACCACAAAACATGCAACCTTGTATTGGGCTTACATTCGGCCCAAATGAGATGACCCATTCTAAACACCAATTATTCAAACACTTAATAGGGGTGTTCATCGAATCGAATATCGAATTTTCGAATTATTCGAATCGAATTATTCGAATAATTTTTATTTTTTCTTTAATTCGTATTCGATTCGAATTCGATTAAAATCTACCCAATTCGATTCGAATTCGTATTTGAATAAAAAACCCAATTCGTATTCGATTCGTATTCGATTAAAAATTCGAATTCGAATAAATTTGATTTGATCCAGGTTCTTTTAAAACATATAAAAAACTATCAAAATGAAACATAAATTTTAAAGCAGCTAAAGTACCATAAGTCTAAAATTCAAAATGAGAAGTCGGGAATTACCACTCCACATTATAAGTTAATATTTTTAAGGTTCGAAATCTATTGATAGATTTGTTACTTAGGTTTTAGTTATAGGTCATGTAGTGTGTTTGATGATCAGTAATTTTAATACATGGAATAATTTATGAAATACTTTATATTATAGCCCAATAAAAGTGATATTTGTATTATATATAAAATAATAAATAAAAAATATAATTTTATTCGAATTTCGAATCGAATCGAATTTGAAATTATAAATTCGTATTCGATTCATATTCGATTTACTTTACTCGAATTGAATCGAATTCGAATTTTTATAATCGAAACGAATTCTTGATAATCGAATCGAATTTCGAATTTTTCGAATTCGAAACGAATTCTGAACACCCCTAACACTTACCAATCAATATAAAATACTACTCGTGTTGTTGCTACTATGTAAGGCTAACTAGATTACAAATATTTAATTAACCTCCGTTGATATTTTCCCTGCTTTGATTGACGTCTTTATATGGTGATTTTTTACGTCTCAACTTTATTTAAATGTATATACTTATACCGTTCAACGCACAAGGAATATTTTCATGTTCTTTTATTATTTGACACACGTACACAAACATATATAAAATGTGTGTGCACGCTATTTTGAGTCAACGGCCACTTTTTCGAAAATATTTGTTTGCTAAAACTAGTAGGCTTTCATAATCGTAGGGGAAATATAATTAGACGATTTGAATAATTAAATAATAATTTAATTAGCCTTAATTATAATAGTGTCATTAGCCTTACACATGTCAATTAAATAATAATTTGACATAAAAAGTATCAAGTGTTTATGAAAACCATTGTTGCATCTCAATAAACATACACACGAATACGAAAATAATAGACATAAGCATAACAATTTAAAACAAAAATCCAGTTGTCAACCACTTGCGTTGTGATGAGTTGTAATTTTGTTGTAAGCCTTCCACACTTCAATTATCGCATCTAGATATTTCGACAACCATTCTTCATTATCGAGAGTGTTATAACAACAGTTACCGGGAATTTCTTGTTCTTCTTTCACCACTGCATCTACGGGAGCAGGAGTTCCTTGTATCTCCTCTTTGATTGCATGACCACTAATAAAAAAATAATGTTAACTATCTTAATTATATGTATTTTATCATTTTTAATATTTAGTATAGATACCTGACACATCTTCTATTTTTCTCTTTATCTCATCCATAACAACTTCCTAATTTATGTTTAAGAGAAATACGAACAAGTGAGTAACACTGACCAAAGTGTGTGAAGTAATAACTTAAAATTGTGTTGTAAATATATATTTATAATGTGATTGCTTAAGCCACAAAATGCACTAAAATCATTATGTTCCGATTTATAAACAGTTCATACATCATGTAACACCTCCCGATAGACAACATTCAAGTGTATACACCATCTCGCCTGAAATCTTTGGCATGGTGTACTAACACTTGTTTATTTTCGCGTGATATTCCTCTTGATAATGACCCTGTGAAAATACATTATTCGGAAGATAAACACCAACATGGCGAATTGTTTGACCCTGATATTCGTTGTTTCATGGAAAAGCTTAGACAAAACTGTTTTCTTTTCAGCTTGAACAGAGACATATCATCCTCAAAAAGACATAAAGGTATTCTTGGCAAAAATGTTATCTTTCCAGTATGTTGACTGACCATCAATCATACATATTTATAATACGAAACTACCCCCATTTATGAACACTTTTGAGGTAATTTGTAAAGGAAACACTAACTAAATCGTTCCTTTTCAGTTTTTACAGGATTAGTAGGTCCAAAATAAAAAAGAAGCAAAAAACAGTGAAAAATTGAACAAAAATACGAAGTTTCCAAGAAGCACCACGTGCACAACAAAGCACGACCATGCCTCTCGCCTCAGCTCGCCTTTTGGAATAATCAGAACAACTTGGTGGGCAAGAAAGAACACAGGCACACTCGTGTATCATAACCTATGCAGTTAATGCGGAAAAATATCGGTTATCGGTCAAGGACTGATATCTGAGATATCGTTTACCGCGGTGAGATATCGGTGGGATATCAGTAATTTATAATATCATGCATAAAAATATATATATTCATATCTAGAAGTCTAGAACATATATAATATTAATAGCAAAATAAAGACGTGTTCATCAACATCAACCAAGGCACCCGATTCTTCATTTGTTCATCATAACTTAAAACACTAAAATCCGATTGAAGCGCATGAGCTGGGAGGGGCGATTAGGGTTCAGCAGACATCATCAGTTGTCATGTTAAGTGTTTGAAGTGTGATAAAGGTTATAATATATGGGCCAAAAAAGCATAAAAGAACTGGGAAAGAACTGGGCTTTGTATTTTGTTGGCAGCCCATAAAGAAAAGCATAAAAATCTGGCCTACCGATTTTCTCACCGATATGACCGAGATAAGAATATCAAAATATCGGTGATATCTCGGTAAATATCGCCGATATTCTCGCTACCGAGATTTCTACCGATATTCTGAACGGATATTATCTGCCAAGACCGATAACCGATATAGCACCGCTATATCACGGAGATAGCGCCAATATTAACTGCCCAGATCATAACCATGACCGTCCCCCCCCCCCCCAATTGAAGGGTATGGTCCCAAAAAGTTGCGCAGACCTTCCTACAAGTCGCGCGCAGGACCATACTCCTTAATCAGCAAGATGTTCAATCCCAACCTCGCGCGGCCTACTTCAACATTAGTTGACCTCGTGCGGGGTCTAAGAAATAAAGAACATTGACCTCAACACTTAGCTTTCTGGATAAGAGTCTTCAACAACTATAATCCTGCGCGGGCTAGCTACGTGCTCAGTAAGGGTCGCGCAGGACCTGTAGCGCATGACCACTCCAGAAGGTACAAGTGGCAGATGAAAAGAGCCAATCCGCATCCTCCAGGCTCTGCCCAATCGTGCTCCATGATCGTCTGACATGCAGAGACAAAAAGTACTAAAGGACACCTACGTGGCACCAATCATAGGGCAGAGACACCTGCCCCACGATCTCCACTTACCTGCTGGTGGCAGAGGGACAACGAGGCCGACAACAGTGACACGTGGCTCCAACCACGGTGCGCCAGCACCGGAAAGCTTCTAGAAGCCACTAACGGTCGACACTGGTGAGACAAAGAGCATATCCGCTACGTTGTCGCCTTCCGGCCCAAGGCCCATCAGCCCACATCCTCTACACCTCTCCGGCTATAAATAGAGACCTTACTTCACAGGTTAAACCATTCTATTCCCTCTACTCTCACTCTTTACTCACTTTAATCTCCTCAAAGCAGATACTTATTCTCACGCCGGAGTCTGGTTAAGAGGGAAACCCCCATATTCCCCTCTTAACGAGCTAACGGTGTTTCTGTTTTGCAGGATTAACCCATCATTAAGGAGCTCAGGAAACCAAAGAAGATTAACCATTATGGTTGAAACATAAACCAAACTAATTAACTCCAAAATTAGTTACGTGTTTCTTCATTGGCGCCCACCGATTTTTCTACAAAATCACTTTCATCTTCTTTTTTCTGAGCTTTCGTCGTTTTTTCCTTCGATCATGGCTGGTCAAGGAATCGTTCATGAGTTTGGTTTTGGAGCAAACTCTAACGCAGTGTTGGGGGAAGACAATCAAAATGTCCAAGACCAACATGTGGAAGAAATCGGTGAAATCGAAGTAACCAACACGGGGGACCCCGCGCGAGTATCACTCGCATCACTCAGACGGTAACCCCAGGAAATAATGGTGTTGGACCCTCGAATCCAGCTCCACCTCAGAATATTTCGGCGCTACTAGGGCTACCCGAAGGCGAAACTCCAGCCTCATGGTACGCCAAGCAAATTGCCACAATCAATGCGGCGTATCTGTCACACCCCAACCGATGGTGGAATCATCGGGGCATGGCACTGAGCGAAACAGATTGTCCAGAAGTTTCCATAACAATTATTATCACTATTCAGTTTAAATAACACGTCCCATACCGTATCCCAAATAACAAACAAATTATTACAGATAACAACTAGTCAAATATTCTGTTCCGACAACTCAGATTTAAATAAGACAAATAAATATTGTTCAAATGCTCCTAAAGACCCAGCCTGACAAGCTCTACAGACAACTATGCTCTAGTTGCTTTTTCCTGACAGACAACTATTTGTTGGGGGCCTCTAGAGCTTTATTCTAGCCTCGCTTTCCTAGCAAGCAAACATCTTAAACACCTGTCACATACGTTAAAATAAAGTCAATACATATAATGTAAAGGTGAGCATACAAGTTTAATAATAGCATATAGAGTTCGAATAGTTTACGCATAACCAGCACGTACACAGAGGAAAACGAAGCATGTTAATTACCGACATGGACCTATCGATACCAGTGACTGCGGGTTGACCGTCCGGGACGGTTCGCAATACATGATTACCACCGTAATCCATGAAAATAATTGTCCTTAACAACCCCCGTGTGAACGGGTGCTGAGTCCAAACTATAGTACTACGTCGTTAAGGCAGTAAGACAACATTCCACGTGTAAACACAATCAACAAGCATTCATTTAGTCACGTAATACATGCATATTGGTTAGCGTTCAAATAGTTTGAGTAGTGTGATCGATTGTGTTTTGATATAAGTAACGTATGTAACACCCAAAAGTGCTAAAGGCAAAAAAGGATCGAGTGTACTCACAGCGATTGATTTGATGGATTGAAGGAAGCGCTTGAGAGTAGGGTTAGCCTGAATAGTTCGATAGCATAACGATGAATAACATTCTACGTGTTACAGGTTAACAAGTGTTGATGGGTCGAACAGCCTGGTCGGTCGAACAGTAGATTCGATCGAACGGGTTGTTCGTTCGGCTAGACAGTTCGTTCGGACAGTCCGTTCGATCGGCCGGTAGGCTCGATCGGCTGGACTGTTCGAGTGGATTGTTTCTTCCTTTGAGTAAGATGTGTTTGTGTGTGAGGATTTGAACTTTTGAAGTTTTTGTTGTAGTATTTGAGAACACTGAAGTATTCTTACCTTTCTGGTCGATCGATCGAACGGTCCGTTCAATCGGTCGGCATAACCGATCGGTTAGGAACTTCAGTAATAGTTCTCAGCAGGATGCCACTCAATCGAACAACATACTCGATCAAACAGCATACTCGATCGAACAGCATACCCGATCGGGTGGCATTCCTACACGTCAACGAGTTGAAAATCGACTAAGTGTTGAAGCATAGTATCTCATGATCCGAGGAGTAATGTTGACGAACAGCTGTTCGATCGAACAATACCTCGTTCAATACCATACCTCATGAAATTGTTAAGTGTGGGGCCATATGCTAGCCGATCGGCTGGCCTGGTCGATCGGCTGGCATGTCCGATCGGTTGGGTTGTTCGTTCGAACAGCCTAACCGTTCGGCCAGCATCCTGACCTGGTCGGCCTGTTCGTCTAACACTTGGCTGTTCTGATTATTTGACGTTATATCGAGGTAGTTTGATAATGAGTTTAACCAGGGAACCTTCGTTCTTACTTGTTTCTCCTGCTCGGACAGGAATCACCCAAATCCGGCCAGTGAACGGTTCGGAACGGCGGTTTAACGTTTAACCCGAAGTCGGTGAACCTCGTAGTTAGAACCCGAATCTTGAACCACACAACCATCAGAATGATTAGTGAGTTGGCTCAAGCTCCGTTTCTACTAGTTTGAAGGCATTGAGTGTAAAAGAGTTGAAAGAAAGTTGGAAATCCTTCTTTCAATCCTTCACACCATGTAAATGTTTAGATCTTAGCTTGTTTATGTGGAAATCGGTAAGATCCGAGCTATTCATGGTGGATTGAGGCCACAATATGATGTTCTTGAAGAACACCATGATGACATCATCCAAGAATGCTTAGATCTCGGTGATTTCACGGTTAGAAATAAAGATTTGAAAGATAGAAAGGTGTAGGAGTGTGTAATGATCAAGAAAGTACAAGATTTAGGATGAAAACTTACCGGAATTGGAAGAAATATGAGAAAAGAGGGGAGCACGAGCTGGTCGGTCAGAGCTTTCCAAAAATGGTAAAGAGTGACAATGACAGCCCTATTTATAGGCTCCAAAAGAGGAAAGGGCTGGCCGATCGGCTAGGCTCCCCCGATCGGACAGCCTGCTCGATCGAACAGTCTGTTCGATCGGCTGGGCTGTTCGATCGGCTGACAGCCTGATCGATTAGCAGCCTGGTTCGAGGGTTCGGTGCGACGATTTCTGATATTTCGATTTCGATTGAAGACGATACGAGTACGATAGAGTTCCCTATTCAAATTACTTTTAATCCCAACCACTATATCTAACATACAATCATCTATACTTCACCCTATTCTTTCGTTACCATTCGTCATAATTTGATTTTTGATTGCATTCGATTTGAGCTTCGAGTTTCGATTCGAGTTTCGATTGATTCGATTGAATTCCACACAAAATATAAAGTAAGCACGCACAGGTAACACATAAGGCACACGCACACGCAAAACAACAACCAAAGTTCACGTAATTCGAGATTCGAGTTCGATGATAGTTAGATCGGTTTGATTACTGATTAGTTAACTTTATCGCATTGTTACTTCCTACCATTCACAGTCGCAAGTCGGTTCGCGTCGATCAAACATTCGATTACTTCGATTCCTTCTTGAGTACAACACTTACTCCACATAATACAAATAAAACATAAAATAGACTATTTACAGTCAAAGAAAGTCAAAGTTGACTTGGACTTTGACTTTGACTTTGACATTCGAAAACACGGGGTGTTACAGTATCAATCTTTGAGCGCACAGCAAGCAGTTTTAACGGCAGAACCGTCCTTGGTTACACCTCAGGGCCAGAGTCAGGGGGCGCGCCAGATACCCCCACAACAAATATCCAAGGAAGAGCTAACAGACCTCCCCCCACGGGAAGGCTGAGCATGCATGACACCCGCGACACATGGGGAGAGACAGAAAGCTACTATGACTATCTATCACATGTCCAAAGAGGTCCATTTCATAGCCGGCTCACGCCGCGCAACATGAACAACGAATGGGACGATACTGACCCAAATGATCCAACATGGCAAGACGATGAGGGTTCTTCAGTCTTCAACTGCTTACAAAAGAACCATGAATACTACAGGCTAAGACAACATGTTGGATACATTGAAGAGGCAGAGTGAGACTTTCGCCTCGCCTATCGACCAGCCGAAGCTGCAGAACATTCAAAGTTCATCCCAAAGATTGCGCTTGCGCCGCTATCAAGAGAAAAATTACCTCCGACAGTTGGGAAGTTTAATGGGTTGAGTGATCCTGATGATTACGTCAGAGTCTTCACAAGCGTTGGTTGCATGGGAGGATGGAATATGCCCATGTGGTGCTATTTGTTTATTCAAACTTTTACAGGGGCTGCTCGCGCCTGGTTCGACAGCCTCCCTCCGGGAAAGATCAAGTCATGCGTCGATTTCATAACACAGTTTGTGAATCATTTCAGTCAACAAAGACGTTACCAGCGCGACACAGCCGAGGTAACAGACATTTGGCGCAGAGAGAATGAATGTTTAGAAGATTTCATCACCCGCTTTAACAAAGAGTGTCTGGAAATTGGTGGTGTAAGCGAGCAAGTCATGCGCGCTCACTTCAAGAAAGCCATTCGCTGTGATAGCCTTAGTAGGACTATCACAGGAAAAGATGGAATGCCCAAAGAGTGGGATAAGCTCATGGAAGCCGCGAAGATAGTCGCGCAGACTGAAGAGTCACTGGCTGGCAACAAGAACTCTTATACTGAGGATCGATTTTCTAAGGGAAGCTCACGCGACAACAACAGACGAAACAAAGGCAAAAACCCTAGGTGGGAAGCCGACCACTCCAGCGGTTATGACGAACGACCTCGTTATGAGGAACGATCTCGCTACAAAGAAGACGCGCGAGACACTATCGATCGCATTGGGTACAGGAAGGCGGTCAGGAACGAGAATCGAGAAAAGCATTGGACTCCGCTCATAAAGACACCTAAAGAGGTGCTCATGACGGAGAACCATGATTTTAAGGCGCCAAGGCCTATGACCAACAAAAAGGGGCAAGACCCCAACATGTATTGTGACTTCCATAAGGATACAGGTCATCTGACTGATGACTGTATCAGCTTAAGGCAAGAAATCGAAAAAGCACTGAAAAGTGGAAAGTTGGGTCATCTAGTAAAGAACGTGCGCAAAGAGACACGTCAGATTCAGCACAACGATGATGGAAGAGACAAAAAGGTCAGACGCTTAGAAACACATATGGTCAACGGACCATGATATAGCACAAGAGATAAAGGCAAGCGACCTTTCGAACCAGCATGAGAAGAGCAACAGGTTATCTTCCCGGTAGTGCGTGGGGGTCCACGCGCAACGCGCCCCGTCGTCATTACCGGCATTATCGGCCATTATGAGACAAAATACGTATTCATTGACCCAGGAAGTACAGCAGATATCATCTATGAGCAATGCTTTAATCAGTTCGACGATGAAGATAAAGCAAGACTTGAGCCAGTCGATTATCCTTTGTCAGGATTCTGCAATGAAATGGTCTTCCCACTAGGCCAAATCAGCTTCCCCCTCACGCTTTCTGACGGGAAGCACTCAAGAAAAACAATGGTCAACTTCATGGTGATGCCTGTCAAATCAAGGCATGATGTTTTGATTGGGAGAGAAACCCAAGGAGAGCTCAACATGGTAACTTCCACCCCTCACTCAGCAATCGGGTTTCCAACCGAGATGGGGGTGGCAATTATCTATGCAAAAAAGGAAGTAATGTCGGTAGATGAATTGCGCCCGACAAAAGCACCAAAAGTCTCAGCAACAGAACCAGAAAAATGGGTCTTAAATCGCAAATACCCAGAACAAACGGTGACGATAGGCCACGCTATCTCATCAAACATCAGAATGCACCTCAAACAGCTCTTGTTCAGAAACATGGATATTTTCGCCTGGACTCCGGTAGACATGACCGGTGTCCCGCACGATGTTACAGAGCATTGTCTAAACACTTATCCCTCCGTTGAACAAAAAGCACAAAGAAGGTGCAGTTTAGGAGCGGATAAGACCAAAGCAATGAACGAGCAAGTATGTGAGCTCTTAAAGGCAGGAATCCTTCGAGAGGTGCACTATCAGAGTTGGGTGGCAAACCCCGTAATGGTGGAGAAGTCAAATGGAGGATGGAGAATGTGCGTCGATTATACCGATCTCAACAAGGCATGTCCCAAAGACTGCTACTCTTTGCCTGAGATCGACAAAAAGATAGACTCTCTCGCACCATACAGATGGAAATGCTTTCTAGATTGTTACAAGGGGTACCACCAGGTTCAGATGAAACTCGAAGATGAAGAAAAGACAGCTTTCAGAACCGATCTCGGCATCTTCTGCTATACAAAGATGTCGTTCGGTCTCAAGAATGCCGGCGCGACATACCAGCGCCTGATGGATAAAATCTTCGCTGATGATATTGGGAAACACATCAAAGTCTACATCGATGATCTAGTAATCAAGAGTCCCGAAGAGGAACAAATGCTAAAAGATATTGAGAAAACGTTCAACTCGTTGAGAAGTGTGAACATGAAGTTGAATCCTGCCAAATGTTCCTTTTGTATGGAAGAAGGGAAGTTTTTGGGCTTCATAGTCACAAACGGCGGCTTTAAAGTAAACCCAGAGAAGGTTCAAGCAATAGAACGAATGCCGTCGCCAAAAAACAATCAAGGAGATGCAATGATTAGCCGGCCGTTTAGCTGCACTAAATTGTTTCCTATCAAATCACGCTGCAAAGTCATATCCTTTTATCAGCACCTTGCGCAACTGCGTCAAGAAGCAAGAATTTAAGTGGACACCTGAGGCAGAAGCCGCATTCCAGCCGATGAAGGAATGTTTGATAAAGCTCCCTACTCTGACCGCGCTGTACGAGAAGGAACCACTCATACTGTACTTATCTTCTTCGGATAAGGCAGTAGGGTCGGTATTGATGGTAGAAAGAAACGGAGTACAAACTCCAATTTATTATGTCAGTAGGGTGCTTACTGATCCAGAAACGAGGTATTCAACAATGGAAAAGCTGGTACTTGCGCTGCTTCATGCTTCTAAAAGGCTGCGCAGATACTTTACGGGGCACGTAATCACAGTACTTACCAACTTTCACATCGGAACAATATTGCAAAAACCAGAGACGTCTGGGCGGTTAGCAAAATGGGAAATCGAATTGGGGGGCCACAACATCTTGTATAGGCCGCACCCAGCCATCAAGGGTCAAGTCTTGGCGGATTTCATCATAGAAGTTCCAGTGGAAAAAATCAAAGATTGCGAGATTGTTGAGACTCCCATGAAAGACACGTCTAATGAGTTGTGGTTGCTATACACTGATGGGGCATTAAATGAGGACGGCGCAGGAGCAGGGTTGCGCCTTGTGAGCCCCGAGAAGCATGAATTTACATACGCCATCAAGTTGGATTTCAAGAACACCAACAATGAGGCGGAATATGAGGCATTCCTGGCAGGTTTACGTCTCGCCATAAAAATGGGGGCTCAAAATCTACAAGCACATGTCGACTCGCTTTTGATCGCCAGTCAAATCAACGGAATCTATGATGCAAAAGGCGAAGTTATGGCCTTATATCTGGATCTGGCGAAAGAATTGCTTCAGCAATTCAGGTCATACAAGGTAGTTCACATCAATCGTTCCGAAAACAAACCAGAAGACGCCTTGAGCAAGCTAGCTTCAACTTCTTTTCAACATCTCGCCAAGGATGTAAGGATTGATGTACTCAAAAATCCATCAGTCCTGCTACGCCAAGTAAATGTGATCGAAATAGGGCAGCCATCTTGGATGACCCCTATAATTTAATATCTGCAAGAAGGAATACTTCCGGAGAGCAAAGCAGAGGCAAGGAAGATTCAAAACAAGGCCCTGCATTATGAGATGAATGGTGGTATTCTATACCGAAAGTCCTTCTTGGGGCCCTTATTGCGCTGTGTGGACCCCCAGGACACGGATTACTTGATCAGAGAGATTCACGAAGGGATCTGTGGCATCCATGCAGGCCCGCGCATGGTTTTCACGAAGATTATGAATGCTGGTTATTACTGGCAAGGGATGCATTTCGATGCTCTAAGGGAGTTGCGCAAATGTGACTCAAGCCAAAGACACTCCCCGAAAACCCTGCGCCCGAAAAACGATCTCATTCCTGTATCCACTGCTTGGCCTTTCCAACAGTGGGGAATTGATATAGTGGGACCTTTCCCTGATGCTCCGGGGCCGTGAAGTTCATAATCGTGGCCGTTGATTATTTTACTAAATGGGTGGAGGCCAAGGCTCTCGCCTCAACCACTGCAATGATGGTGCACAAGTTTATCTGGGAGCACATCATTTGCAGATTTGGCCTTCCACTCAAAATTGTCACAGACAACGGTACCAATTTTGCTTCCGAGGATCTTCAAAATTGGATGAAGGAAATGAAGATTGAGCATACCTTCTCCTCCGTTGCGCATCCTCAAGGCAATGGTCAAGTGGAAAGTGTCAACAAAAGTATCGTTGAGGGGATAAAAGCCCGACTGGGCACAAAGAGAAGAGGCTGGGTAGATGAGCTCCCAAGCATCCTATGGGCTCACCGAACCATGCCGAAGACAAGCACTGGCGAAACTCCTTTTAGCCTAGTATACGGCTCGGAGGCAGTTATCCCGGCTGAAGTTGGACTCCCCTCACCGCGCTTGACAACAGTCAACACGGTTGATAATGAAGCAGAGCGCCGTCTTGATTTGGATTTACTGGAAGAAAGACGCGAGATTGCGCGTATTAAAGAAGCAAAGTACAAGACACAACTGGAAAGGTACTACAATGCAAGAGTCCGTATTTGTACCTTCACTCCAGGAGGATATGTCTTCCGAGAAAACGAAGCGTCAAACGCTGAACGCCCAGGAAAACTAGCACCCAAATGGGAGGGCCCATACTTGGTGCATGAAGTGCTAGGGAAAGGGGCATACAAATTGCGCACTCTGGATGGATACATCATCCCGCGCACATGGAATGCGCAACAACTACGCAAGTGCTATATGTAACTACCTTTGGCCTTGCGCCTTTACTTTCTTATGTTGGCCACGCGCCTTTCTGATTCTTATGTTGGCTAAACGCCCTACTTGTTTACGATGTACGCTGGCCTAAGCGCCTGTTTCTCGAATCAATGAAAGCATATGCCTTATGTTTTCTTTCATCATAATGACTTATGCGTTACAAATGTATGTTAAACTTTTGATTAGCACGAAAACACTTCAGTAAATTACGAGCTCTCGAGTGACACCTCCAAGGTCCTCCGCGAGCATAGCGCGAGACCAGGCAGTTACACTCACACAAGAGCCACACCTACATTTATTCGCGCTAACTTAACCAAAGTTTCTAGTAACAGTGCAATAATTGTAACTGGACAAGAAAAGCAAACATAAAGCATTATATTTAACAAGCGCAGAAGCGCGATGATTACATACGAAAGTAGCAAGACATCAACAATTTAAGTTCAAAACAAGGGCGACCGCGCAAGAGGTTGCATTGCAAACCTAGAAACAAACTACAAGGCACAAAAGCCTATCTATTCATTCATGGCCGTCACCATCATCGTCATGTTTGTCATCGTCATGTTGGTCACCAGCACCATCACCATCACCACCATCGCCCGCTGGCTCCTCCTCATCAGATAAATTAAACATCTCTGGTGGGTCTAGAATAGCCTTAAGACGATGGCACCAGTCGTCATGCTCTAAAGCTTTTGTGACCAAGTCCATCACGGGCAGCGCTAGATGATCGTATGCATTTTCAGCACGAGCCAACTCTGCATTAGCTTCGTCAATCACTGAACAGTGACTTGTGTCGAACTCTTGCCCAAATACCTCCTCAACATGCTGCGCACATTCTAGATAACCTCCACGATGACCAACCGCGCACGAGGCATCTATGAGGGCAACAACAGTCCCGTCCAGTTCTCCAGCATTCAAAATCGAGTTGGCCATCTACACCAAAACAATCGAATGAGAAACCGGCTTTACTAAATAAAACCCAAGTTAAAAAGAGAACAATACCAGCACTATTCCCCTGCCGCGCATCCATTCAGCCTCCGAGGACAGCGTGTCAACAATACCCTGGACCTCAGCATAGTTATTTTGCGCCACATTCAGGGCAGATGAACTTATGGCACGCGCCTCCTTGCCCTTTTGCCTGGCTTCCTCAGCTGAAGCAGCCTTCGACCTTTCGGCCTCAAGATCGATCTCCAAGGACTCACTTTTGTCAACCTGCTCTCGCAGGCGACGCTTTAACTCTGCAATTTCAACATCCTTGGCAGCCAGATCTTTATCCTTACTGGATACTTGCGCCTTAAGCTCAGGCTGAAAAAGATACAAGACTTAGATAATCCTACAAGCAGGAACCACGAACAAAAAAGGATAACGCTTTACGCACCTCAACTTGCCCCTTAGCAGCTTGCGCATCTTCAACTTTCCCTTTCAACTCCGTAATTGACTCTCAAGATTGGTAATTTTAGCTCGAGCCGCGTACATGCGCTCGTTGTCTTTTGCGCAAATCTTCTTCCAGTCAGCACGCTCCTTTGCTAAGAGGTCTTCAGCAGCGCGAAGTTTGCCCTTAAGGCCTTCATGGCCCCACTCCTCCGATTTCTTATCAGATTCGAATTTTGCCTTTTCCTCATCAAAGGCAGCTTTCGACTTTTCAAAGTCTTTGACATGCCTTAACAACCGCTCGAGGTATTTCTCCCATTCGTCCCTCTCCCTAACCATGGTTCGCCACTCGCGAACAATTTGATGGTTAGCAGCACGGGTGTTGGACTCACCAACAACATAAGCGTGATACAACCCATTGTGGGTTCGCGCTCTTTGTCGGTTAACCTCACCAGGAGGAATGGAGTTCAGAAACCAGTCGCGGCAAGGAGCGAACTCCAGGAAAGTGTCCTTTTGTTTCAAACCCCATGGCGGTTGGTGCGGAGCGTCACCACGGCCCTCCTCTGTGTAAGACTTGTAGTAAATATCTCCCAAGGTATCCCTAGGGCCTATTGGAGAGTGTGGCATTGCACCT